>NC_059117.1:63350185-63984074 GCF_020740685.1 Jaculus jaculus | reverse complement strand
TAAGAATAAGGAAGGAGGAAGAGAGGGAAGGGGAGGGGAGAGGAAAGCCCTCTGTTTGCATCAAGAGTGGTAAGTCTGTCAGTAGAGTGCTCAAGTACAAGGCAATGGTGATGCTCTCTGGCACAGCGATCCTAGGACATGTTCAGGTGCTGAAATTGGCAGGATTTTGACTGAATAACTGTAGTGTTGAATGGCAGGAAGGAACACAGCACAGACAAACCCAGGCTTCTCAATGGAGCAATGCAATTAACTTAGATTCATAACCATTTCCATTTTGCCATTTCAGAGTGAGGACTAAAATAGTCCTGCTGGAACTGTTCTCCCACCTTGGGAAAGCCAGAGAAAACTAATGTTTCCAATCAACACAGTCCATGGAAACTTTATCAGTGTTGAAAGACACAGGTAGCTGTGATTAGCATTAATGCAGAATGCCTAATCAACACCATCAGCAGGGACAATTAATATACAAGCCCTTTCAGTTAGACACAATTAATATACAAGCTCTTTCAGTTAAATACAACTTATGCATGATTACTTTTAAATAAAAAGTTTATGAGAAATTTCCAGTATTGCTTAAGCAATTAATCAAATAGCAAGTTGTTTTTCATGTGTGTGTGCAGAATATGTGTGCTGTATTCATGAGTGTGTGCAGATGCACATATGCCATGCTTGTATGTGCAGAAGACAGAAGAGAACTTTGGGTCCCCTTTATTGATCATGCACTGTGTTTCCTTGAGACGGTGCCTCTCTCTCAACTCAGAGCTACCCTTTTCCATCAGTGATCTCAGAGAGTCTCCCGTCTCTGCTCTGTCCCCTTAGGCTGAGGTTACAGATGTGCAAGTCACACCCAGCTGTTTACATGAGGAGTGTAACTCAGTCAGCCTCTCAGGCTCTTAATGTTTAAACAAAAAGTGCTTTTGTTTTCTTTGTTTGCAAGCTGAGAGAGAAAGAGAGAATGGGCAGACCATGGCCTCTAGCCACTGCAAATGAACTCGAGAGGCATGCACCACTTTGTATAACAGTTTACATGGGTACTAAGGAGTCGAACCTGGGTTGTTAGGCTCTGCAGGCAAGTACCTTAACTACCGAGTTTCAATTCTAAGTTTTAACAGCAATAGACAGAGAGAGATGCACAAATTTATTAGAAGACTAAAGAGCAAAATTAAGATATGCTTGTGTGTTGGGTTGGAAAGTGAAAACATAATTGATGTGAGCACTCCGCAAAGAGCACTGCGCACAGCCGCTCTGTGGTCAGAGCAAACACAATGCCTGACTCTAGCTCAGAAACACTGCGAAGACGCGCACACCTTTCTGGAAGACAGAACTCAGTCAAGCTAACAGCTGGCCATGAAAGGGGCAAGCCTATGGGAAAACGTGGGGGAAGTTTCTGCCACGCTACCTAAGAAAAAGCTGTCTCATCTTCTAAAGAAATGAACAGGAATAAGACCCATCTCCCATGCCTCAAATAATAGATTGAAAATGCGATGCATGGTATTAAAACAGGCATACACATACCTGACATGTTTATCATCCATTATCTGTCATCTATCTATCTATCTATCTATCTATCTATCTATCTATCTATCTACCTACCTACCTACCTACCTACCTACCTATCATCTATCCACCTACCTATTTAATTGTTGTGAACAACAGAGCAGCATGGAGAAATGCAGTCATTTCTTCAGCGCTGGAGCTGGGAGGTAGGATTTCAGAGGGGCTGGCGATATCATGAGTATCAGGGAAGGGAGGCAGTTAGGGTGGGTGGAGTCCCTTTAGGAGAAACAAAATGTCAGAAATGATAAATCTATTACAATTTTAAATAACCACTTATACCCATGCATAGCAGGTGAAGATGAGCCTAGCAAACAAGAATATTTTTCTTTCAGAAACATGCTCAAATTCCTGAATGTGGAACAGCAGTGGGGCATGGCAAAGTTAAAGTAAATGAATGTAATTGACTGTAATGGTCTAGGGGAAAGACGGCAGCAGGCCAGCATTGTTACTAGAAAAATGACTCAATTATCTGACTCAAGTGAAGGCTAAGAGGACTTTCACCGCAAGGTCTAAAGCTCATCTTTCTTCTGATAGGACTGGAGTGCATGCTTGCGACCTGTGTCATGGAGCAGAGCACTCTTAGAAAAGTTTTAGCACCCTCTAGTCTCAGGGTTACTAGAAGTTTCCGAGGGGTTCTAAGAACACAGTTATGTGTTCAAGTTTTCTGAATAGGTGTTCTGCATTTGGGACTGTTCTGAATTTGCTGGCCTTCCAGATGCTAAGTCTGTGAGATGCTACGGCCTGAGCATAGATGTTCAGATGGCAGACTCCAATGCAATCAAGAAATGTGCGTGAGAAGTCATGAAGCTGGAGAAATAAATCATGGAACCATAGGGCTGGTTAAAAGCGCTTCCTGGAGCTGGAGAGATGGATCAGCAGTTAAGTTGCCTGGCTGTAAAGCCCAGTGACTGAGGTTCAATTTCCCAGTACCCAGGTACAGCCAGATGCACAAAGTAGCACATTCATCTGGACTTTGTTTGTAGTGGCTGGAGGCCCTGGTGAACCCATTCTCTGTCTGTCTCTCTTCTCTCTCTCTCTGCTTGCAAACAAACAAACAAACAAATAAACATTTTTTAAAGTTGCTTCCTGTGTAAGCCTGAGGGCCTGAGGAACCCGACGCCTCAAGTTCGAATCCCCAGAACTCCTGTAAAACAGCTGAGTATGGCCTCGTACATATTTAACCCTAGTCCAGTGGGGATCAGAGACTGGAGAATTATCTTGGTTTGTGAACAGCAAACTCTGGAAGAACAGACAGGTAAGCAAGGCATAGTAGTGTACACGATTAATCCCAGCACTTGGGAGGCAGAGGTAGGAAAATCCCCTATGAGTCTGAGGCCAGCCTGGGACTACAAAGTATGAATTTCAGGTCAGCTTGGGGTAGAGTGAAACCCTCCCTCTCAGAAAAAAAAGAAAGAAAAAGAAAATGAACAAACAAACGAGACAGGTGACACAGATGTTTTTCTCCTGCCTCTGTATTAGCACATATATGTGTATAGACCACATATACTATGCATATGCAAAAAAAAAAGAAAGAAAGAAAGAAAGAGAAGTGGTGCATGCCTTTAGTCCTAGGCAGAGGTAGAAGAATTGCCAAGAATCTGAGGCCACCCTGAGAATTAGTGAATTCCAGGTCAGCCTGAGCTAGCAAAAAACAAAAAAAAAAAACAAAAAAAAAAAAAAAAAAGAAAGGGAAGGGAGGAGGGAGGGATGAAGAAAGGTGTATGAGAAAGCAGGCCACTGCAGAGACCAAGTTGCAGTTCTCATGACTTGACATCCTATGTCCTGGGTAAGTGTGGCCTTCATGGTGAGTGCCATGATGCTCAAAGGCAGCAGTGCCTATGACTGCTCAAAACTGGGGGTCAGAAGTGCTCTGTACTGAGGTGGGTTAGGCTATTTAAACAGGCCAGCCACTGCACGTCACATTATGTGGCCATTACACTGATGCTTACACAAGCTCTGCAATCATGACTGAAGACATTTTCAAAGATGATAAAAAGGGGAGACTAGCATTACCTGTGCACTATGGTCACAACCAATGACAAAAGAAGTAATGATATAAACACATCACCAACATATTAGCAAGGTTTAGTTAGATGTGGAGAACAATACATGGAATGGCATTTCTTCATATGCTGATGTATTAGCAATTTCCCAATTTACTACAAATAGCAGATAGCAATTATGGGAGCTGAAAACATGGCAAGGGTGCTTCATATGTCTTTAGATTTCTTTTTTTTTTTAATTTCTCTTTATTTATTTATTTGAGAGCAACAGAGAGAGAGAGAGAGAGAAAGAGAGAGAGAGAGAGAGAGAGAGAGAGAGAGAGAAGAAGAAGAAGAAGAAGAATGGGTGCACCAGGGCTTCCAGCAACTGCAAATGAACTCCAGATGCATGCGCCCCCTTGTGCATCTGGCTAATGTGGGTCCTGGGAATTGAGCCTTGAACCAGGGTCCTTAGGCTTCACAGGCAAGTGCTTAACCACTAAACCATCTCTCCAGCCTTGTCTTTAGATTTCTATAGAGAGTAAATGTGGTATTTATTTTTTATCTATTTAGAAACAGGGTCTCATGGAGCCCAGCCTTCTCCCTCAGCCCCCACCCCAACTGCTAGTATCATAGGTACGCAGCACCATGCACAGGATAACCGTGATCTTAAGAGAGGACTCAGGCGGTTCCATGGTGAGTGCTATATTCTCTTTGTTCAAGAACCCTCCTTAAGCAGGTGTGTGTGTGTGTGTGTGTGTGTGTGTGTGAGATACATGCACAGTGGAAATTTCAATCAATGATATATACACTTCTGGGGTCATTTTCATCGCCTTGTTTGAAATGCACTCATAATTTATTCAGGATATTTTTCAAATTGTTAAATTATCCAAGGAAACTTACTGGAGTGATTATGAAGACATACGGATTCAGAGTAGGTCAAGGGTAAAGTTATCTAAAACTTAACACTATTGGGAATTGTTTTTTGTTTGTTTCTTTCTTTCTTTTAGACAAGGTCTCACTCTAGCCTAAGCTGACCTGAAATGTACTATGGACTCTAGGCTGGTCTGGAACTCACGGTGATCCTCCTAATCCTTCCCAAATGCTGGGATTAAAGGTGTACACCACCACACCCAGCAGAAAATTTTTTATTTTAAAGGTATATTCTGTTTGACATGCTATGGTTGTTTAATCTCCTGGCAGTCCCTGAGATAGGTCCTGTTCACAACCCAAGTACCTCACCCATGGTCATGCAGTGTAACCGAAAAGGCCAGTTTTGGGTTGAGTGCTCGCTCCAGGGCCACACCTTTCCCTACTGGCCTGCTGCGTCTGCATTTTCCACACCCAGCCTTCCCAGAGCTTAGTCCTCCCAGACCATCTTCCTCTGCCAGCCTTTGCTCTAGAGCATTCCAGAGAAGGGACTCAATAATCTGGAAGACACAGGCATGTGTTTACCACTGTCTTTCACTGGCCACTTCAAAAACATAAATAAAACACTCTAATGCACACCATAATTAAATAATGATACAACTCGCTGATGGTTCTCTTCTTATTAAAACAGTTTTAAAATGTGACTTAGCAACATATACAAAACTCTTTGTTTTGCTTTGAATTTGATAATTCACTTAAGAAATTCACATCTAACATTAACATTTATTCAAGAATCATCACACTCTCTGTTCTAAATCAAAACAAATCCTGATCTAACTAATGAAATAAAATAGAACAAAGTTCTGGTTCAACACTTTCCCACCCCTCCCATCTTTCCTTCAGTTTTTTTTTTTTTTTTAAACAATGAGAAAGGAAACTAATCTGTAGTGAAGGGGCACCTTCACCAGGACCATCACCCCATAACACTTCCTATCCTAATTTTATTTTCAAGTTCTTGAATTCTTGTCTTAAAAATATTTATTTATGAGAGAGAGAAATAGAGAGAGAGAGAATGGGTGCACCAGGGCCTCCAGCCACTGCAAATGAATGCCAGGCACATGCACCACCTTGTGCATCTGGCTTATGTGCGTTCTGGGGAATCAAACCTGGGTCCTTTGGCTTGGCAGGCAATCATCTTAACCACTAAGCAACCTCTCCATCCCCGAATTCTTCTCTTTTGCTGTTTGTTTGTTTGTTGTTTTTATGAGACGGGGTCTCCTCTAACCCATACCAGCATTGTTGCATAACCCAGAATAAACTTGAACTCTTTTTTGTAAATTTTTTTTGTTCATTTTTATTTATTTATTTGAGAGTGACAGAGAGAGAGAGAGAATGGGCGCACCAGGGCTTCCAGCTACTGCAAATGAACTCCAGACGCATGCGCCTTCTGTGCATCTGGCTAACGTGGGTCCTGGGGAATGGAGCCTCGAACTGGGATCCTCAGGCTTCACAGGCAAGCGCTTAACCGCTAAGTCATCTCTCCAGCCCAACCTTGAACTCTTGATCCTCCTGCTTCTACCAGTCAAATGCTGGGATTATAAGCATGCACCACCATGCCTAACCTCGGATTCCTGAATTATTTTTTAACCTTCTGACATAGTGATACTGTGGTGAGAGCTGTCTATCTTATCTCCTACTGTAACTGGGAAAAAGGTATGTGCAGCTATAAGACTGACACTCTCAAAATGTGAGAGTTTTTTTTTTAAATTTTTTATTTTTATTTATTTATTTGAGAGTGACAGACACAGAGAGAAAGACAGATAGAGGGGGAGAGAGAGAGACAGAGAGAGAATGGGCGCGCCAGGGCTTCCAGCCTCTGCAAACGAACTCCAGACGCGTGCGCCCCCTTGTGCATCTGGCTAACGTGGGACCTGGGGAACCGAGCCTCGAACCGGGGTCCTTAGGCTTCACAGGCAAGCGCTTAACCGCTAAGCCATCTCTCCAGCCCAAAATGTGAGAGTTTTTACAGAACAAAAACCTGCTGAGATGAGGTAAGCAGCAGCAAAAAAAAAAAAAAAAGAAAGAAAGAAAAAGAAAATCAAAAATCACAGGTTGAGTGCAACATGCTGAAGTAAAATTACTTTCATCACACAACACCTGAGAGCTGAATGCACGAGGTTTGGGAGAGTCGTTTCTACCCAGACGAGCTGCCGCTCCCTGGAAGATCTACAGGGAATAAACCCTCACAAAGCGTGAATGAGCAGCACCAGCTGGCAGGCCTCTCACTGGTTGGTAGCTTCTACGTAATGTCTTATTTCAGAAGACCTAAACAAAGAAAACCCCAAAAGATTACGTTTTGTTTCATTCCATTTAAGGGTCCAGACTAAAGTGGTTCTTCCCAAAGAAGTTATAAATATAGAACTACCGACTAAAGTAGCGTGCGTTTGCAATTTAGACGATTCTACTAAAATTATCTCAATAGTAACCCAGCACCACGCATGTGTACGGAATTCTACCTGACCCCTGAAATCTATGTGCACAATAGTATTCTACTTATAGAATTTCACTTGGATTATTTTATTTCGATTTCACAACAATGCCGAGAGACTTCCAAAGTGCCCCAAAGCACCGTTTCACAGCTGAGAAGGAGACGGAAGGATTCACTCAAGGACAAAAGCTAGTAGAGGAATTTGGCCTTAAATTGCATGAACATTACCCAGTGGTTTCTCTAACTGAGCCCAGGGAAGGCTCAATAACAGAACAGACTGGATGACCAGCCTTTCCTGACTCAAACTCTGAGCTCTACTGACGTGGGAAATGTGCTTAGTTTTTTTTTTTTTTTTTTTTAACTCAGCCTTTTAATCCACACAGTACAGACCATAGTAATATCTGCCTCACAGACCTGCTGTTGACAAAAGGTGTGGTGATCAATAAGCACCATGAGTGGGGCTGTTATTATTAACATATAGAGAGACAACCGGCTCCACCTCCTCGTTAAGCCACTCATGGTCACAGGTCTATGATCCCAGTTCTTGGGAGGCTGAGGCAGGAGGATCACAAGTTTTAGGGAGGCCTGGCCTACAGAGTGACTTCAGAGCTGTCAGGGACAACTTGAGGACACCTTGCCTAAAAGTAAGTATAATAAATAAAGAAAGAAATAGCTACACTAAAGTTGTAGTCCAAAGCTAGAGCACTTGACTGGTAGATATGAGACTTGGCTGTTTTCAACTCTCAGCTCTCAATATTTCCACTGGAACATCCCCAAACTCCAATCCCCATGCACTGTGCAAAATCATGGGCTAGTTAGCATCTGGCACCAACCCATTTCTCTGTAATCCCACCCAGCCTGCCCTTACAGTTAGTTAGCCACATGGTAGTCAGGCAACTTGCTAGAGCCATGTCATCACCAGATCAAACAAGATCTGCTCACTTCCTTCTCACGGTCAGGAAAGATGCAACCCTGAATGTAGGGCAGCCCAAAATCAGGCAGATTCACAATGATCTAGAGGAGGCACTTTGTGAAAATACTGACTGGAAAACAGAAAAGTCTCCCTTTCCTTCCGATTGCCAATTCTTTATTATTATCGTAAGTGTCGCCTAGTTACTGGGCATTTTCAGAGACCACATCGCCTGAAAGTGTTCTGTGCTATGATGAGACTTTGTGGTTAAGATTGGAATCTGCCTTCTTAACCCTTCCCTCTTCCCCAGGTGTGGGAGCAGGACCAGCAGTGGTCCCGGGGACAATGATCGAGTCACAGATCTCTGACCCACGATACTGCACTGGGATCTGCAGTGGACTATCTTAGTTGGTTCTTGTGCACATCTGAGGAACACAGAGCTACCTTTCTGCAGGTACTTTATTTGCAAATTGGATCTTACAGATGGATCTTGTAACGAGTTGGCTTGTGGTGCAGAAACCAAGATTTTCTTATCCGGCAGGGCTCTGGTACAATGCGATAATAGATCAACAACCGATGGCAGCTAGTTTCCCGGTTTTCTCTCATTTCTCTTGTTATTTACTTATTAAAACTTAAAAAAGACAGCTGGGGCCTTACCTGCACCTACCCAGGGAATTGAGTGAGTCATCTCACTCCACTGTTAGAACAGGCTATGCCTGCCAACTCATAGCTGGGTGACCCAGGAATGGATGCAATGTCAGGGCAGGCATTATTCCTCCAAAAGGCTGCTCAGAAGTCAAGTTCAAAGGTAATAAGCACCAAGGATGGTGGGACTTGAGAGGTTTCAAGGGCCTCTGAGGAGGTGGGGTGGGGGTGGGGAGCACAAGGAAATAGCTTCATGAGTTATTCCGGAATTACTCCAAGTGTTAAGCAGGCATAAGTCTGTTTAAATGACTAATGCCATCAACTCAGAAAAGTGAGTTATGGGATGGAGGGATGGCTTAGCAGTTAAGGCGTTTGCCTGCAAAGCCAAAGGACCCAGGTTCGATTTCCCAGGACCCACGTAAGCCAGATGCACAAGGGGGCACATGTGTCTGGAGTTTGTTTGCAGGGGCTGGAGGCCCTGGCACACCCATTCTTTCACTCTCCTTCTTTCTCTGTTAAATAAGCAAATAGATAAATGAATTTTTAAACAACAAAGAAGAGTTAGCAAACACAGTAAGTGGTGTGTATTCACTTGGAATGAACCTCACATTGAGAGACAGAGGAGAGGTCAGAGATCTGCATTCCATCCCAGGGGACTGAGTCATTGCTGCCATCTAGCCAGGACCAGACCCTGCCACTGGCCAGAAAGTATGTTTTAAAAGTGAATCTATTTCAGTTACTATTCCGGCACAACTATATTCAGTATGTCACATGCTGAAAATTTCAAACACAAGGATGTCGAGGCAGTTCCCTGACACAGGAGTTCACAGTCACCAGGTGTGTTGAAAGTGGCCACTTGTTTCAGTGCTTTGATAAAATTTATGATTTCTCATGTTGAAATGATTAAGCTGGGATACTGGGATTCAGAAAGCAACTCTCTCCAACAAAGGTCTCTCTCTTTTTTTAAAAAAAAATACACTTTCAAAATTTGTGAGCAGAGACAGACAGACAGACAGACACACACACACACACACACACACACACACACAGAGAGAGAGAGAGAGAGAGAGAGAGAGAGAGAGAGAGAGAGACAGACAGACAGACAGACAATGGGCACATTAGAGCCTCTTCAACTACAAAAGAACTCTAGACCCATGTGCCACTTTGTGCATGTAGGTTTACATGGCTCTTGGGGAATCAAACCCAGGCCAGCAGGCTTGTAAGCAAGCACCTCTGACAGCTGTGCTATCTCCCCAGCCCAACAGACCTTTAAGAATAGACCCCGGTGATATTAAAAACAGCACTTTGACCTTTCATGGTTCTCACACACAGTTTCTTGGGTCCCGGATTTCATTACTGTGGATCCTGTAAGGAAGGTAAAGCACAGCCGGCCGTGGTGGCGCACGCCTTTAATCCCAGCACTTGGGAGGCAGAGGCACGAGGATCGCCATGAGTTCAGGGCCACCCTGAGACTACATAGTGCATTCCAGGTCAGTATGGGCTACAGCAAGACCCTACCTTGAAAAAAAAAAATAAGTAAATAATTAAATAAAAACAAAGGTGAAGCAAGTGCCTTTGTTTCTTAATTAACAGAACAGGCTTGGCAGCGCAGAGGTCTTGAATGAGCACGTGATGCTTGTATAGCTGTGAGATGGCAGAAGAAGGAATCTGAGCTCGGTTTTCTTCTCCCAACCTAGTTCTGCGCTCCTTCCATCTCACCCCTAAGTTGCCATACAATGCAGACTGCACCCCATTTCACTCCAGTTTTGACCTTATATGACCCTGTCAAGTAGAAAGCAGTAGAGCCGCTTGACGCTAGTTCTCAGGTGGACAGCTGGAGTCACCCAGACAGAAACCCCACCTTCAGAATCCTGGCCTGGGTGCTTTGCCCTCTGCCTCCCCCTGTGAATGCTCTCAGAAGTCCATTTGCTTGTGTCGGACAGTGGATCTATGTTTCACAGCCTCACTTGCAATTGGGTGCAGCCTCGTGACTGAATGAATGCTGGCCAATGCTGCTGCCTGAGGCTTGGTATATGGAATCTTCCGTGACCCCCATGTACGTTGCTCAATGTGTTTACACCCATTGGCTGGCTGGGAAGGAAATGACAGCAGCATCCTCCTTCGAAGCCATGCACTGAAGACTCGTGAGCCATGGACAGCCTGGTTTCCCGAAGGACCGGGGAAGAAAGTCATCTATCGTCACCTCCCATTTCACCACTAATGTCAAACTACCCGGGACCATCATGTCGTCAAGGAAGAAACATAGTTGTGTTGAGCTGCTCCATGTTTGTTGAATCTGTGATTCAGCTCTTGGTTACAAAGCTCTGCGGGCTAGCCCTTTGGAGCTACAGCTGCAGCCACAGCACCCCTCTCCTTTGCTTTGCAGAGACTATCCGCGCCCTCTCTTCAGTGGTCCCTCAGGGCACTCAAAAGTCCTTGGACAAAAGTCATCTTGGGAAGTGAACACCAGGCACGTGGTCTGGAGGTGGGGTAGAGAAGTAGATGAGGTGAGTCTCTGCAGTCAAGCAAGCCTTAGCTGGGGCCCAGCTCTATCACGGCTTAGTTCTGCAAACCACTCCTCATCTGTAAAGTGGGTAGTTAGGGTAATGTACACTGATTGAAAACATATTCTTGCTGGGATACTCCAACCAAGAGGTGTGCTTCTCTGCAAACAGAATAAGAATGGGTGATTCTGGGCCTGGAGAGATGGCTTAGTGCTTAAGTCACTTGCCTGCAAAGCCTAAGGACCCAGGTGCAATTCCCCAGGACCCATGTAAGCCAGATACACAAGGTGGCACATGCATCTGGAGTTCCTCTGCAGTGGCTGGAGACCCTGGTGTGCCTGTATTCTCTCTCTCTCTCCTTGGAAATAAATAAATTTATATATAAAATATTTTTTAAATAAGAAGGAAAGAATGGGTGGTTCATTGTAAAAATACCTTCAAGATGGAATGTTTTCTCTGACAGGCATGGCAGCAGCATCCAAGTTGGCATGTGGCAGATCCTGCTCAAATTCTCAGGGTGCTGACAGTGCTCACCTTATGAAGAGACAAAATAGGACCGTGGCCAAAGGCTGATCATGTCTGCCTATGAGCTACCTCATTCCCACACGGTGTGCCTCCAGGGTGGCCACCACAGTTTTGTTTTCTATGCCACTTGCAAACTTCCCTTTCTACAGAAGTAACAGGCCTCAGACTCAGAATGTGTGCCAGGGGCAGGTGTCGAATAAGCCAGGTTGCTTTATTCTTCTGGTATTGATTTCTGGTGTTAAATGTATACTTATGAAAAACGTCTATTCCATGTGGGGAGGTGTTTAGTAGGTAGGCAGGTGGGTAGGCTGATAGGTTTTATAGGTTTAAGTAAAAATAAGGAAGTCTGTTTAAAGAAATGTACTAGGAAATGTTACCTAAATGCCATGGGTATGGTAAAGCAGCAGCTCAAGTTAGAAGATTCCACTCTAAAGCAACGGCAGTCTTTCTGAGTGATAAAACAAAAATTATAATTTATGCTTTCGTCTGGGCATGGGCACTGTGACTATAAGACAAGCAATCCCATCTTTCTTGAGAGGATACCTTTGCCTATGAAAGCGACCCTCAGAGTCCAGCATCTTGGTACCCAAAACACTGGACAGAACCTTCTGATGCTTTGGTAGATGGGCCACTCTTCCTGTGCGCCTTCTGTGCCTTCCTCTAGGCTGTAGAGAACACTGCACAGTTCCTCTACATGCTTTCCCATTTCTGCTTTTGTTTCTACGGTTTTCTCCACCTAGAAAGCCCTCCTTATTCCCTTCCAGCCATTGCTATTTCTCTTTTCTAAGAAGCATTCCTAATGTATTGGCATTTCTCATCAGCATTCATTATGCCATGCCTTATTTATAGCTGCGCACCAGAACCACCTGGAAAAAATTTAGAACTACTGATGCCTTAGCTCCAACTTGGAAATTCTGTCTCAATTTGTATTATGTGCAGCCTGAGCCTTAGGTATATTTCAAAGCTTTCTAGAAGAGTCTAGGGTATAGACAGGTCTGAGAACCATTGCTATACACACTTGGGATCTTCTTGAAGCCCTCGCTTTGGACAATCAGCTTCTCCTATTTGCTTGACTTTCTATAGATGGAATGGAAGCATGGCAATACCCAAGCACCCACTTCCAGAGTTCCTAAATCCATCCTGACCTTGTTCCAGGACACCCTGATCTCAGAGATTTTAGATCAAGATTCTATTCCATTATTGTGCTGGTTATTAGAAAGAGACCACGAAAGGGAGAGCACCCCAGCCATTCTGCCAGGCTTTGGACTGCACCCACATCTACGAAATGTATAATGCAGGCTATTTTAAGTTGTCAATTAGTCACAAAAAAGAAAAAAAAGAACCATCTGGTGCCAGCAGGTATGGACACTATAAGCCTTCTCTCCACTATGCATATAGCACAATTCACTTCTTTATATAGTTTATAAACAAAATGTGATATCTTCTAGTGTGGACACACACAATGGGCACATTCGCCTCTCTAAGGTAGACAGCTCATAGAGTTTAATGACTGATGTTATAATTCTTGATAAAAATCAACCCCCTGCCCTGAGCTGGTGTCATAGAAATATCCTGCAGTGTTAAGAGTTCTCCAAGTCTCAGATGATCCCACTGCTGAGTACAGGACAAGTCAATGTTATCTCTCGTGAGTTCTTCCTTTGAGGATTTATGTTTTTTTTTTATTATATTCCTCTCCATCAGCCTCCCTCAGGCTCAGGTCAGTGAGAAATGACTTGTCAGCAGCTCCTAAACCATTATTAATGACAAGCCAGTTTCTGCACCATTTGAACTTACATGTACATCCAGCCTTGTTTATCTCCATACTTCTGTCTTGGGGGAAATGACAGGAACTGTGGACTTCGAAGAGAAACAATTCAGATTCCAGCCCTATCTGACATAAGCAGCTGGGCTGAAGGTCAAGGAGAAGCAAGCTATTTCCTTTCATTAATTTACACTAGTATCTTCTGCCTCCATTTTTCCTTTTCTGTAGCTATGTTTAGTTTTCAGCTAATTTTCTAGGAGATATATATATGATATTATTATATTACATATATTATATATAATATTTTATATTATATAAATAGTTTATATTTATATAATTATATATTATGTATATTATAATATATATTAATTTGTAAGCAGAGAGAGACAGAGAGAAATGAGAGAGACAAAGAGAGAGAATGGATGTGTCAGGGCCTCTGGCTGCTCTAAACAAACTCTGGAAGCATGTGCCACACTGTGTATCTGACTTTAAATGGGTACTAGGAAACTGAACCAATGTTGTTAGGCTTTGCAGGCAAGGTCCTTAACTACTGAACAATTTTTTCACCCCTTTTAGGCATTTTTATTCTCTCTTCTTTAGCACATTCCCTGATAGCTCAATCTTTGTCTTTTTAGTCCACCAACTCTACCTCAGGAGTGGACACCTCCCTCTGTGTGTCTCTTCTGGGGTTGTGATCACCCTTCACCACCTGATTCTAGGCTGGGTGCAGTGTGTGGGTGAATTCACTCCAGAAAGATTCTAGTACATCAGAGCTACAGGCTTCTGCTACCACAAAAATTTTCATGGACATGGTCAAGAAAAGTGCATGGAAGATTCCAGAAGTGAACGTATTTTTAACATGATGATATTTAGGGAGATGCTTTCTTTATTTCCTTTGTGCTTTCATGACTTTGCTAGTAGGGTTTTATTGATAATTTTTAAACTATTATTTATTACAAGGAGAGAGAGAGGGAGAGAAAGAGAGAGAGTGTGTGTAAGTGAGAGAGACATAGGGAGAACATGAAGAAATCTGGATACATGTGCCACTTTGTTCATCTGGCTTTATGTGTGTGCTGAGAAATTGGACCCAGGCTGGCAGACTGCACAAGCAAGCACCTTTAACCCCTGTGAAATCTCCCTGGCCCACTAGGGTTTTAAACAAACAAAATAAAGATGTATATACTTTTTATGAAGTTGATTCAAATCCCTGAAACACCTGGGAATTTAAAAAAAAAAACAAAGGGCTGGAGAGATGGCTTAGCGATTAAGCGCTTGCCTGTGAAGCCTAAGGACCACGGTTCGAGGCTCGGTTCCCCAGGTCCCACGTTAGCCAGATGCACAAGGGGGCGCACGCGTCTGGAGTTCGTTTGCAGTGGCTGGAAGCCCTGGCGCGCCCATTCTCTCTCTCTCCCTCTATCCGTCTTTCTCTCTGTGTCTGTTGCTCTCAAATAAATAAATTAAAAAAAATGAAAAAAATAAAATAAAAAAAACCCAGGAAGCTACAGTAGGTTTCATGGGTGTGCAATCAGGGTGTGTAATCAAAGAGTGAGATGCCATGGAAAGTGAGAGTGAGGCTCTCCTTGCCAGCTCAGCTGATGACAGGGTTATGAGACCCTTGGCTGAGGCAAGCTTAGTACCTGGAGGGAGAAAAGTGACCATGTCCTTCCGTACAGCTGGCTGTGTGGACTGAAGGGTTCCATGTGTTCTTGTCCTAAGGGTCAACTCCCCAGTAGTGGAGTTGACTCTGCTTATCTGCCCCTCCCCCTACAGCTGGCATTTTCTTCTCAGGCTCTGTTGAGCCATTCTTTTGGCTTCTGTCTTCCGCCCCACTTCACAGCTGGGAGGTGACATCTGATGCCTCCCAGCAGCATATGCCGGCAGGACCAGGTGCCAAAGCAGCAGACTCTGAGGAAGGGAGAGGATCCCACAGAGGGTGGGGCTCTCCTCCTGACCTCAAAGCCTCAGCTGGTCACACTGGGGGTTCCACAGGTGCTCGGCATTCCCATGGGTTGACAGGAGCCAAATAGACCCTAGGTGACTTATTTTCTTCCACGGCACAGGGGGCACTCTGGGATCACAGACGTGGTGCCCTTCTCCCACTCCCCTGGCAACCAGTCATCATAAGCGTAGCAGGAGACCAACATCAGGAGCCAGACCCGGGATCAGGCTCAATCTCTGGCACTTGCTAGTGTTAGCACATGGGCAAACTCTACTGTCGTTTAAAGTGTAATTTTCTTATCTCCAAATGGCTATTGAGATTTCAGTGAAATAATACATACTGCATGACCTAACTGTAATTCAATCTCGATATATGGTGAGCTGATACCAGCAGAAATGTAAAGGCAATATTCCACATACTTCAATGGAACCCCATTCTTTGATGTTTTTTTCTTAATGCTGGAAAAGTATGTTGGCTTCATTATGGCATTTTTATACATATATGTCATGTGTTTACTCATTGCCCTCCTCCAGCGCCCTCCCCCTCCCAATGCTTCCCTCTTCCACGTTCATGTCACATGTGTTCAGTTACCCTCTCTTCTTCCCCTTCCTCCTCTTTTAAAATCTTTGCACCTCCTTTCGTGGTTCCCTTCCTATTTCCATGCCACACACACACACACACTTAGATCTAGATTCCACATATGAAAGAAGACAAGTAGTAACCGTCTTCCTAAGTCTGGTTATTTAACTAACCACAGCGAATATAATTTCATTCTTCTTAATAGTTGAACAAAATGTTTTAGCCTGGATGTCCATACACAGATGAATGACCCTATTCTTTATGTTCATTCTCCCCACGTGCAGACAAAGGTCTTCTTGGGATCTATCGTGGTCCTTGCCTTATTCCTGCATTCCTTCACTCGGCACATAGTTACCGAGCATGTTTGTGGGTATCGTGATCCAGCATTGACAAAATGCATTATGTGACCCCAGAGAGTTTATAGTCCAGTAAGAAGGCCAATGCTGAACACAGAAACGCCCACCCATCTCATATGCATACACACTCATTTGTAATAGTTTGGATGGTGTCAGTTATGTGTAGAAAAAATGTGCTAGAATGGTAGATTGGAATGAGCCTACACCTCAGACAGCTGATCAGGGAAAGACAGTGTTATCAGGGGACATGGAGGTGGAGCCCTCTCTGCAGACTGTGCTGGGAACTGCTCTTCAGTAAAGTGGAAGCAGATCTGATATACAAGACTCTCAGGCAAATCATGACAAGGAGACACTCCTATGTGACAGGAAGATTTGCAATGATAATTGTGAAATGGAGCAAACATAATTTATGTACAAATTAAATGTGCACTCACCAAACAAAATCATCTTCTTTGCAGTATGCAAATGTCAAGTACAAATGAAAACTATGAGAGTTCACAGAAAGTGACATCACCATGGTACCTTGAGGCCCATTTCCTCCCTCTCATAGTCACTGTGCCCTCATTGTTCATTTCTAGGTGGGGAACTACATGGTACCAACAAGGACTGGGGACATGAGCTATGTCTGAGGCCAAGAGAGGCACCTGGAAGTCATATGTACCTGTTATTCAATAAACATCTGAGAACTTCTATCGACATGCATAATTTGGACAACTCAGAATTACTTCCATGTGGAACAGTGCTCATTAAACAACAATATGTTAATCTGGAACTCACATTAAATTTTAACAGTGGAGGTGGGAGGGATGGCTTAGCGGTTAAGGCATTTGCCTGCAAAGCCAAAGGATTCTGGTTCTACTCTCCAAAACCCACGTAAGCCAGATGCACAAGAGGGCACATTCATCTGGAGTTGATTTGTAGTGGCTGGAGGTCCCGGTACACCCATTCTCTCTCTCTCTCTCATAAGTGAATAAATAAATAAATAAAATATATTAAAAAAAATTAACAGTGGCCACCAGCACATCATGTTTTGGGAGGAAAGAGTATTTTGTCATTGACATTGTCTGTAAATGCCAGTGCTACACAGTAAGAAAGCAGAACAGCCCATAGTCAGACTCACAATGTGATGAAGTTCTCTGTGCATTGCTGCCTGCCTGGGTCCATGTACACTGTTCTTACCAGCATTAGCTGTGCTGCTGATGAAGGGGGCTGTGTGTCTGCCGCTCCTCATTTCCACAAGTAGCGTGAATGTGTTTCGGGGTCTCTTCCTCATAGATCTTTCAGATCCTGGAATATAGTAACCCTGTTCGAGAAACAAATCCAGCTGACACAATCGTGGGACTATGGAAAGGTTCACTGACAGCTGTAGGCATGGGAGCTGTTCTCCGTGACAGAAAAAGCAGTGTTCACACCCAGGAGCTGCTTGCTTAGGACACTGCTGGCAGTGACCAGCCAGGCGGTGAGGAATGCACAGATTGGAGTTACAGTCTGTAAGAGGCAGCAGTTTATTAAACAGAAGGGTGACTTTCATCAAGGGTGGCTAATGAAAACTGCTATATTCATTTTTGTCCTGGAACCCAAAAGAATGGAATCGCATGAGATATCCATGGAGTAAAGGCAAGAGAAAGACCCAAGGGGTGCACCAGGGCCTCCTGCTGCTGCAAATGAACTCCAGATACATGCGCCACCTTGTGCATCTGGCTTATGTGGGTCCTGGGGAACTGAACCCGGGTCCTGAGGCTTTGTAGGCAAGCGCCATCATCATGGAACCAGCTCTCCAGCCCCTTCTATTATGTTCCTAAAAAGCTGTGTGTGAGTGCATCCTAGGAGAAAACCATGTCTTCAGACTGCACTTCACGTGTGAATCTCTCCAGCACTTCTCTTTAAACCATGCTTCCCCAAAGAAACCTGCATTTCCCCGAAAAAGGAACAATGCCCCAATTTTATGTGCAAGAAATGCATAATTTTGAAGTTTACCAGTATATTTATTTCCTTTGTTCTAGGCAGTTATTTATTTGAAGACATATTTAAGACACATATTAGAAATTAGAAACGGGATAGCTGGAGGATTATGTGTTAAGCATCAGAATGGTTGTATTATGCTCATGTTCAAAGTGGATTCAAGCCTTCAGGGATGGGTTTCTCTCAGGAGACGAAAAAGGAGATGCCACATCCATTGGAGGCATTATGGTCAGGATGCTGGTTCTCCGGGGAGGGGAGAAGAAACAGGCTATAAGCAATGTACCTCAAGAAATGGGGAGAACACTCAGCTTTAGAGCCCAAAGTAAAGTACTGTTTCCTTGATTCAAAATTTGGTTTCATTTTTTTAAGCAAGAGTTGTTCATTTCCACTGAAACAGAAAGGCCTACTAGTCATCTCTTGTCAACATCTGGACCACGGGAGGCCAGCACCATTTTGAGCCTCGTCGACAAGAAGCAGGACAGGAGGGGCTTCTCTCCTCTGAGATCAGTCCATCAGGATGATTTTCGCCCATGTAAAACTCCTACTTTTTTCCTTCTAAATATCATGAATAATGTATTGAGATTTCTGAAATCCCCTTCTTTCCCTCCACAATTTCAATCAGGCCCCTTTCATACCTATCACACTACATATTGATTGAAGCCTGGAAAGGTTATAAATAGCAAAAAGGTTGAAAATTTTTCCACAAAGGTAAGTAGATGAAGAAAATTACTCAATGCCATTCATGGGCAAGATGCGCTCACCACCGCTCCTCACTTCATCACGGTGCTATTGTCTTGAGAAAGGACATAAACCAACCTACCGGGACAATGCTGTGTTGGCCTCTGTGTCTCACTGTTTGCGTGTGTGTCTGATCTCCTCTAAAATCAGGTACATGGTGCAATTTTCTCAAGGTCAGCCTTGGTGCAGGAAAGGTGTATGTGGCTTAAATCTTAAGTAAAGTATCTTTCTGATGATAGATGCCATTTAAATGCCATGTGCCCTGTGTATTAGGGGAGTGAAGCTAGCTGGTATCTGTGAACTACTGACTGAGTAGCAAATTCTAAGCTAAAGGATTTTTCCTCTTGCTTCAAATTTCTGTCAAGTTTCCTGTGAAATTCTCACCAATGGTTAGCATTAGGATTTTGCAGTGTGTCAGGACCACAGTTCTCTACAGTGGAGAACCATACTGTAAATAAGTAAAGGGGGGACTTGGAGCTGTAGCCTTCAGGAATTAAGTGGTTATCTGTATGGTATTTTATCATTTCCAAACTTCTCGTGGAAGCCTTGTGTTATATGATCCCAAGAAAGTACATGTGTGGGGCTGGAGAGATGGCTCAGTGGTTAAGGTGTGCAAAGCCTAATGAACCAGGTTTGGTTCCCCAGTACCCATGTAAGCCAGAGGCACAAGGTGAAGCATGCATCTGGAGTTCATTTACAGCAGCTGGAGGCCCTAGCATGCCCATTTTCTCTCTCTCTTTCTCTCTGTCTATCTGCCTCTTTCTCAAATAAATTACATAAATCAAAAAAATTAAAATACATTAATATTAAAAAGAAAGTGCACGTGTGGCTGTTCTAAGTGAGTTTTTCCAATGAACATTTAGCAAGTAGCCAGTATGTGTCATGTACTGGTCTAAAGGAACAAAAGCTCTGTAATCAGGCTCATGGCTGAGAAGAGACACATAATTAAGCCAAAATGAAAATAAGCCATGAAGACTGTGAGAGATGCAGTGAAGTAAAGTACTGAGGAATGATTGAGGGAGACAATACTGCTTTTAGTGATGTCGTTTGAGCTGAGCGTGGAGGGACATAAGCTGCAAGTGGTGGGGTGATCAGAGGCAGGGACGTACTGAGTGGAAGGAAGCGTGAGTCCAGTAGCTTTGAAGCAAGAAGATGCTGGGGGCGCTCTGCACACAGAAAGCAGAGCAGCTGGGCTGAAGAGATGGGGAGGATGGCGGGAGACAGGGAGTCGCGGTGGGAAAGGGCCACCCTTCATAATGGAGGAGGAAGTCAGTGTCCGTATGTTCGGGGGCTCCTATGGGCCAAGCCTTGAGCCAAGTTCATGTCCGTAAAAGACGGGACTGGGACTCATACCAGGTTCTCTGATGACAAATCCTGTCCATCTTACATTGCTCCATGCTGCCTCGCCCACTCCCTGCCATCTGGAGCCAGCCTGGCTTGGCCAGGTGGAAACAAGGGACATGGAAGGAGAGTGTCACCTAATCCTGCACTATATCCTGTTTACCTGTTGCCCTACCTTCTGAGCGGTTTCCACACGAGGAGCCTTGTTCTTTGATCTTTAAATCTGGAATTGTAAATACAGAGGGATATTGCTCTTGCTTCCTGTGCATAGTGGCCTTTCAGCTCAAGAGTCAGCTGACTGGTTCTACACTCTGGGGGTACAGCCAAGCACTATAGAGAACAGAATTACTGAAGGTAACTGGAGAAATGACTGTAGAAGGAAAGATAAACTGTCCCAAAGCCTCCAGGAAATGAGCCCAAGAGGACTGGAGCTAGTGCTGCAGGAAGGAAGGATCTATTCTCCCCACCCTGCTTTGAGCGAGTTTGAATGCTCTCTTGCACACTGCTTCGACATGAAATAAAATTGCATTAGAAACCTGTCATATTGAATTAGCAAAAGCAGATAGCAATTCAGAAGGGTGCCAAGGCAGCATTGTTGCAGACTGTTGGTTGGAAGACTTCCGGAAGCATTATCCAGGGGCTCTAACACTCTCTGCTCTCCATATGTCAGGATGAGCAGGAATGGGAATTCTGAGGATTTTGAAGAACACATTTTTAAAGCTAGGAGAGCCTGTGTTGTGCTAAGCACCATGACAACATGTGCACCCACCCAGGAGCCAGAGGACACAAGAACAGAGCCTTGGTTCAGCTCTGTGCTATGGTCACACAGTCAGAAAGACAGAGCTGGTCTTGGCATTGGCCTTTGGGTGAGCTCAGATGCTGGAGGAAGCAGCAATGGCAGGTAAAAGAAAACCTTTTTTCTCCTGACCTCAGTGGCCAGTCATCCTCTCTCTGGAAACCTGATAGGTACCACAGCTGGACACCAAGCTCTTGCCATGTTAACCTCATCATTCTTGTTTCTTTAAAAGACTTATTGGTGTTTGCAATTTCTGCATTCACTTACTCATTTAGCTAGATACTCTCCCTCACAACTGAGAAGTCACTCTCAGTGAGAAGCAGAATTCGAGTCATCTTACCACCAGCCCCAAGGAACTGTTGGCACTCAGCACACATCTCCTGAAAGAACATCAAATTCACCAGGTCATGGAGACCCAGCGAGGGTCGGGTTTCAGGGAGCAGTACCCTTATCACAAACCTGCTTCAGCAGAGGCCCAGGCAGCCATGATTGTGTGCGTGTACATAAAATCATCCACGTACTCCTATGTGTATGTACCTGTACCTGCATATGGTATATCACATGATTAGTTTTATTTGAGTGGCTTTATCAGCCAGGTCTCAGTGTGGAGTGGAGAATGAGCTGGCCTGGGTATCTTGGGTCACCCACTATCTCTGTGACCTTTGACAATACACCCAGAGTCTCTGGGCTTAAGGTCCTGGTCTGGTCAGAGTGGAGGGAGTGAAATGCCAGGGATCCTTCAACACCCTTGAAGAGGGAAACTCAAGTGGACATCAGGAATGTGTCTCTATCACAGAGTGATCCTGTGGTGGACACAGGGTGACCATCTCTGTCACAAAAGTGATGCTCTTGTCATAGATCCTCTGTCACAGAGTGATCCTCTGGTGTACATGGGAAAACCAAATCGGTCACAGTTGCGTGGTCCACAGCCAGTGCTGATAGCTACCAGATCCTTTATGATTAAATCTAGTCTATGAATACCTACCACAGCAAAGCAGGCCTCTGAACAGTGGATATGGGTTCCTTACAAAGCTCAAAAAAAAAAAAAAAAGAAAAGAAAAGAAAAAGAAAAATGCACACATCTCCTCGACACCTGTTTCTTGGTCTACACCACATATTTTTAGACTTCTGTCTTTAACTCAAAAACACCTATGATTTTTTCCCTTTATTTTTGTAATGTCTCAAGTATAAGTCTAAAGAAAGGCTGCATTCATGTATATATTCATATATACATATATGTGTGTGTTTGTGATCATGTGCATGCAAGTGTCTGTAACTGTGTACATGCCTATATTAATGTGTGTGTGTGTCTGTGGATCTATGTTTGTAGTATATGCATGCATGTACAAATGGAGGTATTACTTGCACATCAATGCATGGTATATGTGAAGATAAGATACCTATATTTTAGGTAGGCTATTACCATACAAATTGATTATAGCAAGCTGCTTCATTCCTCAGTACTTCGGGAGGAATCTCCAAAGACCAAGATCATTATCTGTAATGCAATCATGCTTGGGAAATCCACACTTTGTAAGTATCCTATTAAAAATAAGCAGTTCCTTTCTGAAATCCCCTTGAGAGTTCCAGCATGTGCTTTTTAGATTTGTGTTTCATCTAGGCCACAGAAGGGTCACACGTTGATACAGTCGGCATGGCTCTTTAGTCAGTCTGCTTTGATTTAGAATGGTTTCCCAGCCCTGGTTCTTCCAAGTGTTTTATGACAATGACATTTTTGTAGAGTCTGGGGCCAGTTGTTTTGCTTTTTTTTTTTTTTTTTACAGTTTAATTTGCCTGCTTGTTTCCTCTAATTACACCCAGGTTAAAGCCTAACATTCTAAGTACCAAATACAATCAATCAATCAATCAATCCTCTGTACAATAACTCGGGTTTCCAAAAGGACTCCTTAGGCTGAGTTATCAAGCCAATGAAGACTACACAGATCCCTGTTGGGTGTCCCCTGGTAAAGAGATATCTTCTGAGACGCTTGGAGAAAAGGCATCACTGACATGGTAAGGCTGCGCTGTCACTAAGGTCCTTACTGGATGACATTTCCCCCTAGCAGGAATCAGTACTTGAGCCCTCTTCTGAAGTCTACTTTCTTACTTAAACTAGTTATTATTTAAATATATGATTAATAGAATGACTTTGCTATAGGTTCCTATTGATTATTACACACACACACACACACACACACACACAGAGAGAGAGAGAGAGAGAGAGAGAGAGAGAGAGAGAGCACCCTATTGGGATCCCCTCCCATACCACAGTGACAAGCTAAGGGGCACAACAGAGTGAACAGACTTCCCAGGACAAGAATCTGTGAATAGCCTTGGGTCTGTGTACAGCCCCAGCTGGAAGGAAGGCTTAACAGAAAGGCTGCACAGAGGGCAACTAGGTTGTCATGCTGAAAGAGGCATGTAGCCAGTGAATAATAGGACCCTGACTCCCCAGAGTCACACAGCTGCTACATACAGTCCTTTGACACAAGCCTGGTTACTTTCTCATCTGTTTCCAAATCACTCAATGGGCAGGATGGAAGGGAGGCTTGGGAAAATGGAACCCAGGCAAACTGTGACTGAGTTGGTTTCCCCATGTCCACCAGAAGATCACTCTGTGACAGAGGATCTATGACAGATCATCACTCTTGAGACAGAGACGTGCTCCCGATGTCCACCAGAGATTCCCTCTTCAAGGGTGTTGAAGGATCCCTGGCGTTTCACTCCCTCCACTCTGACCAGACAAGGACCTTGAGGCTAGAAACTCTGGGTGTGTTGTCGAAGGTCACTCAGCTAGTGGGTGACCCAAGATGCCCAGGCCAGCTCATTCTCCACTCCACACTGAGGCCAGGCTGTTGAAGCATCTCAAAGATAAAACTACCCATGTGATATACCTCACACAGGCATATCATATATGCATAAATACATACATGTACATATGAGTATGTAAATATGATTTCATGTACACAGCCATATGTGCATACATATAACATATACATGTGTGTATATTCATATACAGATGTATATATATATATGTATGTGTATACATATATATGTGTATGTGTGTATGTATATACATACACACACATATAAATATATATATATATGTGTGTGTGTGTATATATATATACATGAAGCCACATAACCATTCTGGTTACTTAAGTCCCTCCCACATGCTTTTGCAATCACAGATGTGTCCAGCCTTAAGGAGAAGAACATTTTACCACTCTCTTATCTTTCTACATCCCTGTACTATGCACCAAGCAACCTGGCCTAGCTAAAACTTGAGTGTTTCTAGTAACTTTACATCCTAACTCTGGCTCACGTGTGATCACGCTAAAAAAACAGCCACCATTCTGAGACTGGGCCTCCCCACCTCCTTTTCTTTTTTTTTTTTTTTTTTTTTTGGTTTTTCGAGGTAGGGTCTCACCCTGGTCCAGGCTGACCTGGAATTAACTCTGTAGTCTCAGGGTGGCCTTGAACTCATGGTGATCCTCCTACCTCTGCCTCCCGAGTGCTGGGATTAAAGACGTGCGCCGCCACGCCCGGCTCCCACCTCCTTTTCATCTCAGGCCAAGGCCTCATGGGATAGGCTGCTGGTGGCACAGAGGGAAGTGAGTGAGGGACATATCATGTCCGCAATAGCAGCGGAGTGGTGTTCAGCTGTCCACTGGCCAGGGCGTTCTCGGGGACTCTTTCCACGCCTCCATTCCAATTTCTGTGGCTTTCATCTCCGTGTCTCCACCCCACACCCATCTTCTTCTCCTTCCCTGTGAAGACAACACGACGGCTGCCTTCATCTCTCTTTCCTCTACTATGAAGGTCCTCTACCCGACAAGGCTAGCACGCGGCCTGCAGGCTATGTCACTCTACACAACACTGGTGATGCTTGAAGTATGGACTGGGAACTTCAGAAGGCTCCCAAGACCCTATCAGGGGATTCCCAAAAATGAGAATATTTCCACAGTGCTACTGAGGGATGACATGGATTTTCTGTTCCTGAACTTTTACAATTGAACAATGAAGGGTCTCATGACATGGAAGTGAGGGCCCATCTATTTTCTATGACACTGGACATGAAAGAGATTAGCACAGATGTGCACAACAGTCTTCAGCTTCTCACTACATGAAGGTTTTTTTGTGGGGGGGGGTGGATATAATTATTTGCACATGAGTTTACTAATGAGATTATTATTATTTTAAACAGATTGGTAAACTTTTTAAATGTTTCAGCTTTAATCCCCATCATGGTTAACAGGGATAATCCAGACAACCATACTCCATGGGGGTCCTCTGCAAATGTTGGGTCTAAAAGGTTTCTGATATTAAAAAATGAGGGGACCTCTCCAGGCCTGGGTGCCAGTATAATTTTCCAAGAGAACCCCCACTTAATCAAGTACCTGCTATTTCTGTCCAGTGATATATGTGGAGTAGCGGGCACAGTATTCAGCAGGGACTTGCCATCATGCATGGCAGAGAGCGATGGCTGCTTTCTCTCCTCACTCCTCTCACAAACATGTTCTTTGCTCCATTCTGCCACACCCAGCACGGTGCTCTAACCCGACAGCAGTGGCTCCTGTGTTGTATTGTGTCCAATACCTGGACAGGGGGCTCTGCGTTGTGGATCTGGCATGTGAACGGGTGGCTGCACGTTGCATTAACCTGGGTGCATGGACAGACGGCACTGTGTTGGGTTGACTCATGTGTGGACCAAGTTTCCTAGAACTTCCCATGGGATTCCAGGTGCCAGGGGTTTGTCTGAAATTTGGAAGCACTGACTGTCCTGGGAAGACACTGCCCAAGGGACACACACTGATGCTGCTCTGTGACTTGTCTCGTGGATGAGGGCAGAAGCCAGCCACTCTCCTAGCTAACACGGGATCAGCAGGCTGTTCTCATTGTGTCCAAGTCCAGGGAGAAGGGCTCTGGTTTCCTCTAGCACATGGGCTGGCAGAGCATAGGTCCACTCCCCATGCCCATAGTTCCGTGTTCTCCTGGCTTCTCCTCAGATCTACCTAATTCCTTCCCCTCTGAACACAGCTGGCCCAGAACACCTTCAGGACCACCACCCACCACAGGCTATGCTGTCCACATGCCTCTCACTGCTCCTTCCCTTGTGGCCCATGATTGATGACTCGTCCCTGGTCTTCCAGCTATGCCTAGCCAGACCTCTGTTTATCCCATGACTGTGGAGCATACAACTTAGCAAAGCATGCATTATTCCATGTTATTTGTAGCACTCTATTTTCCCGTTCACACCTTAATTCATCACAAGTCTCCAGTGTCCTTTCCTGCATCCATTTTCTGGCAGAACACCAAATATACTTTTCCTGAATCATCTCAGGGTCCTTATAGCTGGGTGTGGGGGGTGGGCAGCACTTTTTCACCAATTCATAACTCAATCAGACATGATGCTCAGTTTGAAGTACTCAAGACCCCCGGCATGCTCACGTGGCTTCACAGTCCACAGTGCCTATGGTCTCGGCTTCCCACGGACCGGCCTCTACCTTCTACGCCTGCAAGCTCTCTAGATCAGAGCCAGCATCTTGAAATCCGGATCTCTGTCTCCTCAGTCCCATAGTTAAATGGCCTAACCACAGAGGAGGCAGAGTAAACATGTGACTGATTTCTAAATGTCAGGAATGGGGAAAGAGGATGAGCGAGAAATGCTGATGAAGTCTAGCCAAGCATGGTGGTGCAGACATGTAATTCCAGCTCTCTCAGCTCTTGGGGAGCTGAGACAGGAGGATCTGGAGTTGGAGGCCAGCCCAGGCAACACAGTGGGACCCTGCCTCACAAAGAAAGAAAGAAAGAAAGAAAGAAAGAAAGAAAGAAAGAAAGAAAGAAAGAAAGAAAGAAAGAAAGAAAGAAGGAAGGAAGGAAGGAAGGAAAGAAGGAAGGAAGGGAGGAAAGAGAGAGAGAGAGAGAGAAAGAAAGAAAGAAAGAAAGGGAGAGAGAGAAAGGAAGAAAGAAAGAGAATCCACATTTCCAAGTTAGGAGTCTGCATAAGCATTGATTATCTGAGTTTACTCAGCACAAACATGACTGGAGTTGGTTCACAATGCAATGCTTTTAGGCATTCCTCCTAGAGGGTCTGTTGAACAAACTCGGGGTACTGAAACAAAACGGATCTTCTGAAAGCATCCGGAGAAACTCTGACAAGAAGAGTGAAAGAAGGGTTAAGGGGAGAGTTCTTAATTACGCTGCTCTTTGACATCTCTTGGGCTGGGGCACTGGCAGCAAGTAGCAAGGGAGACCACAAAGTGCAGTTTCGGGGGCTGGAGAGACAGCTTAGTGGTTAAGGCACTTGCCTGCAAAGCTGAAGGACCCACGTTAAGCCAGATGCACAAAGTGGCACATGCGTCTGGAGTTCACTTGCAGTAGCTAGAGGCCCTGGTGCACCCATTCTTTCTCTCTTCCTCTCTCCCCCTCTTTCTCAAATAAATAATAATTTAAAAAAAAAAACAAAAAAAATACAGTTTCTAGGCCCCACCACAGGTCTTTAGAAGTAAAATCTGCAGTGCTTGGAAGCACCAGTGCCCACTGTGACTCCAAGCAGGAATATTACTGCTGTGGCATCGTTCATCCTCGCCTGAGACAGAAGCACCAGCTTCCTCCCAGTTCCTCCTCCTAACCTCATCCCTTAACCAGCACCCCTGAAGCACCAGCAGGCAAAGAGTGAGCATCAGTGGGCAGGGGGGCTTGGAGGTGGCTTAAAGGGGCTCCCGAGAGGTGGTGGGGAGGTTGGGAAAAGTCCTGGGTTCACAAGAAAGCCAAAGAAGAGATCCAGAGAGGGGGCAACAAGCCTAGAGGGACAAGACCACCTCTGATTTTTCCAGGAACTCCAGTGCAGCCCTTGCCTCTGGACTTTACTCACTGGCTCCTTACAGAGTTCTGTCTGGGAGCCAGCCATGTCTGGCTACTGAGCACTTGAAATACGTGAATGAGGAGTGAATCACTTTATTTTGTTACATTGGGATTAATTTAAATTTTCAAATATTTGATTCCCCTTATTTGGAACATGTTGTTGTGAACATAAGTTCCCAAAAGAGCATAAGTTGGGAACAATGTGGACATATAAACCTATAAATTATAAATTTCATGAAATCTAAATAAAGGCCATGATTTTCTGATGAAAATTCTGTGTCCAACATGTAATAGAGTGTAAGAGAGAAAAAATGCAGATGGTTGCTGGAAATTGTTAAATTATATGTGTCAAGCTCTGGATTTCTTTAGAAGAATGCAGCATGGTTCGAGACTATACAGAATATGACTACTAAAGATTGACCATGGTGGCAAATAATTGTAATCCCAGCTCAGGAGGCTGAGGCAGAAGAATTATGAGTTTGAGGCCAGCCTGGGCTAGGTAGGAAGATCCTGTCTTAAAAAAAAAAAAAAAAAAGCCAGGCATGGTGGTGCACGCCTTTAATCCCAGCACTTGGGAGGCAGAGGTAGAAGGCTCACCATGAGTTTGAGGCCACTCTGAGACTACATAGTGAATTTTCAGCCAGCCTGGACTACAGGGAGACCCTACCTTGAAAGACTAAACAAAAAAAAAAAAAAAAAAAGGAATGTGATTACTGAATACTGTTACTAGCTATTTTCGAATTACCTTAGAACATTACATCAGAGGACGTGAATGTCCCTCTGTGCGGTAGTTACTCTAGGGGACTGTAAACTGACTCCTAGGACAACATCCTGTGGAAAGGCTAAAATTTCTGATCTATATAATCTGTAACTGGGGCCAGGGCATGTACCATTTTTGGAGACACCTGCTATCCTTATGAGCCGCTCATATTACAGAGCTCTGGTCACAGTTACAGGCCATTGCTGTCTGCACAAAAGGAAAGGAAAGGAGAGGAAGGAATATGACTTTTTAGAGAAGTAACAGTGTTATTTCATGAGCAGAAGCCTCACAGTTGTTGGCATGGAGGGTTTAGATGGTTGGATGCTAATAGTGATGTCCTAGTAACTGAAAACATACACATGGATTTTTTTCTTGCAACCAGTTGACTTTTCTATCTCCATCAGGGAGAAAACCACCTTCCTTGTTAGTGCTGAAATGAGTTCCCTCAGTTACTCCAGTACAGTGGAAGTGCCTATTTATTTATTTACTCATTCTTTTTAAAACATGGAGAACTATACTGTTTCATTATACGGACATACTCTAAGCTACTGTAGAAGCTTCATAATAAAATTTTCCTCTTTTCATCCCTTTTCCTTTCTTTTGTAAATTTTATTTTCTTTTTAAAATTATCTTTGCTTTTTTAAAACTGTGTATTGGCATGACAACCTCCAGACATACAGACAATATGCCATGACCATAGTTCCCTTACACCCCCCTCTCTTTCCTCCTTCCCAAGTTCCCCCTCCACTGACTCCTTTCTTCTTTCTAACTAGTCTCTCTTCTATTTTGATGTCATACTTTTCCCCTCCTATCAGGCAGGCCTTGTGTAGGTAGAATCAGCCACTGGGAATGTCGATTTTGATGCAGGACAGCACCCTCTACTACCAAGCTTATAAAATTGTACTTGATGGTGATATCCCACTTCTTAAAAAATGTGTCATGATATCTTTCAGACTGTATCTACCTCTCTGCTATACACAGTCCAGAGATCCTAACTATATTAAGTCACATATTAAATATATTTTCTCATTTTCAAAAAAGAGAAAGAAAGAAGAGTGTGGGATTTGCACCATGGATGTAGACTGGGGAGAAGAAAAAGATCCACGTTTCTAGCACTGTTGCCTAGCAGTTAGGAACAGCCCTGACATCAAAGAAACACTATTGCCTTTAGAAATTTTGTTCTGATATTTTGTTTGTTTTTCATACACATCAAAAAGAAAAAAAAATACACTGAAATTCAGCCCACAATTTATCCCCATCATTACATATTCTCCATTGCACAGCTGGCATGCCAACTGTCACCTAAGCCCGTCAGACTCTTTCCACCTCACCCACACGTCGTGAACTCATCTGCCCCCATGTGACCCAGATGAAAGGCATATTGAGGAACTCGCTTCTCCAATTGTAAGCAGCAAGAAACTTGGAACCGACTCCTTGCTGAGTCTAAGGCATTTCTCAGAGCAAAAGAGAACCAATCCTACAGGTACTGCTTTGTCAAAAACTCCCACTCTTTGAGGACAGCCTAACCAGTGGGGATTGCAAAGTGAAGGGACCTCTAAAGTCCCAGATAATTCCAGAGGGGCCGCGAGCATTTTCTTTTTATTTATTTTATTTTTACTTAGAGACACAGAGAGAGAACGGGCACACCAGGGCCTCCAAGCCTCTGCAAATGAACTCCAGACACATGTGCCACCAAATGCATCTGGCTTACATGGGTACTGGGGAATCGAACCTGGGTCCTTAGCCTTTGCAGGTAAGTGCCTTAACCTCTAAGCCGTCTCCTCAGTCCCATATTTTGTAAAGAAAAGACTATGGTTTTCTTTTTCTTTTCTTTATTTTTTTAAATATTTTATTCCCCTAGAGAGAGAGTGTGTGTGTGAGTGTGTGGGGGGGAATAGATGAGCCAGGGCCTTTGGCCTCTGCAAACGTGCTCCAGATGCATGCTCCACCTTGTGCATCTGGCTTTATGTGGGTACTGGGAAATCGAACCTGGGTCTTTAGGCTTTTCAGGCAAGTACCTAAACTATTGAGTCATCTCTCTAGCCCTGTATAGTTTTCTTTAACTAGACTCCAGTTAAACTAGGGCTGGGCAGGTCAGTATCTAGCACATTTCTCTGTGAGAACAGTCAGTCCTAGGAGACCTTGATAAAATTATAAGTGCTTCGAAACTGGCACTTGCTTCATGCCGGGCAAATAGGAAAGCACGCTGACTGCGTTTATTCTACTATCATTATATCTCCACAGTCTGAGCCACTAGGAAAAGCAAAAGTGGTTAAAATCTTGCTACATATATGTGTGCACATTTGTTTTAAAGATTTTCTTATTTATTTTATCTTTATCTCAATGATATATTTTATCTCAAGTTATCATTTTATGATTACAGGAATTCTTTAACACTGGAATGAATGGTTTTCAAATGATCCAAGTGGGATATTTTCTACTCTATTCATTAGAGCCCACACATTCATTCAGGTAGTAGAGGGTCTGTCTGTAAGCCAGGATATAGCACCATGTAAAGAAAAACTGGCACATTTTCATTCACATAGAGGCAGTGAATTCCCAAGCTAGGCTATAGGAAACTACTGTTTTGGTCAGCTGGGGCTGCCATAGCAAAGGCTGTCGGGAGGCTACAAGGCTCTTCTACAGTTCTGGAGAAAGTACAGCAGGCCCAGAGTCTGGCATGGGCTCTCCTTGCCTGGAATTGTGTGCATACATGACTTTTCCTTAGTAAATACAAGGGGGAAAGCAAGCTCTCTGGTGTGTCCTTTCTTATGAGGGAGTGATCCCACCATAAGGGTCCCTTTATGATCTTGTCACAAAGCCTAATCGCATCCCCAAACCTCCATCTTCAAATACATCCCACTGGAGATTTGACATATCCTCACATGAAGCATGCTAGTCCATCGCTACCTGGCACATCCGATGCCACCAGTGTCTAGCACATATGTATCATACGTGTCATGACAGGAGTCTTACAGGGCTCAGCTCCCAACATAACGAGGGGGAAAAAGAATCATAGTGATATCAGACACCGTAGCTCTGACAACCCAACTGCCTTAAGACTTGGAGTGGGATGAAACTTTGGTTCATATCAGCTCCTAAAGCAGTGGCAGTGTGTGTGAATGTGTGGTTTTTTTTTTTAATTTTTTATTTATTTATTTGAGAGCGACAGACACAGAGAGAAAGACAGATAGAGGAAGAGAGAGAGAGAATGGGCGTGCCAGGGCTTCCAGCCTCTGCAAACGAACTCCAGACGCGTGCGCCCCCTTGTGCATCTGGCTAACGTGGGACCTGGGGAACGAGCCTCAAACCGGGGTCCTTAGGCTTCACAGGCAAGCGCTTACCCGCTAAACCATCTCTTCAGCCCTGTTTTTTTTTTTTTTTAACTACTGTTTTGTTTCTTTGTGGAGAGACAAGATAACGATATATTGCCTAGGTTGACCTCTAACTCAAAATCCTTCTGTTTCAGCGTCCTTAGCGCTGAAAAATTCAGTCAAATGTGAGCATGCTAGGCTTTCATTTGGTTTTGACTGAATGAGCCCTACCAGTGAACACCAGAAGCTTTCACATAGAGTCTGTATTTCTAACCTATGAACTTCTAACCTACTTTTAGAAAAGCTGAGGCTCTGACACATGCCAGTAACAGAAAACAGAAGATCACAGCGACTTCCTGAAGACTCTGCTGGAATCAGAAGCTGACCCAATACTCCTTTCTTCTCTTTTGGAATCTCAGGCCCTGACAGAACACTCATTCTGGTTTATCCTCATCTCTGATGATGTGGTTTCTCTCCTCTGGGATGTCCCCACCTATCTCAGCATGGTGGAAACCTACAATGGTCTTTCAGCATCGGTCAAGGCAATTGTGAAAACTCTGGAATAACCAATGAGGCTTGTTTGGGGCTCTTGAACATTTTCTTGTGCTGCCTTTATTAATCTCTCCTAATAAGTATATAATAAGTTCAGTGCTGGGCTCTGAAGTAAGCCACCAATCCTATGCTCCACACCGGTAAGAATGACTGAGTGTTACTTGTCTAGTGCCTGTCACAGTTGAGAGGCTGCTCTCTGTGTTAGCTGCTCACTTATGCCTCTCAGCTAACTATTTTAAACCCATTCCGCATACAAAAATGGAGGCACACAAAGAGATAAGAAGTTTTCACCTACACTCATCCAGCTATTAAATGGTAGAAGAGGTTTCAGGATTTAGTCAGGTCTTGAAAGATGGTCATGTACATAAGTAGATAAAAAAGCCCAATAGCAGGAAGGGAGAAAAGGAAGAGAAGGAGACAAGGAGAGAGGGAGGAAATGGGATGGTGACTGCGGAAAGGCGGGCCAGAGACGTGGTATGTGCAGGCAAATCTTACAATCATATTTCTGGGGGAAATGTCCTGCTTTTCGGTCTGAATACTCCTCCCATGGCTGATTTCACAATATCAGCATAGAGCTACAGAGAGGAATGGGGGCAGTTAGAATGGAATGGGTGAGTCTCAACACAGCGGTACCATAGGATGACAGAACATTGCATAATGAAGGGAAGTAGCCCCCCAGAGACTGACGGACCTCTGAGACCATCCCCCCATGCGCAGCCAGGTTTTAGTAGACGGGGACAGAGTAGGGCACAGGCTGAGAGTACGATCAAAATTCGGGGATCTTTTGTCTGTTTTCCCTATATCTGAATGCCAAGTGGTCTGGCAGGGGAACGGGGAGGGCAGCAGCTCCCTCCTTTCCCTCCCCACCCCTGTCACGAACTAGCTCTTCTACCCCCAGCCTCCAGCCTCCTCTCCTAGTTCTAGGCTCCCAGCTTCATTCCACTGACTGTCAGACCACAGAGTGCTCACTTACCACTACTGGCTCTGTGCGAAGGTGTGAGCTTGAAACGGCTCACAGGGAAGCCACCAAGCCAGTACAAGTGTCAGGGACGGACACTTCCCACGACAGACCGTATTACTAGAAGGGGCTTGGGGCAATACCTGGTCCCCAGCTGTCCTCTCGCTGGGCCTTCGACAGAGCCAGTCCAGTGGCAGCAACCGACTGAGTAGCGGAAACAAGGTCCCACTTGCCATTCCCAGGCCAACGGTCTACAAAGCGCATGAAGAGGACTTCTTGTTTGCTTGCTTTTGAGTTGTTGCCCCTTAGCTCCAAGACAAAGATTTCCTTGGAATTTTTCTTCCGCTAAGCAGATTCTGTTTCGGAACTGACAAAGATATGTTTCCTCGGGAGCTAGGGCAGTCTGTCATCTCCCCCCAACACAGGACAGAGAGAGCCGTCTGTTCAGGAAGCAGCTCATGACCACAGTGCCCTCTCTGTCTTTCAGCACAGAGTTTTCCAGATCCTGAACCACTCCCATGTCCACCTGCCTACACCAGGGCCATTTCCTGAAAGCTAGGAAGTGGGCAGGGAAATAAAAGGAATCGAGCTTCTCAAAACCAGTGTGGCGGCTCTGCTGAAAGGACAAATGCCAAAGGGGAAGGTGACATTTTAGGCTGAAATCTCTGCTGATTCTCACTTCAGGTGATATTGGCTGAGATCACAGTGATCCTGGACAAAGGGGCTGCTTGCAGTTAGATTAGCCAACGTTCTCCCCACTGGGATCCCATGGGCAACTGCCCCCAGAGGCCCACTTCCAGGACCTTACCAAAGCATGCGACAGCCTAGCGGCGGCCCTACCGGGGGACGTTGCTTTACAGCTGGTGGGCTTCTCTACTCACCAACGCCCTTGATGCTTATAAGGCATAAAAAGCCAATTCGTTGGTAGAGGGAAGTGAAAATTGATCTAGAGAGAAAAAAACCATTGAGAGTTAAAGCAGCTAAGAGGACCCTATGTTACAAGGGACTCTGGACCCTCCAGTTTACACTCATCAGCTGGCAGAAGCAACTAATTCCCTTTTCATTTCCCCAAGGGTCCCTGTGACAAATGTCCAATGTTGTCATTACCCTGGTCCAAAGTTCTCGTGGTCACAGGCTTCTAAGACATTTGCCAAAATAACCCAAGAGAGTCATCCATGAACTGAAATGGAGAAAGTCACAGCTTTGTTCGTAGCAATCTAGTATCCCATTCCACTGTAAATGCAGGCAGCAAGCCTCGTGCGAACTAACAGAACCAGGGGTTCTATCACCAACACAGGGCTCATACGTCCCTAGGACAACAGTACAGCATTCCAGTTACGGTATTACACTGTTACTTCAAAATGATGCCACCCTTAGCGACACCACCAGAGCGTATCGTCCACATATTGCATATGAGACACACAGTGACTTAACTTATAACTGGATATATAGCTATCTTACTAAAATTAGTTTGTTTATTACATATGTGTTTTACATGTTACTGCGGGACCCCAAGCCTTCGCTGGTTGCCCTTAAATGTGTGCAAGAGCCTGGGGCTGCTGACTGAGGAGCTGCAATCTGAGAGGCTGGCCCTCCCTAGCCTGCCTAGACAAGCAGGAGTGCTGGAGTCCACTTTTCTCATAGCACAGTAGGACTTCTTCAGGCGCAGACAGTGCTATCGGGCTCAGGTGCTAGTAGGTCTGGTCTATTTCCCTGTGGCCTCTCTCTCCCCTTCTCTCTGGTTACCTCCCCCGCCCCCTTCTCTGCAGCTCCTCTGCACCCTCTCCTGGCTGGCCAGACACCAGCTTCCTTCACAGGTTCTGCAACACAGGCTTTGGGGAAAGGGACTTCCATCATGCTGCTAACCTCATTATCTCCATTTTATTTATCGGAGTTATTTGTGAGACACAGTCATAAGACCAGACTGGCTGTCCTCCGTAAATGACCACATATCATCCCACAACGGGAGAATGCAAGCTTAACAGGTGAGAAGGATGCTGCCAGTCCCTGACAGCCCTGTGTCTCAGTAAGCCCAGAGGCTGGCGAGGAGTCACCAGGCACCCAGGTTCCAAGCACACTGCTTAGTCACTGCTAGCAGGGGAACCCCTGTGATCAGGCTCCGAGAAAGCTGTTTCTCCAGATCCCAGCTGGGGTTAGAAGACTAAGGGAGAGCTGAGAGAGTCCTTATGACCATACAGCATCCTGGTACACAGTCATCCTGAGAAAAAAGTTTCAGTAAGGTGCTGAATACTTAGTCTATCAATAACCCAAAGAAGGGAGGGAGGAAGGGAAAGAAGTGCATAGAAAGGGAGGAAGGGAGGGAGAGAGAAAAGAAAGGGGAGGGAGGGAAAAGCAGAGAACAAAAGAAACTAGCCTATATGGGGAAGAATGCCATACTACGGAATGCTGCTTCATGCTTGGAGATGTCTTGAAATGTTTTTTAAAATAGTGTTTGTTTCCAATTTTCTTCTAATAAAAAGCACTAAAACACTTTAAGAAAAACTGCCTGAGTATAGTGACATTTGCACTGTGTAAGTATTAACATAAATGTAGCTTGGAGAGCTTAGGATAAAATGAAATCATAAATTTTGTAACCTTTCCTAATCTGTTCATTTATCCTCTTACAGAATAAAATCCATTTTTATTGGGAGTGGTTCCTTTTTTATTTTTTAGTATTTATTCATCTACTCTGGAAGAAGGGACGATGAATTTGCCACTTTGGAGGAAAGCTACGGGCCCATGAGAAGATGGCAGGCTTCACGTTCATACAACATAGCCATTACACGTGTGGTGCCATGCTGCGCTAATTTGTTAAGCTTTTAAAAAGGAATGTCTCAGATAGAAAGCTGAGTCCTTGCTGTTTCCCAGCCATTTTTCAAACAATGTTCATTCATGATCTACAGATATAACCGACGCTATGCAGCATGTATCTGTCATGTAGATTACACAGGTCCAGATGAGAACTAAGGCATTAGATATTAATTCAAAATAGAATCCATGATGATAAAGCTTCTCAAATGTTCCTTGGTCTTTTATTTAACATTACAACATTTTCTTCAAACATTTCCCACAAAATTTTATTATTTGGTTTACTTTGTTATTAAAAATAGTCTAAATCAGATGTCCTAGTCCTAGATTATTTTTTTTAATTTTTGAGTATGCAATGTAAAATAAAAAGTATAGCTCACACTATATTACATAAGCATATGTATTCTGAATAAAGTTTCCAGTTTTCATATTCTCGTCTCGGAACATGTTGCTTCTTATTCTGAATGTCCACATGGTCACATTTATATGACTGACGATAAGAACATGCTTGGAGACTTCTGCCGGCAGAAGTGCCAGGTGGGCCTTTTGATAGGGTACAACCCCAGAGCCCTGAGGACCAGAAGAGGAGATGTAGGTCAGAGAGCACTCACTCCCCAACTCCCCCGAGAAACCTGAGAATGGCAAACTTGGATGTCTCCCACGTGGACTCTCCTTCCTGTCTTCCAGAACACAGACTGGTCCTTGGGATACTGCTACACTGAATTTCAAGGTTACTTTTCTTTCCTTAACTGCTATACTTTCACCAAACTTGTGTCCCCACCCCGAGACAGCTCCCCTCTGGGGATGATATGATTGTTGATGGTTTTCCCTAAAGAGTGTGGCAGGTGTGCAATTTTTTTCCTAGTTACATAAAAATAGGATTCATTTCTAATGAATTCTCTTGAAAGTGAATGCAGTCCCTTGAGACAAGGGGCTCTATGAGATGCAAAGCCACCAGGCTGACACAGGTGTCAGAAGGTGGGGGATGGGAGAAAAGGGAGGGGTAGTCACGGTACATGCTTGCTTTCTCCACTCATGTTCTTGTCACTGGGACCCCTTTTCAGCATTGACACAGACCTTCTGGTTTCCCCTCCACTTGTCATTGCCTAGGACCTCTGTTTTGGCCATGTCACCATTTGGGGATGGACATTCTATTTCTGGTGACATAAAGCCCCCAGTTTTCCCTATTCACTCGTAGCTCTTCCCATCTTGATGGGGACAGAAACACAGACCTTTCTCAGTCTCCAGCTGTTACTTTGTCTCCAAATGTGATGTCCTAGCACGATGGCCTCAGAGAAAATCCAGGTGATATTTCTAGAAACCTGTCTACCCCACAAGACTGCCTGGAGGTCTACAGAGTCCCTGGGTGGCTTGTGAAGTCTTTGGTGTGGAGAAGGAAGTGGCACAGAATTCTTTCTGCCCTTCCTGAGTGAGGACTATGCCCACCAGGGGCACAATGCTTTGGTTCAGAATTACATCACTATAAGTCTGTTTCAGAAATCCATGGGAACTCACAACAATTCATTTTGTTACATCAAAAAGATTCTCCCCCCCCCCATCTGTTGCATTTTCTCTATTTCTACAAATGCCTAGGAATAGGATAGGTCAGAGCTGCTCAACCTACTAGGACTTTGCAAACATGGCTGGGAATCCATTTAATCGTGTTTAGAATCATTAAAGGTTTGCACGGTTAGTTAACTTTTGTTGATTTGGAGGGTTATAAATATTCGACTGCAGTTTTTCTTTTCTTTTCCTAACAACAGCCACACTGGTGGTACCCTTCTTACTTCTGCTGGTCCTGCTGATTAGAAAACCCTTGTGGAAAAAAAAGCAAGATAGTCTTTTTAAAATAAAGTCCTTTTCCTTAATTATTTTTTAAGATGCTGAAAAACAGCAGAAGTGAATACAATCTAATTCTGCCTAGTTTAAGCCTAGTTTATCTGACCAAAGGTAAAAAGACTGCCATTCCCACATTACTTTTAATAAAAAGCACTGAGTAGAGAGGCCCGGGCACAGCACTGACTCTTCCTCACAATCCCAGTGTCTCTTATCTTCTCTTAGTGCTCAACCTCAGGAAGACACTTATTTGCAGAATACACTTGCTAGCCAAAATGAATCTGATTCTTGACCACAGAGCAAATCTCTGTTCACATCGGAACCCCTCGTTCCATTTCCCCTTTCATTTCAAAGGTGAGCATCTGCTTGCAGGTTCAGAAGAGAAGCCCAATACCAACAGCCTATTTTCTAGTGTGGCATCTGGTACTAACCTCCTATCCTGCCAAGGTGCCAAGACGCCCCTCACAGCCTGACTCAGGGGACTTGCAACATCAGTCCCCATACTCTAAGTGCAGGAACTCCCCAAGAAGGGGTGGCACTCCACCTTGTGCTCTTGGGGCATAACACAAAGGGTATGGGACCTTGTTCATGCTTCTGGATAGATGGAGTCTTTGGTACCAAATTGGCCTGGGAGTATTGGACCCACCCAGAATTCTCTGCCCAGTAGAAGAAACAGGCCACCATCTACTAGCAGGGTGACAATAAGCAAATCATTTCTCTATGGCTTGATGTTCTCACCTAGGCAATGATGTAAATAAGATAAAATAAAATGCAAACTTCACTCATCTTTCAAGTTTTGAGAGCAGCACAAGCACAGTCAGCATGGGGGAAGGAGAGGCCCCACTGCCCGCAGCACCAATGTTAAGAGGCACTGCTCACATTACCCCAGGCTCCCCAGAACAGCTCAGCCAGCTGCCCACACTACTTAGGCGAGGGCCTGTACCCCTTCCTCTTCTAGCCTGCTTCTGTGCAAAGGGAGACACAGAGTACAAATCCACGTGACAAGTTTCCAGAAACAGGCCTTGACCCCAGCACAGGGAGCAGCTGGGGTCTGGGGTCCTACCTCAGGTGTATCCAGGTAATCGGGGAGAAAAGCTGCTGTCACCAGCCAGGCCTGGCCTGTGAGGTGAGGTCTTCGTACCCTGGAGGGAAAATCCCGGTTCTTGCTCCTTGAGGGCTCTGGTTCCGGCCACCCAGAGGTAGGGAGCTAGCTAGCTAAGGCTGCCCCTGGATGGAAACGACTTCTTCCCTGGGCACTGAGAGCCCGTGTCTCCCCAGGAAGGATCTAACCACAACGCACAGAAAAGGAGCCACACCACTTCTGTTCCTTCAGCTGGCTGGCCCAGGACAGAGGAGGGGCCCCCAGGGGAACATAGCCAACACGTGTGAGGTGTGGACAGAAGACCCTAGTGCTGGAAAGAACCACACACTAGTGCATCCTCTAAATGCTTCCCACAGGGCTAGGTAAGAACCTGCGAAAGAACGAAGGCAAAGGCATGACCAGTGAGGGGTGTGCACCTCTTCTCGCAGCCCTGGCACCCCAATGGGTTCCCCACACCGGGAAAAGAGGGTTGGGGCTAAAGGGGGAGAGGTCTTTTCTTTCTTTGCAGTCCCAGAATAGGCCCCTCGCAGCAAACAAAAATGGTCTCGAACTTCAAAGAGCTGGGATGCATGGGAGGAAAGAGCCTGGCCTCTTGCACCCACCCTGAACAGCCAGGCGGTTCTAACTGGAGACTGCAAGGTGGGCAGACGGACCTCTGATCCCCTTGGGCCCCCAGAGTTGGGAAGCTGGGCCTCCCTGCACGCGAAGTGCTGAGCACACTCCCTCACTCCCCGGCCCAGCCCAGGGCTCCCCCAGTCCCTTTCTACCCAGGTGTGATTTGTCCAAGGAGAAGGTGGCTCCCACTGCAGGCTCCGCCCTGCGCTCTCCTCCCGCGTGCCAGCCGGCTGGGCGCTGGGGACCCCCCTGTCCCTCACCCATATTTCCTCTTAGGGATGGGCCTTGGAATCCTCTTCTCACCCGGGCTGTGGGGACATCCTTGATGCTCAAATATTGCAGGGAAGGTGGGCGTGGGTCTACCAACCGGGGCCAAGGTGATAAACTGTAATAGCAAGCGGGTGCCCGAGAGAGAGAGGAGAGGGGCTGGGGTGCTTTTGGAGCCAAGGGGAAACACATCCCTGGTCTGCAATCTGAATATTCAGTTGCTACCCAAGATGCCAACGCATATTCTAACGAGGTTTGTTTTTTTCCTGGGGAGGGAGCGTCCCTCACCCCCTCCGCCCCGCCCCACACACCCAGGCACCAGCCGCCAGCCTTCCCAAATGCCCAGGGCCCGGAATTCCAGGGATTCAACCCACCTCCGGGCCTCCAAGGTACCCAGCCTCTCCCCCGTGTATTTATCCACTCGGGCCAGCGCCCTCCGGACTTCAATCGCTCTTCTTCCTCCTTCTTCTTCTCAAGGACCGCTCGGGGTTGCCCCCACCCCAACATGAGCAGAACCTCTTAGTCCCCCTCACCCGTAGGCAGATGTCGCCCTCCCTTAGGTCTCGCATCCTTACCAGCGATATATATATATATATATATATATATATATATATATATATATATATATATATATATATATATATATACACACACACACACACACATATATATGTATGTATGTATGTATGTATTTTTCCTCCCAGAACCATTGACTTCACCCGCCAGATCAGCACTTGCAGTTCCCAGGGCGCACAACCAAAAGCCACTCCAAGGGTTTTATTGTAGACTTCGGGAAGGCGGAGGGTGGCGTGAGGGAGTCTCCGGACCCCTTCCGCTCCAGATGGAGCCCCCGGGTGGCCTCAGCCTTCACCCACCTCCACCTCGCCTTGGTTTCCCTCTCTGCCCCTCTCCCCAACGTCGGCAGGCAGGATGAGCACGGCTGGGTCCCAAAACCTTGCCACCGCCTTGGAGCGGGAGCTGCGGGGAGTGCAAAGTGGAAACCGGCTAGAGAAGCCAGCGAGGGAGATGGGCAGAGCGGGGGAAGGGCGCACGCGAGAACCGAACCTGCACCGCACGGGGCGAGCACCGCGCAGGGAGGGTCACAAAAGTTTGCAGACAGCCGCACGACACGCAGTCGAGGGTCGCGTGCCCCTGGCCAGGTGGAGTCTCCGCGAGGGTCTGTGCCTAAGGGACCGTGGGGCTGGGGGAGAGGGTGGGTGCGGGGTGGGCGGGCGGGTCTCAGAAGTGCGGTGACAGTTCTCCACTTCTCCGGGGGGCCGGCCTAGGCTGGGCAGCTGGAGACCGGAGCTGATCCCGCGCTCTCGGCGGCGAAGGAAAGCAACAGGCGTCTGCACCTTACCTTGCGCCAGTCCGGGGTTGGGATGTCGGCTCCATCCTCGTGGCGCAGGGAGGAGGCGGGCGGGCGGCGCGGCGGGCCCGGGGGAGGGCGGAGGGGGCGTGCGCTCGGCTCGGCTCGGCCCGGGCTGCAGTGGCCGGCCGGCCGCCACCTCCTCCCGCCGGCTGCCAACCAACCGGGCTGCCCACCCCGAGCCGGAGCCTGAGCCGCCCCGGGACGAGCGGCGGGCGGGCGGGCGGGCGGGCGGGCGGGCGCGGCGGCGTGACTGCGCGGTGGCCCCGGGGCGCAGGACGCAGGCGGTGCGTGGACGCGGCTGGCGTCTTCGCGCCGACACCGAGCCGAGCGGAGCCGAGCGAGGGTGCGGCCCCCGGGACGGCCGCGCGGGGCCCGACTGCGGCGGCTGCCGACCCTCGGCTGGCTCGCCTCTCCCGAGGAGGAGGAGGAGAAGGAGGAGGAGGAGGAGGAGGAGGACAACCAGGAGGAGGAGGAGACAAAGACGCCCGGGAGGCAAAAAGCCACTCACCCCGCTGCGGGCGGCTCAGCCACTGGAGGGGGACTCGCCTCCAAACCTGGGCTGGGGATGGAGGAGGAGGAGGAGGAGGAGGAGGGAGAGGAGGAGGGGCGAGGCTGCCGAAGAGTGGAGGAGCAGGAGGGAGTGAACGTGACCATCGGAACTCCGCCGGCGCCCTCCGAGATGGGGAGGGGTCCCGCGTGGGGAGGGGGAGGGGTGGAGCGAGGCTGCGGGAGAGGAGCCCAGGAGGTCGGAACCGAACCGCGGCTCCTTCCAGGCTCGCACCCACCCTGCACAACTCCAGACAGCTCGCGATGAGCCCATTTCTTCCTCCCTGTTCCCCTGACTACTGTCACCGGAGAGGTCCCGAGGTCCTCAACCCGTGGGGGAAAAAAGCAAGATACTTGAAATTCATTACACACATATTTGCCTGCTGGGTGCCAAGTACCCTGCTAGGAGCCTAACTGTGGAGGAGGATGGAGGAGACAGAGCCCCCCACGCCCACTCCAAGGCCCTATTGTCGCATCTCCATATGATATTGTAATTCTTCAACATGAGACGCAAGGTTTAGGCATTGTGTTGTGGTCCCCTAATCCCTGGTCCCCAGCCTCCAAAGTAGGAAGTACTAGGATTCAACTTGGGTGGGTTTGAACCTGCAGTAGAAATAGAGTATTCAGATAAAGAGGAGAGAGAGAATAAGGATGAATGAATGCTGGTTTCGGTGATGTTCTTGTTTCGTGATTTGAATTATTTAGCAGGCCTGCACCAGAAACCTGTTTAGGGCTGAGCAACTGCTTGCCGTCCCCCAGGCACAGCAAGTACCTTCTTTACAAAGCGCCTTTCCACTCCTTCCTTTTCTCCCACTCCAGGCCTAACGCAGCTTTCCGTTCTTTTCGCTGTAGTCGAGTTTCATTTACAGTGGTTGGTAGGACTGACACGTTGACACATTTCCATCATCTCCCGCAGCCGTGAGCCCCATCCTTTCCCGCTGCAACATGCTACGGTGGTTAGTGTCTGTTGAGTCCATGGGACAGAAGGGACGCTCATCGATTCGAAGGTCACCTTCTCCTTCAAAAGCAGTGGCTTCCTATGCCCCTAGAATGAAGGGTTCAACTGATGGAACCTTTAGGGGTTTGCCGAGGCGGACACGCAGGAGTATTCGGCTCTTTTGCTGGAAATACAAAGCTATTGCATTCATTATTTGTTTTTTTTTTAAATATTTAATTTATTATTGGAGGCAGTGTGAGAGAGAAAGTGTCAGAGAGAGAGAGAGAGAGAGAGAGTAAGAGAGAAAATATGGGTGTGCAAGGGCCTCTAGCTACAGCAAATAAACTCCAGACACATGTCTCCTTGGGTATCTGGCTTTACGTCGGTAATAGGGAATCAAACCTGGGTCCTTAGGCTTTGCAGGCAAGCGCCATAACTACTGAGCCATCTCTCCAGCTCCTCATTCATTGGTATTCCTACTTAATCTTTTCCCATTGACCATCTTCTTCTTCCCATGTGCTGAATTCCCAAATGCAAGAAAGCCCAGCCTTTGAGCCCCCTGCACAGAGCAGAAGTCAGGCCTTCAGTGGGGAGCTCCTACAGTAAACCCATTCCAGGTGCAAAGGGACCAGAAAACCTTCTATCATTTCATGGCCTGTGTCAAGTATGTGGGGAGCCTGCCACAGTTTCCCTCCTTTCCAGGGAGCCTTCCTTATTTTGGCTCCATTTTAGAGTGGGTTAAGGAGCAGTTCATTGCTGACTGGTAAAGAAATGTGCAGCTTCTGTTCTTTGTTTAATCCCATATGCTGTGAATTATGGGATTGACACCCCGAGCAGTCATGCACCACAAACAAGTCACACATTATAATAAGTGATTCTGAACATATCTTCTCTTCAAATCATCATGGGATTTGAAAAACAACGACTTGAAGTCTCATATTTTAAAAGTTTGCATTTTTTGAATGAGATTTTAGGGCCCTAAAACAGATACATGTGCCTAGCAAGTGTGTAATTTGATATAATTGTTCAGAAGAAGATGTGACATTTTTGCTGAAAGTATAAGATTCCTGCTTGACATTGTCCTAGTCCTAGTGGATGCACTTCTCACAGCTCCTTCTCTGGAAATAATTAGGGATGCTCAACAAGGTTGACCTGCAGGGTCACTCACTAGACTGGTATTTATTTATGTATTTAAGATAGAAACACACACACATGTGATATATATATATATATATATATATATATATATATATATATATATATATATACATATATATATATATGTATGTATGTATGTATATATGTATGTATGTATATATGGAGACAGAGGGGGGAGGGAGAAAGAAAGAAAGAAAGAAAGAAAGAAAGAAAGAAAGAAAGAAAGAAAGAAAGAAAGAGAGAATAGGTCTGCCAGACCCTCTAACCACTTCAAAGGAACTCCACATGCATGTACCTCCTTGTGTATCTAGCCTTATGTGGCTACTAGGGAATCTAACGGGTCCTTTGGCTTTGCCGGCAAGCACTTTAACCACTAAGCCATCTCTCTAGCCCTTGGCCTGTTGTTTAAAGAAGTGGAAAGAGAACAAAACCAACTCAGAGCTCTAACCTAGAGGAATAGTGAAATATTGTATTTCTATGCCATTAAATATTAGTACAACATTAAACTGTTGTAGGTGAATTTTGTCATGATGATTGTTATAATTTCTGTTAAAATTTTTACATGCACATGATGGTAACATAAAATAGTAAAAATTTAAGTTTGGGCTGAATAGGTCGGGTTTAAATCTGGTTATTTCTGTGTGCTGAATACATAATCTTGGAATGGATCTCCAACATCTCCACTGTATAATTAGATTGGTGGTGTTGTGCTTCAAAGGAAATAGTATACGGATAGCAAATAAAAAATAATAGTCCATAATACATAGTATATTTAATTAAATTTTGAAAAATATTTGTAACCATAGACACAGGTAGACTTGGTGGCTCTTAGCTCTAGTTGATTCATCAAGTCATCAACATGACATGCGGAGCGCTGGTGTCACCCATGCTATAAGGAGGATAAATGACAGGGCATGGAGTTTGTCACCTCTGGTGTAAACTTAGATTTGTTTTGTAACAACCTAGAGTCAGGTCCAACTCAGCAAAGTGCAGCTATTAATGTGAGGAGCTGATTGGTCGTTTCCTCTGCCTCATATTGACAGCCAATTAAGAGAGAGAGAGGGAGGGAGGGAGAGAGAGAAAAGAAGCTGTAGTAGCTATATTTTGAGTAACGAAGGAGAAAAGGAACCTAGCACCAAAGGGCCTTAAGTGACCTTCAATTCCACCACAGAGGCCCTTGTGCTTCACAGGGGGCTTTTTATAACAGTTGCCTACATACATTAGAAATGTTACAAAAACATAGATGGAAGTAGGATTTATTGATGTTTTCTGTTTCACTTTCTTCAGAAATAGAAATGTCTTATTTTATAGTCACTATGCTCCAGAAAAATTTGCATATAGTTCTGACCTGGAATAATATTGCCCCTTTGAAAGTGACTACAGACATGCAAATATAATCCTCTCAGTCAAGGAATGGAGCTTCTAAAACCCAGCCTGAAGCCCAGTTGTGCAAAAAATGAGAAGAATCAAGGTATAAAGATGTGACTACAACAGACACTTTGCCAGATGTGTTCCAGGTCAAAAACCACTCCAAAATTTGTTGGAGTAAAATACCAAATATTGCTTTTGTAGAATCTAGACTCTGGATAAGTCATTTTAGCCTCATTTAGGTCTCCAGGGAGCCCCCTATAGAGCACACTTCACACAGGGCTCCTTTTCAAGCCCAGCCAAGCAAAGCTGTGGTCCTAAGGCCACAGGAGCTGAGGGACAAAAGTCTTGGTTTCTCTCTGGTTGGCAACCCCATGGGTTCTCAGTCTTTGTCATTAACTGGTGGTTGGATTCACATGGAGAGGCCCAAATGCAATCTGACCTTCCCTTGATAATGAGTTTCTGGATGGTTCATTAATGCCAATGATACAAGTTTATCCAATCTTCATATAGTATTATAAATTTTAATCCAGAATGTCTCTGGAAGTGAACTTGAGAGCCATTTGATCATTTGAATGATATTGTCAAGTGAATCAAATTTTCTTTTATATATGGAGAAAGTTTTATGAAGAACTGGAGAATTAGTCAGTTAAAAGCATTAACAATTGTGTAAATTGTATGCGTGTGAAACATAAATTTTAATAACTCCATATAATGAAGGCTGAATTTCTTACCATGGTTTTCAAAGGCTTCTGCAATTTTGTTATCTCACTGGTCCTGTCCATAACATCCTCTGGCACTGCATCAGACAGTTATGTCCCTGTAACTTGCAACCCATATGCATGCATGGAGTGTGTTCTTGGTACATACTTATTGAAAAGATGAATAATTCAGCAGCCCTTGCCTTTCCAACTCAATCATTCTATCTCTAAGATGGCAGAGGTACTCGTGAGCTACTCCACGGGGGAGCTAATTAATGCTGTGGAAGTGGAAAATATTTTGAAGTTCCACAGTACTTCAGAGGCACTCATGAGCATTAATATGTGCAATAAAGACATTATTATTACTTTTTTTGACATATAAATGGTGAGTCATCCCCCTTTAATGTGTTTGTTTTGAATATATTTGACAAATTTACAGAAAGTAATGCATTGTTGGCTTGTTTCTGCTAATGAACACCTTGTATGGGCTGAAAGATATGGCATCTTCCAGCTCAATTGCTTGCTTATTCCTCCAGCTTTCACAGCTCTTATTAATACGTGCTCTCACAGCAAGGAGATCAGCCTTGGGGGTCTGTTGAATTGGGTGGTATGGATTCCCAGGGGATGCTACAAGTATTCTGGCTATATACTTACTATGACGGCACTACTGAATGGCATGATGTAAATCAGATCCCTGTTTGACTCTCTGGGAATGTTATGCAAGGTGCTTGGGAGAACTGAGTTGGCTCAAGACATGAACAATAGGCACCGTGAGCACATGTGTTATCAGCCAACTGCAGGGTGAGTCCTAAAGCTCTCACCCTGAGATAGTATCAGAGGCAGTGACGTCCTGGGAGGTGTGTGTCCCTGGCTTCTATCTGGAGACTCAGCCTTGGCTCTGTGTTCCTATAGCCTTTTATTCATCTTCTTGTTTCAATCAATTTACCTCTTTCTCTGCTTAAAGTAGTTCAAATTTGGCTTCTGTCACTAGAGACCAAAAGAATTCCCACTAATGCAATATCGAAGAACAATTTGAGAAATGCCTCCCAGAAAATGTCTGATTAAAGCTTGGTGAGAGTGCAATGCTTTGATATAAAACTTTCCTCTTTTGAAGTCAAAAGCTCAGTCAACATCATAAATTGAGTCTTGTTTTTCAAACAATAGAAAAGAGGTATTAGGGCTAGGAAAATGGCTCAGCAGTTAAAGGTGCATGCTTGCAAAGCCTACCAGTCAGGAATTACTACCCAGTACTTACATAAAACCAAATGTACAAAGCAGTTCATGCATCTGAAGTTCCTTTGCAGTGGCACAAGGCCCTGACATGGCAATACATTCTTCTCCATCTAATAAATAAATAAATAAAAATATTGCTGTAAGTAACTTTGCATTGCTGGAACAAAGCACTCAACCAAGAATAGCTGATAGGAGGGGGGGTAGTTTTGTAGGGGAAAATGTGGCATGAATAGACGTTAGACAGCACCTCTGGCTCAGCAGGTGGAAAACATCAGCAAGAGACTAAGCTGAAGGTAGGAGCTAATAAACCTCATGGTCAGCAACCCACCCCCCCCCCACCCATAGCACACACCTCCTACAGCAAGGCTCCATTTCCCAAGTTGCCATCAGCTGGAGGCCAAGAATCCAAAATACATGAATGTCTATGGGGATATCTGATTCAATCTGCCACAAATTACATGTTTGAAAATGAAGCCTTAAACATGAAAAACAGATATTGGCAGGTGAATTACCATAATGTACTCTTCTGGAAGACTGAGACAGGGATCTTCTGCCGTTATTCTCTGACAACTGGGATAGAATTCTGCACACAGTAGGAGCTTAATGGATTTGCATTTACCAAGTTAAGTATTCTATTGTTGTGCATTCTCTGACTCCCATTAGAAAGATGAAAAACTGCTTCTTGTGAACTTACATTATAAACCAGCTACACATTTTAGTTCTCCACAACGTGTGATCCCTCGTTTAGTACCAGAATCTTGTCAACATATTTTGATATAGGGTAGAATTCTGACCTTGGCCAAAAGCTGAAAAGAAGTAGGCTTGGACTGGTTATTTGTTTCATAAGTCGTTTCAGCTCTCAATGTCAGGGGTCAAATGAACACACTTTCTAGATGAAAGCGGAAATCAATGACCCTGTCCCCAGTACTTACTAGCCACATCTACTCAAGAGGTCCCATTCTCAGGATAGAACTCACTCTTCTTCACATTGTCTTCTCTTGAGGAGACTCCACGGCACCCTGGTCATTTGTAATTGCTGCTGAGGCTCCACAAAAGCCCCTGCTGTCACATTCTCAGCCACGTAGCTTCCAGCTATAAGCACCTACTGGGTGCCTGGTCCACTGAAGAACACACAGAAATGCCGGGCAAGGGGACTGATGGATAAGTAACCCACTGCTCCTCAACTGTATCACTCTGAACGTGCTCTCCACACCATCTCCTAAGGGTCTGTAGTGTGAATAAGCTCTCATTTTCCACAACACTAACCTGCTCAAAAATGAACTCTTTACTGAATTCTCTCCCATGCTTCACTTTTCTACCTCTGTCAGAACACCCCAAACTTCTTGAATCTACACCCTTATCCCAATACTGTGTTTCAGGGACAACCCAATTTAAGGTGTTTCCTTAGCCTGCTTACACCTGATCCCCAAAACAGAGGATCAAATTGAGTGATGGATGGGTTTAAAAAGAAGAAACTAATGTCTATGCTTTGCCCCCCACTGTTGAGGAAGTAGTCAGGGACCATATGGGTTCAGAGCACCCTCTGTAGTGTGCTGGGTTGACCTCCTTCAGAAAGTATTAATGATAAACACAAAGTCATTTTAAGACACAAACCCCAAATTATGTTATTCAATAAACTTTATAAGCACCAGAGTGGATAATTTTATCCTTATCAAAATTAGATCCACATGATTAAAAATAGTGAAAAGATAGAAATAACACAAATGTTCATCAGCAGAGGGAGAGAGAGAGAGAAAGAGAGGAGGTGGGAGAGAATATTCTATATCCATGCCATAGATATTGTTTGACCACACAAAGGAGTAAAGTTAACGGGCTATTTCAAAATAGCTGGACGAGAGGATTTTCAATGTTCCCTATACAAAGAAATATATACGTCTGAGATGGAAGGTTTGTGGTCACCCTGACTGCATTATTCCATATAGTAAAAAAGTATTGGATTGTCACACTATACCACATACGTATGTGTCAATTAAAAATAGAAATGCTCTTAAAAAGAAGTGAAGTACTGACACATGCTCCAGCATGGACAAACCTTGGAAACATGGTAAATGAAAGGAGCCACGTCCCAAAGACCACATATTATATGGCTCAATCATTGGAAACAAGCAAGGCAGGGAAATCTACAGAGACAGTTGAAGATTAGGGGTTTCATGGGACTTGAGAGGGGGACTCCTTCTAAAGCAGTAACAGTGCTCCAAAATGACTGGAGTAGCAGTTGTCCCTGTCTTGTGCTTATTCTAGTAGCTATACAAATGTATAGTATAGTATAGTAACACACACACACACACACACATATACATATGGTAAATATTATGTCATTAAAGCTAATGTGGTTCAATTCATATGATGTTAATGGTAATGGAAGCTGGGTGAACACCTGAGAATGCTGCAATGTCTTTGTAATCTCTCTCCCTCTCCCCAACCCTCTCTCCATCTTCTCTCACTAGACAGAGTCTAGGACCACCTCGGAGTCTGGGTCATCCCATTTCATCCTTAGATCTCCTTGCCTCTCCAGGTCTCCCTGTTGCTTTTCAGATGGGAGCTTTGACTTGGCAAGGTCTCGTCAGAGTTTCAGTCATGTATTAATACTCCCGTGGCTACTGTTTCATGGGTAGAATGACCTAGTTCTATTTGCGATGCTAGAGGTTTGCAAGGAAAGGAGTTTAAAAGCAGCAGAGTGACATGAACAATTGAAGCTGAACTTCATGTTTCTTCTGTACTCCACCTAACTGTTTCCATCTTCATTCGGGTCTCATGGAAATGCTACCATTGTTTCAGGCACAGGTGTGAGCTTGGCAGTGGCTGAGGCAGGCTCTCTCCTTCCTCCATCCCGGGGCGTGTCATGAAGCCAGCACAGTGTTTCTGCTAGCTGCATTGGAGTCAGTTCAGTGTCTAATTATAGGGTGGCCTCTTCTTTGGCACAGCAGTGCTCTCCATCCACTGTGGGTGTCAAGTAGTTTGACAAGGAGCCTCCGTCCACTCCACTTCACTGTAAGAAGACTGGGGTGTGAGGAGAAAGCTGTCTTCAGTGGCACCTGGGGGTTTAAATCTGTTCCTTAAAACTAAAGGACACAGGAAGCCAACAAGGAATCCATGTCACCCCAGGCATAAGTCTCCTCAGCAGTAAAAGGAGAGAATTGGATAGATTCATCTGCAAATCTCCTCAGGCTTGATGTTCTCCACACACAGACAGGTTCCTTAAGTTTGCTGAGAGAAGTTGCCAGATGCCAGCTGAGTTCTGATAGGTTGCTCACTAACATTGTCTCTCATCTGCACACAGCTCCTTGCTGGCACATCGTTCCCAGAAGAAGCTGTGCGTTGTGAGGTCGATTCCTCCAGGAAAGGAGCGCTGCGTACAGAAACAGGGTGTGATGGCAAGAGCCCCTCCAGCATACCCACACAGGTAAGATAAACCCACCCAAATCCCTCCCGGTGCCTGGAAGATGTGCGTTACATAAGTGCAATTTTACTTTCCGTGTTAATCTTTGCTGAGGTAATTGCCTTCCTTCTATTTTCAGTGTGTTGTTGGCAATGCTCATGGCCCACTGACAGTTGTTCAATAAAAATAGAGATCATATTCCAAGAGAAAAAAAATATTCACACGTGGCCAATATGCTGCCTCTTTGAGGCCCTGTTCTCACTTCTTCAAGCATTAAATGGGTAGAGGCACCTTTTCAGTTGGTCAAGGTGGAGATGGAGTTATGCAGAGCCAGTTATTGAGTAGGTCTGGCCCACACTCTGTTTCCAAGGGGCCCAGGAACAACTACAGCAAAGAGGAACCTTCTCAATGTGCAGGCAATGGAAATGCCTGTATTCTTGCCACACACCACCTCAGGACAAAGGCACCCTCCCCTTCCATCTTACTCCAAGTCGAACCAAGTGTCTTCACTAATGGTCTGTACCACCACGTCAGTCATCTGCCTCCCCTCCTCACAGCTGTCTTAATTCAGAACATTATCACTTCCCACTGGAACATTATCATTTCATTATCTTCCTAAGAGGCCTCAGTACCCCTGGCTCCTCCCTTACCGCCCCTTTCCATTCTCTGCATAGCAGCATTGAGCCTACAAAGTGACTGCGACAAGCCTTACTCAAAATTAATGATTCCATAGTTCATGATCAAATCTTGACTTCATTACACAACCAAGATTAATTACAATCCTGCCTGCCAATTTCATTAGTTTCATCCCCTTCTTTTCTTCCTTCTGCTGTGGTCCAGTCAAATTTACATACTCTTAGTTGTGCCTCTCAGTGGACTACGTTCTGGGTTGTCTATCTCACAGAGACAATTTCTCTATGTCTTCTAGGCTTATCTCACTGTTGTGGTTTGAACACAAAATTTCTTCAAGAGACTCATGTGTTTGTTTAATCACTTGGAGCCCCAGCTGGAGGAACTGCTTGGCTAGGTTGTAGAATCTTTCTGGAGGTGGAACCTTGCTGGAAGTAGTGGTCACTGGGGTAGATCTTGAGACTTGATAGCTCACTCCCACTTTCCATTCATTGTCTCCTGACTCTGGCTGCAATGTGACCAGTCAGCCTGCCTTTCTTTCCCTGCTGTGATAGAAGGTGTCCCCTTGAAACTGTGCCAAATAGCCCTTTTCTTTAAGATTCAAGCTGTCAGGTGTTTTGTCAACCCCTCTAGGAACCCTGTATACCTTCTGCTCCATCAATATATTCCCAATATTGCAATCCATAGATTAGCATTGTCATGGGGACCTCTAATGTGATTATCTGAAACCAAATCCATGTATGGAATCTCCATCTCCTTAGCACCAAACCACATAAGGGATATTCAATAAATACCCAAGGACGAGAATGAAAAGAACATTTATAATGTGCCTGATGAATATCACACTGTGTGCTTGTGATTTTCACTAAACCCCTCACATTAGGGGTGGAGGAAAAATGGGAAAGTGAATGGGGCATGCTGGAACTGAATAATAAATAAAAAGGAAAGTAATGAGAATAGTAACAAAAGGTACAAGAGGATGAACAGGCATGTTAATAATAAACGTTAAACACATTGAAACATCAATAAACTAGGAAGTTCTCTGGCCTTATGTAGGAACTAATTTAAAGATGACCTTGCTGATCTAGCATCTATCAGGTGGAATGACTTGGAAATGTAGATGTTACATAAAAAATCAAGAGAGTCTAGAAATCACTCTTTCTGTGCTGGGAGGACATTGAAAGGAACTCTTAAACCCACAGCTTTATACCTATAGAATTTAATCATGTGTTTTAGAAAATTATTTATATTTATGTATGAATATAATATATATGTATATATTTCTATCTTATTTTTTATTTGGAAGAGAGAGAGGAAGAGAGACAAAGAGAGGGAGAGAGAATGGGCATGCCAGAACCTCCAGTCATTGCAAATGAACACCAGACGCATGGGTCACCTTGTGCATCTAGCTTACCTGGATACTTGGGCATTGAACCTGTGTCCTTAGGTTTCATAGACAAGTGACTTAACCACTAATCCATCATGCCAGCTCCTTATTTATGCTTCTTAAACAGGTAGGACCTTGACTTTTTTTTTTTTTAAGAAAATATTTTTAGGGGCTGGAAAGATGGCTAAGTGATTAAGGTGCTTGCCTGCAAAGCCTAGCCACCCAGGTTCAATTCCCTAGTATCCACGTGAAGGCTGATGCACAAAGTAGTGCATGCATCTGGAGTTTGCAGTGGCTGTAGGACCTGGTGTGCCCATTCTCTCTGCCTCTCTTTTCTCTACTCTCTCTCTGCTTGCCAGCGAATAAATAAAAATTTTAAAATACTTTAAAATATTTTTATGTATTTAGAGAGGAGAGGGAGATTGAGAGTATGGGCATGTGAGGGCATCCTGAGGCTGCAAATGAAGGAGAGATGCAGCTCCACTTTGTACATCTGGCTTTACATGGGCACTGGAGAATTAAACCAGCTTGGCAGACTTTGCAAGCACGTTCTTTTAGCCTCTGAGCCATCTCCCCAGTCTGGCTTTGACTTTGAATGGGGCATGCTGGGACAGAAAGTGGGACAAGCAATAGGGGGAAATCAAGAGGAGTGAATATTTTATCTGGGAGAAAAGATAAAGGATCCTATTGTAGAGTTTGAACAAGGTGCATCTCCACTGTGTTTCAGGATAGATCTTTCTGGCTGTGCACTCGGAATATGTGGAAGGCATCAGTAGAGAGATGGCATAATGAGGCCACTTAGGACTCCACCTGTGATGGTTAACATTGATTGTCAACTTGACAGGATCTAGAATCGCGTGGGAAACAAGTCTCTGGGCAGGCCTTTGAGGGAGTTTCTGGATTGGGTTATCGAGGTGGTTCCGTGTAGGTTGCATCACTCCATTGGCTGGCCTCCTGGACTGCAACGATAGGAGAAACCGGCTGAATGCTCGCGCTCATATCTCTGCTTCCTAACAGCAGATACTATCTGCTCCGCTTCAGACACCATTGCTTCCCCACCAGCATGGACTGAACCCTTAACTGTGAGCAAATACAAACCTTGTCCAACTTAAGTTGTTCTTGTCAGGTAACTCGTCACAGAAACAAGAAAATAACTTGTTTACCATCACAGCACATCGGATGATAAACCTTATTGTTCAAATCAAGATAAGAACATGGGAGTATCAAAGCAAGGATCAATAGGGAAGATGGTCTGGTGGTAAGGGCAGTGGCCCATGCTGCATGGGTTCCACGTGTTAGGTTGAGGAAGCATTCCTTACTGTTCAATGCTTTTGTAGTCAACACAGTTCCACTGTTACAGACAATCAGTGACCATCCACGGTATTATTTTCCCCAACATTCTTTCCATAGAGCTCATGTCTTCTAAGTGTTGATCATCACGATTCTTATTTGTAGACAGAAAGGGAAGCTTGTTGGAAGGGTCTAGACAAGGCGTTTCTCCCTCTAAAAGGTTCACAAAAGGAGCAGCGTCTTCTTCTATCATGAGCTTTGCCTTGCCTGTGCGTGGTGATACCTGGAGTCAGCATAGCCATCTAAATGCAAAAGTGTGGAAGACAGAAGCCAGTATGTTGACGATGGAAGACCAGAAGGCAAGACGCAGATTGAACCCTTGGTTGTGTCATTTGTGAAAAAGCCCCGTAAACACTACAAGCATATTAAAATTTTTTTTTGCTTATTTTTATTTATTTATTTGAGAGTGACAAAGAGAGAGAGAGAAAGAGGCAGATAGACAGAGAGAATGGGTGCACCAGGGCCTCCAGCCACTGCAAATGAACTCCAGATACGTGTGCCCCCTTGTGCATCTGGCTAACATGGTTCCTGGGGAATCGAGCCTCGAACCAAGGTCCTCAGGCTTCACAGGCAAGCGCTTAACCGCTAAGCCATCTCTCCAGCCCACAACCATAATTTTATTGTACAAGGTAGCACAAAGATGTATTTTCAAAGTTCTTACTGCTCCAAGGGTAGTCAATGGGCTAAATGCATTGACATCAGCTGACACTTGCTTCAAATGCAGAATCATGAGTATTGTGCCATGATATTGAATCACAATTGACATTTTAGCCAGATCCCGGGCACGGGTTAAATACATTTCTAATTGTATATCCTGATGCTTACAACCACAAGCATCCTAATTCATGCTGTATGAACCACTCCTTTCATAAGTAGACATTATTTTATTTTATTATTCTATTATTGACTTTGACTTTACTTTGTTAATCTATAGACACTATTTTGTTATTCTTTTGTATTTGGCATCCTGTTCTATCATAAAATGCTCTTTATTTTGTCATGTACAATGCAATATAGAAACTGCAGTTGCAACTAACTATGGATGGCTAGCTTATTGTTCTAAGGGAAGGCAATATCACCTGGCCCTTTCTACATTCCCCTTATTACTTAACATTAAGCTCTATGAAAACTAAAATAGTTACTGAGTGAAATTTTTAAAAAATGACCTTTTTGTTTTTTTGCCTCTCTGAACATTTAGAACTCCTAGTAGCTAGGCAGAAAACATTCTAAAGTGCACTGGTGACCAGCTGCCCTGGGCTGAGGATGGATTCTGCCTCCCAGGAAGAGCTCTTCAGTGCCAATGTGTTTGATGAATCCTAAGCCTTCCTTACAGTGACCTGTATTATTGCTGTCTTCAGATGACCTAATTGCTTTATTGTTACTAGAATCGCAAGGTTTATCTCAAGGTTATATTGGTCAAGGCCACATGGTCCAGCCCTCTTGGGGCTGCTCTGCACACATAAATGCTTAATTAAAAGTAATTAATGCTATGGATCAATCCACAATTTGATATCAAGCATTGATTGCTGATTAAAACCAGCAAGGAAATCCTTGGTCGCCTAGAATTCAGAAAGAGCTTAGAATGGCAGGCCCAGCCTGGCTGGCTCTACCTTCTTCAAAAGGCTCTGGCCATAGCCAAGCTTCAAGAGCTAGGTTGTTAGGATAAATACAGACATCAATTTAACTTTGTCATTTATTAAAAAGCATCTATAAATTTAATAAAGTAGAAGGCCTGCATACAATGTAGGTCATCCAAACAGGGGACACAAATGCGTGTACACACACACACACACACACACACACACACACACAAAGAGAGAGAGAGAGAGAGAGAGAGAGACAGAGAGAGAGAGAGAGAGAGAGAGAGAGAGAGAATAGCTTTAGCGACCTCATAGCAAATGCACAAGGACATAAAATTTTCCTTTCCTTTCTATTTACCCATCATTTTATAAGTGCACCTTACAGTTCGCCTGTGTCTGTGTGCTGGCTGCTCACTGGTATCTGCCAAGGCGCACACATGGTTAGTGCGAGGAGACCCCACCCTGAGCGGAAGTGCATCAGGCTTGGTCTGAACTCCATTCTGATGGAATGAGGAGGCAGACTTTCACATATGGACCAGCTGATGAGTGAGTAGTCCTCAGCTCCACATTCTGAAGTAGGTAGGAAAAATCATGGAAGTATTTAAATGAAGTAACTTCAAAAAACTTTTGTGGGAATTATGATGATTGAGGAAAGATTGCTACAAGATCTGTTGTGACAAATTTAATCTGTTTGTGCCAAAAGCTCTGACTGGGCCAAGGAGCAGCCATGGCATAGCCAATGAGCCCCTGCTTTGCCTTCACCACTGTCAGCTGAAGGCTAGCTTTGCTGGACCAACCTGGCCAACAAGCAAGGCCCAGAGAAAAGCCACACACAGACAGTGGTAGCTGTAAGCCCTAAAGGCCCTGTAACAGCAAAACATATCTGGAGCTGTTTTAGAATCTGAGAATACCTAATAGCTCATTTTACCCAGTAAAATACTGCCCAGGTAGAGAAATCACTTCTTTCACTGTTGGGGCGGTTTGTTTTATTCTTAAAAGAAAAACTATTTCCTATTTCCATCAATGGTGTGAGACAAGAGCACACGCTTACAGGTGGAATGAAGGCACCTTGACCACTTTGGCTTACAGCAGTAATTCTCAACCAGTGAAAGTATAACTTGTGCCTTCCCAGTGCTGGACAATGCCTGAGGGCAACTTGTGTTGTGAAAACAGGAAGACATGGCCCTGCATGCTTCCAGCCGGTAGAGGCTGGGATGAGACGAAACTTCCTGTAGTGCACAAGACATTTGCCCAGCACAAAGGTGCCCAGACTGAGGTGTCCAAGGGTAGACATCACTTTTTTAAAAATTTATTTTTATTTATTTGACAGAGAAAGAGGGAGAGAGAGAGAGAGAGAATGGGCATTCCAAGGCCTCCAGCCACTGCAAACAAACTCCAGACGCATGTGCCCCCTTGTGTATCTGGCTAACGTGGGTCCTGGGGAATTGAACCTAGGTCCTTTGGCTTTGCAGGCAAGTGACTTAACTGCTAAATCATCCCTCCAGCCCTAGACATCACTTTTGACAGTAAAGACCTGGGCTTGTATGTGTGTGCACATGTGCAAGTGTGTGTGAATGCACACACATACACCAAATACCAGAAAAGGATAAAAATACTTGCATACATTATTCTAACACGTTCTTGGAAACAAAATGAGAAGCAGTAATAACAATAGGTGACCATAAAATTTTCATGAGCTTTCTCCTCCTCTTGCCCTCATTCCCAATACCAGTTCATCCTGCCAGCCCCACCTTCTAAGTGCATCTCCAGACCATCTGCTTTCCATCTCCACCTGGCTTTGGCCATCCCCCTTGTCACCCTCAGGGCCAACCACCTTTAACACTTCTCCATGTCAGTCCATTTGGTCTTCCTACTCATCAGCTCCAATGACCTTAGCAACATAAACACTATCACTTCGTTGCTGTAAAGCTCAGTTATCCAAGGGAACACTATATCCCAGGGTGTTAAGAAAATGTGTGGGGTAGATGTTTTTGTGGTGGCAGTGTGTGTGGGGGGGGCATGCTATAAGCTCTTAATACCTGAGGGCAAAGGAAGCTAATTGTCCTGCAGTTAACATGTGGAGACTGATGGGCCCAAGCTGTTTAGCACCTGAGGTGGGTGGGTGCATAAACCAGTTTCCCATTCTGCTACCCACCCTTGCCTTCCGTGCTCCTATTCTGTTTCTAGAATCTGTCGATCATGTTTCAAATTCGGAAGTGTGGAAGCATTTGCAGAGCTTACCACTAGACATCCATGTTGCTCCTTCATTCCACTCAGCTCCTGCGGAGTTTTCATGGCGTTAGAGGAACTTTAGCTCACAATCTTAAGTAGACTGCATCCTCTTCAAGGAGAACAAGGAACACCGTGCTGAGGGTTCCTTTCCATGTCATCGTCAGTGCCGATACCATAGCTCAGTGCACCCTCGCTTGGGGTTCTTGTATCACATGACTGACTCCTTCTCAGAAAAGAAGTGCCATGGGACAGGGCCTTCATTTGTTCATCTTTGTCCTTAATACCAATAACAGCTCCCAGCATGAGCAAGTTCTTCCATTAAATGTGAAGAATGAACAAACAGATGTCTATCTTCACTTAGAAAAAAAAAAAAATTCTCTCTGGAAGGTGATTATGCCCAGAGCACCAAGGAAAAAGTAAATTCCTCCCTCTGACTTGATGACTGTGCACATTAAAAACTTAGCATTCCCATTTTTGGAAAGTCTGCACTTACCAAGGACTATTTGTAAAATTGTGCTTAGGAATAGTCTTAGCTGTTACTTAATTACTGGCTTAGCATATCTATCTTTGTGGACTCAGTATTAAGTCACCATTGTTTTGGAGCACTTGGGGAGTCACAGACAAAAAGGGAACAACCTTTAGTCATTTCTATTCACATAAGATGCATTAGTCTTATTAAGGAAAACAAAATTTTATGTACCATTTTGTGCTGACAATATTAAAAGGGTGAACTCAGCAGGCATGGTAAAGCAGAGAAAGTTCCTCCCCATTAACTGTCCTGGAAGCTTGGTCTCTGCTGGTACTGCACCTGCCTGGGGGTCTGGGAGACAAATGTCTTCCAGGGAGGGGTCCAGGTTCGGAAGGACAGGCCCACCACAGTCCTTTGACCAGCAAGCAGAACAGGATGTCACCTCTGCCTGAAGTTTCCCGAGCCTCTGTGTGTCCTCTCATTCCCTGGCTTGTCTTAGAGGTAGGATGTGTTCACCGATCGCCATTCTGATCTGTTGACCCCATGCATTTTTGGTCGGCTCCATAGGCCCAGAGTCCCAAGTGAATATTTTGTGAAGGTGGTTAATTAGGGACTGCTCTCAGAAGGGAATCAAAACCAGGTAAGAGAGGGAATCAAGAAAGATGTCTCAAACAGACCCTACTTCAGCCTGACCCCTGGGGAGCTAGTTCTGATGGGAGAAGGGCCAGTCCTGGTCTCTGCCTGCTCACAAGGGTGGGTCATGAGAGGGGTGTGACCTCCTTGATGAGGGGCTCCCATCTCATGAAGTATAACTCTCCCAGAGCTGGAAGCCCTTGGGATCTGTACTTGTACTATGGAGTACTGGGGGTTTGCCCCCACCCTGTCAGGGGCATCTGGATCAAGCACCAACAGCATTTGCCTCCTATGTGCCAGCCTCAAAGATGTATGAATCACTGGCATAACAGTTCTTTCCAATACCTTAAACCCTCTCCAAGCATTGCTGCTGGACAGTGTTATTCACAGCAGCCTGAGATTCACACCTGCTATCCAGTTTGGTGTAAGGGAATTCTGCTCACACAGGGAAAAGTCCACATGGCATGTATAATGCCAGATGATGCTTTTTCCTCCTCACCTCTCCTAGCACATTACAAAGAACCATTTTAACACGTCTCAGAGAACAGTGGAAGCATAAGAATAAATGGTAAAACATCTGATCTAAACATTAAAAGAGTTCATTGTATTAGCAACTTTGAATAACGACTAAATGAAGCCATTTCAGCAAGTCCTTTAGAAATCTTATTTGCATTTTTACTCTTTCATTTATTTTTATTTATGTTGCTGAGGAAATGCAACACTACCCTAGGTTTTCCCACCTCAGCACTATTCATATTTTTTGTGGCGGGGGGAGCTGCATTGTGCATTGTAGCCTATGGAGCAACATTGGGAGCCTGTCTCAGGTGATGTCAGGGGCTTGTGCTATCCTCCCCCTAACCTTGCCAATGTCCCCTGAGGAGAAAAACTGTGCTTTCTTGGGGATGACCACTGCAGCTCAAGTAAGAAGAGGCATTCGTTTGACCAAAGGACCATCATTCCAAGCCTTAGTCTTCCCATCTGTGACATGGCAATGACAATGACCACACAGAAGGTAACACTGACCCACCCAGGAGCCCGCACACTAGTCAGTTTATTTTCCCTCTCTCTCTCCCCTCCTACACTAAAACATTTCTAAAGCAGTTTATACCCTCACAGAATTGTGGCTGGTAAGGGCTACTTTATATAAATTAGAGCATGATCCATCATTTAACTTCAAGCACATGATATTAATAAAGAAAAGACAAATTCTTGCTAACTGGAATACATTATTCCATTCCCTCTTTTCCTCAGCAGTCTGTGAGGGAAGTGCCTTGGGCAGACGCTGCTGTGGAGCACTGTACAGATTCTCCACTGGGTAGGTAAGCCTGGCCCCAACCTGCAGTTGAGAAGCAATGTATTCAGGGATCGTTTAGCCCAATAGTAGAAATGGTCTGTAAGAAAAGGAAAACACTGTCAGAATGGACACAGGTGGTTGGTTGGGGAGATGAAGGGCAGGCAGGTGAAGTTTCATAGTTGGCACTACCATCCAGATGCCCTAGTTTATGCAGAAGCTGTGTTACCCCATCAGGCAAGCCAGATTATGATTCAAGAAAATGGCCAAACAATGAATTCTCTGACTCGGTTTATAAATGTCACACTTTATGATGGTGAATTACATTTAAAGTGTTAGAAGAAGTGTTTAAGATGTGGAACTTCTAAGTGAGGGATGGAGAGTAGCTGTGACCTCCTGAGCTCTGCTGTGGTCTTCCCTGTCTTATCTTCCCTCTAATCACAGCTCCCTTGGATTTCGAGTAAAGTACTTTTCTTTACTCTGTCTGTCTGAGTTTAGTGTGAGATGACTCTGATGCCCACTTCTTTGAGACAGCTAAAAGGTCTTCTCACCTGGTTGTGGCTTCAAAGAAGGAAATGACAGAATCCTGTGACTATGTCTTAATCTCATTCTCCTGGACAAATATGTTTCATCTAACCTTTGCATTTTATAAGCATGTCTATATACTTCTTTTCTTTATGATTTTTTAACTTCTTCCATTCACAGTGCCTCATAATTCTCTCACTAGCTCTTTTTCCATGTCTGCCCTCAGCCCTTATCTTTTCCCAATACTTCTCTCAGAGCTCTGATCCATTCCCAGAACCTTAATACCACAGACCAGATGATGATGGCAAATTCTACATCATGCCTCTTTTTTTAAAAAATTTATTTGACAGACACAGATAGAAACACAGGTAGAGGGAGAGAGAGAGAATGGGTGCGCCAGGGCTTCCAGCCTCTGCAAACGAACTCCAGACGCGTGCGCCCCCTTGTGCATCTGGCTAACGTGGGACCTGGGGAACCGAGCCTCGAACCGGGGTCCTTAGGCTTCACAGGCAAGCGCTTAACCGCTAAGCCATCTCTCCAGCCCTCATGACTCTTTTCTATGACCCGCAGTACTCAGCCAGTTCTGTTATCAAGTGACACATGCACTCTAACATTATGAAAAATCATCTGAGAATTATACTAGGAGTTGTGGGGAAAGTGGAGTTTGAGTTAAAACAGTCATACACTCCATCAAAATATGCAATGAACTGAACATATACAAGTTGAACATTCATAGGTTAAAACTTTAATCCTATGGTGATAGTATTAGGAAAGGGGGCCCCAGGCAGTGATCAGATCATAGGGTAGAACCTTAATTTTCATGAATGGAAAAGAATCCTAGGGCCAAGGAACACAGTGTGTAAGAGCATTTGATGCTTAAAGCGTGAGAGCATGAGGGAGACTGATGCCACCTGAACTCAAACCCCTGTACCCACATGAGAAGCTGGGCGTGGTCATATAACCCCAGTCATTTGTGGGACAGAGACTGAAGAATCATTGGGACTTGCTAATGGACGATGCAGTCTGAGTTCAAGGACAGACACTGTTATACATGGATGAGCAATAAAGGAAAGCACCTGATGGTTTCCTCTTGCCTCTGCTTGTGCATAGGGCACACACACCTTCACACACACACACACACACACACACACACACACACACACACACATGCTAAAAAAGAAAGAAAGGAGGAAAAGAAGAAAGAAAGAGGAAAAGATAGAAAGGAAAGACTCTGGAGGTCACCCTAACCTCTTTACCCATGTGAGACTGGCTATGAGGAAGCAAGCCCTTACCCAACACTAAATTGCCTGATCCCCAAAACTGTGAGAAATAAACTCATGCTGGTTATAAACCACCAAGTTTATTCTACTTTTGATAGCAGCCTCCATGGATTAAGTCAGAAATGCACAGGAAAAGTAGAAATTTAATAAAGGTACCACGATTTTACACATTAAGTGGTTAATAAACACATGAATACTACAGACAATAAACACCTTGCCCTTAAGAAAGCCTTATGCATATATAGCAGTGTGCCTTAGAATGGGCATGCTTTCCCGAGTTCCTGGGAAATTACTCTGTGGCATCAGCCCGAAGTTCTGGCCTCAGCTGTGGATAGGTGAGGCTCAGAGCATCTGGTAGGAATTGTGTTTGGTTCTACAAAGATGTTTGGATCTGCATGTGTGTGACTGTCCCATTCCTGCGTGGTCTATCTCACTTTCTCAGCTGGGGCCACTTTTGGCATTCTCCCTGGTCCTTTCTTTGTGGTTGAAATCACACGCGAAGGGCTGGGAGCTGCCTTCAGTGGGTTAAGAGCAGAGGCCGCGTAAGCCTGAGGACCAAGGGGGCCTGAGACTGTTCCCGAGGACGCACGTAGCAACACAGGCAACTCTGGTCCTATGGAGCGGAGAACAGAGAATCTCTGCTCACTGGTCTGCTAGTCTGTCCAGCTTCAGCGAGTCTGTCTCCAGGCAGCGATGTGGAAGAGCAAGGAGGAGAACGTCTGTTGTTCTTATTGGTCCTCCCCGTGCACGCTCATTAGACATGCGCACCTGCATTCCTGTGTGCATGCATATCACACACGCACACACACACACACACACACACACACACGCATAAAAGTAAAACAGAAATCACACACAAGCAGGTGGCAATTTTTTCTTCTTCTCATTGATTCCTTAATGTGTTAATATCATTGGGACAAAGTCAGTTTCCCATCTAGCTTTATATATAGCACAGATGCCTGCCAGCATCTCAGCAGCAATATATTAAACCTTAATATTTTCAAAAGTGTTTCTCTTCAAAGTCATAATTTCTCCAACAACAACAACCAGTGCTGTCAGAAGCTACTCAGCTGCCTCCAATGAAACCTTGATGAGTCTCTAACCATTTTCTCCTTCTTTCACTCTTTACCAGCTAGCCACCAATGATTGTCACTGTGGACTGACAAATGTGCCTCAGATTCACCTCCTCTTCCCCTACTTGGGAGCCTTGTAAAGTTAATCTTGTTTTGCGAGTGTCCTTATAAGACTTTCCTGCTTGACGCCCCTGTCCCCCTGATCTTCCAGAGAAACAAAATCCTGTTATTTCTTTGAGCAAGCTTGCTTTCTTTCCCCTTCCTTTCTTCCTCCCTCCCTCCCTCCCTCCCTCCCTCCCTCCCTCCCTCCCTCCCTCCCTCCCTCCCTCCTTCTTTCTTTCTTTCTTTCTTTCTTTCTTTCTTTCTTTCTTTCTTTCTTTCTTTCTTGTTTTGAGGTGGAGTCTCACTCTAGCACAGGCTGATCTGGAACTCACTCTGTAGTCTCAGGGTGGCCTTGAACTCACAGCAATTCTCCTACCTCTGCCTCCCAAGGGCTGGGCTTAAAGGTGTGCACCACCATGCCCGACTCTAGGAACAAGTTTTCTAAAAGTAAAGATTCAGTATATAAGTCCTGAGCCTGTAACACTGTCAATACAATCTTAGGAAGCTTACATAAACTTGTGTACCCCTCAGCTTCCTTATGTGTGAGACAGAAATGATAGAAGAATACCAAAACTTGCATCATAGACTTGTTAGGACAAAATACATAAAGTCTTAGTTCAGTGTCCAGCATACAAGTTTGATGAATGGGAGCTTCACTACTTCATTCCTCAATATACAAGTTTAATGAATGGGAGCTTCACTACTTCATTCCTCAATATACAAGTTTAGTGAGTGGCAGCTTCACTAATTCATTCCTCAGCATACAAGTTTAATGAATGGGAGCTTCACTACTTCATTCCTCAGCATACAAGTTTAGTGAGTGGCAGCTTCACTACTTCATTCCTCAGCATACAAGTTTAGTGAGTGGCAGCTTCACTACTTCATTCCTCAGCATACAAGTTTAGTGAGTGGCAGCTTCACTACTTCATTCCTCAGCATACAAGTTTAGTGAGTGGCAGCTTCACTACTTCATTCCTCAGCATACAAGTTTAGTGAATGGCAGCTGTGATCAATATCTCCATGACTATCATTATTCTAGAACAGCTTCTCCAGGCTGGACAACTAGAATGTTACTGTTTATCTCAGTTACTTTAATTCACTGTAAGTGACACTTATCCACTGCCTTTCACATCTAAATTAGTGGCAAGGGAGACCTTGGACTCAGGAGTCCAGCCTCTAGCCCAAGAGGCCTTGGAGGAGATCAGGTGACTGTTCCAAAGGAGAAGGAGGGTGTGACACCTGGCTGACTTAAGTTGGGGTGAGTGTGTGCTAAATTCTAAATCCACCAATTCACCCTCACTACCATCATTGTGGCCCCACCTCAGGATATCCCATCTCTCAGTGCAAGGTTTCCTGTGGGCCCTTTCTGCTCCTACTTATGCCCATATCCTCAGCTACAAATGTTTGTATATGTTGGCCAAAGCAGAAATCATGCCACGCCATGCCCTTAAAGCCCTTTCCATTGACCAAACCCTTTCCCTGGCCTGTAGGGCTTTAAGCCATCAAGGCTTCACTGGGATGTGTTAACCACACTCCACATCTCAGCCACGAGGCGTGACTTGTGTTCCTCAAGGAAGTCATGCTTCTCAGCATCTCTGAGCCTTTGCCCCTGCAGATCGTCTGCCCAGAAGTCTTATTTTGGAGGAATGATTTCTCATTACCAAGTCACAGTACGAATGCCTCCCCAGAGAAAACCTCCCAGCACCCTGCTCATGGGAGCCTGTCTTAAGCACTCTCTACATCGCCGTCTCCACAGATTTTGGCATTTGTCACCCATCGCCACCACTGGGAAGCAAGCTCCCTGTGTGTCGGCGTCACTGCCGTATTCACGGTGCACGAAGGCCCCTGCGCATAGACCACGCCGGCACGTGCTGAGGGCGCTTGGTTGTTTCTTAGCGCAGGAAGCAATATACTGGGCCGTTCCAGCTTTGCTCGGTGGTGGTGGGGTTTCTGGGGAATCAGTGGGTTTTCCATTTGCTTTTCTCTCTCAATTTCTTTCCTACTTCATTTCTCAAGGGTCAGCCCAGGCCTTACTGTATGACGTGGTCATCTCTGCCCATCTGGATTCCGGGATTCATTATTTTGTCACGTTTGGCACTAGTTTTATGATACTGGGTATGTGCCCATCCGTTTACATGTACTTGTGCGAGTAGATTTCAAATCCCTTCAATAACTTCCTGTGTGACCTTGCCTTACAGATTTTTTTTGCAAATCTTCTGCAGGTTTGAGTTGTTCCTATATCTGTGCGTGTGCTCACATGCACATGCATGCGTGCGCACGTGTGTGTGTGTGTAGCTTGTTTTGAAGTAACTCAGATACTGTCAATTCAGTTTTGTGGACCATGTGCAATCCAACAAGTGTTTCCTGGATGTATTGTAAGTGTCATGCTCTGTGGCACATAAAGATGAGAGCACGGACTGCCCACACTCACGCACTGCATTTCAACCCGGGGGAAGCAGTGCACATATCGGGATGTAATAACTAGTGTGCCAATAGTTATGTATGCATCGATTCTAGTGAGACCAGCAAAGGGATCCCAGCTAATTCCCTGGAAGTGGGGTGACAGGAAACATGTTGGAACTGAGACCAAGAGATGTGCAGCATGACTTGGGGACAAGGCATCCCATGTGAGGGTCATCAGGGCTACAGTTTGAATGTCCTGGGATCAGCAGTGACCTACACACCAGAGTGGCTGAAGCACAAGGTCCAAGGGAAGAAAAGAGAGAATAAGGAATAGGACTTGTTTTTTTTTTTTAATATTTTAATACTTATGAGGAGAATTACATGGAGAAGACAGTGCATTTTGCTCTCTCCAAATAGCTGCACCAAAATGACCCTGGAACACCAAGACTGACCTTGTGGGCTATGTCCTCACTCTAGGATGATGTGTCCAGTGGGGACTGGCCAGAAGTTGGCCCTGTGGCTGTGTCCCTATGCTCATGAATGTGCTCGGTCCTGCAGAGTAGCCCTGAGCCAGCAGAAAAGCCACCTGCATCTTGCTTCCATGTGTTTTGTACTAACTAAGAGTAACTCAACTTGGATTGACTTGATCCTACTGGAAATTTCAACCCCAAGTTTCCTTCTGAGGTTCAGAGGGACTCAATTCTATCTTATAAATTCAGAGACTTTTACATTTCCCAGCTCTAGCTGCTCAGATCTCTTTGAAACCCTTTGTACTGTGTGTGTGTATGTATATAGATAGATAGATAGATAGATAGATAGATAGATAGATAGATAGATAGATAGATAGATATCTACAGATAGAGATAGAAAGGGGAGTAGAGATAGAGAGAGAGAGAGGGAGAGAGAGATTTACTGTGTAATGTGTGACCTGAGAGCTCACATTACTAATCAGAACAAAAGAACCTGTATTTGCCTTGGCCAGGGCTGGTAAGGAAAGAAGTATCTGGCAAGTTGTTGCTATTGAAAACACCCTACCTTGTGAGTTAGATGTTATTCAGTTAATTCTTACATTGTGGAATGCCACAAGCTTGTTTATGTCTGTTTCTGCCCTAGCGTACTCACGACACTTGGTGATGAATTTTATTAGCAGAGCACAAAAACACAAGGAAGAATAAACAAGTATAGTAAAGGAAGTACTAAGACCAAAAGGCAGACTTAGAACATGAAAAAATATATTTGCAGTCCATAGATATGATGAGAACTCACATCAAAGTGATATAAGAATAAGGTGAATGGGCTAAAGACATGGGTAGATATTCTTCCTCAAGAAAGACAAACACACACACACACACACACACACACGCACACACCAGTGTCCAGCAGATGCAGAGAAAGGTGTTTAACAGTACAAATCATCATCAGGAAAATGCAACGCAGAGCCCAACTTCTCCATGACTTCACATCGGTGAGGACGGCCGCTGTAAAAAGGGGACAAATAGCAAGGACAGAAAGGATGGGAGGACAGCAGGCCATCACACATTATTGGAAAGCCTATCCATTGGTGCAGCCACTGTGGCAAGCAGTTTGGATGTTTCCAGAAAACTAAAAATAGAATCCTGTGTGATCCAACAATCCCTATGGTGGACAAACTCCCAAAGCAGAGGAGATCGGTATGTCTAAGAAACACCCCCGCCTCCCATGTTCCCTCACTGTCTGCAAAACCACAGCACAGGAATGACCACCATGTTTGTCAGCCCTGCACCCCACACACCCTTCCCACCTCAACACACACACACACACACACACACACACACACACACACACACACACACAACTATTACTCAGTTCCTTGAAAAGGGTATATTCTTCCATTCACAAGTGGATGTACCTAGACGACATTATACCACGTGAAATGAGCCAGGTGTAGGAAGACAGCTATTGCATAATGTCCCTCATGTGATGAATCGAAGAAAGCTGAACCACAGAGTAGAGGAGCCAAAGGGTGGGAGACAGACACTGTGCATTGAAGGGCGCACACCTTCGGCTGTGAGTTAAATGAGTTCTGGAGCTCTATGCACAGCATATTAATAACAGTGAACCTTCTATTTCACATTTATCCAGGGAGTAGGTCTGAGGTGTTCTCACCATAAAAGGCAGTGACAGGAGGTGATGGCAAAGCTAGTTAACTTGGCTGGGGGAAATCATGTCACAATGCATTCACAGAACAGAACATCATTATAAACACATACCATGTTTGTCAATCATACCTAAATGGAGCTGGGAGAAAGGCTTGACGAGGTTAGAGAGAAGACATTAAGGAAATACGATCTGCTGTGAGGAGCACGACCCTGCCCCTGTTCCCTCCTGGACTTGGTAGCTGTGGCACTATGGAACCAGCACAGTATGCCCCAGCCCAGCAAAGAGAACACTGATTTTAGTTGGCCTGTTTCTGTGGTTCTGTGCCTGCCGCTACAAACGGGTTGTGATTTAACAAATTCCCCTCGGTAGAGCCCTGGTTTGAGAAAGCTGGGAGAGTAGCCCAAAACGTTTGCATGAACTTGGCAGTTTGAAACAATCCTCTGCAAAGCCAACAGCCGTTGCTGAGCCTTTAGTTAAGACTAGGGCTGTAATCACAAGGAAATCTTCATTCACACGGAGCTGGCAGGGTGTCCCTGGTGCTCAAGGGACAGGGAAGTTTTGCTTTGCAGTGGGCAACTTCTTACCATGTGAAAGTCAGCAAGGGCCCCTGTGCTTTAAAGCCAAGAACAGCTAAGCAGCATCTTCAGCACCACGGGGACAGGGGGCCAGCTGCATCCTGGCACCTGAACCAGCTGCATCCAAGCACCTGAGCCAGCAGCATCTGGGCACCTGAGCCACCTGCATCCGGGCACCTGAGCCAGCTGCATCTGGGCACCTGAGCCAGCTGCATCTGGGCACCTGAGCCAGCAGCATCCCAGCACCTGAGCCAGCTGCATCCGGGCACCTGAGCCACCTGCATCTCGGCACCTGAGCCAGCTGCATCCGGGCACCTGAGCCAACTGCATCTGGGCACCTGAGCCAGCTACATCCGGGCACCTGAGCCAGCTACATCTGGGCACCTGAGCCAGCTGCATCCCCACCAGCACAGAAGCACCAGGAACTCAGCAGTGCCCTGTGACGGAATTGCCCTCCTGCTGACTGTGAGCTCACCTGCACCACTTGAGTAACTAGATGTACAGCGTTTGACTCTGCTCGATTGCATTCCAGATGCAGAGCTGCCGGACCCGACTAGAAAGCAGAGTTCTCAGGCACTAGAGGTGTAAGGTAGACATCACTGTGCTCAGCTGCAGAGTCACTCTCCTTCCAGCAAAGCAAGCTTGGGAGACTGAGTACATCTTAGGCTGCCTGCGCTGCATTCTTGCAGCTTTGAGGTGAGGTGAAGGACTCAGAGCAGAGCTCTAATTCCATGAACATCTACCAGGGGCCTCCGGCATAAGACACTTCTCTGCATCCTAATGCGTCTAGCCTAATGATAGAAAACTATGTCTTTGGGATTGTCCTGAAGATAAACCATGTTTAAAGGAGAAAAGAAGATGTCACTGAAGTTTCTGCAAGCAAGCTAGCTCACCGGGGGGTAAGGCCACCATGCAAATAACTTCCAAGTTCTGCTGGCGAGGTACAAATCTGTGTGGGGGCATTTCCACAAATATATAAATGAGTCAGACTTGAGGATCCCTTCTTGATCACCAACAGCCAAAGGTTTTTCCTATGTTGACTCAAAAGACACAGCTTTCACCTTAGAGGATAAGAGATAGTTTATTCTGGATCCAAATATGAGTGCCCATGGTCCAGTAACACAGACTTGGGTGACCCCCAACTCCATGTTCTAACATGTTAACAATTTCATGAAGGTTTTATAGTCACAGAACAGAAGAAAGTCATAAATCAAGGCACCTTATCAAATCCATTGGCTGACCATCAGGTAGGCGAGTTATAGCAAGATATGTGGGTGGCATTCTCCATTATAGGATTCAGATGCTATCTGGAGACATTCTTCGCCCTGGGGTTGGTGGAATTTGGGTGTCTGTTCTTTCATCCCAAAAATGGTTTTATCTGATCAACTGACATTCACCAGGATGTTAAGTCAGACACAAAAGTGGGCAATACATGGCTATAATGGGGCTAAAGGTAGCCCACGGCAATTTGGTTCTGACTTACAACATTCCACCATGGATCACAGGAGTTCTATCAGTCCATTCAAAATCTTGTTGAAAGTAGGTGCAGCAGAGGCAACACTTTTAGGATTACTTCAGTTCACACGACTTCCTGCTACCTCACCTGTGTTGCTCATGTTTTACTTTTTTTTTTTTTTTATTTTATCTGAAGCACAAAAACATGAACATTCTACAAGTTACTGGGGTATCACCTAATGTTTGATACCTGTACAGATGGCATAATATTTAAGTGAAATTAAGCATGATTATCTGTTCACTTATTTCCTTGAGGTGAAAACTTCAGAAATCCTTTCTTCTAATTTTTGAAATGGCACAATTGTTATCCACAGTCACCTTCCCATGGGACAACCCCCAGAACTTCTCCCTTGTAACTAATTCAATACACATAGATTAACCAGATTAACCTCTTCCATCACCTCCACATTCTCCCCTGCCTCTAGTAACCAACGTTTTCTTTAACTTTTAGAGAGACAGAGAGAGAATTGGCAAGGGCTTCAGCCACTGTAATCAAACTCCAGGCACTTGTGCCACCCAGTGGGAACATGCAACATTGGCTTGCCTCACCACTGTATGTGTAGTTAATGTGGGATCTGGAGAGTCAAACATGGGTCCTTGGGCTTTGCAGGCAAGTGCCTCAACCACAAAGGCATCTCTCTAGCCTGTGACTGACTTATGAGAGCAAACGTTGTGTATTGCCCATATGAGTGAGACCATATTGCATTTGTCATCCTGTGCCTGCTTTCTTTCCTGATGAGCTTCCATTCCAGCCATGTCACATATTGAAATGGGAAGTTAGGGGCTCCAGAAAGTCCTCATTGCAGTCAGGTTCGCCTTGCTGGTAGAAATCACATAGCCAAGAACAGCTTGTTAGGAAAAAAAGAGGTTTGTTTTGGCTTGAAGGGGAAGCTCCATGATGGCAGGGAAAGATGATGACATCACCCCCTGGCCAACATCAGATGGACAATAGCAACAGTAGTATGTGCCAAACACTGACATAGGGACAGTGGCTATAACACCTATGAGCCCATCCCCAATACACTGCCTCCAGGAAGCATTAATTCCCAAATCTCTATGAGCTGGGAATGTAGCATTCAGAACACCTAAGTTTATGGGGGACACCTGAGTCAAACCACCATAGCCCTTGAATCCCAAACCCTGGGTTCATATTTGTCTTTAACCAAATAATGGGGCAAATCATACTGAGAAGGATAATTATTAAAGTATTGTATGTATTGAGGGGAGTACAGACCCAAGGGAAGGAAAATGAACACACCCATGTGGTCTGAGAGCCCATGTGGTAGGTCTGGAAGAAATATGAAAAGGGAGTTAGAGAGGGAAAGTACAAAGAACTCTTCCATGCAGAGGGCAGGACAGGGGAGAGAGCCCATGTAGGAAGTAGGGGCCAAGGGGTTCTCTGAGTCGAGAGGAGACTCACCAGAACTTGGAGGTTCACAAGTGGTCGGGCAGCCCAGAGAGGCTTGTCCCCGCCCCACCCCATACACATAACCTTATGTGGGTTTCACTTTCTGGCACAAGTAAACCAGAGAGACAGTGGATTGGTCTGGGCTAGGGGCTGGTTCAGGAAGAAGCCACCCATGAGACCAGGTTCTGGAGTGTAAGCTTGGCCAACCACAATGTCAGGATTAGCTTTGAACTCTAGAAAAAGAGTCCCCTTTCCTAGGGAGGGGGTCAGTTTTAAAAGAACAGGTTTAGGGAAGTGGGCATGAGAAAAGAAGCCAGATAAACCCTTGATCTCTTGCAAGTGCAGGTTGTGGGGACAGACCTTCTTCATTTTTACTTTCAGGGTCCACTCTACATGCCTATCAAAGCTACCTGACTCCCTCTCAAAATGGCAAGATGTCATTCTTTTTCTTTTTGCTGGTTGAATTGTATTTCTGCACGTGTATGTAGCACATTTCTTTATCCACCTGTTGATGGAAAGTTAGGTTCTTTCTTGTTTGTCTAGACAGTGCATAAACTAAAATTGGCAGAGAAGATCAGGGTGGCCCCAGGGCAAGGATGGCAAGCAAAATTTTGAAGCATTCCGTAGTTTTTCAGAGGCCTGGTGGTAGAGGAAAGGGATCAGAAGAGCATATCCAGATGGGAATATGACCCATATGCAGTGTCTTTAAACACTAAACTTCTCAATTAATAAAAACAGAAAGTTGTTCTGTTTCCTTTCTTTGATGATTGTGAATAGTTCTGCAGTAAGCAGGAGGGTGTAGAAATCTCTTCAACATGCTGATTTCATTTCCTTTGAATATATACCCAGCAGTGAGGCTTCATATGGCAATTCTATTTTTAACTTTTGGAGAAGCCTCCATTTAGTTTCCCATAGTGTTTGCATTGCATTTTGCTCAATGGATTCTTCCCATAAATATTTTTTATCTAGTGCTTTCATTAAAAGCATCTGCACACTAAGTGCAGAAAAAAACGGGTGGGTTAATATTTAGAATTAATTTGGCCATTTTCATAAGTTGATTTGGAGTTAATGAACACTGAAGTATATGGCAACCCAGGGTTTAATGTGTTTCCATAGGACCCCCCCCCCCATTTAACCGTACCTCTGTGTGATGGGCACCATGAGATGAAGTGTGGTGTTTTTAGGGAAACTTGGGACTTGAGGAGGTAAGGGGCATCCTGAGATCATGGCTGAAGTAGAAATGTCAGTCCCGCTCTGTTCACTTTCACCTCCTGCGCTGACCACCAAGCAGTGTTAGTTAACTATTGTTGCAGAACAAGTTAGGCTAAGCTTAGCAGCTTGAAATAACGAACGAACCATCTCACTCAGCTCTTGAGGCTCAGGAGACCCAGAGCATCTTGTGAGAACTGTTCTCGTGGATGGTACTGGGGGAGAGTCTCTTGAAGCTGTCATCCATGTATCACTTGGGCCAGAGGCAGCTCCACGCTTCACTGGGGAAGATTCATGGCCACTCATCTGACTTCAGGAATTGTCAGCTCTCACCACCCAGGCCTGCCCTTAGGGCCACTTTCGCTAAGACAGTGGCTTTACCAGAGAGAATGAGATAAGGGAGAAACAGAGATAGAGACCAGTATAAAAGGGGCATGCCATCATCTCTGCTTCATGCCTGTGGTCACAGAGACCAATCCTAGGGTCATGTGTGAGGGAATACACAAGGCAGTGACTACTGGGGGCTGAGACTGCTGTAAGCACTGTGGAGGCTGGCTATAGTTACCATCTAGAACCTGGAGAAATTACTTGAAAGGGAGCCTTGGGGTGCTGGCATCTTTACTGCAGAATATCTGCATCAAAACGTAGAAGGCAGCTTTCTTCTTGTCCTTTTCTTATTGTAGAGAGCGTGAAAAAGAGACAGAGAAGGACTACGTAGAATTAATTAGGCTTGCATCTTTCACAATGCTCTGAATAACTTTGATTGAATATGACCAGGTCGAGGTTACACTCTCTGGCTTGGTAATTCTGATGGGAAGAGAAGAAGGGGGACGGAGGTGTTCCCAGACTCCCTGGAACAGACCCTCCTCCAGCTTCAGTGCTATTTTCCTCTGAATGAGGCAGGTCATTATCTAGCTTAGAAACCAAAAATCCGATGGGGAGAGAAAGGGAGAAATGAACCATAAATGTTGGAATAATTCCACAGCACCAACAAATAATAAACTCCTGCTGCGGCTCACATAGATCCGTAACCACAACTGCACTTGTCCGCTTTAAAAATAGCAGCTAGAGTCTAGAGTATTTCTAATGCAGGAGTGTCATCTTCATTTTTAAACATGAGTAAGCTACCCAGAGGAGGCTGGTGGAGGCTGAGCATTAGACAGAGAGGCTCAGAGCAGACAGGGAAGGGGCAGGGGCAAGTTCTATCAGGGTTTCCAGAAAATGGTTGTTTATTCATTCACCCCCTCAGTTAAGCACATAGAAAACATTTATTACAAAATAAGACATAAGCATTGGGAGGGGGGCAGCTGTGTAAATATATGAAGGACAGGCCTTGCTTTGCAGAAATGTGGTGGTATAGATTGCTTCCTATGGATTTAATAGACTTACACAGTCTCGATTATTTATTCATTCACGCACCAAATGTTGCTGTCTCAGAGACTGTGCAGGATACTGGAATGGTAGCAGTGAATGAAGATGATGTCTCTTCTCCACAGCCAACCATCTGTGGGTGGGAGCTGCGGTCAGACCCAAGGCTGAGGCCCATTTACCAGAGCATACAACCAGGGGGAGCTTACAGGTGCCTCCTGCTGGGTAGGAAATGGCAAGCAAAGCCTGTTTCTTTCCTCCTTGTCCAAGCACTTCTTTTGGGAGGCCTGGGGTTTGAGCCATCAGTGAAACCGAGGCTGCAATTAGTATATGGCAGATATCCAAGGAAGTGCTCCTTAAATGGTATTGTGAGAAATCTTATTCATTTTAGGTCTACTTCAGTGATGAGGTCTTGGGAGCCTCTGGATCCCTGGATATCCGGTTTGGTAGGAGTGGAACAACTCAACCTGGCTCAGGGAAATTCGTGGAAGAGGGGATGGAAAGATTGGTAGAGCCACACGTTGCAACATTACGCACAGAGACATTGTCTCTTCCCCATAACTGATGGCTACCCACACAATGCATAACTCACATTCCCCAACAAGCAGGGAGGAGGCTAACTATGGTACCAACATGGCTGTATACATACTGTGTATATAACTAATAATAATAATAATAATAAAGAGATTAAAATTAAAAAACCAGTAAAAACCTCTTATTCATGGCAAAAGAAGTAAAACGAGGCATGCTAGGATTGTGTCTCCATGACGCACCATGTAGAGGTTGTGGGGCTATTCTCACTTAGCTCTAAACTAGCCTCTCGAGGAAGCTGTTTTATTTGTGTGGGTGTGTCTACATGCACATATATACGTGTGATAGCGTGCATGCAGACGTCACAGGACGGCTTCCAGTGTCACTTCTCTTGTTTGAGGCAGGGTCACTTATTCTTAGTGTTCAGTGCTACGTTTGCCAGATTAGCTGGCCCATGAACTTCCAGGAAATTCCCCTGTCTCTGCTTCTCTTTTCACCATAGACATACTGGGATTCTAGACATTCCACTTTTACATGGATTCTTGGAATCTGAACTCAAGTACTTAGGCTTGCATGACAAGCACTTCCACTGAACCACCACCAAGCACACCAAGGAAGCTAATGCGATGCCTATTTTAACATGAGTGAAGAGACATTCAGAGCATTGAAGGACTTCTCTGTGGTATTATCGTAGCTAGAGGAACTGGGGTTTGAACCTGGATCTATTGACTCTTATCACACAGGGTTTCTGAGCTAGAGAGTATCGTGTTTCAGGGGTGAAGACAGGAAGAAACAGTAGAGTCTTCCCCAGAGCAGATTATGTGAGTGGAATGAATACAGAAGGAATTTTAGACACAGAGAAATGGTAAACAGGCCACTGTATACCAAGAAATGTTAAAGACTGTGCTGGTGTGAGTCCGGAACCACCCAGGTGGGAAGACCTGACTGGCTGGGAGCCAGCTGTCAAAGCCTGCACTTTGGATGAAGGCACAGGCAGAAATGGGCAAGCTTAAGGAAGGTCATCAGACCCCTTGACCAGCTGGGAATGTTGGCTAACTTTTAAGGGTTAGCATTGGAAAAGCTGAGGGACAAGTCCCAGGACCCATAAGACACTAAAAGCAACACTTTAAACCCTCCACGTTGTGCACATGGTAGATGCTCACCTCTGTCTGAAGACAGTGGGACAAAGCCACATGATTGTGTCACTAGATCATAGTGACCTGCTGTGTGGAAAAGGCCTGTTGAAGGGAAAGAGCAACAAGGAGGACTCAGAAAGCATCCTGCCTGATGGGTCACCAAGAACACAGGGCTCCTGGCCAGGAAGAAAAGAATAGTTTCTGGCTCCTATGGCAACACTGAAGATACCCCCTGATAGTGTAGTCTGGATATAACCATTCCACAGCTTGCCAGCGACTGACTGGATTGTGTGGTTCGTGAGAAAACAAATCTAGGATTTATTATTAATGATCCTATTATTTACCTACATTCTTCTAAGATAGAAAGTATCCCCAGCCAGCTGGCAAGCCATCTTCAGAGGTAATGTGAATCCAAAGCAGGAACCCCCTGACCTGTTCCTCATGGAGCCACTGCAGACCAAGAAATGCCAAAGGTAGGCAGCCTCACAGAGGCAAGCACTGAAGGTACCGGCCCCTGTTCACAGACAATCCTCTACTTCAAGTATTGAAGCAGTTCTGTGCTCCTGGACAAGACACTTGGCCTCTCTGACCTCCAGGGTCCTGAATCATAAAATAGGGCTAAGAAAGCATACCTTACTTTATAAGCATATGGCAGCCAGCCCAGGGTGGATATATGCACAAATGAGATAGTGGGAATAAAAGTCACCATTATTCCTATGCAGCGAAGACTGTGGCCACAGAAGACAATGAAGTTGTTTAGAAACTGGAGAAATGTGACCTGCGTCCATTAGTATGTTCCCCTCAGTGCCCAGCACACTACTCATGACATTAGACTGTGTCCTGTGCTTCAAAGTTCTCCCAGCTCTAATGGTAGCTTTCTCCCAGGACAGGAATTCTGGGATATCCCAATATTGCTACCTGGCAGGAAGAAAGGAGAAGTGTTGTGTATTGCTGACACCTGCTTCAAGGAAGGTCTCTTATCACCTCTCCTTCCCTCTGCATATTGGCAAGTATTGGAGATGGTGACACATATTTCCATTTAAGTGTACCTTGAGCCAGTAGTAGAGGTACAAAAGAAGCTCATCTTGTGCTGGACAGTTGGCTCAGCAGTTAAGGTACTTGCCTGCAAAGCCTGATGACCTGGGTGTGATTCCCCAGTACCCACATAAAGCCAAGTACACAAAGAGGTGCATGCAGCTAGAGTTCATTTGCAATGCTAGCATGCCTGTTCTCTTTCTCTGCTTTCATAAATACTTTTTTTTTTTTTTTTTTGTAAAAAACTCATCCTTGCCAACATGGTTAGTTGTTACCCATTTCTAGTCTGTGGCCTTGAGGACATTATATAATCTGTGTGCCTCAGAGTTTCCAAGTCTGGGATATTAATAGACCCTTTTTCAAAGGACTATTATAATGAAGATGACTTCAATGTGATAAATAAGAAGAACGGTGCATAATAAGCACTCAGTAAACAGTAGCTTCCACTGGCATTGTGATGATTGCACCATATTGCAACCCTTGCTTGACATGGCTCTCAGCTCTATTAGATGGAATGTTCCATGGCAACAAGGTTGGAGATGACCTAAGCGTGGATTCACCTTGACATGACTACAGCCATCTTGAGGTATAATTGCCACCAGTACCCCAGAGCAGCCCCTGCCAGTTTCTTTTCTTTTCTCTTCCTTCCTTCCTTTCTTCCTTCCTTCCTTCCTTCCTTCCTTCCTTCCTTCCTTCCTTCCTTCCTTCCTTTCTTTCTTTCTTTATTTTTTTTTGATTCCTTAGCAAACTGCAAGGAAACAAAATCACTGCCACATTCCAATGAGATGAAGTCACTTTCATTATAGCTCATAAGCATCCTTCTTCTAATCCCAATTGCAGGAATCCACCCACAAAATATTGCATGCTGTGAAATTACAGATATTTCTCTTTTCTTCAGTACATTGAAATTTTGGGAGTTGTCATCATGCACTAAAATTTGGTACTTTTTTAAATTAAGTTGGAACTTTGTATGCAGATATCAAATGTTGGGTCCACCATCCCCCGCCTCCCCGCCACCACTCGACGGAGGACCCTCGTAGCGGGATTTGTGTGTGTGACTCGTGAGAGTGTCAGTAAGTCGTTGGGGGGAGGGAGGGCAATGCCTCTGGATAGTCCCTCCCGTGTGGTGGCTTTTGTAATCTTTTTGGTCCCTCTCCTGCAAAATTCCCTGAGCCTTATTAGGAGTACTTTAAGTCTATTTCAGTGTTGAGCTCTCAGCAGCCTCTGGATTTCTTGTTTGGTAAATTTTGAGTGTCCTCAATGTCTGTCTCCATCACCCTGGCTCAGGCTGTCAGGCTCACCATGGAAGCAGCGTTCTTGCTCATCTCACCAATTCTTTTGTGTTTTCACCTTGGCCTTAGCTTCTGTGCTAGGGGTGGTTCCACTTTTTAATGTGTGTCACCAAGAAAAGCCAGGTATCTATGTCTGTCCTTGGAAGTACAGAGCAAACATGGTGGTTTACAATGTAGCCAGAAAGGGAGGCAAGAGCAGGAGCTGATGACGTTGACTGGCATGTCAAGTAGGGCTCAGTCCCTTGTGGTAAGTGACCCAAATTGTACCATCAGTATCGACTTCACAATTTTTAATACTTTTTTTTATTTGCAAGGAAAGAGGGAGAGCAAGAGAATGGATGGGCTTGCCAGGGCCTCTTGCCACCGCAAACGAACTCCAAACACAAGCGGCCCTTTGTGCATCTGGCTTTACATGGGTACTGGGGAATTGAACCTGGGCCATCAGGCTTTGCTAGCAAGTGTCTTTAATCACCAAGCCAACTCTCCAGCCCTTATCTTCACAATTTTTGGCAAAGCAACCTGGAAGCTGTAGAAGGGGTCTGGGTGCCTAGAATGTTGTGACCTTTGTGTTGCTGGGACAAACCAATTAACCAAAAGCAGCTGATGGGAAGAAAAGGATTTGTTTTGACTTACTGTCTTGAGGGGAAGTGTCAACATGGCAGGAAAGCAAGGTAGAGCAAGACTTGACATCACACCTTGCCAGAAAGAGGCAAGAGAATGGGCTGAGTTCTTCTGCAAGGGGGAGTTAGTTATAACACTCCCAAGTCTGCCTCCAGTAACACAAGGCTCCATCTCCCCAAATACCACCAGCTATAAGCCAAGCATTCAAAAAATACATGAGTGTATGGGGGGCATGTGATTCCAACCACCACAAGGTGTAAGGAAGCTGCCATATCCCAGGTGACAGGTGATAAAGGTCTGACTGAAGAGAATTGACATGATATTCTACCTCCACCAGTAGAAATACAGGAAAGATGGGTTGTGCTGATAATTGACTAGGCAAAAACTGAGATGCCTTCCCAGGGCCTACCTGGCTGGAAGGAGAGACAATGGTCCTGTGAGGCAGAAGGGAACCCATACCTGATGTCCCACTTATTTTATCTGAACTTGCCTGGTCACAACATTCCAGGTACCCAGACCCCTCCTACAGCTTCCAGGTTGCTCAGACATTCAGGGCACCCCAGACAGACCCAGGGAAGGGTTCACAACCCCAATCCTTCATGCTACCATGACTATTTCAAGGTGGGAATAGACTAAAGAAACAAAAATCACCCCATATCCTGCTCTCTACACATTATGGATATCATGTACTTGAAAACTTTTGAACAAGAAGTGAGGTACAGGGGAGACAAGACCTTCAAACTTCACCAAGAAAAATCCCAGGGAGCCACATAGAGGTGTGTGGAGGCCAAGAACTCACCAATATTAGTGTCTAAGCATCCAAGCAAGGTAAAGAAAGTAAAAAAAAAAAAAAAAGCTATATTTATGTATTTTTATTTCAGATAATTTTATAGCACTGCTAGGATAACACTTTTCTTGATTTCATGTGATTCTACATCACTGCTCAGATGTCTTTAAACACACAGTAGAATTCCTGCCCTTTCCTTGAGGGCCACACTGCTTCAGTCTGGGAATATTTTAGGTCCTTATTTCCCTTGTTCCAAGTGAAAATAACAACTACAGCAGGAAGTAGCTAATGAACTAGCTCACACTGTAATATAAATAACTATGAGCAGGTTAACTATCAAGAATCCAGTGAGTTCATTCATAAGAATAAAGAGCTTTTGAGTCTGGTCTTTGGGTTTTACTTTGAAATGGAAAGTATATCTTTTCCATCTTGTGAGGCACCCTACATCAAAAAGCACCAAGGCCCTAAAGTTCTGTTGATTGGTTGAGAGTGTGCCATAAAAGACACACTCCCAAGAGCTATTGTAGAGTGCTTCCACATTTAGCCATAGAACCAGCAGGGTTTTGAAACAACCACTTTCTCCTGTTTCTTAGAATGATGACACCCATTTGTTTGTGATGCTTTATACTGAGCCCATAAGAAGGTGGTGGCAAGATTCCATAAATGATCTTTATGGGTCTATTTTTAGTATTTTGGAGACACTTCAATAGTGATTTCTATAGTGGCTGGATTAGTTACATCCCTACCACTGTGAATAAGTACTTTTATCCATGATTGTGCTGTCATTTCTTGTTTTCATTAATTTTGTATTTACTTACTTTCCTTATTTGAGGGGGGGGGGGGAGACAGATTGAGATGGAGAGAATGGCATGCCAAGGCTTTCAGCCACTGCAAACAAACCCCAGATGCATGCACCACCTTGTACATCTGGCTTAGGTGGGTTCTTGGGAACAGAATCTGGGTCCTTTGACTTTGCAGGCAAGTGCCTTAACCACTAAGCAATCTCGCCAACCAATGTTGTTGTTTTCTTTCATTTTTTTTTTTTTTTTTTTTCGGGTAGGACCTCACTCTAGCCCAGGCTGAACTGGAGTTCACTATGTAGTCTCAAGGTGTCCTAGAACTCATGGCGATCCCCTACCTCTGCCACTAGAGTGCTGGGATGAAAGGTGTGTGCCACCACTCCCTGCTTCATGTTGTTTTCTTAATGACTGATATTTTGACTAAGGTAATGTAGTTTGGATTGACATTTCTCTGGAGGGTAGTGAAGTTGAACATTTTTTCCCATATGGTTATTGGTCATTGGTACTTCATCTTTTGAAAACTGCTCATTTTATCAGCCTATTTATTGACTGTGCTGTTTAGTTCTTTATTATTTTATTTTTTGAGGTTTTTTTTGGATTGTCTAGATATTCATCCTCTGTGAGAGATGTATAGTTAGCAATTTTTTTTTTATCATTCTGAAGGCAGTCTCTTCACTTAATTATTTCCTTTACCACATAGCCCAGTTCTCCCATTCCTGGGCATTTACCTGAAGGAGTCCAAATCTGCGTAACACAGAAGTATTTGAACATCAGTGTCTATCATAGCACCCTTGACAGTAGATTCAAAACAGCTACATTATGGGGACATCATAAAAATGAAGTTATTTTGTTTTCAAACAAATGGATATATATTAAGTAAATTCAGCCAGATTCATAAAGATAAATATCTCATTTTTCTCCCATCTGCGGGCCTAGATATTATATAGACACGTGAAATCATACATATACATGACATGAAAGCAGACGCAAAACTCGCTAGGGGAAGAAGGGGGACTAGTGAGAGGAAGAAAGGCTGAGAAGGGAGAGGGTAGCAGGGATTAGGGAGGTGGTTAATATTGACTGTCAACTTCACAGGATCTGGACTCGCCTGTGAGATGTTACCTAGATTAGCCTAGCCTTTCTTGATTAGGTTAACTGAGGTGGGAAGACCCACCTTAACTGTGGGTGACACCATCTCATGGGCTGGGGTACTGTAACGTATAAAATGAGAGAGCTGTCTGAGCAGTGGCATTCATCACTCTGCTTCCTCACTGTGGAAGGAAACTGGTCAGCTGTCTTAAGCTCCTGCTGCCTTCCCTGCCACTGTGGACTTTACCCTTGACCAGGAAGCTGAAATAATCCCTTCCTTCCCCTGATTATTGGCAGGTGTTTTGTTCTAGCAATGAGGCGTTAACTAACACAGGTGGAATATGCTCAAAGCACATGATAGAGCCGGGTGTGGTGGAGCACGCCTTTAATCCCAGCACTCAGGAGACAGAGGAAGAAGGATTGCCATGAGTTCAAGGACAACCTGAGACTACAGAGTGAATTCCAGGACAGCCTGTGCTAGAGACTTAAAAACAAAATAAACAAAACAAAAAAAGCATATCGTTGGTTTGCATGAAAATGCCCTTATTTAGCCATTCTCCATGGAAGATCCAAATGCTTCCATGCAATTTTGTCGCTGAGTGGCCTCTAGGAACTCCAGCTTGTTTTTGCAGGAAGACAGAAGGGCACAAGAGGAAATGACAGCCCTTCCAAGAATTATGGAGAAACTGAAAGATTTCCCCCTCAAAAGTATTTTGAGAAAGTAGACATTTCTCTTTCCCTAATTCTAAATATATCAATATTTCTTTTGTGTGGATGTCACCTGAATTTGTCCTTGTTGACAAATTTCTACTTGAACCTTTCTTAAATGTTGATTCAACATTGAACTTTACCTACCTGCACAGATTGGTGAGGATGTTTCTAATTAGGCTTGAAATACTTCTTAGCTGTCAGATGCAGGGTCAATGGATATTACACATATTATAATCACTGAAGTCAGAGTGAGCCAGCAGAGCTGTCCCCTTAAACCTTGGGGAGAGAGTAGCTTCAGCATCTAATGGTACTCTACTCAGCTGGGTGGGAGAATCAAGACCAATGATAAGGGATATAGAATATAATCTTCCATTGTTTCCTAGCCCAGAAACACCTTGTTCGACATATCGCTTGGTTAGGTATTCAAATCACAGGACACTTAAGGCAGAAAAAGAAACTTAAACATCCATCTACCACATGCTGCTGTAGTCAGAAAAGGTACATTTAAAACAGTGCTGCTAACCCTAGGTGATCATCGGAATTCCCTGGAGAGGTTTTAAAAGTTTCATATGCCAGGGACCCTCCTGAGCTATCAAATCAGTGCCTGTGGTTGTTTGGGCTCAAGCATCAGGCGTTTTGAGTGCAGCTCTTTCACCTGTATGACCCTGCTTTATAGTGTGGGGAAATCCCTGCAGGGGCATTCCAACCTCCTCTACCACTGAAATCTGGTTTCTAAGATCAGATTTGAGCAGCTGGGCTTGAGTTAAATTTAGTAGGTTTACCATGTAAAATGAATTCTAATGGAGTATTTGATTCCTTTTTTTTTCTCTTTTCAGGTCCAAGGTGCTTTATTTATTATTATTGTTTTTATTTTTATTTTCTTCTCCAGTAGGCGCAGACACTGAGTGAGCATGAAGTTTCTGTAAGGTGTGTGGCTGGGTTGAAGTTCCTCCCCATACCATCCTGACCGAAAACTGCAAATTTCCCGCCCTCCCCTGGGATGAGCCAGCAACATCCAAAGAGAATCAGACGTGGGCAGAGAGGAGGGAGCTGACTCCCTGGATTCTGAGTCAGTAGTGTGGCCTAGCCTTTGTACTTTTCAAATATCACCACGTGCTTTTGGCTGTGGGTAGGGTGTGGCTATCAGGGTGCTTCCTAGCCTAAGTCCCAGAGGGAATGCCTCAACTGCTGAGTCATTAAATAATGAGCCAGTGAGTAACACAGAGCATCTTCCCGTGCTTAACATGCCAGAATATTTATCAGTGAAGAGAATCTAAACCCTGCCTCCACAGGCCCTCCATCTTGTGTATCTATGTACAATATTGAAAAAAAAAGTTATGCGTTAGAACTCCAGAGATATCTGAGACTTTGGTCTCGGTTGTAGTCAGCATTATGTTGTTGGGATGAACTTCCAGACCAGGCCCAGTTATGGGAGGAAGAGAATTTATTTGAAGCGTATAGATCCAGAGGAAGTTCCATAATGGAGAAGAAGCTGGCCCCCTTTCACAGGTCCACGCAGAGAGAAATACCACCACCAGCACCATGAGCAAGCACACTCCATGAACCAGAGGCAGAGCTCCAACATTCTGCATTCCTTTCGTTGGAATTCCAAATCCAATCCACCCCAAACACCATAGGGCTGGACCCTAGGATCTGCCTAAGGTGACATCTCCAGCAAGGCCACTAGAGATCTAATCACAAGCTGTAATAAACTCCTAAATCTATTGGGGGCCATCTATTGAAACTACCACAGTCACTAACACACACCAAAAGTTCACATAGTGGCATAACAAGAAGAGAGGTGGACCACAGAGTGCGTGAGTCTCAAGAATCCCGTGTTTGATGAAGGGATTCACTAGAAGCATGTGTCAAAGGAATGTTCCATGTTATACGGAGCAGCAAAGATGCTGGAGGGCAAAGAGGCCTGAGGGCATGGTGGGGCCAGGGGTGTGACGCAGCAGCTATAATTATGCCTGTGGCATTGTGGTGCTGGGATCCCACTTTGAATTAGAAAGACCATGGGAATGAGTTTTGGGAAATGAACAACAACAAAATGAATCACAAAAGGCATATGGATGCATTTTTGTGTGTGGGCAAGTTCCAGAGTTATCCACTGAACGATCATGACCTTGGAGTTAAGAAAGACGGAGCGGGAATGCGATTGAATGTGGGTTGGAGTGATGGATTTTCTAAGATGAGGGCCTAAGACAGACAGAGCTGTGTAGTTTGGGAACAGCCTCAGAGAAGAGGCTGTCAACTCAACGTGTGTGACAGTAACGGGTTTCTGCAGTGATCCGAACGTGTAACTGATGTGAGGCATAGTTTCATGCTTTGGTCCAAAGCAACTCCATCCCGTGCTGTCAGTTCAAAGGCCTCCCACCAAATCCATGCTCATGCAAGCAACCCCAACTGAACTCAGTGGAATGCCCAGAAAACATGAGAGGAGGAGGGCATTAGTTGGGAAGCAGAAGGGGTTTAGTAGGAGTGGAGGGGGACAGGAGAGGGTAATGGGGATGACTATGATTAAACTACATGTAGGAAATTATCAAAATAAAAAATAGACTAAAGACCCTAGAACCCAGAATGAAGTTCCTCTTGGACATCTTCCTGCGTTGACCAGTTAGCTGGAAAAGGAAGTTCGCCCAGGGTAGATAACACACAGAAGGGGAGATACAATTACCCTTTAAAACTGTGACCTTTTATTTTCATATTTTATTCATCCTTTTTAATAGATAAGGTTAAACTCCTTGCTGTCTCAGTTGTATTACTGATTCATTAACTACATCGAATCCACAACATTGACCACCATAACCATCCTATTTATCATATTTATTTTTATTTCATTAATTATAAACTTGCCCCAATAACCAATCATTTCTAGATCCATATTATTTCAAATTAGGAAACAGCAATTCAGGAATTTGCTGGGTTGCATTTTGTCTTTTTGTGAGCAGAGGATTTACATATGATGGAATTCAACAGGAAATTGTACCAAGCGGTCATTAACTCTTTGGAATCCTAAGTAATGGACTAAGTTTACATAATAAATAAATAAGCTTAATGAGAGCTGGCTTGCTCTCCTGGTAAGTAGTCTGTAAAGATGAAAGCTAGTCATTGGAATGGCATATGGAAGGATGTTCTGAGCCATTAATCTATAGTTATCATGGCTGTAATATTATGGCCATCATGAACAGATTTCTCTGTTAATAGACGAGTAAGACGTCCAGAGGGGATTGGGGGTGGTCACCAAGCCACTCCAAAAAAAAAAAAAAATCATATAAATGTCTGAGATGATCTTAGGTAAGAAGTCCCAGAAAAGAGGCCCTAAGGCAAGGATGCCACTCACAGTGTACATTTGGGATGCACTGCAAAGGCGTGAGGAAGGGAGGCAGGGGTGGGCGGAGTAGCAGAAGGTCCAGGAAGAAGACAGCCATCATGGTTTCTCCCGAGTTCTGCACATTAACCCCGGGCCTTTGGGCCACACACACACTGCCCCTGGCTGGAGCATCTTTGGTCAGAGTAGGAGGAAGCCAAGGGCACTGGGAAGAGCTGCGTGACCTCCAGAGAAGGCCAGCAGCCCGTGGTAGGAGCACCTGGCTGAGCCAGGATGATTTGGCTTTGAACTCCCATCTCATTCTCCATAAGCTACGCTATCGGAATCTCACTCAGCCAGCCTCGCTTCCACTTCTGCAGCCGCAAACTGGGGACGATAGAATTTTAGATGAAGTCTAAAGCATTCTCTGAGTGGCATGTGCCGTAGCTCAGTGCAATCTTATGGAAAAAAAAAGCATATATATATAAATTTATATGTAACTGGGATAAAATATGATAAGGGATTTCAGAGTGGGTAATTCTAGGTGCTGAGATAATAAGTGACTTCTATTTTCCTATCTACATTTCTCTTCATTTCCCAAATCTTATGCAAAGAACACATATTGCACATCATCAGAAATAGGCAAATTGTATAGAATCAATTTTTCTTCAGGGAACTTGTGATATTAATACATAATTATACTAAAGTACTTATTATGGTGCATGACACAAAATATGGGCTTAAAACATGAGCACTGAGGAAGAGAACATTCTACTAATAAAAATAAATGACTCGTTTCTGTGCAAAGAATTTCACATTGATTTTCTTTTGATTCTTATATCGGTTTTACATGGTAGACATTAGCCCAGCCCCCACTGTAGACTCTCAGAACATAGAATTATTAAGGCAATGGAGGTTTATTAATGAAACACTTCCATGTATTAAAAAAACCCTCAGAATGGCTGTGTTCCTCCAAATAAGGCGTTCAGAATTAAGTACAATCTCTTCAAAAAATTAAGTAACTTCAGACTTTGAATGTGGTTTTGACCCTTATGTCTTCAGTGAAATGATGGTCAACATGAACTGTCAGGAAGTCACCCCTTGTTACTTGATCCTTTGAGCAAAAGTCTTGTTATGGGCATCCAGCAGACTAGGAAGCTTTTTGGTATGACCAGCAATGGAGAATTCTATGCAGCTCTGAAATGCAGTTATCTTCTGTAACAACAAAGGAAAGCTGGAGATAGGCATTTCAACCTGCAAAGACCTCCTATCTCAAAGATGCAAAGGGAAAGAAAGCTGGCTCTTCAACATTTTTGTCACAGACCACATAACAAAGGCTCCCAGGACTCGCCCATTATAAGCACAGCTTGAAGAAATAAGGGAAGCTTTGTGGTAGAAATTTTATTTTTAATTCATTATATTTTGCTGCCAGGAAAGCCGAGGCCCTTCTCTTGTTGGTTATTATTGTGGGATTGTGAAGTTCTCTTACAGCATTTTGAACTTAATTAAATTAGTTTTCATGGCTAAAGTCTGTCAAATTTACTGTCCTCCCAGAAAATGTCTATGGTCGCCTTTTAGAATTTCATTATAGAAAATCTACTAGCAAAGCTCTGAGCCTGCCACCATGAAAATAAATGAGACAGGGTGTCAGGAGTGAGGGAGGTGAGGGTGCCCGCAGTTATGTGAATAGCCACACAGCCATTCCTCTGTTCAGGCTAATTGTCAAATAATATAAAGCTTTAGCTGCTGTTTGCCAGAGGTAGAGGCATTGGAAATAAATAGATAGTGATTGGTCTATTTATTTTCACAGGACCTCTCTGAATCTGCTTCTTATCAGCAGGAGGGATTCTCCAAAGGATAGGGGAGTAGCCTGGCTATGGCTGTTGTGATCTAAGGCGGCCAGGAAGCAGGTTGTCCTTCAAACATAGACTACTTCCAACTTTATGTGACTCCTGTGTGGATGAGCAAAAGACCTGGTGTCAAGATCTGAAACAAATGCCAGTCTCTGGGCTGTGAATGCTGGGACTTCTGCTGGGCTTTTATTGTGGATATAATACTAAATGAAATTTAAAAGGTTCTGCACACACACAAAAAGAATAGAGTAAACAGACAGTATAGAGAAGGAACATTTTGCCAGCTATACACCTGACAGAGGGTTAATGTATAGACTATATAAAGAATCCAAAAAAGAAAACAATGTAATCAAAAACTGGACTAAGGGACTAAGCAGAGCGTTCTCCAAAGAAGAAATAAAAATGACCAATAGTTATTTTAAAAAGTCTTCGACGCCCACAGCCATGAGAGAAATGCAAATTGGAACTCCCATGAGATGCTTTCTCACTTCAGTCAGAGTGGCTGTCATCAAGAAAACTGATGACAACAAATGCTGGTGAGGAAATAGGAACCTTATTCTCATCAGAGGAAGTATAAACTGGTGCAACTCTTAGGGAAATCAATGTGGATGTTTTACATAAAAGTACAGACAGAACTATCGGACAACCCAGCTATACCCTTCCATGGCATATACCCAAAGGACTGTGTGCCTCACAGAGGTACCTGCATTTCCACATTTATTATTGCTCTAAAGCCAGCAAATGAAATCAGCCTAGATGTCCACTAGCTGATGAATGGGTAATGAAATTGTGGTACATACACATATTGAAATTTTATTCAACTATAAAGGAAAATAAATTTATGAATTTTTGGGAAAATGGGTAAATCTAGAAAACATTATATTAAGTGAGGTAACCTAGGTTCAAATATTGCATATTGCATACTGTCTTTCATAGATAGGATCTAGCTTTATATATATATATATATATATATATATATATATATATATGATATCATGTTATATGTTACATATTAATATTATGTTACATATAATACATTCCTATATATATATTCCATTCATCAATTAATGGACATCTTGACTGACTCCATTTGATAGCTACTATGATTACAGCACCAAGAACATGGCAGTGCAAGTACCTCTGTGGTGAGAATACACAGTCCTGTGGTTGTGTGTGTGTAAAAATAGGTATGAGTGTTGGTATATGTAAAGAAACAAGAAAAAGGACCATGAAAGGAAAAGGGGAGTGGGCAATAGAACCCATGAGATGTGAAAGCAGAAAGAAGCTCCTTTTGAGATACAAGGAGAACAGGGTAATAAGGGAGAAGGAGTGGAGGAGAAGGATCAAAAAACAAAAAATACAAAAAACAAGTAGGGGCTGCAGAGATGGTTTAGAGGTTAAGGTGTTTGCCGGCAAAGCCAAAGGATCCTGGTTTGATTCTCCAGGACCCACGTAAGCCAGATTCCCAAGGGGGTGCATGCATCTGGAGTTCATCTGCAGTGGCTGCATGCCCTGGTGCTCCCATTCTCTCTCTCCACCTCTTTCATAAATAAATAAGTAGATAAAATATATTTTTTAAAACATTATATTTGGAAATGCACTGATGGCACCAAATATTTTATATGTTAATTAAAAGAAAACAAAAACTTTTATTTTTTGAGGCAAACCCAACAGACTGCCTTTTTTTCTTTTTTATGTGAGAGGGAGAGAGAGAGAAAAAGAGAGAGAAAGAACGAAAATTGGCATGCCAGGACCTCCAGCCTCTGCAACTGAACCCCAGACATGTGTGTCCCCTTGTGCTCATGTGTGACCCTGCCTGCTTGTGTCACTCTGTCTCTGGGCCTGGAGAGTCAAACATGAGTCCTTGGGCTTTGCAGGCAAGCGCCTTAACTGCTAAGTCATCTCTCCAGCCTGAAAACAAAAAGTTTTAAAAGGAACAGTTTGAATATATTATGTCAAGTTGGTTTTGACATCATTCATAGCTATGTGATACTTTCTTTGATCTTATCAATATTTCCTCACCTTGTTCTAATGAATATTTATTTCTTTATTTATTTTGAGGTAGGGTCTCACTCTAATCCAGGCTGACCTGGAATTCGCTATGTAGTGTCAGGGTGGCCTCAAGCCCCTGGCGATCCTCCTACCTCTGCCTCCTCAGTGTTAGTATTAAAGGTGTGTGCCAACACACCTGGTTTGTAGTTCATATTCATCTGAAGTATTATATTGATTATAGAAAGCTATTTCAAGTTGTTTTGAGAAAGCGGTAGGATATTAAGATGATGGGACGAATCATTTGTAGGTAAAATGGAAAGATGAGCTCCATACATGGGGAGAGGAGAGAAAATACTTCTACTCTAGCACTAAGAGTCCTGGCCATGGATAGGAGACTATGTCCCAAGGAATGTGATTATAGACTGGGTATTCTATGTGGAGAAGGAATGTTTCATTTAAAAGGGGTAGCTAGGGAGGTGGCCATGGTGACTCACAACTTTAATCCCAGCACTATGAGGCAGAGGCAGGATGATGAGTTCAAGGCCAGCCTGAGCTATGTAGCAAGACCCTGTTTCAAAATAAAGAAACATTAAATAAATAGAAACAAATAAACAGGTAATTTGGATAAGAACTTAGCCTCAGAGATACCAGCTTGTAGACTGTTCCTCAGCCTGGGTCTATCCGTTATTTTCTCATTGCTGGAACATGGCACCAGACCAGAGGCAGCCTATGGAAGAAAAGGATCTATTGCAGCTTATAGTTGTCAGAGGAAGTTTTGTCATGGTGGAAAAATCATGGCTGGACTAAGAAGCTGGAGTCACACTTGTCACATCAGCATGAAGGAACTCCTGACAGGGCGTAGGAAGGAGCTCTAACACCTCAAGGCTCACAGCTAAGAGGTTTTGGAATATGGGGATGTTTGAGTGGTGTTGCGATTGACAAAAACCATGTGGACTTTTTAAGGTGGACTGCATGCATTTTACATCATGGATGGTTGAGTCAATGGAGGCCAGGGGCAGAATGTGGCAGTTTGGATCAGATACTGCCATACACTCATGTTTTGTATACATGCCACATAGGATCCATCTGGTAGTCTACATGGTGAGCAGTCAACGTCTCCTGCTAACAGCCCTCACCTCCATGTGGATGAACTTCTTGGGATCAAATCCCTTTTTATTTATTTATTTATCTTGAGTTAAGGTCTCACTTTAACCCAGGATGACTGGAAATTCCCTATGTAGTTTAAGGGTGGCCTCAAACTCATGACAGTCATTCTACTTCTGCCTCCCAAGTTCTGGGATTAAAGGTTTGTGTCACCACACCTGACTCTGTTTTTATTTTTTCATTTTATCTTTTGTTCCTTTCTTTTTTTAAGTTTATTTATTTATCGATTTATTTATTTGCAATGAGAGAGAGAAAAAAAAAGGTATGCCAGGGTCTCTAAGCCACTAAAAACTCCAGATGCATGTGCTACTTTGTGCATCTGGCTTTGCATGGGTACTGGCAAGTTGAACCTGAGTCATTAGGCTTTGCAGGCAAGTGGCTTAACCACTTAGCAATCTCTTCAGCCTCCTTTTGTTCCTTTCACTCTTATTATTGACTTTTAACTTGCTCTCTTCACCCACTTCATGTTAAGCAAGGCTGACTGTCACTACATTTCCCCTCCCTTCTCCTGAGGGGCTCACCTGGGTGCTTTCCACAAATGCTGTGTGATGTACTGTGTCTTCATTGTTATCAGTTTAAATATTGTCATTTGCTGAAACATTCATTCCAATTTCACAGAAAAGTTCACTGACACATATTTGGTGATTTTTCAAATCTTTTCATTGTCTTCCAATTAATTCACTTAATGAATTGATGAAATAAATTCATACTTAAATTATTAAAGTATTATGTGTATTGTATATGTCAGAATGTTTAAATTTATCAAGCTCTGTTTCATAGGTAGCTTAAGATCTATGTATGGGTAAACAGAACATTTTCTTCCATTTGAAGATACAGAGTTTTAAAATATCAACTAGGTATATACTTGGTGATATAGGGTTGGTCAGGCCTCCTGTCATCTTACTAATTTTATATGTGTTTATTTCTGTCAATGAGGAAGAAGAATGCAGAAATTTCAAATGTTGATTTGTCTATTCCTTCTGGTTCTGTTAGATTTTGCTTCACATATCCTCATACCCTTTTTTAAAAGCACGTCCATGTGAAAGCATTATCACTTTTTAATGAATCAGGTCTCTTATCATATAAAATGCTCCTTTCAGATCACTTACAGTCTCATTCTTTGGTGATTTTGAGGCTTGAAAGCTTCATTTAACTCTTGCTGGGAGATGTTTTTATTGGCATCTCTACATTATGCCCTGGGGTTTCGTTTGGTCCCCACCTCTGGATGGCTCATGCATTTCATTGTGGCTTCTGGAGTTCCTGGAAACTGTTCTTAGCCTGAAAGCTGTTTTTGCTGTGATAGTGATTCCTGCTCGGCTCCCAAAGCATTCTCCCTAGGTGTTTGCAGTTTAGTCTCTGCCAGAGACAGTGCCATACCAATTCTGCATGGGTCTCATCTCTCTCTCTCCAAGTCCACGGAGGCAAATTCTGTCCATTTCAAACTCTCTGAACCTTGATCTGTCTCTTAAGTCACAAAGAGCTCTGCACATGTCTGTCTTCAGACATGAAGCATCATGATAAGAGAGACCCAGCTCATTAGCATCCCTTCTCTCAAGGGCCACTTTCTGTTGCTTCTTCTCATCCAGTGTTCAGAATAGTTATCCTGTTTCATTGTCTGGATTTTTGCTTGCTTATTCCTTGGGATACTTTGTCAATTTGATAATGCTGCCATAACAAATAGCAAGAAGAGTTCATTTCCCCACAATTCTGTAGAGTGGAAAACTTCAAGATATGTGTGAAGTTCTTTCTCTAAGTCCCCAAGGCTCTCCCCGTCTTCCATCCTCTCTGTGCCTGTGATCTATCCTCCTCGTGATGTGGATGCAGTCGTATTGGGTTAGGGCCCACTCTAAGGCCTTTATTTTGACTTAAGTGCTCCTTTGATGACCCTGGTCACATTGGGAGATTTAGGGTTGTCAACATATGAATACCCTTTCTGCCTACAATAAACAGTCTAATGACTGGTTCCCTTGACATGCCAATAGCAGAAGGTTTGAATATTTCCTCATTGCAAATCACTTTCTGAGGATGTTACATACTTTTGTTCACTTAATTCTCCTCAGGTCCCTGCCAGGCAGAAATTGCAAAGGCTATTTTAAACCTAGGACACTAAAGCTTAGAGAGATAAACAATTTCTTTAAGGTGATGTAGCTTGGATTTGAACCTAACTATCATCCCAAAGCCCTGGCTCATGATACCACAGCTCACCTTCCTTTTGGGCACACACAAAAGGCAGAAGGTCGCTAGGCTACATTTTTAATCAAATGAAACTAGGCAGATATTGCCAAAATACTCAGCCTTGAAGCTATACCGGAATCACCACTTGTTAGCAATTCACAAATTTCCTCATTCAGAAAACAAAAATACTAAAGCAACCTCATTGCTAATCAGATAGAAACATTCTTCATTTTCATTCTCTTCTCCTCACTCAACCTCTTTATCTGTTTATAAAACTTTCCGTCTTTAAAATGAGCAAAATCTGGCACTTTTATACCAATGAAATGCTAAGTAGCATAATAACTCAGCGTGCCCAGAGTAAAATCACTTTATGTCTAAATGATCAGTTACATCTGGATAGCTAGAGTTAATACTCCTTATGTGAACAAAATTTAGTCATCCTTCAAATGCAAGAATTCAGCTGGCATCAATAGAAGTAGTTAGACTTTGCTTAATGTTATTTTTTCTGTGGGCCCAATTTGTCAAAAATAACCAATGATCATATCAAATGTATTATGAGAAAGATGTTATCTAGCTTAAATAATAAGAGTACACTTGACATGAGGGTTTTAGAATTCTCTGGCATTCACAGGGGTCTACTTGGAGGAAAATAATCTTATATGAGTCAGAAACTAACAAGGTGGCATCTAGTCAGTACTCACAGTGCATGCCAGCCCACGATGGTGTAGTATGGTACCCATGCCATGCCTTCATGTGTTTATACCAACATTTGTCAAATACCAGTGAAACAAAAGACTTGTTCCATTGTGGTTTCTTTCATAAAACCAGTTTGGATTTTAAATACCAACATTATTACTTGTACTCCTGCTTAAATATTTTTTTTAATCTGTGACTGAAATTTTGAAATTGTATTTGTTAAGTCAGGAAGAGGTCAAAGAAAAAGTATTTTATATTCTGTTAGGGCCCAAGATACCAAGAGAAGGTTCCACTCCGTACAAAAGCTTGTTGCCCAGTTTACCTTCCAGACTAACCCATAGCCATGATATTCTTTGTTTGCTGTGAGAAAGCACAGGTTCTGGGGTGGCAATAACGCAGCTCAAGAGGAGAACTAAGTGGTAGTTAGTTCCGTAGGTGGATCTGGAAGCAAGAATGAAGAATTGAGAAGAAAGCAGGCGTTATTGAGGGTCCTCAACAAATGCCTGGAAATGCAGATGAGACCAAACCTTAAACAGACTCAGCTCTTCCTGTGCCTGTGTGTCTGAGAGAGTTTAGCATACATTAGGCACAGTATTACATCAGCACTGGCAATTACCCATAAAATAGGACACTGATAACAGCAGGCCCCACTACACGTGATGTGAGTGTGGTCTCTGTCTCAAAATACCTTGTGCTATACTCACCTTTGTGTGGTGATATAAAATGCTACAGTTAGTATATAAGAACAAGAAATAAGGTGACTGTCACAGGCAGGGTGACAGAGCCTTGGACAATTTGAACCCAAGCACTGAAAACATGGGCAGCTGGTCTGGTAATTCCTGACCGATAAGCAGGTAGCTACATGGTATGGATGCACTGGGCAAAATGATGTCTCATGTCCCAGCCAGGAGGGTGTGAGGTTGTATCCTGCTACTAAGAACAGCTAGTAATCAAGGTAATGCTAATGAACTGTTTGTTATACTTTTCCAGTTCACGTTTTCAAAGACCATTGAACAATGGTCAGAGTAAATAAACCTCAAATGCTTAAAATTTTGATAAAGATGGTTAATTTGCTTACCATTTTGGACCTGGGACTCCATACTACCAGAGAATCTGCTGGTTTCATGTATAAGGAGCATGTTCCTCCTCATGGAAGTATGGAGGTGGTGAAACCTTAAAAATGTGGGGTTCAGGGGATGGTCTTTAAGCCATGGGTCTCCACTCTCTTGAATGAATTGATGCTGCCTTGTGGGGAAGACTGGATTAGTCAAGAGTGAATGTTTCTTACAGGGGGAGCCTGAACACTTTCTATCCCTCTTCCTACAGGTTTCAAATTTTTTGCCACCATCTGTAATCTGGTGATGCATCCAGGGCCCTCCTTAAGATGTCAGCACTATACCCTTTGGAACAGAAGCATGACTCACTAGACCTACTTATTTTACAAGCTATCCAGCCTCCATTATTTTATTATAGCAACACAAAATGGGCTAACAGAAAACCTCTGAAGCACTGTGGAGAGCATACCTTACAATTTCCTTCTGAAGGACTCTTCAGGTAGCATTTCCTGTCAATTTTCACATCCTATTTTCATGTGGAATGATTGTTCTCATTATCTGCTCATTTCTTCTCATTTTTGGCCAGTGTCAAAATTTTTAATAGCTTCTACAGAAAACCAGGTGAGCCTTGGGATGTGAGGTGAGGATGTCATCACTGGCCAGAAACAGAACTGCCCACCATGGATGCTCTGAGATTGGGGCTGGGATGTGACCCTGGGGTTCATAAAACAGCTGCTACATATTTGTCTCTGCTCTCATTTCAAAAATGTAAATTCCTTTCTAAGTGTGAACATGTTTCTTTGTAGTGATACACAGAACACCTCTGAATAGAAACATTAATCCAGATTTTAAAGAAATATAAAGAAGGAATCTAATCTTTCTCTAGACAACATGCCATCTGGACCTGGGATTAATGGCCATAAAGAGGAGATATTTAAGACATTAATCTCAGTACAAAGACAGAGGCACAAATATAAACATATGTATAGATCAGAGCTGAGGACTCCTTACTGACTTTCCAATCATAACAGTTATGGAGATGGTACATTAAGTGTGGCCTTGTGAGCAGATAAAATAGTGGCCACTTACAACCTACCTCTAGGAGTGGTTCTGCTGGGGAGTGAGATCACACCGAGAGTTTCCCCTTCTGTAGATCAGTGGAAACTTTTTAATATGTATTTTATGTGTTTGAGAGAAAGAGAAGCAGAAAGGGGGGCGAGGAGAGAATTGGTGCACCAGGGCTTCTATCCACTGCAAACAAATTCTACACTCATGTACCACTTTGTGCATCTGGCTTATGTAGCTATTGGGGAATTGAACCTGGGTCCTTAGGCTTCATAGGCAAGTGCCTTAACTGCTAAGCTATCTCTCTAGCCCCCAAACTTTGTTTTTAATAGCTTTAATTGACACACAATAAACAGCACATGGTTAGACTGTACAATTTACTAAAGTTGTACACATGAATGCAGTTGAGGAATCAATGCCACAGCTAATTGGTGGTCATATCCACTGCTACAAAGGTTTTCTCATGACCCCATGCGATCCATGCCCCATAACTTCTCTTCCCAGGAGACCGCAGATCTGATTTCTGTCACCTCAGCTGAGTTTGCATTCTAGAAACTGGATATCGACTCATACAATACTCACTTTTGTTTCTTCTGGCTTCTCATATTGAATGAAATTATTTTGAGACTAACCCATGTTGTTCAATATATCAATCATTTATATTACTTATCAGATGAATATTTTCCATGGTATCTGTGGTGATTTGATTTATAGGGCCTGCATAAACCCATGTGCTCTGACTGCTTGGTCCCCAGCTGGTGAAAATTGTGAGGCAGAGTCTTGCTGAACAAGCTGTGTTTTGGGGGGAAGGCTGTGTGGTGTGATAGCCAGCTCTCCCTCGCCAGAGCTCAGCTCACTCTCCTGCTGCTGTTGTCCACCTGCTGTGGCAGAGGTGATGTCCAGCCTCTGCCCATGCCATGCTTTCCCTGCCGTCATGGAGCTTTCCCTCCAGACTTTAAGCCAGCATAAATCCATTCCTCCCATCAGCTGCTTTTGGTCAGGTGGTTTGTCCCAGTAAGGGAGAGATGACTATAACAGTGTCGACACACTCTACTTGGCTTACCCATCTACCTGTTGTTGGAATTTTCACTTGTCTTCAGTTTCTGAACATTACCAAGCCAGAGCTCCTGTACACATATAAAAGCCTTTCTGTGGCTGCAAGCTTCCAGCTCTCGGGTGATAAAGTCATGGCTTGATACGTGCAGTCTGCTCTGCGCTTAATTGTTGAGAAGTGGCCAAACTGTCTGGATAGGTCTGACTTCCCACTGGCAGTGTAAGAACTCAGGCACCACACCACCATGCAGGCTAGTGGGGCACAAACTTCTCTGTCAGAGAGAGAGAGAGAGAGACAGAGAGAGAGAATGGGCACACCACAACCTCCAGCCACTGCAAACAAACTCCAGATGCATGCGCCCCCTTGTGCATCTGGCTTACGTGTGTCCTGGGGAATCGAACTGAGATCCTTTGGCCTTGCAGGCAAGAGCCTTATCCATTAAGCCATCTCTCCAGCCACGAATGCTTTGTTTTTGATATGACTTTTGAAAGAATTTGATTGACAAATATTTTATCTCCTATTATGGTTTGGCCTTTCTTAATTTTTTTTAAAGTAGACATTCTCTTTGTGTGTGTGTGAGTGTGTGTAGTTTATGATATGTGAATATGTATGTGCAGATGCATGTGCTCTATACGCACATGAGAAGGCCAGCGTAGGACGTTGGGTGTCCTTTGCAATTTGTCTTCTGCCTTATTTCTTTGAGATGGGGTCTTTCACTGAACCTGGAATTCACTTTTTTTTGGCAAAAACGTTCCAATGATTCCCCCTGCCCCACTCCAGTGCTGGGGTTACAGGCATGCACAGCCATGCCTGGCCTCTTATGAGGGTGCTGGGAACCAAATTAGGTCCTCCTGTTCATGCAACAAACACTCATGCCCTCAGCGCCATCTCCTCGGCCCCCAGAAGTTCATAATTCAATAGACTTCAATACCTTCTTTTGTGAAGCACGCTTGCTCTAAACCCAAACCATGAATACTTTCTTTTGTTGCTGTTTAGATGTACAAATGTACAAAATAGGGCTGGACCTGTCCATTTCTGTAACCTCTGCTTGGGGGAAGGCTGATGTAGAAGGATCCCAAATTCAAAGCCTGCCTGAACTATAGAATGAATTCATAGATAGCCTTGATAATTTAGCAAAGTTATGTCTCAAACTCAAAATAAAACTTAGTACTAAGGTGCTTCTCTAGCATGGGCTTCATGCTATGTTCAATATACATTATCATAAAATAAACTAGATCCTGAGGTTTTACATTTAGACATATGATACATTTTGAGTGATTTTTTTAAAAAAAATTTATTTGTTTATTTGAGAGAGAGAGAGAAGAGAGAGACAGAGGGAGATAATGGGCACTCCAGGGCATCTAGCCACTGCAAGCAAACTCCAGACATGTGCACCACCTTGTGCATTTGGCTTACATGGAACCTGGCAAATTGGACCTGTGTCGTTTGGCTTTGCAGGCAAGTGCCTTAACTTCTAAGCCATCCCTCTATCCCTTGAGTCATTTTTTCATGTGGTGTGAGTTATGGGTCAAAACTCCTTTAGCTTGGGAATGTTCAGTGGTTTAACCATAGTGTAATCCAGTAGAGAAAACAGGTAATTATAGTTGTGAGCCAATTTGCTTTTCTCTCTTGGAAAGATGGAAAGTTGTATCCTTTATCCACCATTCTCAGGCACTCTGCCAGATGCTTCGGAGGGTCTGTAATCTGACCCCACATGACGAGACAGGTACAGCAGATGCTTCTGGAACACCGCAGCAGACCCCTGACACCGCTCTGGCTTCAGCTGCCGCAGTTGGCATCCTGGGCCTGCTCTGTTCTGTCTCCTCTGATGTCTGCACCTCAGCACATCACACATCTCACATCACAGGGAAGAGAACTGGCACTCACCCAGTATTGCAAATACATCCTGGAGATGCTAGGAAGGTAACTTCCCAGTGACTGTCAGCCAAGGTGGAGCAGGACAATGGGTGAAAGCTGCCATCTTGTGTCAAGGAGCTCTTCTTTGCCACACTTGGCATTCTCTCCCAAGGAGGCCTTGGAAGAATTAGGTCTCGATGTCCACAGTAAAACCTGGGGACATTCTTTGACCGGGCCTTTCCTTCATCTTTGTTTCTTCCTCCTCAACCCCTACGGCTGCCTTCCCTGGCTGCAGGACACTTGCTCCCAAGATCTCCTACCAGGCTCCACTCTCAGGGAAACTCAAACTATGGCAATGCTTATTTCCAAGACTATTTAGGGACAAGAAAATTTCACCAGGTTTTTTTTTTTTTTTTTTTTTTTAAGATCATGCTCTTAAGTGGAGATACTGACTTTGAGGAAAGACCTGCTTTTCTCCAGGACCCCACTCTGTTCTGGCAGAATCTTCCATGTGTCCTGCACATGGACCCACGGCAGTGCGGAGCAGTACTGGAGCTGGAGTTTAAGGGTTCAGGAGCCACACTGCATGACTTGAGTGCATCACTTAACATTTCTGTGCCTCAGTTTTGTCATATGAAAAGTGGCTCTAGGTTTTAATGGTTTCCCCAAGGATGAAATACACCCATCTTTATGGAGGACTTAGAGCAAGGTGTAGTAGTTAGTAAGTATGACATGTGTGACTGCTATTACTTGTGTGTGAGTGTGTTTGCTGTTATCACACCACACTCACACCGTCGCCCCAGAGTCTGATCTGCATGTGGTAATCTAGCCATGGAAAAGTGCCGAGAGGAACCTTCTTGGCAGCACAAAGGATTAGGAGTTTAAGCATGACTGAGTCTTCTCAGAGAAATGATGTGATGGAAGTAAATAAAGTCAAACACTTTTGTAAAATACTGACATAATTGTATACCGCAGAGACCATGCATGTATGGATTCCAGTTGTCTGGCAAAGTGAACTCATGAAGACAGAAACCATTCCCTCAGAGAAAGGACTTCACTGTCTAGTAAGCCACTCTCCAGGACTCCGTCTGCTTGTGTCTCCTCCAGACATTCATCCATTCTGGTCTGAAACCCTCTTGTTCATTTATGACTGACCTATTTTTCTCCACCAGTGTAAGAAATCTGTGAAAGAGGGGACCTTGGTTATCAATCTTTACTGTTAAGCCTGGACGAGAGACTGGTCCATAGTGGTCCAGAACATCATGGACAGTCTATAATATGTCAGAGCATCTCTGCTTAAGCTTTACAAACTTTCCCTTTCATCTTATATATAATTCACTTTTCCCCTGAAGCTAAATTGTTAGTTCAAAGTTTGATGCATGAAAACCAAACAAGATCCTAAGAATATCAAAGTCAGGGTCTTATTCTTATCATTTACAGTTATTCAATGACACATTTAACTGTGATAAAATCTGGATGGATCAACAGGAAGAAATAATGTGAAGTAATAATAAGTAGTGATTTAATTGGGCTTTGAGATGCACACTCAGGCTCACTCGTGATTTCTTGCACTGACCTCGTGGTAAGACCACATCCCCTGTCTCACGGTCCACTACCATGAGAGTCCTGGGTCCTATGGTTGGTGGAGGTGTGAGGGTTGGAAATTGCTGTCAAGATGAAATCTGGCTAGCAAAATAGGCATTCCACAATGTGTAGGATGTTCTGTCAGGTTGTTTAGAATTGGCTACTAGGAAAACACCTCTGTTTACATCACACATATTTCACAGTTTCTATTAGAAAGCAATTTACCAGTCAGGAAAAGCTGCTGAATGGCAGGTTTCAATCTCCAAATGTCTCAGTGGGGAGGGCGCAGAAGAAAGAAAGGAATGCATAGGTGTGTGTAAATGTGCCTGGAGGCAGCTGACTTCAGGCACAGTTTGATGCAGGGATCCTGATGACCTCATCAGGACTCATTCTAAATTCTGGCTATCCATTCTCAATTAGATTGTTCCTTCACAATGGCTAGCACTTTTCTTTATATTCACACCACTCTAAAGAGGATTTCTCTTGTCTACAAAAACCCCCAAAGTCTCAAAGTTAACTGCCATCTGTCTTACTTGAGTTGTAAGTCAATTTCTAATGCAATTACCACATCAGCGAGAGGTGATTCTCTGACTGACAAGGCAGGAGCTGAACTTGGGCCCGAAGTAGAAAAAGTCCATTCAGATAACACAGACTGAGACCCTAAAATGCCTAGAAAGTGGACATCCAGCAGGAAATGACAAGAACGGTCTATACAGATCATTTGCATATACTCTGCTATATAAGACACACACACACAAAATAAATAAATACCTTCAGAATCATCCTTAGTTGATTAAGTCTGTTAACTTTGCTCCAATCCACACCATTTACAATCACCCAGGTCATCTCATCCACTTCTTCCTGACCGCTGTCTTTACTGTTGTTGTCTTTAATGCATGGTCAGGTGTCTGAACAAGCCATGTTGTATGTATGATGCCCACCTGAGACCAGGGGCCATTTCCTGTATTCCATCAACCACCGTCAGGGGCAAACACCTTAACTGATAAGTCATCCCTCCAGCCCAAACTCTTTTATTTTCTAAATATTTTACTATGTATTTATTTATTTATTTGAGAGAGAGAGAGAGAGAAATAAAGAGTCAGATAGAGAGAATGGGTGCACCATTCTGGGTGCCTCTAGCCACTGCAGCCAAACTCCAGACACATATGCCCTCTTCTGCATCTGGCTTATGTGGGTCCTGGGGAATCAAACCTGGGTCTTTTGGCTTCACAGTCAAACACCTTAACTGCTAAGCCATCTCTCCAGCCCTGAACTCTTTCCTGATGATGTCACCATTTCAAAATGGCGGTTGATATGAATACAAGACTTGAAGAAATCTTTTGGCCAGTACTGCATTTGCCCATTCCCAGTGAGTTCATTATATAATTACTACATGGTTAGACTAATTACTTCATGGTTACATGTCATTTGAATTTATGCTGAAGACTTGAATAATTCAAAGTATATCATTTTAGGTGATAAACTTTAAAATTTTTAAATATTTTATTTTTATATATTTATTTGAGAGAGGGAAAGAGGGAAAGAGAGAGAGAGAGGGAGAATGGGTGCACCAGAGCTTCCAGCCACTGCAAATGAACTCCAGATGCATACTCCACCTTGTGCATCTGTCTTACATGGGTACTAGGGAATTGAACCAAGGTCCTTTGGCTTTGCAGGCAAGTGCCTTAACTGCTAAGCCATTTCTCCAGCCCCCCTTTTTAATATTTTATTTTTATTTAGAACTTTAAAATTTTAACAGAAAATGTGGAAAAGAAGGTTAATCAAAACTAAAGACATTATGAGATTTGCAGAAAAATGGATGCATCTGGAAAGGATTATACTAAGTGAGGTAACCCAGGCCCAGAAAGCCAAGTGCCACATGTTCTCCCTCATATGTGGATCCTAGCTGCAGATGATTGGGCTTCTGTGTGAGAAGGAAAAAACTCAGTAGCAGAGGCCAGTAAGTTAAAAAGGTAGTATAAAGGGAAGAGAAAGGAAGGGAGGAGGGTACTTAATAGGTTGCTATTGTATATATGTAAGTACGATGATTGAGATGGGGAGGGGATGTGATGGAGAATGGAATTTCAAAGGGGAAATTGGGGGATGAGAGGGAGGGTATTACCATGGGATATTTTTTATAATCATGTAAAATGTTAATAAAAATTGAGAATAAATAAATAAATAAAAATAAAACATTTTAAAAAATAAGAAAAAAAGAGGTCAGTCTGTTGAGCTTGCCTTTAAAAAAAGCAACAAGGGCTGGAGAGATGGTTTAGCGGTTAAGCGCTTGCCTGTGAAGCCTAAGGACCCCAGTTCGAGGCTCGGTTCCCCAGGTCCCACGTTAGCCAGATGCACAAGGGGGCACACGCGTCTGGAGTTCATTAGCAGAGGCTGGAAGCCCTGGCGCGCCCATTCGCTCTCTCTCCCTCTATCTGTCTTTCTCTCTGTGTCTGTCTCTCTCAAACCAATAAATTAAAAAAAATTTTAAAAAGCAACAAAATAACTTAAAAGTGACTTCATAAAAAATTAAAGACATTGTGAATAAACCACATAGAAACTGACTTCTTTGCTATCAAACTAATACATATGTTCAAAAAGAGAGAGTTTGGGCAGAAGTACCCATACATATGGATAATGCTGTCCCCAGAAGCCATAGATTATTACAAGAAAATTTCAGCACTAGGAGTGAGATTCCTTCCAGTGGGTCATGGGTCAAAGGCCCCTGATGCCCTGAAAACATCATAGACTATTGCCAAGGCACTTGGCTGCCCACCAGAATTAGATTATAAGATCCTATTGGTGAAGACTCCATATGCTGGGGTTGCAGATCTCCGAGAAATCAAGCTCAAGTTGAAATGGAAGCCTCCTCCCTATGGACTAGCTGTCAGGATGCTGGGGGAAAATATAAACAAAAAACAAGAAAACTATGTAGCCTGTTGGGGGAAAATGTCATCAATGGTCTCAACCAATAGTGGATCTTGCAAGCCTCATGGCTGACCAGCCAGACCAACTATACCAATTGGTGCAATGATGGCATGTCTGTTGTGGCAGAAACTAACTGCTCTGTGCTTGAATTTGAGCCCTGCTTCACAGGTAGGAACTCATGTCTGGTACTGAAAAGTGGGGAGGGGTCAGACTACTACTGTTCTTTGGCTAAATGGGTATATTTATGTCCACCAAACTGCCCTCTAAATACTTACATTTATGGTATTTATGCCCATATATTAATTCTGCTCTTACTTTTGGTTTGAGAAGCTTCTCTTTTCAGGTGGTGGTGATCACTGGGGAGACTCACAAAGCATCAAAGTGTTGAGAAGCAGAGCCAGTAGAGTGTGAGCCATCTTTATCACTCCCTCCACGTCTCAGGGACCATGGCAGCAGGTGGTGGAAGGAATGTAAGAGCCCAAGGAAGGAGAGGAAAGCTTTGCAATGCTTTCTTCCAGACACAAAATGGCCAGAGACCTCAATCTCACAGTGACTGAAGCTATCTACACAGACCTGTACTACAGGGAAAAAAGGATGACATCAAAATAGAAGAAAGGCTAGTTGGAAAGAAGTTAGGCAGTGGAGAAGGATCTGGAGGGAGAAGGGAGTATGGTGAGAAGGGGTTATGATTGTGATATATTATCTATAAGTATGAAGGTTGTCAATAAAAAGTTTTTTTAAAAAAATAAATAAATTTAAGAAAAGAAAGAATAAAAGGAAAAATGTTATGCATAGGCAAGAATATTTTGGGTTTTGCATTTATTGTCCAGAAGGAACCATTGGTTCTGTACCTCAAAAGGTCACCACTGTCCAGTGCTGCTCATGGTGATGCTGCTGTTACAGTGCTTATAATCCTTCTACGCGAGAATGACTGGAAACAGCAGCATAGGTCAAGCTATCTAGCCAAGTTGCCGAGGCAGCGGCAGATCTCCAGGTATATCAGTTAGGATGTTTGTGGTTAGCAATCAACAGCCGTGTGCGAGTGGTATTAGGTGGTGATCCTGCTTATTGTGCTTTCTTATTACCTGCCCAGCCTTCCCAACAATCCAGGATGCAGAAAGGGCTGAGCTTCTCTGAGTCCATCCCAGGCTACCCTCTGCCTGTGGCCACACCAAGGCTGCAGAGGAGCTGAGGCTTGCTCCTCCCTGCCTGGTGATATTCTCCTCGCTATACCTATGAGTGCAGGAAGGGAGGGAGCAGAAGAATCAGGTTATGCTGCGAGAAGATGGGGAGGGGGCTGAAAGAATTCCCCCCAAGCCTCAGGGCTCAAGAAATGCAAAGCCCACCAACACAAGGTGAGGGGAGATTCTGTGGAGGCATGCGGGAAGCGCTGCCTGTACAAGGGAAGTGTGTCCACATAGGGAAAGGCTATCGTTCTCATCCCCTGTTTTCTTCTCCTCTGTGAATTTTAAGGATTGCCCAAAGTCACCTACAATAAAATCTACTTTAAAGCCCAGATCACGCACTCCACAGTTGCTTTAAATCAGGGTTCAACCCAGTCACGGTATGCACATATCCTGTGTTCCAGCCAGGTGTCCATTTCATGGAGTAGCTTGCTGACCATGGTCCCTGGCTTCATCCCCAGGCTCCCAGGCTCACGTTTCAGACCTGGTGGTGGTGAAGATCTTCCATTCCGCTGGATCCACCAGTGCTCTCCAGTGCTTCCTGCTTCCCAGGAGCAGGTAGACGGCAACAAGGGACGCAGGGGTCCCAGTGCCCTCCCGTCCTGCTCAAGTCTCAACAAATTGCGGTCAGTAGGATTTGGATTCTAGCTCATCAGCCCTGGGAACTGCTTGACATTTGGGGACTCATTAAATTTCTTTGAGCCTAGACGTCCTCATATATAATAGGGAAAAAATAATATCCATCCTCAGTGGAGATCCAGTGAGTCAACAATATGTATACACAGTGGAGATAAGCAGATGGCAATGGTGCGTGCGTGTGTGTGTGTGTGTGTGTGTGTGTGTGTATGTGTGTATGTACATGTGTGTATGTATGTGTGTATGTGTGTGTATGTGTGTGTATATGTGTGTGTATATGTGTGCATGTGTGTGTATGTGTGTTTGTGTGTGTATGTGTGTGTGTGTTTGTGTGTGTATGTGTGTATGTGTGTGTGTTTGTGTGTGTGTATGTGTGTGTGCATTTATGTGTGTGTATGTGCGTGTTTGTGTGTGTGTATGTGTGTGTGTTTGTGTGTGTGTGTGTATGTGTGTGCTTGTGTGTGTATGTGTGTGTATGTGTGTGTGTGTATGTGTGTATGTGTGTGTGTTTGTGTGTGTGTATGTGTGTGTGTGTTTGTGTGTGTATGTGTGTGTGTATGTGTATGTATGTGTGTATGTGTGTGTGTCTTTTGACAAGTGCTGGCGGGAGTCAGTTTCTGCTCAGATCCTCTCAGATTCTTAAGTTTCCTGTGAAGCTGTCCCTTGAGTTCGGCCAATAGGAGCACAGTAGAAGGTATCCGGCCCTTGCTTTATCTTCAGTGTCAGCTCCTCCTTTTGTCCAACCCAATCAGGACCGCAACCCTAGGTCTGAAGGAGACAGGAAGACAGCGCATAGGGGCAGTTAATGTTGCAGTCAGGTTCGCATTGCTGGTAGAAATCACCCAACCAAGAGCAGCTTGTGGGAAAAAAGAGGTTTATTTTGTTTTACAGGCTCGAGGGGAAGCTCCATGATGGCAGGGAAAAGCTATGGCATGAGCAGAGGGTGGACATCACCCCCTGGCCAACATAAGGTGGACAATAGCCACAGGAGATTGTGCCAAATACTGGCAAGGGGAAAGTGGCTACAATGCCCATAAACCCGTCCTCCACAATACACTGCCTCCAGGAGGCTCTAATTTCCAACTGCCATCAGCTGGGGAGACTAGCATTCAGACTACCTAAGTTTATGGGGGACACCTAAATCAAACCACCACAGTTAGGGAAGAAGTCCATGGGACTGCAGGAGATCCACAGCTGAGCATACCCTCTTCTCACAGGACAGCTTAAGGGAGGCAAGAGATGCTTTCTAGCCCATCTATTCTCCAGCTCTAGGCACTTGCTGCATGTGCGGTACTACTCCTGGCATTGGGCACTCTCTCCAAAGACCGGTTTTCATAGTTCAGAGCAGAGCTCCAGCTGACTGCTCCAAAGTGAAGCCTCCTCCCAAGCGCCAGAATAGACAGAACCATACAGTCTTCCTCACTGACAGCACCCAAGATGTTGGGTGACCACACTGCCTCACAAGCCCCACTCCAGCCTCCCTCTGTGGATACCAGAGTCCGCCTGTAAATTCCACTGGAAACTCAATTTAGGGAAGAGCCTGGCCATAGGAGCTCCAGACAACAATGGGCGATCCATCCTATTGTGAATTCCAACAAAGTCTCTGAGGACTCAAGATAAATGCTAGCACAGCTTAAATATGTAACTCCAGCTATTCTTATCATTCCCTTCCAGAAGGACGACCGCGCAGTTGTCATGTGCCAGGTCTCTCTCCATAAGCACATACCTGGAAGACATGAACATCCCAACTCCAGGGGACTCTTCCAGCCCCAGAAAATAAAGTCTCCTAAAAGAGGAATTTTCATAAAGGATGACACTGGCCTTAAAATAAAGGAATGGGCTTTTCATGCACATGCATTCTCAAGCAAAATTTCACCAGCAAATCCTTTGAGGACTTATGCTCCATATCTGACAACATAATAGCTATTGCAAGTAAAATGGAATTGATTTAAATTTTTTTTTTCAGGCAAGCTCAAAAGATAGGCATTTTTTTCACATGAGTGAGAGACAGACAGAGAGGGAGAGAGAGAGAGAGGCCTCTAGCCACTGTAATCAAACTCCAGATGTGTGCACCACTTTGTGCACATATAAGACTTCACGTGCTTGCATCACCTTGTGTGTCTGGCTTATGTGGGACCTACAGAATCAAACATGGTCCTTGGGCTTCAAAGGCAAGCACCTTAACTGCTAAGCTATATCCCCATTCCATAAGTTGATTTTCTGAGTAATCAGGAAAGTATAGTTTAGCTAAAAACAATATTTTCTGTGGAACAAGTCTGACTTGTTTTAAATTGTTATAAATACAGCCCTAAAATGTAGGCAGAGCTCAGGATTCTGAGAGCAGTAGAAATGTCCTGTAGGGGACCACAAGGGAGAATGTACACAGTTGTGTAGTCATGACGACGTCTACCATGCTCCTCAGAAGTGAATTTGGGCGTTAGCTGCGTCTTGTCACTATAGGCTAATGGTTGTCACAAGAGTACCTCTCCATGGGCATTTTGCCAGTGGAACAGACTGTGCAGGTAGGAAGGAGGGAGGCATATGAGTATTTGAGTCTTTTATTCAAGTTTTCAATAAACCTAAAACTGTTCTAAAAATAAACTCTACTACAAATATGACCCAGCCAGTCACTTACCTCCCACAAAGCTTAAAACTAAAGTGCACACACTCTGCAGTGTGCCCCAGCTTGCCCCCAAGCTGCCTGTGTTACTTCTGCATAAATCGATGCTAAGGTCAGGGTGATGTTGTGGCACCAAGGACCATTCTGCCTCTATCATGTTACTGCAGAAGGAGCAAGGCACACTGCAACGAGGCATTGATAATTTAATAGTATCTATTTTTAAGGCTGTTTACAGCTTATCCATTTGGTCAAGGACAAGGTCTTTTCCTTGAACCAAGGGCTATTAAGAGACATGGCAAAACCAGAGCAGTTTCTAGGAAGGAGACTGGAAACACAGCTGTAATCTTTTTTTAACCAAGGTTTCCTGAGGAAAGGACTCTAGATGTATTCTTTGGTTGCATAGATATTAATGGAAATTGTTGATTGTGTCTGTGGGTGAGAGAAAGGCTTGTCTACAAATATATCCATGCAGAGAGCTGAGCACACTGGCTGCATGACCAAGTGCAAGAATTATATCTGCCTAAGAGCTGGGCGTGGTGGCGCATGCCTTTAATCCTAGCACTTGGGAGGCAGAGATAGGAGGATCGCTATGAGTTCAAGGCTATCCTGAGACTACATAGTGAATTTCAGGTCAGCCTGAGCTAAAGGGAGACCCTACCATGAAAAGTAAAAAAAAAGAAGAATTATATCTATTATATCTACCTAAATATAGAAAGATACACCCAGTTGGGCAGGATATTGACATTAATTTTGAGGAAACCAGGTGGTTCTTGTTCCCTTGTCACAATGCTGAAGACATGGTGAGATGTGAGACTGAACATCGTATGAAGTAGAGAGTGGCCATTTAGAACCTTGGAGTCAGGAGCGGCCAGAGTCAGTCCCAGCACACACTTACCCTCTATAGCCCACAGGCTGCATCTGGTCTGCCATCTGTTGTAGTAAATATTGTAGTAAATTTATTGATTTATTTTATTTTACAGAGAGAGGATTGACACACCAGGGCCTCAGCCACTGTAATCAAGCTCCAGATGCTTGTGTCACCTAGTGGCATGTATGACCTTGCACTTGCCTCACCTTTGCATCTGGCTTACATGGGATCTGGAGGGTTGAACATTGGTCCTTAGGCTTTGCACACAAGCACCTTAACCACCCTGCTTTGCACTCTAGTGGGCTTTTTATTGGTTATCTCAACTTACTATGATGAAATTTTTAGCTCTTGATAGCTTCCTATGTCAACTCTATGTCTATGCCTTCTCTAGTGGGCTGCATTCCCTAAAAAAGCCTCAAGTTTGACTGTCACCCTTGGTCCCCCTTCCTTCCTCTGCCTTCCTTAATCAGACACAAACTTCTATACATTTACCCGCCAACCATATCTCTAATTCACTCACTCCTTTCCAAGTCCGTAGCCAGGGACTCCACTCGCCTGAGCATAATCCCTTGCCTACTCTGAGTCTCCTGAACTCTGTGAGCACCCACTACTGCCACTTCCAAATACTCATCCCCACACAGAAGCCATGAGGATCTGTGAACAATAAATCAGGCAATCGATGGCACACATCTAACAAGTTCTAATATCTATGAAGCTGGACTGTCTCATTTTTTTATTTATTTTTTTTTGCGCCCTAAAGTGTAAAAATGTTTCTAGCACATGGCAGGTGTTTAAAATACATTGTATGGGACATATATACTTAAGATAATTTGGCCAATAATGGATAAATTTTAGATTTATTTCAATTTATTTTTTTCCTGATGGACATTTCACTTTTCTTTACCATCTCCCCCTCAGCATTTAATTTTGACTGGATCTGCTCTGGTCCTTGCAAAGTGGATGGATCTAGTAATTCCTGGCTCTTGAGTCATTGCTGTGACACTCACAGCCCAATATTAGGTTTATTTAAGGATGACACAAGGTGATCCTTCCAAAATCAATCACTTATTCCATGCCTTACATTTTCAGTAGGCTTAATTATGCTTAATCGATAACAATGATTCATGAAGACCTGGCCTCACCTGCTCCCTCTCCATAGAGTCAATATCTCTAATCAGTTCCTGTTTTAGTTCCGTGCTATTCAAAATTATGTCACATTCTCCCCAGAGTCAAACAAAGCTCATGTGCCCACGTGACGGGTCCCTCTGCGTAATTCCCGTCCAGGCAGCATGAAGCACAGGGTGTTATGATGATTGTCGCTCAGACACCCCAGGACGGGAGGCTGGTGCTCTTGGACCACACTCTGAGCAAAACCATTCAGTCCTGTGTTGCTGCCCAACTTTTCTCTCACACATGGAGTGCTAGATTCTGAATCTTTGATTATGCTTAACACTATCCTTAGAATACTCTTCCCAGGCTTTTTATCTTGAGAAATTAATTCTCATCTTTGGCCCCAAATTCAGTGCTATCTTCCCAATGTCCTAATGTCCCCTCTGTCTTACGCTTCACTCTGAAAACATCATTTTATCCCAGGTGGTTTTACCCTTTCTCTATTCACCAAACACAGCAGACTGCCTCTAATGAGCATGTTACAGTTTATATTTCATATTTCTGTTCCTCTCCCTAGATTCTTAGATCACTGACACCAGAGACTTTCCTTTTTTTTTCCTTTCTGGATTTCATGTTCTTACCAGGAGAGTTTCAGATACAAAGATACTTTTTATATATTTTTTTCTTTTGATTAAACTACCAGTCCTATTTCTTTCTTCCTTGGGTTATATTGTAATTGCCTTGCAGAGTCATTCTAAATGTTTTCAATTTTCCATTAAAAAATATTATCCACCCAGTGGCCCAGGAGCCTTAGTTTAATTTTCTGTGGGGCTATTGGTGATTTTGGTAACAGCTGTGCATAATACAGATCTCAAGGAGCATTATCACAGTCTAACAATCCCAACTAGTTTCATCTGCAGGGACTCAGCAAGCCACAGTCATTAGTGCAAAGCTGCATCAACACTCTCCAAACAGGAAGGGACATTGGACCAGTGAGACCACCCACCTCATCATCATAACTAGTGGAGGACAATAAAGATCTGTAAATTAGCTTGAGATTCATGGGGAGTAAAAAAAAAGTCTCAGAGGTGGTAAAAGTGTCTAGCCTGCTTCCTTGAGCTATTCCACAGAGGGATTCAGTGTGTGGTAATAAAGAAGAAGGATAGTTACCACAAACAGCTTCATTTGTTTGGTTGAAATTTCTCATTAAAAATGAGCATTTCCAGACAGAAGCCAGGAAGGGTTATAGGGAACTGGGGGACAATCATGCATATTAGTTTTACAAAATCATTTACCCTCCCTTACAAAGGATGAACCATGATATATTGTTAGCCAGTGCTTGCCAGAGAATGCTTGCCTGAGACTGATGACTGAACTCTTAGCCTCAAGGACCCTTTGCCATTGATGGTGTAGTACAGTTATTCCCCAGTCACGCATTCCACTCTTTTCTTCTCCATCCACAAATCTGTATCCCAGGGGATTAAGTGACAAATTTTGTTCCATGGCAGAGTCCATGCATGTAAAAAGGACACCAGTGTATAGGAGACTATTCTCTTTACTCGACTAAGAGAATAGTTGCTGGTTCAGGATGAAAACACCTGTTACTTACAGTTCCCTCCACAATGACTTTACATGGTTTTAGGAAGTTTGATGGAAACATTAGACTCGGGGTTTTCAGGCAAAGATGGCATTGTAGTGGATATATTTTGGAGAGTTTGGCAGCAAAATTCCTGAGAATGGAGGGAGATCCAGAAGTTGAGTTCTCTTCCCATGGGCTCCACGTTTCCTTTGTGCTGTAGTGTTTTTCATGGTATATGCGCTTCCTTGGTTTATGAACTTAGCTCTCTCCATTCCAATTAATTTCATTTGTTTTTGCAAATTTTCTTGACTCCTTGCTAATTTCTACTTTCCCATAATATTAACTAGATATCTTTTCACTTCAGCTCTGCTGCTCACTGATAAGCTCATGCTATGTTTTTTAATTACAATTACTAAAAGAATCCAATATCAAACGAGCAAGCATTCCTCTACAAGGAAGATAAGGAAGGAGTGGGTGGTATACACTACAGCTGTCATTTCGGAGGACAGCCAGATAAAGTATATTCAATTATTTACATTATAACTTGGAGAGGACTATAGCCTTTCCATATGATTTAGTCCTCATCTTCCCACTAGTCTGGTATGCTTGTCAAGTCAATGTACTGCTGTTGATTATTATATATTATTAATGGAAATCCATCATGCACACTGATTTCTTTTTTTTTTAGTTTTTACTTAATGACATTTGGTTCCAAGATCACACATTCTTATCTAGCTGTTTTGGGACTCTTCTTAGCAATGATGTTTTCTTATGATCTTACCATGTTTTGGGGCACTGGTAAGGTACTCTGACTATGTCCTTCAGTTGGGATTCATGCAATGTTTTTCTCATGGTTATTCCAGTGTTATGAAGAGCACCAGAGAGACAATGTGTCATGGTCATCACATCATGTCAACATGCTATTCTACGACTTGTCACCATGGATGTTAATCTTGATAATATACCCCAGTGTAGTTCTGCTTCTCCACTGCAAACTTTTTCTTTGTCTTATCCTTTTCACACCTTATTTTTTGGAACGAAGTCATTATTTATAGTCCACCCTAAAGATATGTTGTTGCTGCTTCACTTCCCTGGGGTACGCTATCCATAGAATATTGAAAAACCTTTTTATTTGGTAATTTTCTACTTACTTGTTCACTTATTTATACCAGATGGTCTCATTGGGTAGTTATGTCACACTCTGGATTATTATTCAACACTTCTTCACTGACTAGTGAATTTGCTCAAATCCTTCCAGGTTTGGCCATTGGGAGTTTTGGGTTTTTTGTTTTTGTTTTTGTGTGTGTGTTTTTGAAACTTTTGTGTTCCTTTAAATAGCTCTATTATTGGGATGTCTTCTCATTGTTTCTGCTATGTTCTGTTTTGAGCACTTTATTTCTCACTAGCACTAGGAAGCTTTCAGAATTATGCTGTATATTTTCTGTCCTAGTCCTAGAATCAGCCATTTCACCAAGGATTCCTGGTTCCTTCCATTGGAGAATGATGCTTGGAACTAAGATCTGGGACTGAGTGTGTCCCCTGTTACCGAGACCCGATTGCTTCAAGTCCCTCTCAGCTGACGGAACAAGGAAATATGAACAGTAACCTGAGTGGATGGACGTATCTATGAATATTTCTGTGGCTAGCCAGCAGTGTCTACGCCAAGCTCGACATGAGTTTATACTGATGTATCCAATCCCAAAGCGCATCTACATGGGTCATTTTCATCTGCTTCTCTTCTTATCTGAAAACTCCAACATTAAGAAAATAGCTCCTTAAATCTGCTATAAATTTCTTAGGGCTAATTCAAGTACAAATGCAGAGCTGTTTCCTTATTTTTTCTTTTGTTTTGCTTTATTTTGACACTCCACAATTGTGTTTTATTTATGGTCTGCAACATAGTATTTCTGTCCATGTTCACTGGAAGGCTTTGGGAACACTGTAGAAGAGGGAATGGGAAGAATGTCAGAGCCAGAAGATAGGGAGGAGTGCTTTACAATGCTGTCTCACAGACATGGAGTGACCATTGAATTCATAGCCTCATAACAGTTGCTGCCTGCACAAGACCTGGACAATACTGGACCTATGATCATTAAGTCATGGTTGGTGGAGGGGAAGAAAATGACATCAAAGTAGATGAGGGACTAGTTGGAAAAAAGGAATGGGTTCCTGGAAAGAGTTGGGAAGGAGGACCAAAGAAAATAACAGGAAGAGATTATGATCAAAATATATTATGCACTTGTATGAAAAAGGTCAATAAAAGTTCCTAATAGATTAACTATTAGCATAACCATAACCTTAAATATTTACTACGCATTTATGGCAAGAACATTTAATCTTTTTCTTTTTTTAATTAGTATACAAAGACTTAAGTTCTACTATGGTGTTTTAAAAATATATTTTGTTATTGTTTTTCTCTTGCTCCCCTTTCCCTATCCTTTTTGATTCTGTGCCCTCTCTTTTCCTACCACTGACTCCTTTCTGCATTCACAGTACATCTTTCCTTTTGCCTCCTGCCTTCTCACCTCTTGTTCCCTACGCAAGACTTCTATCTTGCTTCATATCCTGTTTCCTCTTCAGATCCCCTTACTATCATACATGTAAGCATTAAAATTAGAATCTACATATGAAGGAGAATGGGCAATTTTGATCTTTCTGGGCCTGAACTACCACACTTAGTAATTTTTGTAATTCCATTCATTTTCTAGCAAATTTCATAACTTCATTTTTTACAGCTGAATATAATTCCATTTTGTATGCACATCACAATTTCATTATCTACTCATTAGGCGATGGATATCTAAGTTGATTCAATTTACTACTTACTGTGATTATAGCAACAATGAACATGAATGTACACATATATCTGTCATAGGGTATAGATGTCTTTCAGGTATATGACCATGAGAGTAACCCTGGCCATATGGTAGAAGAAAATTCAACATCTTCTCAAGTTATTTTGAAACATGCACTGTAATATTGTTGAATATAGTTACTCTATTTCAGTAGAAAACCAAAATTTGTTTCTTGTATCCAACTATAATTTTGTACCTGTTGATTTATCTTTCCCAATAACCTCTGATCTTTAACCTATACATACACCCATGGGTGCAACTTTTTCAACCAGACCACAGTGCTTATGCACAGTTCTTACTGCCTTATGCAGTCTTTTCCAATGTTACTTTATTCAGCACTATTTCCCTCTTACTTTCTTTAGTGACGTTGCACTGTACCGTGTGTGTGTGTGTGTGTGTGTGTGTGTGTGGTGCCAGATATTACACTATTATACTAGGGCTTCCCCCATGCTAGGTGAACATTTTGCCACAGAGTTACATCCCAAACCCTCTTCTTACTTTTTATCTTGAGAAAAGGTCACGCAAGGTTGCTTAAGCTGGCCTTAAACTCATTAACTCAGTCAGGCTTTGAATTTGTGACCCTCTTGCCTCCTGTACTACCATGGCTGATGTATTCCACATTTTTAAATTTTTTAGAGAAATATTATTTAGAGAAATATTATTTATTAGAGAGAGAGAGAGAGAGAGAGAGAGAGAGAGAGAGAGGGAGAGAGAGAGAGAAAATGGGTGCACCAAGTCCTCTTGCCATTGCAAACAGACTCCAAATGCATGTACCACTTTGTGTGTCTAGCTTTATATGGGCACTGGGAATTGAACCCAGGCAATCAGGCTTTATAAGCAAGTATCTTTAACTGGTGAGCCACCTCCCCAGCTCTATGTCACTTTTTTTTTTTAAAAAAAAAAACACAGTTAGATTCTTTATAAAAATTCTACATTTCATATAGGGAGGCTCCAACCTCCTAAGTCACCATTTCAAATTTCATATGCTATCACTTATTTTTTATGCCATAAAATTCTATGAATACTCACAAATGCACGGTATGATAGTTCCACCTCCTATGAGATTTCTCTGTACTTTGCCTATTCAATGCCTTTCCATAGAACCACAGATACTTATCCATTTCCTATGTCTATAGTTTTATTTTCTTCATAATGACATATATAACATGTGGCCTCTTCAGCCTAGCTTTTTTCACCTATTAATGTGCCTTTGACATCATTGAATCTACTTGGGTCACTGAGTATCATTCCCTTGCAAGAATATACTATTGTTTGTCAATACACACATTGAAGGCCAAATTTGCAGCTTCCAATGTGAGGTGATTATAAAATTGCTGGAAACATTGCATTCAGATGTTGTAGGTATATGTATGCCTATCAGCAACTACACAGGAGCGTGCTGTTTTTAGCAGCATAGGAAGCCACCAAACTCTTCCAGAGTAGTTACATCATCTCACAGCAGAGAATGAAAGTTCCTATTCCCTCCACAGCCTTTCCAGCCATGGTAGTTACCATTTTATCGGGAATTTTGTCCATTCATAGATATATAGTTACACAACATGTTGAAAAGTGGATGCATACCCCCTAGTAAGATTTTATATAATTTATAATGATTAATCTGAATTTCTTTAAATAAAATATCTTCTAAAGGTGTGTTTTCCTGTGTATGTACCAATTCTTAATTCCTCAAGGGGTAGTAGTATCAGAACGGTCCATAGATCTTTACTTCCTGTACTGACATCATTTGTATTACTTAAGATACTTAAGAGCTTGTTCAGAAGTACAGTCTTGTGGCTGGGGAGATTCCTCAGTGGTTAACGGTGCATGGTTACAAAGGCTGCTGTCCTGGGCTTGATTCTCCACAAACCACTTAAAACCAGATGCACAAAGTAGTGCATGTATCTGGATTTCATTTGCAGTGACAAGAGATTCTGGTATGCCCATTCTCCTCACCTTCACTCTCTCCCTAAGCAAGTAAATAAATACAATATTGAAAAAAGAAATGCAGACTTTTGGGCCATAACCCAGACCTACAAGATACTGATCTGCTTTATAACAAGATACTCAAGTGAGCTATGCACAGTAAAGTATCCATTGTTGTAGAAATGATAATTGCACACACCAATAAAAATGTTAAAGTCTCTGCCATTTAGCAGATGAGGAAGACGACTCTCAGAACTGTGGGTGCTAGATATGGTTGTACTTATGCAACATTGTTCCAAATCCCCTTGTCACTCAGAAGGAAGGTGACCATTTGCTAAAGGCTATACAATTACACAGAAGGAAGAAAATAAGGTAAAGCTCACTGGGTTTTTCTCAGTAGTGCAAAAATAATTTTAACTTCAATCTGAAATCAAGAAGCAAGGCACTGGGAAACTGTACTGTCTTCATAAATTCAATTTAAAGATAACTCAGAAGGAATAGGCCTTCATAGAATCTGCTCATGATTTGATATTGGAGTTCCTAGCCTTCACAGCTGTGAGCAATGAATATCTGTTTGATTCTAAATACCTGGTCTAAGGCATTTTGTTTTAGCAGCCCAAGCAGACGAGTCTCAAACAAAGCCCAACTCTTGCTACTCCAAATGTGGCCAGCAAACCAGCCACTTGGGAGCTTGTTAGGAATGTAGAATTTTGGACTTCACACTGAGTAAGAACTTCATTTTAATAAAACACCCAAAGAAGTTGCGTGTACCCAATGCTTGCCACCAGGGCTACAGAAGGACATGAGAGGTCTGTCTGCACGGCCGATGACTTACACTTCTAACCATGATCTTCTTGTAGGGCCCATTGATACTGACATACAGAGACGTACAACCACTTTCTGTGGGAGCCACAGGTAGCAGAAGCTCAACTAAGTTGCTAAATGGAGGTTGACTATTAAAATAAGAAAATCCAGCTCTACCTGCAGACTAGTCTCTCTGTGTGGAAATGGGTCTAGTAGCTAGCTCTTGTACTGAATTACACAAAAGAAGAAATGATATGAAACATTCTTGTCTGCTATGTAGATTGTGCCAGAGAAAGATATGTATCACAATCTTATTGTTATTGCGTGAAACAAATATTCTTCACGTCAATATTTGGATTTTTATGATTTATTTTATCATGTTATGAAATTGCATTTATATAAAGAAAACTGTACTGGATTGTTGAGTCAGGAAAAATGTTGTGAGTTCAGAGCCAGTTTAAGCTACATAGTGAGTTGAATGCCAGGTATAATACAAAGACTGTCACAAAAGACAAATAATAATAGATAAATAATAATAGTAATAACTTATGCATACTATATACATATCATAACATATATTACATAATATATGTATCATATAGCATATAGCATCACATTGTGCCCTATAGATGTAGACAATTCTCACTTGTCAAAAATTTTAATGGTATGCACAAAGCCCTAAGTTCCAACCCCAGCACCACATAAAGCATGGTGGCACAGGCCTGAAATCCCAGCCTTGGACTGGCTGAAGTAGGAGATCAAGGCTGGTCTGAGCTACAGAGCAAGTTCCCGGACCACCTGTGCTAAAATGAGACCTTGCTCCAACCTCCCTCCACACACGCTCACCTATTTGTTTAATAATTTATGTAAATAATTCCTTACACAGTTTTTAAAAATCTATGAAAAGCAAAAATTCATTGTGTTTCAGCCAAGCAAAGGTAGGCCTTATTGACAATATACTTTTTTTACTTGTGTTTTGACATTTTATACATACACATTACATTTTGATCATAGGTATCCCACATTATCCTTTCTTATCTCCTGTTTCACCATACTCCTTGTGTCATCTCTTACGTCATCTTACTTTGTCATCTCTTACTAATATATTCTATTTTCCGTAGAATATATTAACTTCCACTTCCTTTATCTGTAGTTAGTTCACTAGGGAAGGGAATGGCCTCCCAAGCCTCTCCCCTATTGGGCAGAACATTGACTGGCTCCATGATGTGCAGGTCTTCTGTTGAGGATCACAGCTGGTGTTAGTTCGTAAATGCAGGGGCCTTGTCATGTATGGGTGCTGGAGCCAGCGGTCTTCTCTGTCCCTAGCCCCTACATGATTTCTGCCTCTTCTTCCACAAGGTTCCCTGAACCCTGGAGGCGATAATGCACATGTCTCATTTAGGGTGAGTACTCATCACTCACTTACTGCCAACACTAGAATAGTTATTATTCTCCATAGTTCCTAAGGCCAAAAAGAAAAAAAAAATATCTGGTCTGGGCTGAGAGCAGAACTGATCTGGTGACCTGTGGATATAAAGAAAGGAGGTTGACAACATATCCATTTAGCTGTGCAGCAACAGAAGGTTCTTATCCAGGGCCTACATGCTCCACAACCTTGAACTTTAGACCTGGTTTTCAGCACCAGGCATATGTGTGTGTGTGTGTGTGTGTGTGTGTGTGTGTGTGTGTGTGTGTGTGTGTGTAATCTAGGATTCACATATGAGAGAAAATATGGTATTTGTCTTTCTGAGTCGGGCTCATTTTTCCCAATATTATCCAAAATATTTACAGAAAAACATGAAATGCTCAGTGAGCAGCCCCGTTTATTGTAAGATGGCCCCTGGCACACCCACTCACCTTCCATCACATCTGTTCTGTGCACACATCAGGCCAAGGGGCTGGGAGCCAAGGAAATCAACAACAGATCCTCATTTCATGCCTGTGATAAGATCCTGGGTCATGAAAGCTTTTCCTGGGGTGACTTCAGACAAGGAAAGATAATGTAAACATGAAGAGATTGAACCATCTTACCTCCACACTGGTTTGGACATTGTGACTTGGAAGAGGCCAAGGCCACGTATCCTGAGCCTGCTTCTAAGGAAAGGTGACCACAGCAGCACAGACATTGTCCTACCCATCCATCACATTCCTGACACATGACTGAGGAGCCGCCACTGAGAATGACACACCAATTTTCTTGAATTGATCATTAAAAGTCAGTTCAGCTGGGCATGGTGGAAGACACCTTGGAGAAAAAATGTCAGTTGGGGGAAGGCCTGAATCATTGGATCTTTTTTGGAATTTCCTGATGTTCAATTCAGAGGCCTCACTTCTTTACCTATGGGCATAACTGGCTTGTTTGGAATAAAGAAATAGGAATAGAATAGTGACAGCTTAATGACCAAGCTGACATTCTGTGAACAATGCTGGTCTTAGCACATTTATAGGCTTATTATTTTCCCCAGGAATGTAAAGTTATAATGCACAACCTCAAGAAACCCTTGCTGCTCTGAATATAGATGAACAGCACACCACTGTCCATTGCAGAGAGTCGAAATGTGCATTATTTAAATGGCAATCTTCTATGGAATCACATTGGCAGTGATGGGTCTTGCTCGTGCTTTGTGCTGATTAGAATCCTGAGTCAGATACATTTGCTACCCCCAATCCTGCAGCTAACACACTGTGAATGCTGACTACCAACGCTGCCACCCTGTCCTGCCCAGTACCCCATGAAATGTGGCAGTTCTTTCTAGAAACAGGAGCCCCACACACCTGGTCTATACAGAGCTGACTCAGTCCTTCCTCTTGACTATTTCTTCCCTAAAAGGGTATTCTTGTCATTATCTTTTTGTCACCATGAAACTTGGGTCTTAGAGTTACATTTTCTTTTTTTCTTTTTTTAAATTTGTTACTGGCAACTTCAGTAATTATAGACAATAAACCATGACAATTCCCACCCACCCCATTTTCTCTTTCACAACCCCACTCTCCACCATATTCTCTCACCCTATCAGTCTCCCCCTCTTGTATTGTAAAGTCATCACTTTTCCTCCAGTTATGATGCTCTTGTGTAGGTAGTACCGGATACTGTGAATTCACATACAAATGGATATCCAGGCCATTTTGGGTCTGGAGGAGCACATTGTAAGGAGTCCTACCCTTCCTTTGGCTCTTACATTCTTTCTGCCACTTCTTTCACAATGGACCCTGAACTTTGGAAGATGTGATAGAGATGTTTCAGTGCTGAGCACTCTTCTGTAGAGTGACATTTTTATTCAAATTTTGTCATATACTAACAGGGTGACATTAGATATGTAGCTTAATTAATTTTGGATTCATTTTCCTTTTGTGTTAACTAGGGCCCGACAGACCATCTTCAAAGGTGGCTGCCAGGAATTCTACCCACCTGTATGCTCACGTACTGTTCCTCATATCACCTTGATTCTGCCCTCCTGACTGCCCTTATCGAGAAGGACTCAGCATTAGTGGTCTAGCTCAGTTTGAACCTCTGCTTTCCCTCCTAGAAAGTCCTATGAGGAGAGTGATGCTGAGGGAGTGGCACTGAGGAGGTCGTGGTTGTATGGAAGGAACCGTGCAGCCAGTGAAACCCAAAGTCGCAGTCAGCTAGTGAGTGAAGCTGCCTTGGTCTCACCAGCTCCCGCAATGTCCAGTGGTGCCCAGCCAATCCCATACACCTGGGGTTCTAGTCCTGTGATTTTCTAAGGCATGCTTTCCTCTCTGAGTTCAACCCAAATTCCTGACCCCCAGAGGCATAAGCATTAAAACTAGAGTGATTTCCTCAATTGCTATGGGCTTTTGAAAATCAAATGAAGTGTAAACATAAAAGCTTGTATAAACTTACAAGCAGTTTGAGCAGCAGTCAATATGCAATACTGTAGCTAGCACCTTATGTCACATTACTTTAAGATGCCTGGAACTTCACGTGTCAAATACTCACCCCATTAATAGTCCCACATTCAGGGAAGAGACTAAAATAATGAAGTGAGGTGCCTGTTTTAATCATTATAGTAATAGCCATTTCTTTTGTAGTTACCTTCAAACTGTCAGATATTATGCTAGCCAATTTGTAATGCCCCTGGGACTGTGCGATACTTTTACAAGCAGAAAACTGACTACAAAGACTGAGAATGTCACCATACTTCATGTCACCAAGAAAGCACTGAGTCAGGATTATCTAGAAGCCAGAGCTCTTTCTAATATAGAACATGCAATGTGTTTTTTTTTTTTAAAGAAACTTATTTATTTATTTGAGAGAGAGAGAGAGACAAAGAGATAAAGGCTGATACAGGAAGAAAGAATGGGCATGCCAGGGCCTTTAGCCACTGCAAGTGAACTCCAGACACATACACCACCTTTGTGCATTTGGCTTATGTGGGTCCTGAGGAATCAAACCTGGGCCCTTTGGCATTGCAGACAAATGCCTTAACTGCTAAGCCATCTCTCCAGCCTGTGTTTTTTTTTTTTTTTTAAAAATAGCTTCTTCACAGGTAGAGAAGCACACAGAAATAACAGTGGCATGAGGGGAAAGCCTTTCAAAGACTCTGGCATGCCCATCTCTAGGAAGAAAGTCATGCCATAAGTATTCTGAGCTTAACTGAGTATGGCGATGCACTGTGGACAGGTGCAAAAAGATGCCCTGACCGGTTCAACAGGTCCTTCTGTGGTTAGGAGCTCATCAAGATCAGGTGGGCCAGATATTATATTTGCTTCATCGTGGCTCTTTTGACTGCCTCTCAATAGAATTTGAAGCAGGTAAGAAAAATGAAATGGAGAAATTACCTGCTCTCTGGTGGTGACCATGATCAATGAGAACTACTGAGAAGGGCATGGGAGCCTCTTCCCTGGTACAAGCTGGCATCTTTCTAAGTTAGTAAAACAACACCTCTTTCTGTCCTACTTTTTCTTTGTGATCAACCTAAGTCTTCATACTTAATGCCGTGTGTGTGTGGATGTATACTGCAATCAGAAAATCATTACTGAAATGTCATCAATATTTATAATTAAACATGAGGGAGGATATTCTCATGACACCATCTTCTTGGATTTGATTTTCATGACCTAATAAAATCATGTCAGTATCCTTGAATTTTATTTTTCTTCTTCTTTCTTAGTTAATTCAGTGATCGTTTTTAACCCTCCCCCTGCCTTACAAGAAAATGTTCAAATTTCATTTGAAACTTCCGTGTTTGAATCTTGCTACACAGAGAACATTCCGGCACAGAAAGAAAACCAGGAGTCTTCATTCTTTGCACACATTAGAAAACTCATCTTTAACCGCCATTCTCTTTAGCAGCATTTACAATGGTAAATTCATTTTCTTTGCCTCTTGGCTTGAAAGAGCTCATCCTCTTTAAGCATCTGCCATATTCAAATCTGTTGGGAGAAAGTACTTTGAAAGCAGGTACCACCATTGATCAAAACTGATATTTATCTTCAGTATGAAGGCTTTACCATAAACTTCCTTTATTCTCTCCTTTTAATCAGTGCACTCCTTAGAGAGATACAGGACCCAATTTCAAAATGGCTTTCAGCAGCCATCCAGGAAGGTGGTACAGACTATGATGGATTTGGGTGGCTGAGGCCTTTGCTAGAGATTAAAACAACAACAAAGACCAGAATGGTCAACACCCTCAGTAAGCCATCTGTTAATTAGTGTTCAATGAGGCCACATCAAAATAAGCACTTTGGATAATTGCTTTCAGAAGCATACTCAGTGCTTTCCTCAGAAGCTGATGATGCTGGGAGACAGGCCGTGAAACAACTACAACAAATCCTATCAAAATATGCCCCCTTAAATTCCAAGCTCAGTTTGAATTCCTCACTAGGTGCCTTTAAACTAAATTAGTTTGATGACCTTTCAGTATTTTCTTTTTTTAAATTTTTATTAACATTTTCCATGATTATAAAATATACCCCATGGTAATTCCCTCCCTCCCCACCCCCACATCAGTATTTTCTTGTATGGTTTCTTGTCTGAAGTGGTCATGAACATGAGAAGGTATGTTTTTCCTTTCAAATACTGTGGAATGTAATTTGAGATGGCCAGTCATATTAGTTACTCTGCTTGTTGCTGTGACAATGCATCTTCTAAAAGCCACCTAAGGAAGGAAGGATTTCGTTTGGCTCACCCGCTGAGGGGATGGTCTATCCATGATGGTGGGGAAACTTTGGCAGGAGGGCAGCTTTAGTTGTGAAGGCAGGAGTGAGAGACAACTGGTCACATTGGGTCCATAGTCAGGAAAGAAAAAGAGATGAATGAATGGTGCTCAGATTCCTTCTCTCTTACTTTCCCCTTTCATCTGGTCAAGGACTACAACCTATGAGATAGTGCAGCCCATATTCAGACTGGTCTCCTTCCTCAACTCAGTCTCTCTAGAATCACCATGGAATCCCCATCCCTCTGCACCTATGGCACAGGGGACCAGGCTAATGTCAAGCTGGCATCATATCCCCTCTCCTTCTCATTCAGTCTCTATTTCATTTTGAAGTCATCATTTTTCCTTGTAGGTAGTGTCAGTCACCCATGAGGTCATGGATATCCAGGCCATTTTGTATCTAGAGGAGCATGGTGTAAGGAGCCCTACTCTTCCTTTGGCTCTTACATTCTTTCTGCCACCTCTTCTGCAATGGACCCTAAGCCTTGGAATGTGTGATGGAGACATTTCAGTGCTGAGTACTCTGTCACTTCTTCTCAGCACCATGGTGCCTTCTAAGTCATCCCAAGGTCACCACCATCTGAAAAGAGAAGCTTCTGTAACAAAAAGTAAGAGTGGCATTAATAGATAGGTATGAACATTAAGAGAAGTGCTTACTGGGCAGTGTGGTGAGCATAGTATATACATTTAGCCCGACACTAGCAGATGTTACACCCCAGGGCTCATGATTACCTCTCTTGTAGGTTTCCAGTATCAGAAATGTATTCCCTCCCATGGAGTGGGCCTCCAGTCAAATTAGAGAGTGTTTGGTTTCCCCCATAACAGATGCGCCACTAAGGCACCCATTGGCTCATTTGGCCTGGCTGGCCAAATATAAGGCTTTCAGTGTCCACTGTTGTGTATCCTCACAGGTGATTTTTCTCTCTACCATTGAACTGCATGTGGCATAGCTTGTTCCAGCTTTCTGTGAGCTGGTCTATGTGGAGGAGTTTTTCAGCTCAGCTCTAGCAGATTTTCTCAGTGACCTTGCAGCCCAAATATGTGGAGTCTTCAGCAACAGGGTCTTACCATCTATTCCTAGTGGGAAACCAAGGGCCTCAGCAATGGCCTGTAATGTTTTGGGGGCATCAGGAACTTCCCTGGCCAAGAACTCACTGGACAGTATCTCGCCCCTGGCACTGAAAGTTTTCTAATAACAGCCTGGGGCTTCTGAATGTCCCATTGTCCAAAAAAGTAGGTTTCCATGTGACTTATTTTTATCCTCTTAGATTATGACTAGCCCTCCCTCTACCTTTCCTTTACTCAGTTTCTTCCCCTGACCTCACTTAGGCCTTTTCATCCCCATTAATCTGTTCTTCTACTTCCATATACACAATAACATCCTATTAAGTTCCCCCTACCTCCCTTTCAGTCTCTTTCTAGCTTATTGGCTTCTGCTACTGAGTTTTATTTCTACTCACATTTTTGTTCAATTTGAAAAGTTCCCATAGTCACTAACAATCCTCAAAGCTGTTAAAAAATCCAAAGCCTGCCCATGTAACCCAGAACTAGGCACTTTAATGCCTCTTTCGATACACTTCCCATTAACATCGTCCATCGTCTCACAGCTATCCTCTCAAACACCGGTGTTCTTTCTCAGTTCATCCCACATCTGTGTCTTGCTCTCTCACTTCCCTGCTCTGGACATTAGCCAGCCTACAAAGACCTCAGAAATGTGAACTTCCAAATTTCTTCATTATGCACTTACAGGACACTCCTTGATTAACTGTTGCAATGTTGACCTCATTACTTAGAACTCTTCCAGATGCAAGAAACAGAACTTCCTTCTCCAGTATATTTCCAGGTTAAAACAAGAGAGAAGTATATCTGAGCTCAGGAAAATGAACACCAGACTCACAAATGCCCTCACAGATCCCTTTCATCTGCAATTATTTCTTTCTCTTGACTAGTTTCACCATCTCCCGCTGGCTCGCTCTCCTCTGCAGAGGATGTAGCCTTTGGAAAGTTTAGAGTTGCTGTCCATGGTGCTCCAATAGCAGGGATGGAGGGTTCATTGTTGGTAGTCCAAAGAAATCCCAGTGAAGCCTCTGCTCTCACTTACATTTCATGCTCCTCATTGGAAATTTCCTTTACACCATGGGGCAAGACTCTAATATTAGTCTGACTTGGTCATGTGCTCAGTTTCATAGTAATTATGGTAAGTAAGGAAGTATGAGTATCAGAGATGCCGCAGCTAGGGGGAATGTCCTTCATCAAGCAATGTTTGGCTTGTGGCTACCTGCTTTCTTGAGTGACTCTTGCACGTATGCATTATTTTGTCTTTGTCTGCCTCTGGAATTTCTTTGCTTAAAAAATATTTATTTATTTGCAAGGAGAGAGAGAATTAGCATGCCAGAGCCTCTAGCCACTGTAAATGAACTCCAGATGCATGAGCCAGTGTGCATATGGCTTTATGTGGGTCTTAGAGAATTGAATCCAGGTCATTAGGCTTTGCAGGCAAGTGCCTTAACCGCTGAGCCATCTCTCCAGCCTTGCCTCTGGAATTTCAATTCAATTCAGTTGAAAAAATTGATTCTGGCCAACTCTTTAAGGTTATTAAAGAGGGAGTCTGGGAAGTGTTGGAAAGCCAGCTGTATGGCATGAGAGCCACTTCTCCTTGAAGCTGTGTTCTATGACACCTTTTAATTCATGTCTAGCGGCCTTCTTCATGAGGCTGACGCTGTGATCTTTGATTTCCAGTGTGGCCATGTGTTTTAATGTAATACTGGACAGGATTTTAAAAAATATTTTATTTATTTATTTATGAAAGAGAGAGAGAAAGAAAAAATGGGTGCACAGGTCAGCAAAGGAACTCCAGATGCATATATCACCATGTGTATCTGGGTACTGGGGAATCAAACTTGGGCCTTTAGTCTTTGCAGGCAAGTGCATTCACTGCTAAGCCATGTCTCTAACCTTGCACCTCCTTTTCTAATCTAACAAACCATGATATTTGGAAATTAAAATGTGCTTTGTGTTGTGGGTTAGATGAGGTCCAGGGGGCTGCTTGAAGAGCAATGATCAGAAGGATTCTGAAGGCACCATTGTCCTCCATGAGAGGCCAAAAATGCTCAGCATGTTCTGTGAGGAAGGTGGAGGTGTGCAAGTATGTGTATCAATATTGGCATATCAGGTCAGATATTTAATGCCTGACAGTGTTATTAATTGATATAATTGTCTGAATGTCAGTGTGCATTTGACAATGAGAAAGGAGTTATTCTATGGGGACTATTATCAACCAAGTGCAGATGTATGTAGCTGCATATATATTGCATTTATATACTTGCAATGAGGAAGGTATTTTCTCTCTATCCGTCTCCAAGACAGAAAAAGGGAATGCTTTTAAAATAGTGTTTGAAATTGGGAGTGCATTCAAGGCCCAACATATCAAAATAAAAGGGAAGGGCTGGTGATGTATCTCATTGCTAGAGAGCTTGCAAAAATTCACAAGGCTCTGGGTTTGATTTCCAATAGCATACTTATAAATAAATAAATAAGTGGAAGTATATTTTTATAAAAGAAATGACCAAATATTTAGAGGAAGATAATCACACTGTATTTAATAGAAGATTTAGGCCAAACTTAGAGAACATTTCTCAGTTTTTTGTTAAATTTTACAAATATTTTATTTATTAATTTACTCATTTAAAGAGAGAGAAAGAGAGAGCCATGTCAGAGTCTCCAGCCACTGCAAATGTACTCCAGATAGATGTACCACCTTGTGCATGTGGCTTCTGTGGGTACTGGGGAATGAAACCTGAGTCCTTAGGATTTGCAGGCAAGTGCCTTAACTACTAAGCCATCTATCCAGCCCCTATTTCTGTCTTGTCTTTCTATGTATCTATCTTTCTTTCCTTTTTTTTTTTTTTTTTTTTTTTTTTGGTTTTTCAAGGTAGGTTCTCACTCTAGTCCAGGCTTACTGGAATTCACTATGTAGTCTCAGGGTGGCCTTGAACTCATGGCGATCCTCCTACCTCTACCTCCTGAGTTCTGGAATTAAAGGTGTGCGCCACCACAGCTCTATTTCTTATTTTTGTTTTTGGAAAACTGAAATTGTTTCCCCACAAAAATTATTTACAATATTGTGCCAAGAACAAGAAATTGGCTTCATGTGAAAAGGAAATAAATACTCATTCATTTACTCACACTCTGGATACACTTGAAAGACCAGAGACATTTTGTGAACCTGAGATTTCCATCAGCCTAAGTTGGAATTTCCTCTTTTGGGGGGACTCAGAGTAATTCACTTGGAGAAATGATGGAGTGGAGCTGTTAAGCAAATATTCCAGATGTGTTTAATCAGGATACATAACTTGGATGATCCGAGCTCTGTGGGAGAGATAAATACTTCACATACTGAGTGTGTCCACAGAGGTCTGGGGTGGTTTTTCCCCGACTGATAACTGCATAATTGAAACCATGTCTATAATTATTGTAGTTAGAGGTAATAAGGCAGCTTAGGGAAAGGTGTTGGCTCTCCTTGTCTATTCATAGCTAAATGAGAGGAGGGAAGTCAATGAAAAGGTAAAAAGAAAGAAAAGAAAGCTGCAATAACATGATATAGAGAGTAAAGTCTCTTCAGAACCTCGGCCCATTTCCAGATTATGAAGGGACACTTCACATCTCGGAGAAAAGCACTTTGCCTTGCACCAGCCAGAGCTTCTCATTGTGACGCAGTTGCCATGGGGATGATGTGCCGGCTCGTGTGGCTGTCTCATCTCTCTCTCTCTCAATCTCTTTCTCTCTCTCTCTCTCCCTATTATAAATCATGTACTTGGGATTCTAGGCCACGACTATGCAGCCACACAATGCTAACCTAGAAACGACCCTGCAGACCTACCTCAAGCCCAACAGGCTCTCGAGCCAGCGTCTCTCCTTTGTGAAAACAATGTAGGCAAGTACCCATAGCCTGGCACGGGCACCCAGAACCAGAGACACTATTTCCTTTCCAGGCATTGTGGCCTGTGGGGACCAAAGGAGGAAAGCAAAAAGAAATGTCTATTGCTTAAGCAAAGAGTGAAATGCACTGAAAATCGCCACATTTCCAGGTAATGTGTCATGCTTCCATCTAATCCTATGGAAAAAAAAAATGTCAAGCCCGTCACATCCTTTTTTTTTAAGCTGCAGGTTAGAACTGTTGTTTGAAGATGAATCTACAAACAACAAGTTACTACATGTATTTAAAAATCAAGCACAGTCAGTTCAGACCAAATGCATGTGGCACCTTTCAGAAACCCATACCCTTCTGAACTCACCAGCCACCACATGGGTAATTATCCTACAATAATATGTGTGGCGGCCTTTGTGTGCCTCTTTCATGACTATGCAGAAGTTCACAGAAGCCCCAAGTTCACAAAGGAGCTCAAATCAAACCATGGCCCATCTTGATTGCCAGTTCATCCTTTTAAGCTAGTTAAAGACAGTGGCTGTCAGGGCAGAGCACAGTCTGGGGCAAACTTGATAGCACTTCCTATTAACCAAAATATTGCTTTTAGGGATAACTTGGTAACTTTTCACTACCCTCACTTAATAGACTTGTTCGGCTGTGGTTTTGGTCTATATCTATCCTCTTTCAAGGAAAAGACTGTATTTCATTAATTCTTCTTAAAGAGCCTCCACTAGAACACGTAATGCAAATTATATGCTAATAATGCCAACATATTTTTAGTTTTTATCTTTATTTATTTGTTTATTTATTTATTTATTTTTGGTTTTTCGAGGTAGGGTCTCACTCTGGTCCAGGCTGACCTGGACTGTCATCTTAGGGTGGCCTTGAACTCATGGCAATCCCCCTACCACTGCCTCCCGAGTGCTGGGATTAAAGGCGTGCACCACTACGCCCGGTAGTTTTTACTTTTAAAATTCATTTGTTGATTGATTTTCAAATTCATCTCTATTTTTTTTCCAAAATAATATAGTGGACATGTATTATTCTCTTTCATCATTTTATAGCACATTAAATTTCCCCATAGCTAATTTTGAAATGCCTTACAGTTTCTGAAACAAAACACTGAACTGAAGCAGTTTATGGGAAAAAAAAAAAAAAAAGGTTTATTATGGGCTTACAGTTTCCAGGGCAAGCCTCATCATGGTGGAGAAAGCTGGCTCACTACACCACACATCCGCAGCACAGAGATAAAAGCAGGCAAAGCTGCCTCGGAGCACACAGAGCTGCACTCAACCTCAAAGTCAGCCCCTGGTGAGATGCTTCCTCCAGCAGAGCAGGGCCCCGCCTCTCAGAGACTCCACTAACACCTGAGGCTATGGGGCCATTACATTAAAGATGACACATCATAACTTTAAACTTTTATATCTCACAATGTTTTATTTATTTATAGAAAGATAGAGAGACAGATGGGGGAGGAAGTGGGTGCCCCAGGGCCTCGTCACTGCAAATGAACTCTAGATGCCTTCACCACTGTGCATCTGGCTTTACATGGGTACTAAGGAACTGAATTTTGGTCGTTAGGGATTGTAGGCAAGTACCTTAACTGCTGAACCATCTCTCTAGCCCTTAACTTTCATATCTTATTGATAGAAAAAAAGTTGTTGGAAAAATAAAACAAGCCATTGTCTAGTTTACTTGACTACACACAGTTGGATGCTGAAACCAGTTAGGACCTTTGAAGTAAAGTTCTGAAAGAGAAAAAAAAAAAATTACAGAATACTATGAGTTATTTTTCCTGTGTAAATTTCTTATTTGTATTTTTTTTTTCACTTTGAGAAAGAGAGAGAAGGAGATAATGGTTGTGCCAGAGCATTCAGCCACTGCAAGCAAACTAAAGACATGTGTGCCCCCTTGTGTGCATGTGTGATATCACATGCTTGCCTTACTGTGTGCCTGGCTACATGGGACCTGGAGATTTGAACATGAGTTCTTAGGCTTTGCAGGCAAGCACTTTAACAATTAAACCATCGTTCCAGCCTGTTGTTGGTATTTTTTTAACGTTTTTCACATGTACATATTGTACGTTAAGCTTATTCTCCCTGATACCCCATACCCTTCTTTTTCTCAGTACCCTCCAATGGGGCACAGTGTGACATGTAAACAATATGTAATGACTTAATTAGGATAATTTGCATTTTCATTTCCCTAAGCAGTGATAATTTGTGTTGAGAATCATTGTTCTCTTGCCTTCAAGTTCTTTATAAAATAAATAATGGTTGTAAACTACAGTTGCTTCATATTGTAGAAAGTGAGAACAAAATATGCTATTTCCACAAACTTGTGATTTCTGAGGAAAATAAAGCCAACATGAATGCACCATAATTATTGTACACATACTTTTCATAGTGATGGTGATGTTATTATTTAAAGTACTCATTTCTCCTCCCTGTGGGCATAGTAGAGAGTCTTGTATCATTGTTAGCCAACTTGGTCACTGCCTTGGCTGAGACATAGGAGAAGTGAGTGGTGTGTATCATTTATGGTGGAAACTTGAAGAGCCATCTGACTTTCCATCCTTTCCTTCCTGTCTTCCATAACGCCTGGCCATGTTTCAAATAGCACATGTTCTGTCAGGCAGCGTCCCTCATTGGTGACAATTTAAGTAGAGCCTCCACTCACCCAAGACAGGCAGCTTTTAAGATCTGAGCTTTTGTAGATGTGATTGGTGAAGTTGCTGCCTCACATCAGTTTTCAGGCCTCAGACAAGTTCTTTGACCTCATCGCTTTGGGTCAGGTGAAAACACTCCCTTCCAAGGAACTTGTCTGGGTACCGCCTGCTGATTCTCATTTCACTGACTTGAAGCCCATCACATATATGACTGCTGTTCATAACAGACCTGAACAGTCAACTCCAGAGTCATGTAAGTATCGCTAATCAATCCGTACTCCCTCAGGAGACCTGCTGGTAATGCGCCAGCCGCAGGTCTACTCCCTCTGGCCCTCTCTTTTTTGTCTTATCCCCTGGCCAGCTGAGCTTTTATCCACCTCTGTATATCCCGCTCTTCCCCGTCAGTTGTCCTGAATGTAAAATGTTCCTCAAGGACTCACGTGTTTGACCACTTCATCTTCAGGTTGTGCTGGCTGTGCAGCCTTTAAGAGGTGAAGCCTTGGAGGAAGTGGGTCACTGGGAGAGGGGAGAACGCCGAGGTGTGACAGTCCAATCTGCTTGCTGTCCTGTCTCTGCTTTCTGTGCCACCATGTGAGGGTGGCTTTCTGCTCCCTCCACGCTTTTCCCCTCCTGATGGACTCTACTCTCTGGAACTTACTATAAGCCAAAAAATAAATGCTTTCCTTCCCTAAGCTGCTTCTGGTTATATCTTCTGTCCTGGAAACAAGAAAGTAACCGATACTGCCCCTAAAGTCCCTGCAACCTGTAGTAAGTGTTTTATTTCCATGCAGTCTGGTGTCACTTTCTCCTGCCTCACCTGGCATAGCCCCGAGCCCATCTCTCTTCTGTGAGAGCAGCTGTCTTTGCTATGGCCACTCTAGAGAGACCTCAAAGCCAGAGTAGTAAGGGAGCGGAATAATAGCAATCACAACACGGAAGATATTTTTGACAACAACATAATCTAGCCTACACAGATGCACCCTTAGTCCAAAAGCGTCTCCATTCCCTCAGCATCCATTACGAAATACCTGTGGCATGCAGGTAATGGGAAGTCAAGCAGGAGAATGACCAATTACTGTCTTTGAAGTGCCCAAGGCTGTATTATATTAATGTTGACAATAGCAATTTCTGCAAAAGGAATTCTATTGTATTTTCTTAAATACACTGTAAGCCATCCAACAGATGCAATTTAACCAGGAGCACTCTGGATCTCAATGTCAACAAATTACTTTCCTAGCTCCTGGAGCCCGAGCAGGAGATGGGCATTGGTAGTTTGGGTTTCTGGTCATTTGATGGCAATTGTGTCTCCTTCCCACATGACAATCCTCTGTACTCTGCTTAAGAGTGCTGCCTGGCCAGCTGACAGTTTTTCGCGCCTTCCTGGATTAGGGCTGGGGCCCAGGCTCTGCTCCTCCAGCCCAGCATGCACGGCTGGCAGCAGGAAGAAGCTATTCCTCTGCTCTCTGCCCCAATTTCTGTTTCACCTCATCCTGAGCACAGAGAATGGCTGATGCTTTGGCACACTAGGGGTGGTTTGTTCAGCAGCAATACAGAACCAGAGAATCTCCTGGTCAGCTGAATCGCTTTCAGGGGGTGGGGGAGAGGGCTTGAAGCCTTTCCTTATTGATACATTCTTTTTAATTTTAGGATTTTCCTTTGCCTTTAGGATCATACCAAATCTCTATTTTCTTTGTCATTTCTTTTTTTTTTTTTTTTTTTTTTTTTGGTGGGGATATGATGGAGAGTGGATTTGTGCAGGAGGAACAGGGGAAGGGAGAGAATTATCATGGTTTATTGTCTATACTTATAGAAGCTATCAGTAACAATGTTTTAAAAATCTGCCACAGTTCTCTTTGTTTTGAATGTAGAAAATGCCTACAAGCACAGAATATCACATTTTCCCAGAATGTTCCATGGTCAAATTCTAACAGCAATCTCATTTGAAAATTCCTTAAATTTGAATGTATTATTAAAATAAGGTAAATAATTTTAAGTAGAAAATATAATGGAAAATGTCTACTGTGCAGCACAAGAAATTACTAGATGAAAAGACTAAATCAATTTGTATATTCTGATAGCTGGTATCACTTGAACCAAAGGTCCTTAACATGTATCAGAATCACGAGGTGCTCATGGAAACAAAGTGCTGGGCCCTGCCCAGAGTCCTTGGCTGGCTGATTTGAGAAGAGTCTGAAAAGCGCAGTTGCTTCTGCTTCCCCAGAACTCACACTTTGAGATCACGGGGTGTGTGTCTGCCTTGGCACATGTGCTTCTATTAACCTGTGACAGGTGTAACTCATTAATCATTTCACGTTCTCTTACTGAGTCAAATATCAACTCATTTTAGCCGGAAATTGAGAGGAAACCTATTTGTTATATGATATTATCCAAGAATCCAATAAGTTTTCTAGAAGGTTATTAATCTCTGTCTTGTTCTAGTCTCATTTGTTTCCTCCCTTCTTGTACTTAATTAATAAAGCGAAACAGTCAGCTTCCTTCTTTATTTTGTGTAGTGCTGGCCATTGAACCCAGCTTCCCACAAATGCTATGGAAGTATGATACCACTGAGCCATGTCCTATCTCTCACTTCTTAGTATTTTCCATTGATTTTTGCTTCATTAAAAAGTACAATAAATGTGTGTCTGCTTTCCCCTGGAGCACGGCATAAGAAATATTTATGATGTGCACACTAAGAAATTAACATCTTGTGCTTTTTTTGGTCATTGCGCATGTCAAAGCCCTGCGAAGTCATCAAGAGACACACATAAGTGTTTTAGTATGATACTTTGAATAAGCACATGTGAGTACTGGAAATAACCAGACACATACACAGGCAGACAGACAGACAGACAGACAGAGAGTTCCAATTCATTGATATGAAATTGAAGTGTGGGGCTTGCATTCCCATTGCCTGTTGAGAATTTCTTTGTGTGAAATTTCCTTCCATTTTCCAGTTACCCCTAGTTTATTCAATTTTCTAAGAACATTCTTGGAAACATAAATTTAAATTTAGAGACACAGTATTCAAAACTCAGTAATAAATACTTCAATGGTCTTACATTACTAAAGTGAAAAGAATGGGTTGTCAAAATTGTCATGATATATTTTCTTCAGAATTTGTCTTCTCTGAAGAGCAAGTTTTTGTCTTTGAAATATTTGAAAATTCAGGAGGCACAATATTTTATCCCTGAAAGTTTTGAAGCATTCATAATTTCTCTCTGGTGACAGACAATGAGTTATGGCTCTAGTTTTGAAGAAAGTTTCCTCTTCCATGAAGAAAGTAGGTTTGAAAACATATCTAGCTTCATTCTGAAATTCTTTAGAAATTCAATAATTCTTAGCTTGTGGTAAGAAAAAAAAAAAGTTTATTCATGGCTGGAGAGATGGCTTAGTGGCTAAGGAATTTGCAGCAAAACCAAAGGACCCAGGTTCAATTCCTCAGTACCCATGTAAAGCCAGGTGCAAAAGGCGGTTGCTACTTCTGGAATTCATTTTTAGTGGCTGGAGGCACTGGTGCATTCTTTCTCTTCATCTGTCACTTTCTCTTTCTCAAATAAATAAATAACATTTTTTTTTTAAAAAAAGAATGGCTGTACATAAAATAAATTTTAACCTAGAGGCTACCAACATGAATACTTAACATAACATTTGTTGAATTTTACATTGTTTGGATAAGCCCCAGAGCTCTTTAATTAAATAGCCAATTAATTTAACTGAGTCATAAGGATCAGTAAGGTTGACTAATGATTTTGTTGGCATACTCATACTTTTTACATAGTGCATTTTACCATTGCTTATATTTTTGTCAGAATTTTGCAAATGTAATACAAAGATATCAGGAATAGACAATGGTGAAGATATTTTCAGAATTAATTCTCATAGATATGGCTATCAGGTTTGGTTGACTGAGTTCCCAAGGGTGTGCCATGCTTCCCAACACTCCTTATTCTGTTCTTAGAACAAATGTGTTATCTCTGCTTTGCAGGCAGGGAGGGTGTGGTTTAGATATATTAAGTGGCATACCCATGATTACAAATTTGGTAACCAGTGGAACCAAGAATTGAGTTCAGAACTTTCTCTTTAATGAAAACTGCACCTTCAACTGTGAAATGACAATCAGGCAATGAGCAATGTACTGAATCCTTTTCAGAGGGAAATAAGATGCCTTTGCAAGCACCATTGTGCTACTGTCTACAGATTCCCCAAAGAATAACAACCCCCTTTCTCTCCCCCATTGACATCTGAAGATATGCATGATCATAGAAGCATCGTGTGCTTTCCCACACTCCGTGCAAGGATCCCCTCTTGGGGGAGGCACAGTCACATTTAGCCTGGTTTGTTTCTGGTAAGGTTTTTTTTTTTTTTTTTTTTTAAACTTCCACCTTGGGCTGGAGAGATGGATTAGTAGTTAAGGTGCTTGCCTATGAAGCCTAAGGGCCCTGGTTCAGTTCCCCAGTACCCACGTCAGCCAGATGCACAAGGTAGTGCATGCGACTGGAGTTTGATTGCAGTGGCTAAAGGCCTTGGAGTACCCACCCTCTCTTTAGCTGCCTCTCTCTAAATTAAATAAATAAGTAAATAAACATGCTGTATGATAGCTGCTAAAAGCCAAGTGTAAACAATGCAGGGCACATGATAGGTAGCACTGACAGTGATAGGACTGTGTTGTTTGTACGCATCCACAGATTTGTGGGTTGACACACACACACTCATTCACATACTTGCCTGAAATTTTCTTGTCCACTTGTCTTTTCCTTCTCACCAAATCCTTTTACTCAATTTTCTGCTATGAGTATATTGTAAAATATCTCCCTGGACTTCCATTTCTTTCCCAAACAGCCCTCAGCCAATTCTTGAAAGAAAAAGAAACAAGTGACCCATGAAGACTGTCACCTCTCCAGCCTTCTCAGAGCACATGTCTCCCCAAACTCCCTTGCCAGCCATGCCCAATTTGAGGGTACTTCCCTGCTGGATCCCTTGTTCGCAGCCACTCTGGGCACCACAGCCTCTCTTTGGAGCTGTGTCCCCTGCTGCTACCCCATTATCAGGGATTTAGCATCACCCTTCACACGCCCAGCTCTTTTTTTTTTTTTTTAAGATTTTTATTGATTTATTTGAGAGTGACAGACAGAGAAAGAGGCAGATAGAGAGCGAGAGAGAGAATGGGCGCGCCAGGGCTTCCAGCCACTGCAAACGAACTCCAGACGTGTGCACCCCCTTGTGCATCTGGCTAACGTGGGTCCTGGGGAATCGAGCCTCGAACCGGGGTCCTTAGGCTTCACAGGCAAGCGCTTAACCGCTACGCCATCTCTCCAGCCCCACCCAGCTCTTTTATCATTTGGGCACTGACCCTGTCACTGGAGACCATTACCCCAAGTTCTTTCCCATCTAATTTACATTCTAGCATCAATTACCTCCATCTCATACTTGTCAATTCTCTGATCTCCTTCCCTCCGCTGCTGTCTGGAAAGCCCTGAACCGAACCCCTACTGAGAGCAACATGTTTCAATCTCACGGGGTGAAGCAAGCTCTAGTAGAGTAAAAGCTACACAGCCCATAGCATGAGCCCCCCCGTCCGACCCCGCAGACTGTCCTAGATCATCCTAGAGGTAACCATCGTACCATTGGATTTTATCCTGTGTCAAAGTTTGAGCACACTGCCACAGTGACTTTATTTCCACAGAATCACTAGCTGCGTTGAGGGGAAGTGGAATGAGAATAGCATATACTGAAGCAGGGACACTGCACACATTGACAGGTATTTCCAATCATCTAGACCGTAGAGAAGGTGATATGGGCCACATTGTAACCATGGAAAAGGAATGAAGGTGACTGGTGTCCTGTTAGGGCATGGGAAGTCTTTCTTGTCCAGTGGTCACTTTCTATTTTACATGAAGGGAAGACCAATGTTATGACTTCTAACTGATTAAAAATTCCTTTAAGAATATCTCACACATGCTTTTTCCATCGTTACATCAATCATACTGAAGTTAGTCCAAGTTCATTTCCCACCTCCAGTCTAGAACCTTTGGATTCTGATCAGACACCTGTTGTTTTTTTTTTTCTTTCTGCCTGCAATTTATTCACTGTCAATCCAGTCTTCTCTGATTTCTATGTTGCAACTCTTCCTCAAGGTCCCTTGTTGATATTTAGCAATATTAATGATTAATTTATATTTTGATATTTCTCTGAATGTTTCAATATGAGTTTTGGAAGGATGACTGTTCACAGAAGTCCTGTGCTTAGTTGTTTGGGTTCACAGCCTCTTGACTGCTTTCTGCCCTGCAAGGATGGGCCACACATTTGTCTGATGTGCAGCAGGTTCAGGACTGAGAACATCAGGCTGGTCCTTTCCTTGAGCACACTCAAGCTTGGAGTCTTTTTTTTTTTAGTCTTGTGCCTTATTGTGACTTAGTTTACTGGTCAACTCAATCCTGCAGATGAAAGCAAATAACATGAAATCTTCAGATACAAATACACCTGAAAAATACCGGAAAGATTTTTGGAGAGCAGGTGTGAAAGAGCAACAGCTTTAGGAAGGGAATAGTGATTGATGCTGAGGTTCCCCTGACATAGAATTGGGGTGCTGCATCAGATTTGATAAAACAAGTCATATCTCCTCATTCCACGGACAAGTGTATGATTCTTCATTGCTGCCCCAGGATAATAATCACACACCAGCTTAGCCCTAAGCACATGTCAGACACAGGTACCAACCACTCCACTCCATGGAAGGCCAGGCCCCTTTCGTATCTATAATTGCCCGTTGAAGCTAACAAAAACTGTTACATTTGCTCTGCCTGTTATAATATCCACAGAGGTCCGTCAAGCACAGTGGGAGATTTAAAAAGCAAGTGATTGTTGGACTGAATCAAAAAGGCGCATCCTGCAGCCTCGAACAGAGATCTCAGCAGGAGCAGCAGTGGGATGGGCTGCAACAAGAGAGAAAGAGCTCTTACCTGTGAGGAGAATTTGTGCTAGGTAAAGAAAATAACTGAATGGGCGAAACAAGCAGAGACTGCATGGGCTTCTCTCTTCAGTAGCACTGTGCGTAGTGGCAAGTGGGTAGGAAGAGACCCCACAGAGAGGGGGTGCTGGAGAACTGGTCATCCTTGGGGAGAGCGGATCTGCAGAAGTGTCTCTACCTACAGAGAGGAGATGAGGAGGACATGGAGCAGCCTGCTGAATGGTTTATCCTCTCAAACAGGATCACAGGACTCAGAAATGCCATAAAAACCTTGTACTGGGAGCACCCTGGTGCGTGAAGGCTGCAGCAAGGGCATTCGGCAGCTTGGGCACCAGGCAGAATAACTGCCGACCCCATGAGGATATGCTAATGTACCGCAGAACACATCCGCTCACTTTTGGGTTTGTCCCATCACTCCTCTAGGGTTTGGGCACAGGGACAAAAAAAATATTCTGGGTTTTAGCTCATGAGAAGGAAGTCCACATGGCCAGATGGGATTCATCTTTGTGATGCGAGAGTAGAGGAAAACTGGCTACCAGGGAAAAAGAATTACTTGATCAATAATTGAATAAGCCCTTGAGTTCCCTAGCTTAGCAGATAGAAAGGAAAAAAAAAAAAAAAGATCAATGGCCAAGAAGAAGAAATAAAGAAAGAAGGGCCTAATAAAATGGAAATGTCCCATCCATGCTGGGCCCCACAACACCTAGTCATTTGCTGATAACGTCAAGTCAAAGGCCACTAAAAAGTGGACCTCCAGCCCCAAGCTGACCACCACCTGTGATGAGTAACTGTTTCTACCAAAGGGATTTTTTTTTTTTTTGATTGAGACCTTTCATGACTAATGGAAGACTAGATAAATGAATAGTTGTCAAGTTTCTGAAGACCCATGCAGTCGACGGCCAGGCCTTCTCTTTGCTCACGTTTTAATTGTGACAACAAATTATTTTGCCAATAAGTCACTGGGGGTTGTTCATCTGGAGATGCACAGGCTGGCATGTTGTAAATTGAGCCAACCCTGCGAGGATGAGGGTAACATAGCAAACAAGGGAGCAGGCAGCCAATGCACAACCCCATTCTTTTAGTGGAGGCATTCTTTCCTTTGCTTTTCTTCTTATTACTTATTTTTATTTTTTGGTTTTTTGAAGTAGAGTCTCACTCTAGCTCAAGCTGAACTGAAATTCACTATGTAGACTCAGGGTAGCCTTGAACTCATGGAGATCCTCCTACCTCTGCCTCCCGAATGCTGGGATTAAAGGAGTGCGCCACCACACCCAGCTAATGAAGGCTTTTTTGATTGTCATTTATTTATTTGAGAGAGAGAGACAGAGAGATAATATGAATGTACCATGGCCTCCAGCTGCTGCAAACAAACTCCAGACGTGTGCACCCCTTTGTGCATCTGGCTAACGTGGGTCCTAGGGAATTGAGCCTTGAACTGGCATCCTTAGGCTTCACAGGCAAGCGCTTAACCGCTAAGCCATCTCTCCAGCCCTTTTAAAAAATATTTTTATTTATTTATTTGAGAAAGAAAGAAGCAGAGTGATAGGAAGAGAATGGACACTCCAGGGCCTCCAGCCCCTGCAAACAAACTCCAGGTGCATGTGCCACCTTGTGCGTTTGGTTAACGTGGGTATAGAAAAGTGAACCTGGGTCCTTTGGCTTTGCAGGCAAGCACCTTAACTGCTAAGCCATCCCTCCAGCAATTGATGAAGGTTTTTGGCTTGGAAATTTCTCAACCATTTTTTTTTTTTTGCAGCATCTATGCTGTTGATTTACTGAGTATTAAGTGATATTTATTTTTTCGGTGGTGGGGGAGTTGCCTGCTCACTCAGGCTCATAGCTCTGCCTGAAGACCCCTACAGCACCAAGTGGCACGCAGAGCCTAAAAAGCTAGAGCTCAATGGTACGGTGCTGTCTCCACCACCATCTTGTTTAGACTCGAGTAACAAGGAGAGTGTTCTGCACAATGAAAACAGTAGAACTCACAGGATTCCTCTCACTGGAGGCAACCCAGTAGATGAGACAAATAAATGTCATGTTGTGTACTGGAAAATATTTTCCATGAAAAGAACATGGGTGAAAGTGGTGCCCAGTCAGGGAGACTGTGAGTTCCAAGTTCCAAGGCTTGGCTCCAGTATGAGGCCCTTCCAGAGTAGCTAACAGCACTGATTCTCAGAGATGGGGAAGGTGCATGAAGGGGATTCTTATAGACCTAAAAAGAACAGACGGAAGACAGAAGCAAATATGTAAAATATCTCGCAAAATTTGAACTCACAAACAATGCAATTCTGGGAATATTTTGTATTAGTATAACTTCATGGTGTGTGTGTGTGTGTGTGTGCTTACTGGGGATCAAACCCAGGTCCTTTTTTTTATAATTTTTTTAAAAAAATTTTTATTTATTTATTTATTTGAGAGCGACAGACACAGAGAGAAAGACAGAGGGAGAGAGAGAGAATGGGCGCGCCAGGGCTTCCAGCCTCTGCAAACGAACTCCAGATGCGTGCGCCCCCTTGTGCATCTGGCTAACATGGGACCTGGGGAACTGAGCCTCGAACTGGGGTCCTTAGGTTTCACAGGCAAGCGCATAACCGCTAAGCCATCTCTCCAGCCCAGGTCCTTTTATTCTGTAGGCAAGTTTACATTATATTATTTTTTCTTTCTTCATGTGAGAGAATCAGAGAGAAAGCAAGAGAGGGTGTGGGCCTGTCAAATCTCCTGCCACTGCAAACAAATTCCAGATGCATGCACCACTTTATGAATCTGGCTTTACATAGGTACTGGGGAATTGAATCTAGGCCTTCTGGCTTTGCAAACAAGCACTTTTAATCACTGAGCCATCTCTCCAACCCAAATTTACTTTATCTTGAACTCAGGTCACAGTTCCCTGTGACTTTTAGTCAGAATTATATTTCTTGAATGATCTGAAAACAAGAAAATTGTGTACTTACTGCTGAGAAAGTGGCAGTCAAAACAGAACACTAAAAAGTAGGCCATGAATATCATCAACTTTTGGGCTTAAAATACAGAGCAATGGCTAGAGAGATAGCTTAGCAATTAAAGCGCTTGCCTGCAAACCCTAAGGACCCAGGTTCAATTACCCAGTATCCATGTAAGTCACATGCACAAGGTGGCACATACATCTGGATTTCGTTTGCAGTGGCAAGAGGCCCTGGCGCATCTCCCCCATCCTTCTTTCATAAATAAGTAAATAAAAGTTTAAAAAATCCAGGGCTCAAGAGATGGCTTATTGGTTAAGGTGTTTGCCTGCAAAGCCAAAGGACCTCAGTTTGATTCCCCAGTACCAACATAAGTCAGATGCACAAGGTGGCACATGCACCTGGAGTTTGTTTGCAGGGGCTGGAGGCCCTGGAGGGTCCATTCTTTTCCTATTGCTCTGCTTCTTTCTTTCTCAAATAAATAAATAAAAATATTTAAAAAAAAACAACAGGGGCTGGAGAGATGGCTTAGTGGTTAAGGTACTTGCCTGAAAAGCCAAAGGGCCTTGGTTCAATTCCCTAGTACCCACATAAGCCAAATGCACAAGGTGGCATATACATTTGGAGTTGGTTTGCAGGTTCTCTGAGAACTGGCAGCAGGGGCTGTGGGGTTTACTTGTGGATGCCACTTAGGCCCCTGGGGAGCTGCTCAGGACCCAAGGGCCATGCCTATCTTTTCTCAGAGCTGAGAACAGAACCTTTTGTCACACACTTGAGATCTTTCTTTAGCATGCCTAAGAAGTTCTCCCTCAGGCATGTGCATGGCCATCCCGCCACCCACCGTGGCCTCTCCCAAACCCTGCCTTGACAGGCTGTGTGTATGTACGAACTAGGATCAACGCTTTCTGCATGAAATTGATATAATCTGATAAGACAATTTAGCTGTGGGAGATAGGAATTCAAAGGAGTTTTATGGCACAATCCCTCTGCATTGACAACAACGAATATTTTCAGCTTTATCAAAAGCAGATGAGAGAACTCAAGAGACAAGTTTGGGGGAGGGTTACCAGAACCCCCCACCTGAGATCTAAGGTGCCTCCTGTGCCAGGTGAATTCGATAATGACACATGAGATCTTGTGACCTCAGGGGAGATAGAGTAAATAGAGTGACAGATCAAGGAAGGATGAGCTCCATCCAGATGGTTTCTCTGGAGTCTCCAAGCTCTGTAAGTCCTGAGCCCCAGGCTGAGGGGGATAGCACCCATGGGGGTTGTCTCTGTATAGTGAGCCCCTCTGAAGTGCTGCTATGTAGACTCATAGACAGGGCCAAGGAGCTTTTGGAGGCAGCCATGATGAAATCCTCATTCCGAGTGGGATGAGACCTGTCTGTGGTGCAGCTGTTCTGGGGTCCCCCCTGCTTTGGCAGTAAGCCCTCATTCTGAGGTATAGGGAGCAGCATCCCGAGAGTGATCTTGACACAGAAAGCCCCATCAAAGTGGCTGCTTTGGGTGCTCTCTGTTATTATAAATAACCCCTCTCTATGCCCTGTAAGTGACCCCCAATAAACTCATTGGCTTACCGAACCGGTATTGGTATAATTGTACTTTGGTACGCCATATTTGCCCTATCTGAGGTGAAGACATATGTTCGTGTCTCCCCAGAGAAAATAGTTTCCTGCTACAAATAGACTGCAGACCCATCAGTGTTAATATTATCATAACTTTTCAGTCCACCAGTGTCAGGAATAGTTTTCACCTCCAGCATGCTAGTGGGAATGAGCTCCTCCTACATGCCTGGCTCAAGTGTGGATGAATATAAGCATCTGAAGACCATGATGGAGCCCAGAGTGGTGGCACACGCCTTTTATCCCAGCAATTGTGAGGCTGAAGTAGGAGGATCACAGTGAGTTCAAGGCCACCCTGAGACTATTGAGTGACTTCCAAGTCAGCCTGGACTGGACTAGAGTGAGACCCTACCAAAAAAAAAAAAAAAAAAAAAAAAAAAACCACGATGCATGTGTGTAATAGGGCATTTGGGAGGGTGGTTCTCTACAAGTGCATCAGGAAAGGAAAAACATGCATTAATTCCTAATTATATCCTCCCAACCCCAAATGAAGAATTTCTGAATCGGAGCTGTGCTAAAGGTGATGTTTGTATTTGCATGATAATCAGCATTGTGTTCTTCTCTAGCTCCTTAAAGCAGTGGATATTGTAAATAATCAAGTGACCTTCTTTGCCTTCTGCCATCCCTGACAATGAGTGAGTATTGGATCATCTTTTCGAAGTACTTTCTTGGTTTTGTTTTTGCATGTGGTATGTATGGTAATGTGTGTGTGTGGTATGGCATCTGCATGGTGCATGTGTAGTCAGCATGGGGTGGTGTGTGAATGGCACATGTTTAGTAAGCATGCTGGGGTGTGTACATGTGCATGTGTAGTCAGCATGGGGTGGTGTGTGCATGGTGCATGTCTGGTGTGCATGGTGGTGTGTGCATGGCGCATGTCTGGTGTGCATGCTGGTGTGTGCATGGTGCATGTCTGGTGTGCATGCTGGTGTGTGCATGGCGCATGTCTGGTGTGCATGCTGGTGTGTGCATGGCGCATGTCTGGTGTGCATGCTGGTGTGTGTATGGTCTTGTATATTCATAGTGCATGTGCAGTATGCATAATGATAGTGATTGTGGCATATTCACGGTGCATGTGTAGTATGTGTAGGCTTTGTGTGTGGTGTGGTATATGCCTGGTGCACATGTAGCTTGCATGGTGCACGTGTGTAGTGTGTGCGTGGTGCATGGAGGCCAGAGGAGAACATCATTGGCTGCCCTTCCTCCATCGATCATCTGCATATTTCCTTGAGACAGTGTCATGTGTGGAACCTCTCGAATGCTATGCCCTACTGGTGGTGAGCCCCAGTGATTCTTTGTGGTCACTGCTGTGTGTGGCCTTGCCCACCTAGTTACATGGGTGCTGGGAAGTTGGACTGCAGATGTCTCCGGCCCTCTCAGCTGCCATGCTTGTGGCAAGTGCTCTTATCTGCGGAGTTCTCTCTCCCAGCCCCTTTCTCCGAGACCTTTAACCCTCTCCTTAGGTTATTCGTGACACTGGGAACAAGTCCTCATTCTACAAATTATTGGTGGAGTATAAGAATCTCTTCATTTAGAAGATATACATCCTTTTTTAACTTTTTTTTTCATTTATTTATAAGAGAGAGTGAGGGAAGGAGAAAGAGGCAGATAGAGAATGGGCACACCAGGGCCTCCAGCCACTGCAAACGAACTACAGGTGCATGTGCCTCCTTGTGCATCTGGCTTACGGGGGTCCTGAGAAGTTGAACCTGGGTCCTTTGGCTTTGCAGCAAATTCCTTAATGACTTAGCAATCTCTCCAGCCCTAAATTCTTTTTTTTTTAATTATTTATTTATTTATTTGAGAGTGACAGACAGAGAAAGAAAGACAGATAGAGGGAGAGAGAGAGAATGGGCGCGCCAGGGCTTCCAGCCTCTGCAAACGAACTCCAGACGCGTGCACTCCCTTGTGCATCTGGCTAACGTGGGACCTGAGGAACCGAGCCTCAAACCGGGGTCCTTAGGCTTCACAGGCAAGCGCTTAACCGCTAAGCCATCTCTCCAGCCCAATCCAGCCCTAAATTCTTGAATAATCAATTTGGATGCTACAACTCTTTCCATCTCAATGAGTGGTATCACCTCGCCTATCTGCTTCAGCCAGAAGTAGAACAGAATTTTTGTATTCTTGATCAGCACCTTTCCTCTCTCTGTCTCATTCTATTACCAAGTCTACTCTGAAGTCATAGGCAAGTCAGGCTGTCCACTCTGCATCACCACTGTCCCTGGCTTCCTCACCCAGCAGGCCATGTCTCACCTGGGCTAGTGCAGAACCCACCTGCCTGGCCTCCCACCATGTGCTGGCTCCTCCATCCATTTCTACCTCGTTGACAGATGCTAAAACCAAATCTTACAAGTGCCAAATACAAGCTGTACATGTGGCCATGGATTAATGACAAAGATAGGGCAGTTAGTGGTATGGGATCAACTGAAATATCTAGGAAAGAATGCATGCAGAACTTTATATTATGTTGAAAATGCACATATATTGAAGAGCTACCTATGAAAAGTAAAAAAAAAAAACTCTTATAAAAACATAGTTCACTATTTTCATGACCCTGACCTGACATAAACAGAGATTTCTTAATAGACACAAGCAATAATTATGAAGAATGATGATAGGTTGTGTGATACTGACATTAAAATCCAGAACTTCTTTTAATCACTAAGGTCTCAAGAATGTAAAAAAGCAAAACCTAGAATGAAAAAATATTTACAATACACATATCCAAGAGAGGGATTGCTTCCAGGATATACAAAATTTTCTGAAAGTCAATTAGAAAAAGGCATATACCTAATGAAAATGAAGAAAACACTCCATTAGGCTTATAACAAAGAATTTATAAATGTCCAACAAGCCTGCATAATGGTGAATATCTTTATTTTCCATTAGGAAAATGCAAATTAAAATCATGATATCGCATCACCAGCATCACCACATGGCCACAAGGACAGAACCAGGTGCCACTGAGGACGGGGCCCAGCTGTGGCAACCTTTTCTTGCTGGTGGAACTGTACACAGCAGCAGGAGCTTTGAGAACAGGGTAGTAGTGGCTACTAAATAAAACTTTGAAGACTGCAAGATCCGAGAATCTAACAAACTTCTGTGTATCTATAGCCGTGTTCTCCAGTAACAATGCACAATTCTTCACCAAAGGATGCAAACCACAATGTTCATAATCACATTGTTCCTCGTTAGCCTGAAGTGGGGCAGGCCCAAGTGGGTATGAATTCTGGAGTGCAGGCAATAAGCCCAGTACCCTTCACTAAGAAAATAGAGCAACTGTAATGTAGTCATGCTGTGGACCACAATAAATAACAAAAAGAGTGAGCTGACATTTGTTACAAGAAGAAACATGAAAGAAATCCAAGTTTAAATAAAGGAAGTCAGACAAAGAGTGTGCCCTATAGAAAATTGCTGTCTGATATTTTATGTCCAGATAGCAATTTCTATTTATTAAAAAAAATATTTATTTGAAAGGAGGGAGGGAGAAAGAGCGAGAGATAAAGACAGAGAAAGAGAGTGAATAGGCATGCCAGGGCCTCTGCAATGAACTGCAATGAACTTAAGATGCATGTGCCACTTCGTGCATATGGTTCAATGTGGGTACTAGAGAATTGAGCCTGGTTTCTTAGGATTTGCAGGCAAGTGTCTTAACTACTAGGCCACCTCACTTCAGCAGGGCAATGGCCCTTAGAAGAAAGGAGAAAGGAAGGCTTTAGGATGCTGGCAAGGAATGAGGCACTGGCTCTATACGAAGAAGTAAGTAGACAGCCTGCATCCATCTATGATATAAGAAGTGACCTGAGATGTCAACTTGAAAGGCATGTGCAAGGGGACAGGAGGAAGCATGACACAAGCCATGAAAGAGACTGATTTCTGCTTCGAAAGTAGAGGTACTTCTGATTAGGCCAGTATAAAGAGTGTCCTAGGAAGACCAGGACCCTTGACATCAGCCATTTTCTAAAAGTAAGTTCCTCTGGAGTTTTGGGAAATTACATTTTATCCTCTAGTGAATAATTAAGGTAAGCTGAGTTCTGGTCAGGGTTTTTGTCTGTTGCCATTCAAATCATTTTTTCTATTTACATAACATAAGTCATAAAGAATCTTATTTTCATTTATTTATTTGAGGAAGAGAGAGAACGACAGAGAAAGAGATAGAGAAAGAGGAAGTGAAAATCAACATGCCAGGGCCTCCAGCCACTGCAAACGAACTCCAGATGCATTTGCCCCTTGTGCACCTAGCTTATGTGGGTACTGGGGACTCAAGCCTGGGTCCTTAGGCTTTGTAGGCAACTGCCTTAACTGCTAAGCCATCTGTCCAGCCCCCCAAATTTATATTAAAACCATTCATTGATATACATATAATTTTAGCACTCGTTAAGGTAAAAGCAATTTTTGAACAGAGATGGATATGCTTGTTTTTATTTATTTATTTTTCATTAGCATGAAAAGAATTTGGTTTTATTATGACACCTTCAAACTATTTTTTTCCTTTTCCCCTTTTCTCCCCATGTCCCTCCCTCTTGTGCCCAATTCCCCAACCTAGCCTCACATCTTCCCCCACCCGCTGTCACCACTTCTTGTCTCCTCTTGTTCCTCCCTCATGGTCTCCTATCACAAACCATAGAAAATATTCATTCTCACATCCCCTTATTAAAACACGTAAGTCCATTAAAAATTAGGGTTACAATTGACAACATGCAAGTTTTGGCATTTGGTGCTTGGTTTGTCTTAATTAGTACAGTCTTTTTCCAGTTCCATCCATTTTCCCTGCATATTCCATAACTTCATTCTTTACAACTTTATACCACATTTTCATTATCCGGCCATCAGTTAATGGCCATCTAGGTTGACTGCATTCCCCAGTTATTGTGAATAGAGCAGCAACAAACATGGATGTGCAAGTATCTATGAGGTAGGGAACTAAGCCCTTTGGGTACATGTCCAGGAGTGATATATTTGGGTCATATTGTAGTTAACTTTTTAGCTTTTCGAGAAACATGCACACCGATTTGCATAGTGGCTACATCAGTTTTCATTTCCATCAACAGTGGATAAGATTTCTCCCCTCCCACAGCCTCACCAGCCTCTGTCTTCATTAGTTCCCTTGATGAAAGTCATTCTGACTGGGGTGATATTAAATACCAAAGCAGTTTTGACTCGCATCTCCCTGATGGCTAATGATGCAGAACATTAAAAAAAAAAATTCTGTTGGCCATTTGTGTTCCTTTTTTGAGACTGTCTATTGACTGGTGGGATCTTTTGGTATTTATGGAGTTCATTATATATTCTAGACATCAACCGTTTGTCAGAGGAATAACTGGCAGAGGTCTCTTCCCGTTCTGTAGGCTTTTCTGCTCACTCTGTTGATAGTTTCCTTTGTGGTGAAGAAGCATTGCTAAGTTCATGTAGTCCTATTTGTTGATCCTTGTTTCTCTCTTTGGTGCTACGGGAGTCCTTCCAGAAAGTTCTTGCTTATGCCTATAAGTTCCATACAATTCCAATGGTCTCCTCATTCGAAATTTCTATTTCTGGCAATCCTAGAATCTTCATGTTTTTTTTTTTTTTGTTTGTTTGTTTTGTTTTTTTTTACCCATAGGAGGAAATCACTGTCAAGAGTCATGTGCAACTGAAATACTTATGCTAGAAAAGGGTAGAAACCAAGTAAGAATATTAGTTTCATGGGGATGGATCATTGTCAGAGTCCTTTTATACACATCCTCTACTTTTAGAGGCTTGATCAGACAGTAAAACCAGGCTGGGGAGATATCGCAGTAGTTAAAGGCTCTTGCTTGCAAAACCTGATGGCCCAGGCTCAATTTCCCAGTACCCACATAAAACCAGATGTACGAAATGGCACATGTGTCTAGAGTTTATTGGCAGCAGCAATTGGCCTTGGCATGTCCATTCTCTCTGTGTATCTGTCTATCTCTCAAGTAAATAAATAGAAATTTAAAAATAAATAGTAAAGGACCAGAGAGATGGCTTAGCAGTTAAGGTGGTTGCTTGCGAAGCCTAAGGACACGTTTCATCTCTCTCCAGATCCCATGAAAGTCCGATACACAAAGATGAGGCAAGTGCAAGGTTTCACATGACCACTAGTGTCACAAGGGTCTCTAGATTAATTGCAGTGGGACCCTGGTGTGCCAATTCTCTCTCTCTCTTTAAAACAATTTTAAAAGACATTAAAACCATAGTAAATTGTATTTCCTATTTAATTTTAGTTCCATAAGCAGGAACTGGTGAGTGATTTATGACCAAAACCCATACTGTCCTACAATTACCATGAGAGAGAGAGAGAGAGAGAGAGAGAGAGAGAGAGGGAGAGATGGGGGGGGGAGACAGAGAGCGCCATGGTGGTTAAAAGTCATGATTACTCAACCCCTGATGGTATTACCAATTCAAAATTTCCTTCCAAATTTGACTTAGCAGAACACCTTAACCACCTTATACACTCTAAAAATTATGCTGTGAGATACATGACTGTAAGGATTCACAGCTCTGTTAGTGATGACCAGCCTGGCTTTCTGTCAGAAACTTTCCTGTTAAAATCCACTCACTCCTGATTTATGCTATCCTGTTCAACAGCATGTATAAATATTGCTTGCCACTGATTTTGAGCAAAATTCAAATTTTTATTCTGATTATGATGATACATGGTGGCAGGTCCAGCACTCATGTTGGTGGTTAAGCCTGCCTCTTCAGCAGTTTCACATCCCTTGTAAAGAACGAAAGGATTTAGGTGGCCCATTGGTGCTGGACAGCAGTGGTTTAATACTCAGTTAATATTTAGCACAAGATTTATATTCCAGCCACAGTCTGATTTGCTGAGGAGGAAATAACCTTGTTTTGATTTGGGATTTGCTATTGAAGAAGAGAAATACTTGCCAGGAAAACATGTAAATTAGGAAAGATCAAAACAGTGGAAAAATAAAGAGGGCCAACGTGGTTTCAGACCATGGAACTCTCATTCAATTGGAAAAATCTATTTCTGTGTATTTCCTATAATTAGCACATCGTTATAACAATAATGAATTATCAATAAGTTGTCAAATATATTCATGAAAGCTAAAAATTGTCTCACCCTTGCCATAGAAATACTTATTGAAACAATCAATTTTGATGCTGCCAACATTTCCCTGATGGGAATAATTTTCTTGCCAATAATGATTAAATCCTCACCTTTCCATTATCTTTCGATATGGGAATGTTCTGGGTGTCTAACATGCTGGACGCATGCTTCTGGTGAGATCTTTAGTATTAGTAGTGAGAAAACACAGTAAGATAACATCAATTTAGCATTCTCAAGTCAGCTGCACCATATTCGTTTTCTATCTCTTCAATGCTAACACCACCACCTTGCAGCTGCCTGTGTGTTAATTTTACACAGGTTAGAAGTAAAGCTTGGGAAGGGGGTCAGAGCAGTTTGGTCAAAATGATCCACCTGCTAAATAGAGGTTGAACTGGCAAGAATGGTATTCTACCTCAGGGTCCAAATAACTCTCACACTACATGCCTTCTGCACTGTAAGAGATGTTTGTGGACTACAGCCTTTGCAAATTGCCTCCCTCACAGCAAATAGCCTTCCTATTTTCAATCAAGCCAGCAGTGTTCATAGATCTACACAGCACAATTTTTTCTAGTTCTGTACCTGAGCACGAACACAGATTCTTTAGTTTGACATGATATTCCCAAAACTTAATAAATTATTGTACATCTGTATGTATTTCCTGTTGAGTTCACACTTCTTGAAAATATTCTCTCCCTTCTTTTACAAATGGGAAAGAAAATAACATAAAAGACAGCATGACATAGTCGTATTTGCTTGCAAAATGTATGGGTGTAAATTTAGTGTCTTAAAAACCAATAACTGACGATCAGTTGTCATTGATAGGATTTTAGCATCAATCCGTTTTCTCCCATAATTTTTCTCAAGACTAAGTAGGTATTTTTCTCTCACTAAGGAAAAAGCAAATTAAAGGTGACAAGTGAGAACCCTGCAGTGGAAGGAAAGAATGCGGTAGTACAAGATGGAATCCCATGCCTCACTTTGTTCTTTGAATTGATGTGCATCCAAAGCCTATTAAAAAATAAACAACAGCTAAGCCATGTCAAAGCATATTATGTCTCATCATAAAAAAGCAAGCATAATTTTGTGAATGATAGCAACATGGTGTTTAAAATCCATCCTGGAGATTGGAGAGCTGGCTCACTGGTTAAGTTGCTTTCCTGCTAAGCCAAAGGACCCAGGTTTGATTCCCCAGGAGCCATGTGAGTCAGATGCACAAGGTGGCACATGAGTCTGGAATTTGTTTACAGTGGCTGAAGGTCCTGATGTGGCCATATTTTATTTTCTCTCTCTCTCTCTCTCTCTGCCTCTCTCTCTCACACACACACACAAATAAGACAAAATGATTTCATGAAAATTCAAAAATCCATTGTTTTAACAAACATGAAAAATTAATTTCAAATAAAATTATTTCCCTTCCTCCCCCTCTTTCTTTCTTACAGAGTCTTGTGATCAAACCTGTGATCCTCCTGCCTCTGCCCCATGATGTGTTGGAATTATAGGTGAATACCGCCAGACCCAGTTCAAACGAGCTCTAAGTCCAAACTGAAGAGCGTAGTTTGATGGCCTGTGGGTGGGTATGTTTGATTGTTAGTGCTGCAAGGAGACAGCAAACTTCTTCCTTCCTATGTGAGCTGTATGTTCAGGCCTGTGCTGGAAAGCATATGAAATGGCATCCTGGCCAGTTCTGAACGTAATTGGGACAATTAGTATATGAAAAGTAAACTGAAAGGTATGAAACTACTTTCTGTCCAATGTCAGTGCCCTAGTATATGCTGTGGATGCCATGTACATCATCATTTATCACACAGCTTTGATGTAGTAAGCAATGAGGAAGAAACTCATTTTCATACCTGCATGCCATCAAAACCCCAGCCATTCAGAAGAGAAGGAAGTGTCAGAGCTTCAGATGGAAGCTAATCACATGGTGCCTCACCTGAAGTTTCCACTTGCTGTAGAGAAATTCATCAAAATATTGATGAGTAGAAACAAGTGGATGGAAGGTTTGAAAGTGCCTTTTGGGATTAGAGAGATGGCTGAGGGTGTAAAAGTTCTCGCTCCACAACCTAGCAACCAAAGTCAATAGCCCCAGCACTCACATAAAGCTGGACACAAAGTAACCCACTCATCTTTAATCCCAACATGCAAATGGGAGGCAGGGTTGGAAGAATCTCAAAGATTGTAGGCCATCAAGATTGGCATTCCCAATGTCAAAAATGAGAGATACATCAAACTGCCCAGTAAACATTTCTCTTAATGCTCATACCCATATATTACTGCTACTCTCACTTTTGGTAGAGAACCTTCTCTTTTCAGATGGCAGCGACCTTGGGATGACTCAGAAGGCACCATGGTGCTGGGAAGAAGTGACAGAGGAGTGCTCAGCACTGCAATATCTCTATCACATCTTCGAAGGCTCAGGGTCCATTGCAGAAGAGGTGACGGAAAGAATGTAAGAGCCAACGGAAGGGTAGGATACTTACAATGTGCTCCCCCCAGAAACAAAATGGCCTGGATATCCATGACCTCACAGTGCTTGATAATACCTATGTAAGATCATCATAATATGAGGGAAAGATGATGACATCAAAATAAAGGAGAGACTGAGAGGAGGAGGGGATATGATGGAGAATGGAGTTTCAAAGGGGAAAGTGGGGGAAGGGAGGGCATTACCATTGGATATTGTTTCCAATCATGGAAGTTGTTAATAAAAAATAAATTAATTATAAAAAATGAAAGATAGCCAGACTCAAATGGGGGGGGGGGAGAGAACCAACACCAGGCTGTTCTGTGGCCTCACGTGCATGCCATTACTTATACTCCCTGACACATGCACACACATGCATGCTTGAATGCACACATGCATATACACACATACATGCACACATTTGCACACACACTCAACCACACAATTAAAGTGCCTTTCATGTTTTGTCACTTAATACATCTCAGAAATCACATGTTGCACAAGTTCCTTCTTATTTTTACCATATCAGTTCACTGTCATACAAAAATATTTCTCACCATTAATATTGAACAAAACCCAAGACTCACTGTGTGGTGACACATAAAGACTGTGCCACATGCATCCAGGCAAGTGTCCTGCCACTGAGGGACATCCCCAGCCCAACTGGGGTTTTGCTGTAAAGCTTTTGTAAATCCATCCTATTAGGAGTAAGGATATGTGGGCAAGGATGGACGAGTCTCTCCAAGATCACTGTCCCCATGTTCCCAGGACACTGGAAACTATGACCTAGAACTGAAGTTGGGATAAATCAAAGAACACTTGTCTCTATCACTATTTATGAAAAGGGATTCTTGAAAAGGTTCTATGGGATACCATCAGCGTGTTTCCTCAGACAAAGCATATATGTGATCACATGCACTTGTTTCATTTTAAAAAGAAGGACTGGAGAGATAGAGAGATAGCTTAGTGGTTAAGACACTTTCCTGTGAAGCCTAAGGACCTGGGTTTGACTCCCTAGAACCCATGTAAGCCAGACTCATATGTTGGCATGTGCATCTGGAATGTGTTTGCAGTGGCTGGAGGCCCTGGCACACACTTTCTCTCTATGCCTCTTCTCTCTCTCTCCTCTCTGTCAAATAAATAAATAAAATACTTTGTAAAAATATTGGTAGTCTTTTTAGAATAATCAGGCATGCCCATTCTCCCTCTAATCAATAAATAAAAAGTAATTTTTTAAAAAAGAAAGCCCTACAGTTTTAGGGAAAATAGTTGGATGGAACCTGAGCAGGATTCTCAGCAGCCCCTTCCCTAAAGCACCGGGGATGGGGTGGCCCGTCCTTGATTGCACAGTCTCTCTCTGTTAACGTAGCCCACCAACATAATAGGGTCATTTAGAACAATTAAGATTTCAATGTGATGGTCTTACTTGCTACATTGCTTATGTAGCAAGTCTGTAAAATTCTTAAATGAAAAACTTAAGTAAGAAACATCAGCTAATATGAACCATTACAAGATTTCCATAGTCCTTCAACCTTTCAGGACAGTTACAGCTCCATGGCACATGTGTAGATGGTGTTTTCTGATCTGGTGGCACACATTCCTATTTAGAGTAGATGACAGTGAGAGAAAACATTCACCTTAATACAATATGTAGGGATCAAAATATACAGCCAAAAAGCTTTGTTATTAGAAATATCACCCTAGGGGCTGGAGGGATGGCTTAGTGGCTAAGGTATTTGCCTACAAAGCCAAAGGACCCAGGTTTGATTCCCCAGGACCCACATTAGCCAGATGTATAAGGGGGCGCACGCATCTGGAGTTCATTTGCAGTGGCTGGAGGCCTTGGCATGCCCATTCTCAATCTCTCTCTCTCTCTGTCTCTCTCTCCCTCTTTCTCTGTCAAATAAATAAATAAACAAAATAAAAAAAGAAATATCACCCTTGGAGGAGGGTCCGTTTTCCTCCCTATCTGGCCTCTATAAGGGATTGCATTTATATTCTGACACTATACACTTAAGCACACACTGTGGGCTGAGCCTTGGGAAAAATCAATTAACAAATGAAAAATTCACGAATTTAAGCATGAGTGTGAAATAACATGTTATTCATCTGTGCTCAAACAGTTAAGCTATTTCAATCTCTCCTTAACAAAATTGTGATAGCTAATCTCTGATGTCAACTTGACAGGATTTAGAATCACCATGGAAACAAATCTCTGGGCATGTCTGTTAGGGATTTTCTAGATTAGGTTAACTGAGGTGATTTTAGACAGTCTAACAAGGAGAAATTGAAGAACTGCTTCCTGACTGGGGATTAAATATGACTAGCTGCCTCCTCACATACAATGGACTGAAGCCTCAAACTCTTTCTTCCTTAAATTGCTTTTCTTGGTGCTTTGTTGCAGTAAGAAAAGTAATTAATACAAAAATAATAGATAAGACAACTAGCCTCATTGAGGTCACAATACAACGATTCAGTATGTCCTCAGTGATGCGGCTGGTGAATGACTAAATTGTGGAGGAGGAGGATGGTGGTGGGTGGCTCCCAAGCAGCTCTACATATCCCTGCAATGTCTTTAATTCTTTGACAATATGTTCTTTTCATCATCTTAGCTGTTCTTCTAATGTAATACTGTGGTGCTCAGCCTGGAATATACCTTAAGAAATCGTCTAATCAAATTCTCTGCCCTCAAGCAGAGACTTGAGCTCAACAAATTGTTATTAAAGCCTACTGCCTCAGAGTCACTGTTCATGGCTCTGGGGCAGATTCAGAAAGCATGTCTCCTGGGCTGGGGAAATATAAGCTCTTTTAAAGTTATCGATTAGGGATCTGAGTCCCAGGCCTTGAAGATCTTGAAGATCAAGGTCAGAGGGCATGGTGAACTTCTATTTAAAAAGGCAGGTGATCTTCAGTGGTTACATGAGCTCCTCTCAGAGCAAGCAAAGCTTCCATTTCCATGTGACATAAACAAACACCCAAATTAGGAACTAGGGTAGTCACAGATTAACTCAGCAGTAAACTCCTTGAGAAGAATTATCCTCCAAGAAAATATGAGTTATTAAAAAAATAAAACAGGGGCTGGAGAGATTGCTCAGTGTTTAAGGTGCTTGCCTGCAAAGCCTAACAACCTGGGTTCTACTCCCCAGTATCCACTGAAGCCAGGTGCACAAAGAGGGCATGCATCTAGTCTTCATTTGTAGCACCTGGAGGCCCTGGAGCACTCATTCTCTCTGTCTCTCTTCTCTCTGTCTTGCTCTGCTCATAAATATATAAATAAATTTTATAAATGATAGACTATATTATATCCATTAAAATGAAAACAATGAGAAAGGTAATCTAATAATACATGCCCTTCTTTCCCCAAAAGGCCTCAAAATGAGACCAGTCTTCTTGCTTTAAACTGTCAAGGCCCCAACCCTGTACATTTGTGACAAAGATGTCTTACTTTGTCATGTGGGAATTCTAAATCCCAGCCTAGTACCCGATGCAAAACAATTCTGTAAAGGTATAATGAAGTAAACATGAGTGTTGCTTCCTGTTAAAGGTATTTGCCAGAGAAAGTATGAAACCCTGTTACCAGGTACCATAGCAGTTAAGAAAGCCAAGTTGCTCAACTGTGGTCCATTGTCTTACCTATAAATGTAAATTCAAATATTCAACCAAACACTACCAAGACAAACCCAGGAATTTGAAAGGAGAAATGTTCCCATGACAATGTTCATTTTGTCTTCAGTTGTAAAAACAAAACAAACAAACAAAAATCAATAAGGCAAGAGATACACCTAAAAAGGATAATAATTGGAATTAAAGAGATCAAATTATCATTATTTGCAGATGATATGATTCTATACATAAAGGACCCTCAGGACTCTACCAACAAACTGTTAGAGTGATAAACACTTTTAGCAATGAAACAGGATACAAAATAAACACACAAAAAATCAGTAGCCTCCCTATATACTAACAACAAATGCTGAGGATGAAATCAGGGAATTACTCTCCTTCACAATTGCCTCAAAAGAGGTAAAGTACGAATTATGTGAAAAACTCAATCATACGAAAATCAGTGTACACATTTAATGTGATTCTCATTGCCAAGACTCTTAATTTCCCACCAGAAATAGTAAGACCCCATTGCTGAAGACTCCACATGCTTGGGCTGCAAGGTCACTCTGAAATCAAGCTGGAGCTGAGCTGAAAACCTCCTCCCTGTGGACCAACTGACAGAAAGCTGGGAAAAGCTATGCTGCATGCAGCCCTATGGGAGAGAAAAGTCATCAGTAGAGATAAACAACAGTGAACACTGCGAGTCTTAAGTTTACTCAGCCAGGGAAAATGACCAAATGGGTGCAATAGTGGCATGTCTGTTATGAGAAAACTAACCAAGCTCTAACTGGACTGTAGGCCCACTCCATGGGAGAGAACACATGCCTGGTACCAAAAACCTAATCAAAAGCCTATGGCAGGGGAGGTCATGAGCCAGCCTTAGAAGTGTAATGTCTGCTCTTGTCTGGCTACATTATGCTCACCAAACTGTCCTGTGGGCACTTGTCTTAATGTTCAAACCCATATACTAATGTTACACTCATTTTAATTAGAGAAACTTCTCTTTTCAGATGGCGGTGACCACTGGGATGACCCAAAGGTACCATAGTGCTGACTGTGAGAACACGGAGAAGTGTTCAGCCCTGAACCATCTCTGTCATCCCTTCCAGTGGTCGAGGTCCACTGCAGAGGAGATGGTAGAAAGAACATGAGAGCCAAGGGAAGGGTAGGACTGCTTACAATGCAATTGCTCAGTCAGAAATTGGCCTCGATGTCCATGACCTCACAGTACCTGGCACTACCTTCACCAGTCCCTCATAATAGGAGGAAAAGATAATGACATCAAAGTAAAAGAGACTAATTGAGAGGGGGAGGGGATATGATGGAGGGTGGATTTGTGAAGGGGCAAGTTGAGGAGGGGAGGGAATTATCATGGTTTATTGTCTGTAATTATGGAAGTTGTCAAAAAAAAAGTTTTAAAAAATGAAGGCGAAAGAACATTTTAGGTCAGAGAGACTGTAAAAGGTGATTGAGTCTGTCATGTTCCTCAGGGTGGAATGGACTCTTTATTCAGGAATATGGACATAACATAATTGTTTTGCCAGGTCTGCTACTCCTGAAGCTGCTTCCTGCACAGCCCACCTCCCTTCAGTGGGTATTAGCACTGTTGAATTAGAAATGATGGAGGCAAGGAGAGGCAGTCCTGTCCTAGAGCCTTAATGTCCTCCTGGAAAAACCATGAAAACCTGCCCTTTGGTCACCATTAGTGAGGCTCACCTGGGAAACACACAGCCTTGTTCCCTCATGGGAAAAGGCAGCTTTTGTTAGGTTGAGAAGACAAGTTGGCAATCTGTTGGAAACCCACCCCTGCCTACTAAAGCTAAATAGAAATATGTCCTGTGTCCCAGCCACACCACTCCCCAGTTTACCAACAGAAGTGAATGTTTATGCTCATGAGGAGACCAATGTGAATATCCATGAGCGCTTCATTATAACAATCAAAGACAGGAAACAGCCCAGATGCCCATCAAACGAGAATTGTGATATATGCATACTATGGAATATTGCACAGTGAATAGGAACAAGTTCAGGCCAAGTTATGCCAGAGATAGAATTTTGAGTGAAGGAAACCTGTGAACCAATCATGAAAGCGACATCACTCTTTTTTCTTTTTTGCAACACCACTCAACACCATTTATATCAGTACAAAAACACAAAAAAGTAACAAATAACAATGAAAGAATAATAGTCAGTTTAGGAATGGAGTAGTTACCTTCATAGGAAGGAAGTTACCTCCTGAGATATTATAAATACTTTATAATGATCTGTTTGGCAGAATATATATATATTACATATATATATATATTTTTATATATAATTACATATAATTACATGCATACACACATAAATACATGCATACATATATATATATATACATATATATAATATTATTTCTGTGTCTCACATATGGTTTCCACATTGTACTTAAACTTCAGCTACATAATTTTTAAAAATAAACTCAGCTCCAAGCAGATGATTTACTGTGAAATGGACAGTACTCCCTCCAAAGCTCAGGGAACCTTGTGGGAAAGAGGCTAAAAGAATCTAAGAGCAGGAGGGGAGGATGGCTGTGAAACTCTGTCTTCAGGATATGACATGGCTCTTATACTCATGAACTTAAAGCAGCTGGTGGTTCCCAGCACAGAATTAAGCCTGTCAATACTTCATCATTGATAGAGGAAGAGTGCATGAGACTCCAGATCTGCCAGAGTAGGTAATGATTGCTGGAAGAGAGAGGAATCAAGTTCATCAGTGGTAGAGCCACTGGTAAGCTGCCCATTTCACAGTAAATCACCTTCCACCCGTGATCATGCAAGCACCCCTAATGAAGTCAATGGGTTAAAAAAAACCATGAAAATAAAATAGATGTTAATGGGAGAGAAGGGTCTTAATGGGAAATGGGAAAGGATAAGAGAGGGTAAGATCAAAATACATAATATGTATGAAAGTAGAAAAGAATTTTTAAAAACTAGAAAACTAATTAAAAATAAAAGCCAATCTTTCCAGGAAGAAAAGAATTGGGTCAGTATAGTGAATAGAAGCTCTTTTGTGGTGAGGACTCTATAGTCAGCACATTTTCACATGATGGGAAAATCATCATGTGAATCCACTTAATTATTACAACTGCCCCACAGTCATTTATAGAAACTGCTCATAACTATTTAAACACATTGCCTGGGAATGTTTCTGAAGTGCTTTTAATACCTTCCAGTTGTGGTACATGAGTGTGATTTTTCCAGGTCCACATTCTTGGTATTGAGCTAATTGAAAAATCTTGTGCAGAGGAATTGTAGCAATAAAGAAACCCATTGTTCTCTTGCCCTCTCTCCTATTCAGTTTCCTTTATTAGGATGAGGGAAGCAGAATAAGAGAAAGGACTTATCATATTCACTCTACTAAAATTAGTCTCTAGGTATAGAGTTTCCTCTCAATCCTTCCAACTTACCACCATTCTTAGAGAGTCTCCACCTGGAGCTCTCAGCCAGGCCTCTGCTAACAATTCTGCCTCGTGGTTTATCTTTGAAGGAGGATGGTGGAGAGTTGGCAAAAACTGACTGGAAAAAGTATCATATGCAGTTCTCACAGTGTTAATATCTTCTTACAATTATTTCATCCTACCAGATTCCCTACTGAATCTTCTTGCTTTCCAGAAAACATTCTGCATAGTAAAACTGAAAGAACTGTACAAGTTTCAAAAACATATAACTCAGCTATAAAAGTAGCGGTCACTTTTCAGACACATGGTTTACTTATTTCCTAACTACCTCCCTAAGTGTCCTCAAGATTCTGTTCCTCTGAACAACTAAAACAATAGGGATGTAAAATTAGCGAAAGTAGATTCTCCTGGTTCCTTGGGTATATTTGCTAAAAGTTGTGCTGGTCTCTGACCCTTTCGAGGACTTGTTTTCTTAGATTAGTGTGGATCTTTAGGTAGGGTGGTGTTTTCAGCTTCTGACTCCTTCCCTCTGCCCTCTTTCCAGGTGGCACTTAGCTGTCAGGGCCTGAGACAGTAGTGTTCCTGGTGAGACCTGGTGGCTGGAGAGAAGATCACTTCTGGGATTCCTGAGTGTCCACCGTTGCTTTGGTAACCCAGAGGACATGGTCCCCGCCTAGTAGCTTGCTTGATGCATGGCCCATTTGCTTCCATCTGCACCCTCCAGCAATTCATGGCCAATTCTGTTCCATCTTTACCCTTCAGTGATACTGCAAGGTTGATGTTGACCAGCCAAACCATGGTTCCAGGTGACCTCCCTCGGCCTCAGCCTCTCCTGTGCTCTAGCTGGCATCATTCTTGTCTCAGGCTACCATCCAGTCCTTTGCCTAGGCACTCCAGCCCTCAGTCTCCCTGCCTCTCACCTTGGTAGGCCCCACAATGCCAGTTGACTTTGTTCAGCCTTGGCATTAGCCTCTAGGGACCTCAGGGACTTTTGAAATACACATGCAGGCCCCAGAGCGGTAATTCTTCATGTAGCATATATCAAAAGACCCAAGGCCTGATGGAAATGTAGGCTAGTGAACTCCACCCTCATAATTTAGTGTTTGACTTAGGTTTGTAGTTTTCAAAGAACTGGCTATGTTAGCAGTTTTTTCGTTGAAGCCAATGCTGATACCAAGGCTGCTGCTGGCTCTTGGCACACACCGACCATGGGAAGATCAAGCCAGATTAGGGAAGCCAAGAGTGGAGTACTTCAAATGTTACCCCAGTTCATATTGACGTAGCTGACGGGAGCCTTATGAGAGCCTTGCATTCTGGATTACATACAGCAATGATTTTTGTTAAATCACATGATTCTTTTAATAGATACAGAAAAGGCCCTTGACAAAGCCTATCATCCCTTCATAAGAAAATCCCAAAAGAAACTATGAATAGAAGGATTTTTAACACAATATAGGTTATGTATGTATAATAGGAAAAATTAAAGATAAAATGGGGGAACAATTCTACTCAAATTTGGAATGAAACAATAGTTTCTGCTTTCTCCAGAAAATTTCTTAATCAATATACTGTTCGAAGTCTTACTATATGACAAGAGAAGAAATAAAAGGGATATAAGTAGGAAAAAAAGAATAAAATTATTCCTGTTTCCAAATAATATGATCTTTTACCTAAAAGACCATAAAGACTGCATGAGAAAACTCAGAATTGTTAAATACTTTCAGTACAGTAGCAGGATACAAAATTAAATACATCCAAAAATTAGTAGCTTCCCCTATATACCAATAACAAACATGTGAAGAAAGCAACCAGAAAAGCAATCTTATTCATAATAGCTTCAAAAATACCTAAAATTATACCCTGTCAAGGAAGTAAAAGACCTTTACAATGAAAATTTTAAAACACTGAAGAGAGAAATTGAAGAAGACATGAGAAGATGGAAAGATGTTCCATGGTCATAATTGATGGAATTTAATGTTTTGAAATGGACCTATTACAAAAGCAATCTAGAGATTCAATGCAATTCCCATCAAAATCCTAACAGCAATCTTCAAGAAGCTATAGAAACAATTCTAAAATCCACATAGAAGTACAAAACACCCCCAAAGCCAAAGCAATCTGGAGACAAAAGAACTATGCTAAAGGCATCTGATTTCAAGTTATGTTACAGAACCACAGTAAATGAAACAATAAAAGAACCATTGCATAAAAACAGATCTGTAGATCAACGCAATAGAAGAGAGCACTCAGAAATTTACCAACACAGTCACAACACCAGATTTTTAACAAGTATGCAAAAAGTATACCTGGGTGGGGGGCAACCATTTCAACAAATGGTACTGGAAAAACTCTATATCCACATATAAAAGAATGGAACTAGATCCCTGTCTCTCACCCTGGACAAAATTCAGTTATAAATTGATCTAAGACCTTAATGTAAAACCTGAAACTGCCAGGCATGGTGGCTCACGTCTTTAATCCTAGCACTTGGGAGGCAGAGGTAGGAGGATTGCTGTGAGTTCAAGACTACCCTGAGACTACATAATGAATTTCAGCTCAGCCTGAACTAGAGTGCACCCTACCTCAAAAAAAAAAAAAAAAAACACCCTGAAACTCTTCTGAAAATCTGAAAACAGTTTGAGTATATGATATAGCCAAAGACGTTATAGGAAAAGACTTCAATACCTCAGAAAACTAAACCAAGACTAGACAAATGGAAGTACATAAAATTTACTACATAGCACAGAAAAAAGCTGCATTAAGAGACAGCATACAGGGTAGAGGAAAATTGTGGCTAGCTACAAATGTGGCAGAAAATTGTTATGCAGAACACAAAAAGAATTCAAAAACCAAACACAAAAAAAATCCCTCAAACAACCCAACCTATAAATGGGCTAATGAAATGAACAGACAGTTCTCAAAAGATGAATTATAAAAGGCCAATAAACATTTGAATAAAATGTGTTCAATATTCTTAAACATCAGTGAAATGCAAGTTACAAACATTGAGATTCTATTCCAGTGTAGTCAGAATAGCAATCACTAAGAAAACAACAACCCAGTGGGAATATGGTCAATATGCAATATGTTCATACAGTAAAGTACACAATTAATAAAAAAAGAAAGAAAACAATAATAACCAGTGCTGACGAGGATGCAGATAAAAGGGAAGTCTTACGTATGGCTGGTGGGAATGTAGACTAGTCCATCCACCACAGAAATCAGTATGGATGCTCTTCACAAAAGTGAAAGTAGAACCATGCCACTGTTAGAAGGTCTCTTAGTCAACATACTACCGAGATACCTGCACGTCTATGTTTATCGCTACACTATTTGCAATAGTTAAGATATGAAATTGGACTGGGTGCCTATCAAATGATGAATGGATCAATTCATATATATATATATATATATATATATATATATATATATATATACACACTACAGTTTTATTCAGCCATAGAGAACATTGAAATTATGTCATTTGCAAGAAAGTAGATGTAACTGGAGACGATTATATTAAGAGAAATGAGTGAAAGTAGGAAAATAAAAGGGACTAACAGGAATGATCCAGGTTTGCTAAAAAGGGTACGTGGGTGTAATGTACATGATGTATATACATGTTTGGTTTTTTTTTTTTTTTTTTTGCTTTTTCAAGGTAGGGTCTCACTCTAGCTCAGGCTGACCTGGAAATCACTCTGTAGTCTCAGAGTGGCCTCGAACTCATGGCAGTCCTCTTACCTCTGCTTCCCAAATGCTGGGATTAAAGGTGTGCACCACCACGCCCAGCCACACATGTCTTTTTTAACCCGTCACTTTGAAAAATGAATACATCAGAAATTGTCTTAAATAGACATATGTTTAGTATTTCCTTATGGGCTTAATGTATTTCTCTCTTGGTTTACTTCTTTCTTTCTGTTTTTTTGTTTGTTTGTTTTGGTTTTTTGATGTAAGGTCTCACCTTAGTCCAGGCTGACCTGGCATTCACTATGACTCAGGGTGGTCTTGAACTCACGGTGATCCTCCTACCTCTGCCTCTCGAGAGCTGGGATTAAAGGTGTGGAATACCACACCTGGCTCTTTGATTTTTGTTTTTTGAGGTAGGGTCTCACTCACTAGTCCCAGGCTGACATAGAATTCAATATGAAATCTCAAATTGTCCTCAAACTCACAACATTCCACCTAACTCTGTCTCCTGAGTGCTGGGATTAAAATTGTACATCACCACACCCAGCTTCATGTATTTCGCATCCTTCACCCAGTTATCTCACCTTTCACAATTCTTTGTAAACAGTTAATAGGTACTTGAACAGGGCTCCAGCTACCCAGGCAGCAAGGTCAACAATCAACTGATGAACTCATGAAACTGAAAGGCTTCTTTGTAGCCAAGGGGAGTAATGAAGACATAGTCTACAGAACAGAAAAGAATCTTTGGTATCCATTTATCTGGCAGAGGTTTAATATATATAATTTATAGAGAACCAAAATAAAACTACAAGAAATCAAAATAGGACTGGAGAGATGGCTTAGCGGTTAAGCACTTGCCTGTGAAGCCTAAGGACCCTGGTTCGAGGCTCGGTTCCCCAGGTCCCACGTTAGCCAGATGCACAAGGGGGCGCACGCGTCTGGAGTTCGTTTGCAGAGACTGGAAGCCCTGGCGCGCCCATTCTCTCTTTCCCTCTATCTGTCTTTCTCTCTGTGTCTGTCTCTCTCAAATAAATAAATGAATAAATAAATAATTTAATAAAAAGAAATCAAAATAATGGGCTAAGGAATTAACCAGGAAGTTCTCAAGAAGAAATATATACAACCGATAAATAATTTTTAAAATGTTCTACCTCTTTAATCATCAAAGGAATGGAAATAAAACTTCTCCAAGGTCCCATCTCACTGCAGTCACTATGGCTGTCACCAAGAAAATAAATGACAATGAATGTTGTCAAGGATGTAGGAAAGAGAAGCCACAATCCTCATTTGGTGGAAGTGTACACTAGTATAGCCATTATGAAAGTAGGTGTGCTGGTGATACAACAAAATGACAATAGAATTACAATATGACCCAGATATCCCACTTCTTGGCATATACACAGCATGGGATACATGCACCTGCATTGCACTGCAGCTGTGGTCACAGGATTTTACACCCAGCATAGAGAAACTGGCACATGTGTTTCCACTGCAGTTTTGCTCACATAAGCTAGGACTCAGAATCAGCCTCATTGTCCACCAAGTGATGAGTGGGTAAAGAAGATGTGGTACACACAGTGGAGTTTTATTCCACTAGAAAGAAAAATAAACTTACAGAATTTACTGGAAGGAAAATGGTTTGGACTGGGAATATTATACTGAAATAACCTAGGCTCAGAAAGATCAATATTGCATGTTGTGTTCTATGTACAGATACTAGATTCCAGTTTTTAAAATGTTTATATTTATTTATTTGCTACCAGAAAAGACGGGGACTGGGTATGCCAAGATCTGCAGCTGCTACAAACATTCCAGATGCGTGCGCCACGTTGTGGGTACTGAGGAACTGAGTTCAGCTTGTTAAACTTTGCAGGCAAGTACCTTAACCACTGAGCCATCTCTTCAGACTAGATTCTGTATTTTATTCGAGTGTATGTAGAGGAGAGACAACTAGAAAGGGCCCATGAGAGGGAAATTTGAAGCTCTAAAAGAGAAGGGCAGGGAGGGTAATAGAAAACATGATGTGAAGTGGAAGGGCCGGTACTGGAGGTGGAAAGCTTTGAGGAAGGATGAGGGACATGGAGACAGAGAAGAGGAGGGGTCAAGGAGAATGAATCAAAACCAAGAGCATATGAAAATGCCACAGGAAACCCAGCACTTTATCCACTTAATTTTTTTTTAAGTACAGACAAACTGGATTTGTTCTTTATGCTTCCTGTCCACAATAGTCCCTTAACCCTATGCCACAGCAAGCTGCCCAGTTACAGTAGGAAGGCGCCGTGTCTGCTTCACACTTTGAGAACTGGGTAGACGTGATCAAGCCACATGAGTTTTCTTTCCCTAAAGACAATCTGGATTGAAAGAGAATTATTACCTTCCTGAACTGTACATGGTTCAAGTAAAGACTAACTCTTTGTTTCCGAGACTCATTAACCCATTTGCTCCTGTGTCCCTGATGGACAGACTGTTTGCTTTGCTTCTAGCTCCTGCATCTAACCCACAGGCATGGAACAGCTACGGTGGATAGAGAGAACGTTACAGCTAGGGGATTGCTAACGTAGAGGGCAATAATATTTTGCTGCATTCTTTGTGATGGAGAATGCCCATTGAGGACCCCATTCTAGTTCTCTCTTTGAGCAACTACTGACCAAAGGGCTTTAATTACAGGGCATGCTGCATGCTGTAAAGTGGGAAGTAAGTCTATCCCTATTGCTAAAGTAGTATTTCAATTACTTAATTAAACATTATGAAACTAAAAATCCCTACATACTGTAATCATTTTCAAATATTCACTTTCCTGCCAATGGCTGTATTTTGCCAGGCTGTGGAGACAAAGCAAGTTGGCAAGGTGATGGAAAAACCTGTCATTGGCAGCAAAGAACATTATTCTGCTGCCAATTTCATGGGCAGGTGCTTGGGATTTGATAAGATATGAGAAGAACTTATGTTGCTATGATTCTGAACTTTATAAAAAGCCACTTCCTGCTATTTTCATGTTTTGACCCCAAGTGCATTCTGGGGAAGTTTTCTGTCATCTCTGTGGTCCACCACCATCCCACGCCTCTCCAAATCTAGAAAAGAAATACATCTAAAGAGGTGTAATGTCTGCACAATACACACTCCATAGCAGCGGAGTGTGGAAACATCTACCAAAGCATCCTGAAGGTGCGTGGGAGGAGGGGGGGGTGTTAACCAAAACTAAATATGACCCAAAAGGCCATAAAAAACCCATTATTTTATATATATCTGCATAGATAGATATAGAAACAATGAAATGAAATGCCAAGCCTCTAGAGCATCTAATTTCTAGGAGATGGGCCTGGAGAAACCCCTCACATTAAAGGCAGAGTGAATGCAGCATCGCAGAATGATATGCCACACTTGCATCGAAGGGTCCAAGCCAAGTCGCATCTCTGTTCATGGGGCATCACCTCGTAGTCTGCACATTACAATGGGCTTCTCCTGTTCCATTGTACTTTGGCCCTCCCACTTTACCTACCCCATTTTTGGGTAAGTTTTTCCAATCTTTTTCCTGAGGGAAGTATTCTCACTACTAAAACAAGTCTTGTTCAAGAGAGGAAAATGGCATTTTTAAAGGACCCTATGTTGAACCATCTTTGAGTTTTTAAAATTTTTATTTATTTATTTGAGAGAGATAGAAAGGAGAGAGAGAGAAAGAGAGAGAGAGAGAGAATGAACATACCAGGACCTCCAGCCAGTGCAAACCAACTCCAGACACATGTACCACCTTATGCATCTGGCTGATGTGGGTCCTGGGGAATCAAACTGAGTCCTTTGGCTTTGCAGCCAAGTGCCTTAACTGCTAAGCTATCTCTCCAGCCCACATCTTTGATTTTTTCCTCAGTCTAGTGGAATGCACAAGTTGTTGGACCCCAGATGAGAAAACTGAAAGTATTTTCTGGGTTAGACACTAACATCACACACCCCAGGGCCAGGAGGATTTTCTCTCTGGATCTGTTTTATTAAAACTGAAGCCTGCAACATAAGAAGTCTATTTTTCCTTAATGTGAAGTTGTAGCAATATCAACATTCATATTAGGGACTGTAAGGATCTTTGGCTTGCTCCCTCTAAGCTACTCAGCAGAGCCCTAACGTGCTTCGTTTCAACCAAAAAGAACATGTAGCAAGTCCAACACACTAGTACACTTGCAGGTGTGTGTGTGTGTGTGTGTGTGTGTGTGTGTGCACATATGTGTAACACTGAAGAGTGGTCCATACGTGCCAATAAGACTGAGAGTTTAGTTTTCTGTATCCTCACAAAGCCTTCGACATATTTGTAGTCAGATGTTCTGCCCCTAAGCTATGCTCTTCACACCCAACATTTTTGTCCCATGGAATCCCTAAGCTTTTTGGATTACTCAAAGACAGCATTCATTATCCAAGAGAATGGAGGTCACGTGGCTTTGGAAGTCTTCAGCTGAAATCTCCTAGATTCCTCCTTCTCACCCCAGGATTTGGGAGTCTTTGGTAGTGATTTCCTGGAGCCTTCAGACTCAAAACCAGGATTTTTGCTGCCATGCTTGTCTCAGCAGAGGATCAAGCCAGAGCGCATTACTGTTCATGAGCCCTCACAGAGCAGTTCCTTACGTGGTACTAAGCTGTTTACATGTGCAGGTCAGAGCACACTGGAGAAGTCAGCACATCTCTGGGCACATCAGGAAGGTAGAAAGCAAATCAGAACACAGCCCTGGCTTGATTTTTTTTAAGGGAGTGATGGCTCCTCACCACCTCCATCAGGAGAAAAACCCCCTGGTTTCTGCATGCAAGGGTGTTGGGTGGACCATGCTCAGAGCTCGCTGGTGAGAAACCAGTCACAACGTATTAACATGTCACCTGCAGCTGAAAAAAAGCCTCCTCAAACAAGACGCTTGTGAAGCCTTAGTTATGCCTATAATTACTCCAACCTAGCTGAAGCTAATTTTAATACCTCTGCATAACACTCCAGGAACGGAGTTATAGGTACAAAGCAGCTTCTAATTAGAATGAAAAGAGCCCGAGTGCGCACTTGGCTTCTTGGTGTTCTTCCATATTTCCCTAATCAGAGCAAAGCAGAGCAGTCTTTCAGTGGCTTCTGAGTAATGAGCACTTGTTTCAGGGCCACAGAGACTAAAATAAGGCAAACACACATTAACAGCCTGGGAACAATAACCACAGGAAGTGAGTGTTGCTGGTTTAGAATGCACGCTGTAAGTGATTCCAGAGGTGTGGAAATGCGGCGATTACACCATCATGGAGGACCAACGGCCTGTTTTATGGAAGTCATAAAAATAATCTCATCAAGCTTGTTGCTCCTTGGCTCACTTCAGGCAACTGGAAACTGGAAGGGAAATGTTAATTGGGGCTAATGGATGGAGTCAGCGTGACTTCTTGACCTCCAAGTACTTGAGAGGCTGAGACCAGAGCCACAGAAAGCTCGGTCTGCTGAGGTTGGGCTGAAGTGAGGAGAAGATTCAGCAGCTGGCACCAGAGTCAATCTTTTCTTGACATTGTTCTGTCCTCAGGGGACCTCCAAGAGCTGTGGTGATACTTACCACAGGCTAGGCCCTGTTCCAGGCAGTTAGTAGTTTGAACTTGACCTCTACTCCATGAGGAAGGCAGCATCCAACCCTCAGGTTCCACGCTAGCACCCGCGTTACGTCTTTTTCTCCTTGGCCTCACTGCATGATCCTGGCCCGAGCCTCCTCTCCACTGTGTCCTGAAGCTCCCACCCTGGCCTGAGGTTAAAGCCTGCATCTAATAACTCTCTATTTGCATATTTGTAGAATAGGGGGCTGAAGTAAGTGATAAATAAATACTGCATAGCTATTGCTCCTGTCAAAGTGTGCATCGGAAATGTGTCTAATATTTAGAGCTTCAGAAGTTGTAACTTCTTGCTATAAGACAGTATACAAAATTTGATCTCAACTTATAAAATGCTATATGAATCACAAACAGATACACCTAAATTAGAAGATACAAAAATTCAAAAGTTAGCATCTCTGAACAGAAAATGGATGGGTACTTTTACTGACTCTGTTTTCTAAGACAAAAGTCATATGAGATCCTACCAGCTGTTCAAATATTTGTTGAGGGCCAGGGAGATTACTCAGTGTTTAAAAACTGCTTGCTGGCCTAGAGAGATGGCTTAGCAGTTAAGGCGCTTGCCTGCAAAGTCTAAGGACCCAGGTTTGATTCTCCAGGACTCACATAAGCCAGATGCACAAGGTGGTGCATGTGTCTGGAGTTTGTTAGCAGTGGCTAGAAGCCCTAGTGGGACCATTCTTTCTCTCTCTCTCTCTCTCTCTCTCTTTATCCCTCCCTCTCTCACTACTCCTCTCCCTATCTCAAATAAAAATAAAAGTTAATAGACTAAAAATAATTTAAATATGCTTGCTGGCAAAGTGTGCCAGCCTGAGTTCAATTCCCTGGTACCTATGTAAAGACAGATGCACAAAGAGGCACATCTATCTGGAGTGGCAAGGGGCTCTGGTGCCCCCATTCCCCACCCCACCTCTCTGTCTGCAAATAAGTAAGTAAAAATTTAAATTACCACTGACTTGAATATCATCATGTCACAATTGCTGAAGAGTTAATGATATAGGGAACAATCCAGGGAAGAATAGTAAAATGTAGCGTGCAATTCATAGAAATCTTCATGTGATTTTAACTGTTCCCTAGGAAAATCCTAGCTTCACACCACAGTCTTTCCTTTCTCTGTTCAGCCCAGAGAATGAAATCAGGATTTTTCCCCTAATGCTAAGTGTGGGAACATCAGTACTATTGACAACCCACATTCTGAAAATTGCTTAAAGATACCATGCCAGGAAAAGGGCTCTAGTGGGACATCTACCTTTATTTATTTTTTTATTATTTATTTATTTATTTATTTGAGAACGACAGACACAGAGAGAAAGACAGATAGAGGGAGAGAGAGAGAATGGGCGCGCCAGGGCTTCCAGCCTCTGCAAACGAACTCCAGACGCGTGCGCCCCCTTGTGCATCTGGCTAACGTGGGTCCTGGGGAACCGAGCCTCGAACCAGGGTCCTTAGGCTTCACAGGCAAGAGCTTAACCGCTAAGCCATCTCTCCAGCCCTATCTTTTTTTTTTTTAACATGTTCCTTTGAGGCACACTGTAAATTTGTCACAATGAGTGGAGGTTGCACAAAACAATTTCTTTTTTCTTTTTTTTTTTTTTTTTCCTGAGGTAGGGTCTCACTCTAGCTCAGGATGACTTGGGATTCACTATGTAGTCTCAGGGTGGCCTCAAACTCATGGTGGTCCTCCTACCTCTGCCACCTGAGGGCTGGAATTAAAGGTGTGTGCCACCATACCCAGCTCAAAATAATCTTTTAATATATTTATTTACTTATTTACAAGAGGAGAGAGAGAGAGAATATAGGTGTGCTAGGGCCTGTAGCCACTTCAAAGGAATGCCAGATGCATGTACCACTTTGTGCATCTGGCTTGACATGGGTACTGGGGAACTGAACCCTCGTCATTAGGCATTGCAGGCAAGCACCTTAGCCACTGAACAATCTGCCCAGGCCACACTAAATAATCTTAGTTTGAACACCTTGGTGTACTAAGGATCCTTTAAGATCACTCTAGCCAAGACTCATTGATCCAAGCCTTTCTGCCCCTCCAGAGCTCTGTGGCTGTGAAGAAAACCTGAGCTGAAGTCTTTGTGGAGATACTTTGGGCTTCAAGTCTATGGAAATAAAAAGAAAGCTTTCTGTCCAGTTGTAGCTAAGTGTGTGCTGCTGGCATTTCAGCTGTGGGCTTAATTCCGTGCTTCGTCACTTCATGCAAGGTTTTAGCTGGTTTTTAACTAGGTAACAAGCAAAGAAAAACATCGTATGTGAAATGGACAACCATTTGCCACAGACACCTTTGTATTTGAAACCAGTTATACAGCACCTGAGTTAAAGCACTACTCACAGGCTCTTGGAAACATCTGACTTCATCAGATTGAACACTGCTATTCTCGATATTTTTACTGTATTTTATTTAATGTTCATATTACCTATATCAATTCTATGATTTTTATGTATATGTTCTACTTAACCATAAATTATCAGGACCCAGTGTTATTAATGTAGATGAGTAACAGAAATTTGATTATTTTTTTCTCTTCAACGTAAGCACATTTAAATTGTATTATACAAAGGTGCTTAATAAAACAGCTTTTCAAGACTATGAGAATGAAGGAAAATATACAGTGTTTTAAAAGTCCTTCTTGTTACTGTTTTACACATAGCTCATGCTTATTACATAAAATGGAACAGATAGAAACAAAAATTACTATTTCTACTAATTTGAAATAACAACTTGATGTAAACATTTCAAATTTTCCTCTATTTTACAGAAAAGTAGATAGGTAAATAAATAGGTGACACATGGATAATAGATTATAGGTAAAATATATTCATACTTTATGGTATATTTTTTCTATATCTTATAACATAAATGCTCATAGTTTTTTTAATATAGTTGCATCTTTAGTTTTTTAAAAAGCCTGTAACTTTTGCTAGTTGTATTTCTGTAACAAATGCCTGAGATAATAGATTGTAGAGAGAAAAGGTCTGTTTTTACCCTCAGTGTTGGTGTTCTAGTCTACCATCAGGTTGACTCATGGTCTGGAGGCCTCTAGTGTGTGCTGGATGACCATGGAGGTGGTGTGCAACAGAAAAACAGCTGCTTCACTCATGGCAGGAATTGAAAGAAAAGGGGGGGGGCTAGAGTGCCACCATCCCCTTCAAGCACTATCCCCAATGATCTAGCAACCTCTCAGTAGCTTAACTCAGCCCCTTCTGGCTTCTCTACAAGCCCATGTGTGGAATTCAGTTATAGATCTCTCCCCCATAAATAGCATGCAAGATATATTCTCCACAGATTCCCGGGATTCTCCCAAGGTCCCATGCCTTTCTTGGACCACCCCACAAAGAAAATGATAGAAAAAGGAAAGTACCATGGAGTTCTTCAAACAACAGGGCTACAGGAAAGAGGCAAAGTAAGATTATTAAAGTGAATATATTTCATTGTAGTTTGGGAAATAGGGATTTTTGATGTGCCTTTATCAATATAATAAAACAACCAGCATAACTGAATGATTTGAAGTGTTTTGGAATCAACAAAAAAAATGGGAGTGGGTCAATCTTATAGTTTGTGTTGACCATCTCATTATATTCATGAAACGTTACCATCAATATAGAGTTCATGATATCCATAGTAATTTCAGATGACCAACCCAATTGTCTTAATTCCAAAGAGCACACAGAGCAGTTCACAAGGGCAGAATGAGATCATTTTATTATGCAAACATTTTGACTATCTGCGAAAGTCCCCTGTCTGGAGGTGCTGGTGGCCTCTTGGGGTGGTAGTTTTATTCTCCTTTCCTGCAGCTGACTTCTGCTTTGAGGACTGTCGAGAAAGAGACGCTTCACTTCATAGAAAGTAAAGAGCAAATGACTCATCTGCTCTTCTTCTAGTCTTTCATTCCGATATACACTTCCCTGGAAAATTAAGTTCCTTGTTTGCTGAGAAAGCTGTCTGTCTAAACCTTCACCATACCTGTTAGTAGCCAGGTAGCACCAAAGCACTTGAGGCATTCATGGATAAGCATAGCTTCTGCTTTCCCCCAAGCCAGGGGGCCACAGCTGGTGAGATTCCGAAGCCCTTGCAGTTACCAACTCTACTGGGCTATCCCATGGAATGTTCTCATCATATAGACAGAAATGTATTACCAAGTCACCCATGTTCAACTCTCCAGGTCTCACATAAGCCAGACACACAAAATGGCACAAGAATGCAAGGTAGCACATGCATCTGGAGTTCAATTGCAATGGCTGGAGGCTCTGGAGGGCCAGTTCTTTCTCTCTCTCTCTCTTAAAAAAGGGCCAGTCTGTTGGGCTTGAATAAAAAAAAAGTCAGTAGCCTTCCTGTATACGAATGGCAAACATATTGAGAAAGAAATAAAAGTGTGATTCACTATTCCCTCAAAAAAAAAAAAATCAATCATTTCAGAATATCCTTAACCAAGGAAGTGAAAGTCCTCTACAATGACAACGTTAAATCACTGCAAAATTGAGGGAGACCACAAAGGATGGACCACTCTCTCATCTTCATGGATTGGTAGCATTTATAGCATGAAAATAGCCATCCTATCAAAAGAAATGTACAGATTCAGCACAATTCCAAACAAAATTCCAATACATTCTTTCCAGCAATAGAAGAAAAAGATCTTAAAATTCATATGGAAGCACAGAAGGTACTGGATAGCCAAAAGTGTCCTCAGCAGATACTGGTAGAGGCATCAACATGTCAAATTTCAACTTATACTAAAAATCCATAGTAATAAAAACAGCATAGTACTGGCATAAAAATGGAAAGTTAGATTAATAGGTCAGAAGATCCAGGCATAATTTCATGTAACTAAAGTCACCTAATTGTTTTTACAAAGACATCAAAAACACACATTGGAGAAAAGAGCATTTTCAACACTTAGTGCTGGGAAAATTGGGCAACCATACGTAGAAGAATGGACCCTTATTTCTCACCATACATAAAAATCAATTCCAAATGGATCAGAGACCTTTCAGTGTATGACCTGATCCCCTGTAAAGACTAGAGAGAAAAAAAAAAAAAAATATCAGGAGAACACTACAAGATATAGATCTGGGAAAAGGCTTTCTGAATAGGACTCCAGGAGCCCAGAGAATAAGACAAACATTCAATAAATGCAAAATCAAGAAACTTAAAAGCTTCTATACAGCTAAGAAAATCATCAACTGAATTAACCGACAGCCTACAGAATTGTAAAAAGTCTTTGCTAGCTATACATCTGACATAGGATTAATATGTAGAATATACAAAATACTCAAAAGCTGAAGCAATTAAAAAAAAAACAAAAACACTCAAAAACTGGGCATGAGACTTGCCAGAGAGTTCTCAAAAGAAGAAATTAAAAGAAAAAAATCCACTTTAAAAATGTTCATCTTTATCCAATAAGAAAATACAAATTAAAAGAACTTTGAGATTCCATCTCTCCTCAAAATGGCTTTCATCAACAATCAAGTGACAACACATGCCAGAGAGGATCTGGAGAAAGAGGAACCCTTGTTTATTGTTGATGGGAGTTTAAACTGGTACAGCCACTCTGTAAGTAAGTATGGGTGTTTTTCAAAATCCTAAAAATAGACCAACCATATGACTCGACTACAAAACTCTTGGCATATACATTAAGGACATTATACTTTGCAATAGAGACACTTGCTCAGCCATGTTTGTTGCTGCTCTATTCACAACAGCTATGAAATAAAATCAGCATAGATGACCAACATCTGAGGAATAAATGGTGGAAAAGTGGTACATGCAAACAATGGAGTTTTATTCAGCTGTAAATAAAAATGAAATTATGAAATTCATAGGAAAATGGATGACATGAAAAAATATACTAAACAAGGAAATCCAGGCTCAAAAAGACACATGTGGTATGTTCTCTTTCATAACCAGATCCGAGAATGGAATATGTAGATTGTATGTAACATGGAATAAGAGACACTAATAGTGGTCAGGAAGCTAGAATGGGGCCTGGATGGAGGAGAAATTTGGAGTAATTAAGGAAGGGAATAGGAGACAAGTAAGTAGAAAGACAGAATATGAGGATGGAAAGCTTCATGCTGGAGAGGGGAAAGGAGGGAGGGAGAAGGGAGAAGATATAAATAAAACTAAAGACACTGAATAACACATAATGAAACATCTTCTTTGTCTGTTAAAAATATAATTTAAAAGCGAGGGAAAGAAATAATGGCATACAGGAAGAGAGAGAGAGTGCAAACAAGTGAGCTTGGGGCAGAAGCATCATACCATGGTGAAAAGAGCTTTTACTCTGGAGCCACAGGTTGTTGGAGGTAAATCCCAGTAGGGGAAATTAGTCTCTCAGTGAGCTTTTGGTCAGGGAGGCCCATGACCCCCCTTAGAACAATACAGGATACCCCAAGTGCTCTTAGATAGCCACTATGACAAGACAGTAAGACCCTGTGGCTGAAGATACCACATGCACAGCCACGAGACACTGGGAATCAACCTTTAACTGAGGTGGAAGCCAGTTCTCTGCCGATAGCTGCCACAGTACTGAAGAGTGTCAATGGGACTCCTGAGGAAGAAAAGTCAGCAGCTCTCCTGCAAGCAGCAGGTCCACGCAGCCAACCGTCCAGCAAGATGGGTCTGTCGGGACAGTAGTGGCACGTAAGTTAGAGGGATGACCAACGGTTCTGTGATTGGATTTGAGGGTCACTTAGGGCAGGGAATCCATGACTAGTATTGAGGCTGCTGAGGCATGGAAAGACATAGGCATGGAAGGGAAGCTGTCCCTGTTCTTTGGTTAAAAAGATATGTGTAGCCTAGAAAATTGCCTGCCTTCTAATTAGTGCTAAGATCACTTCTGACTAAAGATTCTTCTTATGGGTGGCAGAGAATACTGGTGGTGTAGTTACCGTCTAGTGGCTGGGACACACACCTGACCAGAAGCAGTTTATGGGAGGAAAGGGTTTATTTCAGGCTTATAGAATCTAGGAGAAGCTTCATCATGGGGGGAAGAAGCTGGATCACTTCAGAATACACTGTCATGCATCCCTAGCAGAGAGGTCCCCAGCCAGCATGAAGGGCCGGAATTCAAAAGTGGCTTTCTACATACCCAGGGCCGGACTCAAGATCTGACCTGACCCCAGAGACACACGTACTCCTGCAGGGTTCTGCCTGCAGAAGACTAAGTAGAAGACTAATCGTAATCAAAACTACCTGAGGCTGGGCTGGAGATGTGACACAGTGGTTAAGGCACCAGCTTGCAAGGCTTAACGACCTGGGTTCAGTTCCCCAGTACCCATGTAAAGCTGGCAGCTCAAAGTGGTGCATGTGTCCATAGTTCATTTGCACTGTTTCCAGGCCCTGGTATGCCCATTCTTCTCTGTGTCTCTTATCTCTGTCTCACTCTACTTGCAAGTAAATAAATATATTAGAAAATACCTCAGGCTATGGGGTACTTATGTTTACATTTAAACCACCACAGCTGGGGAGATTCAAGACTCTTCAAGGGATGAACAGCAGAGAAAGCCCACTGCTTAGCACTAGATGAGGCATCTTCCGCACATCTGGCAGAGCCCAGGGAACATTGCTGAGGAGCAGGGGTTGCAAGAAGTGATACTGCTGCTCTCACAGCCACCCAGACAAGTGTCTCTATTGAGATGGTAATAGACACTGTGGAGACTCAAAATGCATCAAAATTAAAAGGACGAGGCTGTTAGGAGCTCAGCACTAAATGAGGCATCTGCATCATGCCCTTAAAGGCTCAAGAACATGGTGAAAGGGGACAGAGGGAATGTCAGAGCAACAGGATGATGGGAAGGAGAACTTTGAGATCCTGTCCTCTTGTGACGAACCTACTTGTGCATTCATGACTTCACAGTAGTTGTCATTGCCCTTACAGGGCCTGCACAATTCTGAGCCCATCAACATTTTGACAGAAGGAATAGATGAAGATAAAATGTCTGAAAGGGTGCTCAGGGACATGGGAATGGGGTAAGGGGATGAAAGATGTTAATAAGATGGGAATAGGGATCAAATTACAGTATCTTCATGAGTTAAAATTCTCAATAAAAAATGTCTAAAAAATGACCCTGCCAAAAATTAAAAACAAAACAAAAAGGTCTTTTATATTTTTCACCATCTAGATTGGCACTGTGAGAAAATAATAGTGATAGCAATTATGATAAGAACTGCATACCTTAATGTTTATCTTTGAAAGCTTTGAATAATGTCATTGGCAATAAAATAGAGTTGATTCAATCTCCACTACAGTCACACTGGTAGAAACAAATTGCTATTTTGGGGTATTCATTGTTACATGTTTAATTGTTTTTATTACTAAAAATAATTTTTCAAACAATAACCCAATAAGTGAAAATATTTTTGCCACAAATCTCTATCATTATTTTATTCTATATATTAATAAAAATTCTTAACTTAATATTATTCTCTTCTTTCTTTTATTCCAGTATTTATATAATAGCATTTCCAGCCCTGTTCAAAAATAATTCTCAGTACCATTTACAGTGAATATCTGTAACCTTTTAGCTAGGATCAGTAAGCCTTAGGATTTAATTCCTTTTATTTTTCACATTGAGGGTATAATAATAAGTTAAAATTGGTCTAAATTTCTATTAACTGGAACAATGGTTTATTCTATGGCTAATCCTGAAGTTATAATTAGAGATTATAGAAAGGGAATTTATTTCCTAATTTCAGAAGCATTTTCATTATTCTAAAATTATGAAAATGATACAATCAGATTAGGCTAAAGAAAAGGTGAAGAAATCTTAGTTAACAGCAGTTGAGTTATATTATATAATTTGTTCTATTAATTTAAAAGCAATAAATGAACAGAATAAAACAGATAAGAAGCTTAAATAACACAAAGTGACTTCTAAACTCAGAGCAGATTTATATATGTTACATCCCACTTCTAGCAAAAATTGAATTTCAAAGAAGCATGGCAACAAGAGAGAATATAAGCTTTGTTATAAACTCAGGACAATAAGCAGTTTATGAAAATCTATGATGCAACCCTAAACTTTATTCTTCATAGCGGAAGGAGGTTGTGGAGGACCTGTAGATCAGGTGTCCCCAAGGGAACCCAGTGGTTAACTATGAGGAAGAGCAAGTGGAGGTGAAGAAGGAGAAGCAGGAGGAAGAGGAAGAGGAGAAGGAGAAGGAAAGACACCACCCCATCCTCATCTCCAGGGACTTGGCCTCCTAGTAAACAGAAGCTACAAGTGAGGAGAGTGGCGTGTAGCCCAGGGCTGTTACATCAATTTCTGCTTTGAGAGAGCGCAGATGAACCACTCTGACCTTGAAATGTCTAACATGACTAGGAGACATGACCTTGGAACAGAGGTGAATAAAACCCAAGTGAAACAGAAAACTACCCGCACCCTGTCTGTGGGTGCTGAGGAAAGGGCTTGCCTGACGAGAGCGCCCTCCCACCAAAACTCTCCCAGGAAGCAGGATTGCTGCAGATAGTATACAGGTCTGAAAACTATTTAAAGCTATATGTTTCAGAAACATTGAGTTTCCGTCTGTTAAATTAAAAGAGATGGAGAGAGAGAATGGAGAAGAGAGAATATAAATTGTATGACACTCCATCAGAAACTGTGACATGAGGGAAAAAGAAAACTATGAGCGACCCCTGGTATTTCACCTCTGAGAAAATGAAGTAACATGGCAAGTGTCATGAGATTTCAATAACCAGAGTGGAAAAAAAATAGATAAAATAGGAAGAAGCACACACACACACACACACACACACACTAATGGTGTCACTTAAGAATAAGACATACTAAAAGTGCATAAAACAACAATCTAGAATACAAAGAATTGTTTAAATTAAAGAAAAATATAACAATGGGATGGAAATAGGGCTGGTGGCAAGGCATGGCTTAGTGGTTAAGACATTTGCCTGCAAAGACAAAGGACCATGTTAGCCAGATGCATGGGGGTGCACACATCTAGAGTTTGTTTGTAGTGGCTGGAAGACGTGGCACACCCATTCTCTCCCCTCTCTCTCTTTCTCTCCTGCTTTCCCTCTTTCTCTGTCAAATAAATAAATAAAATAAATTTTTTTAAAAAAATAATGTGATGGAAATCTTCACTGTAAATGAGACAAAACTAGCAAAAAGGAAAAGAAACTACTTGTAATTATTAAATGTAATGCTCAAGAAAACAATCATTTAAACAGAGACAACAATTCATACGCAAGATTTAACTAGGTCTTAATGAAATGAAACTATATAATCACGTTTATAGTGTTCAGGCAGAAATACAAGACTTAAGAGAATTAAACTTACCCCAATTTCCAAGGAAAGCCAAACCATCTTAATGGGATTTCAGAAAATTAGCACTCATGAATCTTTTTTAAAGAACCAGCTGAAAATGAAAATCAATTTAAATGCAGATAAGTTATTAAAGATCAAAACCATGGAGAAAACATTTAAACATGATAGAAATAGTTGTATAGAAAATTTCTATGAGTTAAAATATTTCCTTCTGGATGGAGGAGGGAGGCAAGAGTTCAACAAATCTGGGGATAAGGCCGCAAGACCCCTCCCTAAAGGTATAAAGGGAAAACAACTGCTTGGGAAGAGACTCTCTGTCCCACAGAGCCAGCTGCGCAGTTAAATCCACAGGCATGGCCTCTGTGAGTCATCACCTGGGCTGGGTGGGCTTTTCAGTGATGCAGCTGCTCCTGAGTCATCCATTGCTCCTGTAAACAACACTCCACCCTGTCTTTAAGTAACTCCAATAAACTCATTACTTCACCAAAACTGGTTTTGGTATGTTGGGCCTTGAGAGGCCCTGACGTGAGGCCTAGTGGAACTTCCTGAGCCTAGCTGAAGTTTGGCGATCTGCCTCTAGCCAGCTATGACTCAGCAACACGCCTAGTGGCCTCTGGCCTGTTACTTCCGCATAGGAGCTGGAATTTCCACTCAGGCGCAGGCTTAGAACCAATCATTTCAAAAGTGGCGGTGTACTATTGGCCCTTACCTCTCCTCCCATCCTAGAAACCCCACCCTCATTCTCAACACTATATAGGCAACTACCTGTAAGAATAAAGTGAGTTCCTGCTTTGACAAGGCTCCTGGCTTGGCGGTGTGTTCCTGGCCCTCAACACTCATCCTCCTCCTCAACCCCTTGGGAGGAACCAGCAGGCCTGGTCCTTCCTCAGCACTACCTGCCAGGGGAGCCGGCATCGGTACAGTCATATTTTGGTCTGTTGTCTGAACCCCATGGGTGGGGGGGGGGGTGAAAAGAAGTGCTTCATATCTCCCCAGGTGTTGCAGTCAAGTTCGCATTGCTGGAAAAAATCTCCATCCAAGAGCAGCTTTTGGGGGAAAAAGGGGAGTTATTTTGGCTTACAGACTTGATGGGAGGGGAAGCTCCATAATGGCAGGGAAAACAGACATGAGCAGAGGGTGGACATCACCTCCTGGCCAACATAAGGTGGACAATAGGAACAGGAGCGTGTGCCAAACACTGGCTTGGGGACACTGGCTATAACACCCATAAACCCACCCCTAACAATACACTGCCTCCAGGAGGTGTTAATTCCCAAATCTTCATCAGCTGGGAACCTAGCATTCAGAGGACCTAAGTTTATGGGGCACCTGAACCAAACCACCACATCAGGAAAAAACTTTCACATAGCAGAAATAAATTCATGTAAATAAGAGTATTAGACAACCAGCAGTTATATGATACATGAACCTTTATGATAGAAAATAGTAATATGAACAACAAAACTCATATATTTGATAAAGGAGAAGTAGCAAAAAGTTGGCTACTAATCTCATCTTTAATAAAGTAGGAATTCCACACAGTCTAAAAATGATATGTAAGGATGTAAAATCTCTACACATGTGTTGTAATTGTTTTTAAAATGTGGAGGAAAAAATTAGTACCACATATTATTCATGTTATAGAAATAAATATCAACAAGTCCACATTCAGTTAAATTGTATGTTTTTGCAACACAAAATACTTTAATATTTTGTTCATTACAGTGGAACTTAGACATAATCCTATATTCTATAAAAACTCCATATCTACTCTATAGACATATTAGAATGAAAGCACTATTTAGAAACATGCAAATAAATGTGAAACTATTTTTCTGAGGTCAGAAATAAGCAATGAATAATTCCTACACAATTCCTACCCCCAAAATATTAATTCATGACATCATGGCAAATTTTCTGAGCACTTTAAATTTAATATTTGAGTCAATACAAGTTTAAAGGAAATGTTACTTCTCAAGCTCATAAGGCAGACATGCATACCACACATGTGTACATATACATATACACACACCTGATTACACAAGGAGAAAACTTTACTTAATGCCTGAAAGACAATACAGAACACCTGCTAATTTTCTTAGTGGTTCTATATTGCTACATATGTGGTGTCAAAAAAACGCAGTTAATCAATATATAGTAGATACTTTAAAATGACTTATCCTTTGATCTAATTACATTTCATAAAATTTAACTTTTGAAAATACCATAGTTAGAAAACCAATCTAGGTATATGGAATATACATATATTCTTCACTAGATAGATAGACTGATAGAGAAACCAGCAGTTGGGTATAACATTCAATATTTCACCCCCTACTTTTACCAGCTAGGCCTCACCATCTCTTAAAGTTCTATAGCCCCAAAAGCAAGGACTAAAACCTGGGAAACAAGCATTCGAAACATGGGCCTGTGAGGGGCGTTTCAGATTTCAACTATAATATTCTTTTTTAAAATGCTTTTTTTAAGGGCTGGAGAGATGGCTTAGCAGTTAAGCGCTTGCCTGTGAAGCCTGAGGACCCCGGTTCGAGGCTCGATTCCCCAGGACCCACGTTAGCCAGATGCATAAGGGGGCGCACGCATCTGGAGTTCGTTTGCAGTGGCTGGAGGCCCTGGCACGCCCATTCTCTCTCTCTCTGTCTATTTGCCTCTCTCTCTCTCTGTCACTCTCAAATAAATAAAAAATGAACAAAAAATTTTTTTAAAAAATACTTTTTTAAGATTTATTTTTATTTATTTAGTAGAGATGTGGTGGGGGAGAGAGAGAGAATTGACAGGCCAGGGCTTCTAGCTACTGCAAATGAACTCCTGATGCACGTGCCACCTTGTGCATCTGGCTTACGTGTGGGACATGGAGAATTAAACCTGGGTCATTAGGCTTTGTAGGCAAATGCCTTAACTAACTACTAAGCCACCTCTCCAGCCCCCAGCTATAATATTCTGATATGCGTCTTCTAAAGGCTCATGACCATCTTATAATGCAGAATGAGTCACACTTTAAAAGTCTGCATAGTTGCAACAGTTTCAACTATGCTCAAATGTCTAAGTCCACCATCTACACTGAGACTCAAAGCAATCTTAGCTGCGAGCACCTTTAAAATCCAAAACCAGGGAGATGTTTTCAGTATACAATGGAACAGAGTAAACATTCCCCCTCTGAAATAGAAGATAGCAAGCAAAGCCTGGATGAAGCATGACTGAAATCGAGACGGGCAAAACGCCGACTCCTACAGCTTCCCCCGTGTGGGAGCCACATCGCATCGTGAGTCCCAACGGGCTGTGGAGCCCAACCCCTGCGCCCCCGCCACCAGTAGCTTGCATGGCCCCTTGGTGCAGCTCCTCTCATTACCTGCAGATTACTCAGCAGATACCCCATGGCCCTGGCATCCTCAATATCCCATGATCTCTACCTAGCTTCCACTTCATTCCCACTGCTCTGTGAATCATTCTCTCAGGAGCTCCTCGTGAAAGGCCCAAGAATTCAGAAGCTCAGAAATACTATCACGCTCCAAGGGGAGCTTAAGCGGGCTCCCTGCATACCTCAAACTCCAGGCTTTACTCTCTGTTGGAAGCAAGTAAAGAATCCCTCTTCTCATTATATCAGAGCCCACTCCTAATATAAAACTAGGTAAAAGGGCATGAGATAGCCCTCAAGGATGGGAAATGAGTAATGAAGTGAACCACTTATTTGGTTTCTGTAAATAGCCTGCACTATAAGCCTTACACTATAAGCCTTAATAGCCCACACTGTTAGCCTTAGTAGCTCGCACCATAAGCTGTAGCAGCCTGCCTCAGACCACCAAGGTCACAGGAGGCTGACACCACACTCTGCTACCCCCACCTAAGGAATTACACAAGTGCTGACCTCCAAGGTCATAGGAGACTGGAACCACACTCTGCTACTCCCACCCAAGGACCTGCGCAAATGCTGACCACCAAGGTCATAAACTAATTGGCTTAGAAACTATGGGGTGGCACCAACTGACTGGCTAACACCCTGCGGGGCTCCTAATATTAGAAAATGATTGGTCTAAGGCACAGGCTTTGTTAGAAACCCTATAAAAACTGTCCTGTTCCTGCATTCGGGGCTCTGCAGTCCTCTACCCCTGTGAGGTGTACGACTGTGGGCCCCAGCGCGCTTGGAATAAAATCCTCTTGCAGTTTGCATCAAGACCGCTTCTCATGAGTGATTTGGGGTGTCGCCTTATCCGGGCAGAGCGTGGGGGCCCCCTGAGGGGGTTTTTTCCTACACTCGGGAATCTGACTGGGCTGCATATGGCCAGCCTTCATGGGCTTCTGGGGACCTGGTGCAAATTTGTTGGTCTCTCTCTTTCTCTCTCTCTGGTGTGTGTGGTGTGTCCCCATATGCTCTTTCCTGCAGTTGGGGTAGACTGAGTGAGAGGTTTGCCTACTGTGGTCAGAGTGGAACGTCAGGAGTCCTGATCCATCCCTCTTCCGCTTCCAGATGGAGTCTCTACTGTCTCCAGAGCTTGCGTGGTTCTGGCTGTTCTTGATTCTCTTCTCCCTGGTAGGACTGAGGTTACAGGTGCATGTGGCCACACTCAGTTGTTTACATGGGATCTGGAGATTCCAACTCTGCCAGTCTCAGGCTTCCTCAAGCCCCCACATTTGCACAGGAAGTGAAGTTAACCCCTGGGAAATCTCCCCAGCCCCACTAGCTTCTTGTTAATAGCACTTACCATCTTTAGCAACTACAGCTGCTTTGCCCACCATGCTCCATAAACCCTTTCCTCACCAAACTGCATGCTTTTCACATATTTTTTGCTCCATTTTTTTCACTATAAATCAGGCTATGAAAAGCCAGCAATAACCATGGCATACCCTAAATGTTATACTGTCCTGAAATTTCTTCTACCACATGTAGTCCATTACATTGGAATTCAGCCTTAGTCAAATTTCCAAGGCATGAAAAAACACAGACAGTTCTTTCCCAGAATGCAACACAAATGGTGGCTATCCTAGTTCTCAATCCAGTCCTCATTCCCATCTGAAACCACATGAGCAGTCTTCACTATCTGCCTTTCTGTTCACATTCGATCTTCTCACCTCTAGCATTGCCCACTGTGCTCTGCTTTTAGAATTTCAGGGTCTCTATCCAAAGCTCCAAGCTTTTATAAATTCCTCTTATAAACCAGTTCCACAGTCTCTACAGTGCACTGTCAGGTTTAGTCAAAGCCACACCACCACTTCTTTGGTACTGACTCTGTGTAAGTTATTTTTTTCGTCTCTTTGGCCACAATACCTAAAAGAGAGTTTATTTTGCTCATGGTTTCAGAGGCATCAGTTCAGCATAATGTGGAAACCATGGTGAACTTCACAGTGGTGGGAGTATATAGCAGAATCTCCTCATTTCAGAGCACAGAAAATGGAGGGAACCCACCTCTGGACAGAACCTTCAAAGGTCCATCAAGTCTTCTGTTATCCTAGTTCCTACCTCTGAAAGGTTCCACAGCATCTCCAAATAGAGCCACCACCAGAGGCATACACATTCAAAACATGAACCTGTAGATTCACACTATGACACACAGATGGGGGATAGATAGATTACAGATAGATAATCACTATCGTTTCTATGATGCTGAGAATCAAACCCATGACCTTGAACATGATAAACAGCACTCTGCCTCTAAACTATGCCATCAAATACTTTTATAACAGGAAAATAGTAGGCAATATAAAGGCCCAAGTGAATTGAAACCTGTTCAGTGGTCTTCTATAAATTTTGTAAAAGACTGGGAATCCATAATGGTAAAGCAAAAACAACTTAAGTCTCAACTTTTTAAATATATTCATATGTTTATATGTAACTTAACATTTTCTGTTTCATACATTTATGATACAAAGTGAGGCCATGTTTCACCTGATATTCAAATTAAAATGCTTCCACCAGGCTAGGAATAATGGCACATGCCTAAAATCCCAGCACTGCAGAGGATAAGGCAGGAGGATAATGAGTTTTGAGTCTTAAAAACAAACAATAATAATAAACGCTCACAGGAACACCAAACAAACAAGAATCAGTAGTCTTGTCTAAGTGGACATTGGAGCGAGAATGGCTTCTTTTACCTTGGTTCCCACACACATGGCAGAATTGAATCTTATAACCCTGGTTGTCTTGCCTGGTTTTAATCCATCTGTCCGCAGGGTAGCCAGCATGCAGTATTAGGCCCTCAATGATTGTTTCCTTAACCAAACTGAGCTTGTTGGGGTGAGCACCATTTACATGTGAAAACATTGGTTTTCAATCAACATTAAATTGTTCTGCCTCTACGTAATTATCCACCTCTTTCCTGTGTGCCCTGTGTCACACATAAGAACTTTTTGACATTATGCTCATCATTCCTAATGAGATCTTAAGCTTCCAGATGTTCTTGGTTAACAGTTCACTGACGGATGAGATAGCCTTTTATTTTATAGGCACTTTTCATTCTAAATCTACCATTTCCTAAGAAATGCTTCAGTGCTTGTTTGCAAAGAGCCTTCATACTTCCCCTTTCCTATCCCACAGTTTGGAGACACCATTTATCTAATCTGCTCTTACGTTCTACAGATTTTCATTTTTTAAATCAATTTTATTTTTAAAAATATTTTATTTATTTATTTGAGAGGGAGAGGGAGAAAGAGAAAGATAGAGAAAGAGAATGGGCACACCAGGGGGCCCAGCCATTGCAAATGAACTTGCATGTACCACTTTGTGTATCTGACTTTATGTGGGCACTAGAGAATCGAACTTGGGTCCTTAGGCTTTAAGAACAAGCACTTTGACCGCTGTGCCATCTCTCCAGTTTCCCGAGCTCCATGTTTTATCCAATTATACCCCCAGTCCCCATTTCACCTTTGGGAGAAAAATGGACACATTTAATTCCTATATCTGTTCTCATATCAAATTCTCCCCTTTTTAAAAGTTGTTCCCTTGTATCTTTCCACCAATAATACATTTAATGTCACTGAGTGTTCGGTTAGTTTTCAGTTTTCTTGAGGGAATGATTCCTTAGTCAAGTGTAAAGATAACTAGGAAATACAATATGATTTCAATTTCTAAGTGAAGCTTTCAGAAACAACTAATTTTAAAATTGTCACTACTGCTGTTGAAATAATAGTATCTATCATTTATTACAATAAAAGTTTTATATAAACTTGGTTTTTAAAAGTAGCAGTCTGAAAATCCTAACATGGAATAAAATATTCTTCATTAGTTCCAGAAAAAACATCATATTTTTTTTCCTAAATATAACTTAATTGTTAACTTAATTGTTTCACAGATTTTTTTTTTCTGTAATTCTAATTATCTCATCACAAGAAGATGTGTATTGTGGGCAGGAACACAAATCAAAATTGCAGAATGGATTCAAGTGCGAATACCATCTTCTGATAACCCTGGATCTCCAAAGACATGCATGGCTCCTGCCTCAGCAGTAGTCAGTCCACTCATGAAGAGTGGAGGGCACAAGGGGGTGGGGCTATGTGTGTGCCGGATGACACATGGATGATCCTGAGGAAGCCTGGCCGAGCATGGGATACTTGGACCCAGAGCTGAAGGCTCAATGAAAGTTACAAATCGACAGGGAAATAGTGAGGCGGTGTCACCAGTGGTCCCTGGGCTGTTCCCAGGTTCTTGACACACTATTGAAAGGATTGATATAAGGTGCACACAAACAGTGAGAAAGAAAGAAACTTTATTAAGAGAAAAGTGATAGTACAAGTTTGAATACACTGCCCAGAGGAGCAGCGGCCATCGAACTGAGAAAGTTCCCAAGGGCCCCGGGTAGTTGCCTGGGACTGCTCCTTATGAGCTGGGGGTGCAGAACTCGTTGCTAGGGGCACAGTAGAGGGGGTTCTCGGATTTGACTCACAGACTTGGGTTATATAATGTTTTTTTTTTTTCTTTCGTGCATGTTCTTTGTCATGATGCATGTGATTTCAGTCATACATGTGCCCAATTATTCCTGTGGTGTGTGGGGTAGACTAATGAGATGTTTATGTCCTCGTCTTTGGAATTTGTGGATGTGTTGTTTGAAATGGCACAGGGCATGTGGCAGGTGTGAGTAAACTAAAGATTTTGGAAGTGAGCTGCAGGCTTCTCGGGAGAGTACAACATAATACGGATGATCCTCATGGGGGCAGGAGGGGTGGGTCAGGGAGAAGAGATGATGAGTAGGTAGGGTGGACAAGGAAAAGGCTGTATCCAAGGAAACCAGTGGACTCTAGAAGCTAGATAGGTCAGGAGATGAATTCTCAGAGCCTCTAGAAGGAACACAGACCTGCCAACACCTTGATTTGAAGTACTGAACTCCAAAATAACCGAATAATAATAATTGTATCAAGCTGATGAATTGTAGTAATTTGTTGCAATGGCAAGAAGAAAATCATCCAGGGGGAATGATTAGGAATTTGGTATCCTGGAGGAGGCAGACAGCTGAGTAATACCAAAGAAATGGATAGGGCAGGGTTACCAGAGATACCTGGGAATCTGCACTGAAGGTAATGACATCACCAATAAAAGAAGCAAAGAAAGTGAGGCAGGATAAATGAACATGACTTGTTAAAGGCATGGTGAATTCAAAATGCCTTCTATAGGAGGTTTAAGTGGCAGCTTACAATCTACCCTGGCCTCAAATTAGAGAAACCTTGACAAGAGCCCCACAACTTGATAACTGAAATCATGGTCCTCAAAGGGTTCATCTAAGGACACAGTTACAAAGGTGACATGATGAGAGGGACCCAGGCTGAGCTTTATGTCACTCCAACGTGTGCTTGGATAGATGACAGGACTGCAGCAGAGGAACCAAGACCCAAGGAAGCAAAGGCTCCCAAAAGGAGGGCGGGGCCAACAACGAGGACGACGTTGCAGACAGCCCCGGTAGCATGAGGGCTGCACGTGTGCCCTGATTACAGTGATTCAGTGGAGGGTGGGACTCACAGCGAGTATCATGGAACAGAGAAGGAAGCTGTGATTTATACAAGCTTGATAATAAGCCAGGATCAGATATGTGGGGGATAACTGGTATAGACATGATGGTGAAGGGAAAGTTTTTCAAGATTGCTGAGACATGAGTAGTTTCCCATCCTAGTGAGGGGGGAAGTCTACATGAAGACAAATCCAGACACTTTACATACATGAGCTAAACTGTTGACTCATTGCTTCTTGTACCTAATATGGCTATTATTGCGCCTATACATGATCACATTTCTGGTTTTAAACAAGTGAAATCCTGTTCTGTGAGGTTGTGGGGTTTTTTTTTTTGTTTGTTTGTTTTCTTATTTATGATGTTCTGAGACAATATGAGCAATTACACTCAGAGATATATGGGTGCTGTTGACATATTTTGGCTGACCATGGGGATCATTTTGGCAGTGGACAAAATAGTTAATCCATGAATGTCATGTACAATGTGGATTGAACACATTTAAGACCCAAGGACACCAATACATTTAAGTCCAGTGTGCCACTGTGAGAGACTGGCAGTTGCTTAGAAATATGTATCCTTGTGCAAAGGCATCTACCACCGGCCATATCAAGTCCTGCCCAGCATGCAAGAAAGTGGACCCTTACTCTACATTGCCTAGAGAAGTACACATTGGCACAATTGCTTAGAGGGCAACCTGAAAGGATCTGGTAGGAACAAAATTCTTATCCTATATCCTAATGATTAAATTTTCACACATGTGCTAATATATTCTATGAATACTAAAAACTGGAATCACCTGGGAGACACCCCTCTGGGAGTGTCTGTGAAGGCATCTTCTGGGAGGGTCAGCTGAGGAAGGAAGACCCACATTAATTGCGGGTGGCACTCTCCCATGGGCTGGGTGAAAGGCAAAAGAGAAACAAGCCGAGAGCTTCCATTCGTCTGGCGCTGCTTCCTGGCTGCACGCTAAATGGCCGACTGCCACCGTGATGGACTGCCATCTCCCAGAGGGAGCCAAAGCAAACACCGCGACCTTTAAGTAGGTGTGAGTCATTCATGTGGTCACAATGATGAGCCAATGAGTAGCTAATAAAATGAGCATCATTAAAGAAATAAATAATGAAGTATTTACATTCAGGTCATAGGACACTATCAGCTAAAGGGAATGATCTGTATGGTTACATATAAATAGCAGCCTATCTGTATAAGATATAGTCAAAGCAAAGAAAAATACACGATGTTAGAATACTTATAAAAATTTATACAATGCTCCGTATTACTTACACAATAATGGGCACTCAGGGCTTATGTAAACGCTGTGCTCAGGATGCCTGGGGAATAAACTGGAAGTGTAGTTCAGGACAGGAGTTGGCAAACAGGCCATCAAGCCTGTAGTGAATCCTTTATGTTTTACAAAGACGAGCATGGGCATTTCAGAAGTAGGCAAATTTCAACTCGGAACCTTCGGTACAATGATGTCCTTCATAGTACTCACTAATTTTGCTTGGTTTTTAAATTTTCTTCAAAGAGCAAAGTTAAAAAAGAAAATCAGAGAAGATGTTTGAGAATGTAAAACATATTGCGTAGGAGGTATAATAAGTCAGCATCATTCAAGGATGAAATCAGGTCTGGGCAAGATGGCTCGGAGGAGGAAGCACGCGCAGCTTAAACCCGAGGACCCGAGTTGGAGCCGTGAAAAGGCTCTGTGATCGCAGCACTGGCAGCCAGGTAGAGGCGGATTTCTGGGAGCTCTCAGCGAGCGAGTCCGTCAACAAGCAGCAGAGATGGAAAGGAACCTTGACTCGGATTAAGTTGTAAACGGCGTGTCTAGACCTCAAAGCTCTCCTCTGGCCTCCACACACATACGGTGGCATGCATGCGCTGACACTCACTCACATGTGAACATATATGAGTACACAAAGAAAGAACAATGATAAAGTGTTTACAAAGTCAGCATGGCCAGGTGGAATCCCAGCAGGCGGCTGGGAGTCCGGGAAGGTAGCTGCGCTCTCACCCTGGGCTCTGCTCCCACCCGCTGCGCCCCGCAATCTCTGAGCCTCGGCTTGCTCTGTCCTAGCTGTGGTGCGAATAGCATCACGCACATGACGTCACCGCACACACGCTGGGGTACACGGGAGAAGGTAAGGAAAACCCAACCCCCAAACAATCACCCTGAACTCTGTTGGTAGTTTCCCATGCTCCATCTTCGGAAAGTAACTGAAAGGCAGGATAGAAAATTTTAAAGTAAACTTAGTGAAGAAACAGCTGTTGCTACAGCTAGGGGACAGCCTGAACTGTATATTCAGAAAGGAATAAATCAAAAACAGGCTAAAAGATAGGCTGCAGGTGGTCCAAGATATGGGTTGGTCGGGTGAACCTAAACTTTGTGTCCCGGGAAGAGGATAAACAAAAATACAGTTTTGAGAAAAACCAAAATAATAAAATAGTTTCCCAAGACAGCCTGACCAAGGACTTAAACTCTGGTTATGCACAAATAAGATATGCAGACATAACTGTACAAGCTTGGCAAATACCCTTGTGAAACCCCCTCCCCTTTCCCTTCCTTGCTAAAAACCCTATAAAAAGAAACACCCAATAGGGCTCAGGGTCGACTCCTCTGTCTCCTGCATGAGATACCTGTCGACCCCAGAGCTCTGGTTTCCCCATAAAGCCTCATGCTTTTGCAGCAAGTTTGGTCTCCCATGTGTCTTTGGGTGCGTGCTATATCCAGACTTGAGTGAAGGTCTCCCTCTGGGGGTCTTTCATAATGAGGTCTCTCGAGTCCATGGTTCCCACTTTGCTCCTGCGGCTCATCAGAGCAGGAAAACCCCGAACGAGACCCAGGCAGGCAAACGTTAGCTGCGGGCAAAGCGGAAACACGTTTGGGGTGGTCTGCACGCACGCACACCACCAAGACGGGCGAAATCCCATCTAATCCTGTTGTGTTGTGCGCAGTGGTGCTGAGGGTCTCGTGGTCTTGAATGTGCCCACCGGCGACCCGGAAACAGCTTCTTTCTCGGTGCTGCACACGAGCGAGCGTATGGCTTTTGCAGCGCTCCCTTAAATCCAGGCTGCCTGTGACTTTCAACTGGGGAGATGCGTACACAGTTGCTGGTGGCTCACGGCAGGCGGCACACAGGCTCTGGGCCAGTGAACTTGAACTTGCGTGGTGGCAGGGGAGGTGCTCGCTTAGAAGAGAAGCAAAAGCAGTCAGAAGAGACAAAGACCGTAAGAGACCAAACCATCGAATGGCCCGGGTCATGTATGTCACATATATTCACATCTCCAACAAAACCTACCACTGGGCTGGAGAGATGGCTCAGAGATTAAGGGCACTTGCCTGCAAAGCCTAATGACCCAGGTTTGAATCCCCATTACCCATGCAAAGCCAGATGCACAAAGTGCTGCATGTATCTGGAGTTTGTTTGCAGTGGCTTGGAGGCCTTGGTGTCCTGGTGTAACCATACTCTCTCTTTCTCTCTCTCTCTTGTTTTCTCCCTCTCTTTACAAATAAATAAGTAAACAAAATATTTATTTTAAAAATGAAACCTACACTCCTTGCAAGCCAGAAGCCCAACTACCAGGGCAGGTGATAATTAACACTCTGCCTTCCTACAGAGCCTAGTAAAGGCAAAGTCACTGCAATGGACGGTAAGAAGTGCAAACTGGGACAACTCTTACCAGCGGGGGCCAGTTATGTTCAATTCTCCATCAACTCAGGGCCTGCAGGTGGAGCTCAGCGGGAAGGCTTCCTCCCCAGCTGCCTTCAGCGCAGCTGGGCATGCCACTGCAGACTGGTACATGGATCAGAGACTCGTCTTTCTAAATTTCCAGTACCCCAGTATGTGAAAAAACCATCACTCACCGGAGCCACAAATTAGAGATATTTTAAAAATTCATTCAGTTTCTGTTATATCCCCAACTGTCAAACTACTTTTTAGTTGTTGTTTTTATTACCTTGTATCAACTGCTCTTTTTTTGCCATTAGAAATAGATGATGGAGAAAGAAAAGCAAAGCTCAGTGGAGAAGGAAATATTCCAAAGTGGCATTTTGATCATCCTGGGCATCTTAAGAGTTCCTGGTGTTTGGCACCTGTAGGAAACGGAAGCTTATAATGCCAAACACTGCATCATAGCAAGTTGTTGTGAGGATTAATTGCGGATTTATGCTTCAGTGTCCTCCACTGTTCTGGGAGGAGGGGGAAGGGTATTACTGTGGCTACCAGAAGTTGCAAGAATCTAGGCCCTGTAGCCAAAACTGTAAGTTTAAAAGTAATGACCCAGGGGCTTGGGGAGTTGGCTCAGGTAGTAAAGTGCTTGCTGTGCAAGCATTATTAGAACGTGAGTTCAATACCCAGTACCTAGTAAATATGCTGGTCATAACAGTACACACCTATACCTTATAATGATCAATAGCACTGGAGTGGGGGACAGAGACACGTGGATCCCCAGGGCATGCCGGCTAGCTAACCTGACCAACTCAGAGAAGTGTAAGTTCAAGAGGTGGCCCTGTGTCAATAACTAAAATGGAGAGTGTGGGCTGGAAAGATGGCTTAGCAGTTAAGTGCTTGCCTTTGAAACCTAAGGACCCTGGTTCCAGTCTTGATTCTCCAGGACCCATGTTAGCCAGATGCACAAGGGGGCACACAAGTCTGGAGTTTGTTTGCATGGCTGGAGGCCCTGGCACACCCATTCTCTCTCTCTCTTTCTATCTATCTATCTGCCTCTTTCTCTCTGTCTGTCACTCTCAAATAAATAAATAAAAATAAAAGATTATTTTAAAATAGAGGGCGGTTGAGGAAGATACTCCACGTTGACGTCTGGCTTCCACACATGCACACACGTGCACACTCACATATGAACACACATACATATATGCATGCACATCCCACATACATATATTGACAATGCACGAGAAAACAAAAAACCCTCCAAAGAAAGGAAGCTGCCGTAGTGTTCTGGACTATTCTGGACAACTACAGTGTTGCCTTGCTCAAGTGACGTACACAGATGCAAAAGCAGCTTCAAGGAGATCATCCTCTCTATTTTTTTTAAAAATATATTTATCATATATATACATACACATATTATGCACACCAGAGCCTCCAGCCACTGCAACTGAACTCCAGATGCATGTGTCACCTTGTGCATCTGGCTTATGTGTGTGCTCGGGAATTGAATCTGGGTCCTTGAACCAAGTCCCTTACCCACTAAGCCATCTCTCCAGGCCCCCAGCCTCTCTATTTTTATGGTCTCCTGACCTCAAGGACCCAGAAGCTTCCCTAAACAGTGACATTGCTCCTCTCAGCAGCCCTCTGTTTGGAAGTTACAATTTTCTAGATGTAGAATGAGTCAGCAAAGTCCCTTTCTACCTCTTCCACCTCTTTAGGTCATACATAATCTTTTCTTTAAAATACTTTGTTCCCTTTGCTGCAGCAATATCTTGATTTGTTCTGTCTTGCCTCTTATATTTCTTTCATAAAAATGAACAAAAAATGCTTCAAGGCTTTTCCTTAAATTTTAGTTAGTCCAGAAAGACTGGTTTACTTTCTCAGCACTTGAAGCCATGGTCCAATGTCTTCATGCTCCATTCATGGAAACATAAAGGTTACATTCCCTTTCCTCTTGAATCCAGACTGCCTGTGACTTTAACTGGTAAGGTACACAGACAGACAGACAGACAGACAGACAGACACACACACACACACACACACACACACACACACACACTTGTTGTTGACTCACGACAGGCAGCTCCTAGGCTCTGAACAAGTGGACATGAGACTGGGATGGGGAGTCAATGGAAGAGAACACAGATGTGAAAGGAAACAGAAACCAAAGGAGACCAAAGCATCGAATGGCCCATGTCCTGTAAGTCTCATATGCAGTCTGTCGTAGCTTTCCAGCCCGTCTTTAGGGCAGGGCAATTATCTGCTAAAATAAGAATCTACAGGGTCACTAGAGTACACTGACATTTTAATAGGTCCAGATCAAGAAAGGACCAAAGTGCTTCTGAGATTTTTTTTTTTTTTTTCCAGCTGAGAAAAAGAATGTTGCTGTGAAGCGGGAAAGTCTTGGCTGACAACAAAGACTGACGGGCCAAGCAAAAGAACAGAATGTTTTCATCTGAACGCTCCAAGCTAATGCTTCTCGCTAAGCCTTTTCACAAAGCTGTCTAGACTAATGGTCGCTAAGCAGATGCCACTACGGCACATCAAAGGATGCAGCAGTGCCCGCCTTCAAGGAGGTCAATGTTATACGTGCAACTTATAATGATCAATACACTGCCACCTGAGGGCTTTAAGATGATAAAATTTGGACAATAACATAAAAATGTCCCTAGACTTTTTTTGTGTGTCCGTAAGTTTATCCAACTTAGATGGAGTGGGGGTTGAAGTCCCGAAAGGGCAGGCCAGCAGTGGCTGGTACTGTGTCCTTAAAAGACCCGGCATGCAAAATAAAATGCAACAGGAAGAGATTATTCCATAATTTATATGCATTCAGTAAGAATGCATTCCTCAGTTTCACTCCAAATTCTATTTAACTCTGCCCATGTGTTATTTGACACCTGTCATGGTCTGAATGAGTCTCCAAAGAGCCTATATTAGAACTTGACTCTTTGATGTGACAGTGTAAGCAGGGTGGTCTACCGGGTGGTGTTCTGAGAGCCCTACCTTTATGGCTGGGTCAGCGAGGATTATCAGAGGACTCCAGAGGCGGCGAGTCATTGCTCTTGCTCTCCATCTTGCCCTGGTGCCCTTCCGCCTACTGTCCTTGGATGACACCCTTATGTCAGAGTGAACTTGTTACGTCTGTGGTCTACAATACTGTCACAACATCACAAAACAGACTAAGTCAGTGCCATTAGTTTGGGTTTGTCCAGCTGGTCATTACAGTCCTGTGTTTCATTATGGGCATACGTCATTTTTATTTATAACACTTTCCAGAATTGAAACCTTAGCAGAGTAACCACTTGCCCAAGTAAGGAAGTCCCGAGGACCCAGTGGATGAGGAATCTGAGTCCAAGGCCCAAAGCAAGAATACACATCAACTGTGACCCTGGGAAGTCACATGACTTCTCCAAGCTTTAGTTCTCTCAAGCTTTTCATCTGGCAAAAATAATTTGCTGGGGACTGGAGAGGTGGCTTGGTAATTAAAGTTGTTTGCTTGCAATACCTTCTGGCCCATGTTCAATTCTCCAGCACTCATGTAAAGCCAGATATAAAATGTGGCAAGTGAGTGTGGTGTGTGTTTGCAATGGCAAGAGACACTGGCATATCCACACACACATGTACACTCAGGTACAAATGAATAAACTGGAAGGAAATTGTCTTTGTTCTCTGTGAAGCTAACATAGGCTCCCAATGAGGTGATATATGTGAGAGTTAATCATAAGGCATAAATGTTCCCTGTCCCACAGCTAATATCATGTATAATCCAATGCCTTTGATGCCAGTAAACAGGAGAAAGCTTAAACTTACAGTGTTTGGAAGGAAGCAGGAGAAAGCTTAATCCTAAAGCCATGGGCTCAGGCTGGTAAATCCCAGGGATAGAAATGGGCTGTTGGACTGGGAGACTCTGATAGTTAAACTCAATGCAGAACATTGCCACAGCACTTGCTTGCCCACGAGAGCTAAACAGTAAAACCCTGTTATTAAAGACACCACAAGTTGGTGGTCACAGGGAATCGAGAGACCACACTGGAACTGAGAGGGAAGCCAGTTCCCTCCTGGCTAGCCCCTGTAGTGCATGAATCAACTGGGGATCTTGCAAGCTACGAAAGCACCCATCCGAGCAAGAGGAACACACCTGCGCAATAGCAGCACCCAGCCTGTGAGGATAAGCAGCCACTCTCACATTGAATATGAAGCCCACTCAATGGGAGAGAACTCATACCCAGTACTGGGAACCAAGTCAGAATCCCATGGACAGGAAGCTCATAGACCCCAGAGGGAGCCTCCACTGCTCTTTAACTAAGAAGCATGGGCACGCACATCAAAGAGTCGCTCAGATAACTGTCTGGTCTCTTTAATCCAAGCTGCTCTCACTTGTAGGTTGTAGAATCTGTTATATTTTACAGATGGCAGAGAATGCTGGGGAGATCCAAGGTCCATCAACATGATAAGAAAAGATAATCAAGTGTCTACCATGAGGCGTGTTACCTCTTCCCCATCTGCCAGGGCCCAGGAGACACTGCACAGGAGAGTGGTTTCACTACTGCTGCTCTCTCACTGCTAGCCTGGCATCCAGTACCAGAGAGATGGTGGCAGACATGGTAGTCACTCCAAACTCACCAAAGCAGAAATCCAGAGGCATCAGAGACCTCAACAGTAAATCAGATTGCTAAACGCACCCTCTGAGACTCAGGGAATATTGTGGAGGTGGGGACAGAAAATTTATAAGAGCCACAGAGTGGGCAGGATTGTTCCAAGGCACACCCACCCCTTCTCCAGAGCTTGACCCCATAGTGAACATCAATAACTCCACTGAAGAGGGCCTTCACTGGAACAGAGGTGATGGAGATGGGATACTAGGAGTATAACCTTTTAAAAAATAAAATAAAATTCAGCTGGGCATGGTATTGAATGCCTTTAAGCCCAGCTCTCAGGAGGCAGAGGTAGGGTAGGAGGGTAGCCATGAGTTTGAGGACACCCTGGGACTATAGAGTGAATTCCAGATCAGCCTGAACTAAAGCGAGACCTCACCTTGGAAAACAAAAATAAAAATAAAAAACTAAATTAAATTTTAGAAAAAGAATTCACAGGCAGGATTATTTTGAAATGCACGCTTTCCTTACAGCAGCCTATGGCCAAGCTCTTATAGAACTGGGAGTGTTTGCTCTCAGTGTTTTCCAGATTTCTCTCCCAAGGCTGGGGCAGGACAGACCATCACAGCTGCACCTGCTCTGGGTTTGGTGAGTGACATTTTTCTCTGATGGCTCTGTCACCTGGGGAGATTCTTTCTCTGCCACCTGACCAAGTCACAAAATTTCAGCTCCTTTCCTTTGAAGCTGTGTTTGTCATGGTACTTTACCCTATGACTATTTCATTTACTAGGTCTAGTTCATCAATGGTCAAAGCAATTTTCTAGAAAGTATTTTTAAAAACACATTGAAGTAGATAGCATATTGTTTTTAGTGCAATTGACTCTCTGTCTCATCGGTGTCTCTTAATAGGATTTCCTAAAGAGAACCTTTCCTGTGTTTCACATCTCATTTTCATTTTCACCCTCACAACACTGGGTCAGCAGTTTTATAGGCGTGTGAATGATTCTCCAGTTCAGACTTTAGATGGCTATTGTAAGTTTTACCTAAGAAAGATAAAATTTCAGAGGCATGCTTGCAATCCCAATACTCCGGAGATTGGAACAGCATATTGCAAACTCAAGATGATCATGGGATAAATAAATAATTTTTAAAAAAAAATTAAAAGAAAGAAAAGTTTCCTTAGGAAAATGAATATGCATGTCTCATATCTTGAGTGTACACTCTGCTGCTAGGACCACATCTCTGCTACAATATAGTAGACGTATGAGATTATTAGTTTAAACAAGATTCAGCTGTATGATAAAACATTAGATTCATGAGATTAAGCCTTCTACATAAATTACAACATGCTGATATTTTCCACTTTTGAGTTAAACACAAGATTTACAGTTTTTGTAGAAAACTACCTTGTTAGAGTTATAAGTCAGACTTTGCTCAGTTTTTACCAGAAAGTGGTTGAGTGTGGACATGTGGCCCTTCATTCATCTTCTGACATATTCACCCAAGACCGTTCATAGAAACACTCCATCTGTACAGAGAAAGCCATAGGCACTGAGGAGGATGTTCGCGTTTTGCCGAAGTCAAGGATGAAGAAAGCAAAGGCAAAAGAATGGGTTGGAACATAAACCAGACAGAGGAGAGAATAACAAAATGTAGAAATCAGCGAGATGGAAGGGTTATGTGACCGCTCAGCTGTCCCGGAGCATGGAAACTGTACAAGCAGAAGCAGAAGTGGGGAACCTGCTTTTATAAAGCAATGAGTCAAAGAAATACGTACATTCACCTTCTCATGTCCTATTCACTCCTCTGACAAACGAAGCCAAAGTTATACGGGTGAAAAAATTGGAACTTCTCAAAACATTTCTATGGGATGAGAACAAAAGTGCCTCAGTAGACATGATGAAGGGGCGTCCAAGACTGGGGTCTACACCCTGCAGGAGCATCGTCCTCTTCACTGTGACTCAAGTTAGGCTCAGAAGAGGGTGGACGTGGACAAAGGGGACAGCTGGAAATAACTCTGGAGACAGGCCACGCTTAGGAAAAGGGAGAAGAAGCTAGAAGTATGCCAGAGGGACCCCCATTTTGGAGTTCATCAGGTTGCAGTTGGGCTAACAAATCAAAGTTGAGTTTCACTTAGTTCATCATAGTTACATTCTCCTGATTTGCAAAAACACTACTTCGTGAATATTTTAATAGACCTGAGGAGCTAAACACTCTTGAAGACAGGGCAAGAATAGGTGGGAAAGGCTGGGTTGTTTTAGGCTTCCATACTGTGGTTAGCATGGCATATACTTAGCAAACAAGTCCGCTTCCTTATTAGGTGTTCCAGGTCCAGTTTCTGATGCTGGATATGAGGCAGTGAAGAGTGTGGTTTTTATCAGGGCCTGCTGTTCTGATGTCTTCTAACCCTAACCTTCTTCCACAGGTCACACCAAGAGGACACAGGACACATTTCTGGAAGTAGAAAGGATAACAGGAGTGAGGTATGCCTGTTGAACATGATGACACTTATAGTCCTAGTTGGGACTGCTTATTAGATTTGGAATAGTGGTCTGAAATTAAGAGGCCAGCTGTCCTGGGATCAACGATACGCCCTTGATCTTGCTGACAATCAGAACGGAATGGAACTCAGCCCCTGAAAAGCAGCGCTCAGCCAAACATAAATGCAGCCTGTTTTGCTCTGAGTGACTGCCTTACAGGTGGCCTCGAGTACAATTTGCAATACCAGGATCTGGCTCGGGCACCAGGCAGAGCTCTCACTAAGTGGGAGAGCTGCTGAAGATCTTGAGCCAGTCCCATCTTCTCCCAGAGCCTCTGTTTCCTTGTCACAAAGCTGTCACACACCAGGAGTGATAGCGTACATCTGTGGTCACATCACTTGGGTGGGAAAATAAGAAAATCAAGTGTCCAGGTAGGATATGTTCCCAGATTTTACTCCCAAAGAGAGGATGCAATCTGAGCATTTCCAGGTTTGCCCAGCATTGTAAGGGTGTGCCACGGGCATATTTGATATGTACAGCAAATCAATAGGCATGTGTTTTGAGTTTCTACTAGCTTTTATTTCTCTTTTCTTTCCCTTTAGCTCCCAAATCACTTGATAGAAAGGAAGGATGTCTGGGGACATGAGCATTGATTGAGACCGGTACATGCATGCATATACACTAGTCCATGGGGACAAGGATGACCTCTGCTAACAGCTTATCTGTGGCTAGTTTCTCTTCAGTGTGCAATTAACCTGTCATTGCAACAAATTTCAAACCTTAGTTTTTCTTTAGTCTGAAGCCTTTCTTTTAGAAAAAATGTCTGCATGCATGTATGTGCACATGTGTAATGTAGTATATGTGGTCTCCAGTCTATCCCTCCCTTGGACTGGGATTACAGCTGAATATAGTCACACCCTTCTTTTTATGTGGGCTCTGGGGAACTTGAACTTGGTGGTCTCTGGCCCCAGAGGCCCTCATACTTAAGTGGTGAGTGGTTATAATTGTGGAGCCATCCCTCAAGCTCTTGACTATAGCCTTTCTTTTAGCTGAAGCATCTTATTTTGTTTAAACAGCTAGTAAATTTATGTAAGAAGAAAAGGACTACTCTTGTTTTTCATGAATAATCTATTTATTTATAAGCTTAAAGACCAGGATCTTAGGAGGTCTGGAACAGGGACCATTACAGCCACTTGACACTTAGCTGAACAGATTCCCTTAAACATCTCATGCTACACTTATGGCTTAGAAGATCTGTTCTCCCAAAATGGCAAATATCTGAAGGGTAAAACAGTCCAAACACAAAGTCCAAGTCCTTGAGGAAGCAAAGATCAACCTAGTGACACTCATATAGACACAGGAAGTCACAGCGTAAAGAACCATCAGCATGAATAAGGCACAGTGATACCCAAATCACAGAGAAACTCAGTGCACGGCCCCACATTTGTGGAGATTCTGAGATTGAGTTCTTCTCTTCAGCACTATCTAATCCTGGTACGAACAGACTCAGTGACAACAGTAGACATAAAATATGGAGAGCCAGCAACATACAGTCATTACCCCAGACTCTCCTAGAATCTGATATTTCCACGTAGCTTGTTTAAATTTAAGGTTCAGGCTGGGGACATGGCTTAATGGGAAAAGTGTTTGCCTGGAAAGCATGAGGACCCAAGTTTGGATTCTCAGTGCTCACCTAAAATGCTGGGTGTAGTGGCCCACACTTGGACCCACAGCACTGGGAGGCATAGACAGGGGCATCTTTGTGACCTGATGGCTAGCTAGACTATCTGAATCTGGGTGCTTGGGCTTCAATGACAGACCCTGACTCAAAAAATCAGGTAGAGAACAATTGTGAAAGAAACCTCAACATCAATTCCTGACCATACACGCATTCACACATCTGTACCCATATGCTGATAAACACTCATAATTATAGACAGATGGACAGATAGAGAGGGGGACATTTTACACACATACACAAAAAAATTGAAATTCAAGTTCTCTGGGCTGAAATATTTGCTGATCAAATAAATGGAATTTCATGACCCTTCTGGGTCTTCTATCAGCAATTTCAAAGGTGTTGAGATGGGCCATGGCCCTAACATCTGACTGCTACACCCACATGGCCCCTCTCTCAGCCTCAGATCATTCAGCAGATCTAAATTTTATAATAATTGAACTTTCACAACCACCCTTTATATTTTTGGTTGATGGGCAATGCAGTACATTTTATGTTGTCACATTTGGTATCATAAATTTTTTAAGAAATGGTGGGTTTTTTCCACAAACACTTCTTATTTTATTCAAAGTGATAAAATTTCATGTGTACAAACACATGCACGTATGAACACACACATGCACACAGATGCTGAAATTCACACACATGCATGTACAACATATACACATGGACATACATGTATGCACATGCATCCGTCCATGCATGCATACACAACACACACAGACACACATACATATGGATTATGAATATTCACCTTGCTCTGTGGTGTACTTCAGTTTCCTGTCTCTCTTATTAAACCATTTATTAACTGAGGAATGTAGCCATTCATAGGAAATGGACTTGTAAAACTTAAATAGCCACATTATCTGAAATGGGCAGGGTGTACATGCCAGCTGGTGAACTCAGAGAATGGACTATAAACTGTTCTAACATGGTACTTTGTAGCTATACTAGGTTTCTTTGCAATTGTAACTAATCCTCACATACCTGGTGGCTTAAAATGTTATACAATTTTGGAAGTCCAAACCCCAGCACAGTCTTGCATGGTTTCACTGAGCTAAAGTCAAAGTCAGGTGGCCTGCACCTCAGCCTATAGACTTGGAAGAAGCTGTGAGTCTCCCTGCATTCTTTGTCTGGTGGTCCTGTCCCAGATTCAAAGTCAGCAATGGCCAAGGAAGTCTTTCTCCCAGTACCACCTCTGGAGCTCTGGCTTTTGCCTCATTTTTCCCCACTGAAAGACACAGTGGGCTCTAAAGAAAGCCAAGATGACCTCCTCACCCAGAGGCCAGCTGGCCCGCCCCACAACATATCACAGCTCTAGACTCCCAAGGACATCTTTAGAAGGACCTTATTCTGCTGAACGAAACAGTATTGGTCAGGACATAGAATGACATAAGATTATCTTTTACAAAGAAGCTATTTACTTCAAAACAGAAATAGCAGAGTCAAAAGAAAAATTAAAAGCAAGTTAAAATTCTGTTTCATGGTTAGCTGCAGTTTAAGCCCTTTCTATTTTCTTTGCACATGTATATGGTGTGTGCGTGTGGTGGGGAGCATGCATGCATATGTGTTATGTATGAAGGCCAGAAGTTGACATTGGATATCTTCCTAGGTCGCTCTCCACTTTAAGTACTGAGGCAGCATTCAGGGTTTCTCACATGAACCCAGAGCTCACCAATCTGGCTAGTCTAGCCAGCCACTTAGCCCTGGGGATCCTGCTGCTGCTCCCTGACAGCTGGGATCGCAGGCAGGGCTCTATGCCCACGTGACATTCACCGAGGTTCCTGGCATCTGAATTCTCATCATCATGCTTGTGTAGCAAACACTGTATTCACTGAGCCATCTTCCAGCCTCCAGCCCCTTCTTGGATGAATGTGTCTCCCTAAGTTAGGGTGAGAACAAAATCAGATGGAGGGTGCTTCTGCCTCCTTTCCACTCAAGCCCTAACTCCAGTTCAAGTACCTTTCAGGTTCTCAGACATGGAGGGTGGCAGTGTGTACATGCATGTGTACATGTGTGTGCGAAGTGTGAGAACCACTGGAAGGAGAAAGCTAGAGCAATTCAGCTGCAGTGAGTGCTTCATGGCTCGTTCACAGAAACCCGACTCAGCTGTCGTCTGGAGAAACACATGGGAATCACACAAAGGAGATGACCACAGATGCTTCAGCGTCACAGGCCAGAGGCCAACACCCACAATGGCAAGCTACGGTGCAAGTCAAGCAAAATGGCTACCAATTATCAATGGATCCACCTGTTAAAACACACACACTTACCTTTTCCCCTAGTGAAGGACTAGGGTCCAGATAAGTGACCCAGAGCCATGCACTATCTTGACATCCCTTTGTACATTTTACCTTTTGCTTATCACAGCGCCATCTCTTTTAATGACCAAAAGTTAAGAGATCAGGCTGGATCATCAAAGAACCATTGAACTTCTTCCCAGGAGTTTAAAAATGTATGCTTGGGAGGGTATCTTCCAGTGAGGGAGAAAGTGCCTTAGAGAAGTTTTGCTAGGGCTGGGGAGATGGCTCAGTAGTTAAGGGCACTTGCTTGCCAAAGCCTGATGGCCAGGGACCAATTCCCTGGTGCCCATGAAAGCACAAGGTGGCACATGCAGCTGTGGTTCATTTGCAGTGGCACCAGGCCTTGCCTGCACCCCCACCCCTCTGCAAATAAATAAAATAAAATATTAGTAAATGGAGTTTTGCAAGGAAACCAGGTCTCTTGCTAGGAAACCAGATTCCACCTTACCTCAGTAAGGATAGCAAACATCAAAAAATCAAATGAAGGGCTGGAGAGATGGCTTAGCGGTTAAGCGCTTGCCTGTGAAGTGTAAGGACCCCGGTTCGAGGCTCAGTTCCCCAGGACCCACGTTAGCCAGATGCACAAGGGGGCGCAGGCATCTGGACTTTGTTTGCAGTGGCTGGAAGCCCTGGCGTGCCCATTCTCTCTCTCTCTCTCTCTCTCTCTCTGTCTCTTTCTCTCTCTCTGTCACTCTCAAATAAATAAATAAGAATGAACAAAAAAAATTTTAAAAATCAAATGAAAATAAATGCTGGTGAGGATGTGGAGAAGTAGGAACACTCATCCACTCATCCACTGTTGGTGGGTATGTAAGATGATTCAGCCACTTTGGAAAACAATCTGGAGTCTCCTAAAAAGCTGACTATTGAGATACCAACAGGCCCAGTTATTCCATTACTGGGCATCTACCCAAAAATCTTCAAATCACAGGCCAGAGAGATTTGCTCAACCATGTTTATAGTGGCTCATTTCATAATAGCTCAGAGCTGTAATCAAGCCAGATGTCCATCACTAGAAGAATGGATAAATAAGATGCTGTATATCTACACAATAAAATTCTATACAGCACCTGGAAAAAGTGACACAATGAAAGTTGAGGAAAAATGGTTGAACCTGGAACAGATCATTCTCAGTGAACTTACCCAATCACAGAAAAAAAATCACCACACAGTCTCATTCATCTACAGCACCTAACCTTAATCTACCCAAGATGCCTTACATACCCAGCAAGCTTCTCATGGACTAGACAATAGGATGGGTTGGGAGGGAGGGGATGGGAAACACAAATCTAGACCCAAACAGCAATGGTACCATAAAATTCTACATACTAAAAGGCAGACCAAATGGCTGAACTTTCACCAGGCCCTTAGAGGGAACACCTGAGCCACAAGACACTGGAGAGGGTATGATGAAGAGTGACCTTAATCTACTACAGTCTCTCTCTCCCTCTTTTATCTCTATCTCTTTTATATTAGTTATCTTTTTCTTCCTTTTCTTAGTGGGCACTGACCTGTAACTCACAGTACCAGCATGTGGCTATCATCCACAATGAACTTTTGATCAAAGAGACCTACAAGGTTTCTTAAAATAAAGACAGATTTCTGTCAGAGTACTTGATGACCCACCAAAGGTTAGTGGTAAGACCCTACTGCTGAAGACACCTTATGTGGTTGATAAATAAAATGGAATGGCATGGCTGGAAGCTGGAAGAGAGTCAGTCCCCAATCAGTGCATCTAGTGCCTGAAGGTGCTACATGGGCGACTGGGGGAAAATGACCAGTATCTGTCCAAACAACTCATGGTCTCACCTACTTAGCAGCAAATAACCTGCCGTGATGCTCACTCAAGTGCAATAGTGGCCCACAGCCATGGTTGAAAACCAACTGCTCTTGATTTGGCTAACTGATCCCCTCAGTGGTATGGGACCCATAGCTGGAGCTGGGAAACAAGTCAGAACCATATCCAAACATTAGCCCACTCTCCATTATCAAGCTACCACCAATCGTGGACTACAAGAGGGCCTACACCTATTAAATTCTCTATTAAAAAAAGTAAGGGCTATCTCATTTTTCTGGTGCTAACTTCCTCTCCTTAGGATAACATGCTTCTCTTTTTCAGATACATGTAGCTCCAAAGGATAGAGCCACCCCATCGTACCTCAGAAGGGCTCAGGCTGAAACTAAGAACAATTGGCAAAACAATCAAGGGTGCTGTTTTCTTGGTGAACCGGGTATCAGCACAAGGGTGAAGGATATCAACACAGAGAAAAATCAACTCCTACCAAATCAGAGATCCAGAGACCCAGAGGCCCCCAACACCTCATCACTGAAGCAGACCAAAAATGAACCCAACATGGCTCAGGGAAATTTTGCGGAAGAGGGGGCAGAAAGAATGTCAGAGCCACATGTTGGGTCATGATATGCAGACACTTATCCTACCCATAACTGTGAGCTAAGTCCATAATGCATGACCTCAACAAGGAGGAGCCAAGTGGGGGATAGGTAATGGATGAGCCTAATAATGGTACCAAATTGACTGTATTTGCTGAGTACAAAACTAATTAATAAAAAAAAATGAAAAAAGAAATGAAGGTTTGCTAATTCAGAGCTGGAGATGGATGGCCCCAGCATGTTCTTGCTGCTTTATCCTCACCTGGCCTCAGCTCCACCTTAGGGAACCTGGATACTGATGGCCAGTGATGGAGGCAATGGGCAGTTCTTGAACTCACTTTGTCGCTTTCTCCAGGGATCGCTGCATTGTTCAAAAGGAAACCTTAAGGCAGAAACCTTTCATCCCTCGCCAGTTTCCTGCCCTGACATTCTTATTATTAGAACCTTGCTAGTAGGAAATCATTATAAAGACCATCCTGCACATATTATACCTCTCTGGACACCAGTACCCTAATATATCTTGTTCTGTCTTCAAAAAAGACAGTGAGAAAGGAAGTGTGGACAGCCTATGCCTTTTTCCAACAAAAGTAAAATGAAGCTGATAACGATCTGAAACATAAGTGCACACTGCTGAAAGCAGATCTTACATTTCCTTAAAAGAGCTGGAACAACACTTCTGGGAGAAAGCTTAGGGAGGAGTACCGTTCCTCCCCCACCCACTGAAAGACAGCACCTCGTTAAATAATGTTTCATCTTAAAGCTAAGTTATATCTTGCTTTCCCTTTGTATCATTAAGATATATCTGAAAATCTGTAAATAAATCAACTTTTCTAATCTGAATTATAAATCACCAGAACCTCCCCCTCTGTGATTTCAGCTACTTTGTCTTCATTGGGAAATCTTCGTGGTCTTAGCTCCAAGTCTCTACCATTTCCAACTCTGTAGTCCTGTAGAGAATGATCTACAAATGCAAGCATAAATGACTGGCTTGAACTCTCGATTTATAGGAATCCTTTTGGGCTCACAATCATTTTTCAAAAGGCACAATCAAAACCCAAATCCTCTGCTTCATAAAATTTAATGGTTTTATAATGGATTTTCTCACAAGAACATACACCTTCATAATTAAATAGAAATTGAAGTTACTTTGATGGGTTATAGCTTTATGATTGATCTGGAAAATGGTCCAAAGTTGATACCTAATAAATAATATCTTCCACCCCATGTCTTTTAAGTCTGTATTTGCACTTGGCTTCTTGCTTTCCTTCCTACAGGAAGAACTACTATAATGAGAAAGACACTGTTGATCAAAAGTGGCTGCAAAAAAACAAAACAAAATGTTGGCTACCTTTTAAAAAAAATCACATTGTTGGTACAGCTTCATAGTGATCATTACACATCTTTATCTCAAGAATTCATGTTTCATGAAGCCGTTAACAAATACACTCTATGGCTCTCTTTGTTTCTTTTTTAAATCACCTGTTAGACATATGATGGCTTAAAATGTCAGCTCTGGGAAGGGATGGCTTTTCGTCTTTGTGCAAAGCAGGAGGCCAGGAGAGCGAAGCTAATGGGTCTGGCTACACAGGCTTCCTTTACTGGCCAGTGCTGACTCCGGGAGCCCACCACACGGAGCTTGATTTTCTGTGTGTCCCTTGGCCTGGGCTGGATCAGGGAAGTCTGAAGAATGAGCTACATGCTGGGGAAAAGATGATTTAAAAAGATCATCAATAAGGCTGGAGAGATTGCTCAGTGGTTAAGGGGCTTGTCTACAAAGCCTAAGGATCCAGGTTTGATTCTTAGTACCATGTAAGGCCGGATGCACAAGGTGGCACATGCAGCTGGAGTTGGTTAGCAGTGCCTAGAGGCCTTGGCATGCCCATTGTCTCTCTCTTTCTCTCTCTCATTTTACCATCTATCTCCCTCTTTCTCAAACTATCAAATAAATAAATTACTTAAAAAATCATCAAAAAGAGTTGGGAAAGTGATCATAAAATGGGAGAAGCTCTATATAAGAAAAAAGGCACACACAGTGGAAAAAGGCCAGGAGACAAAAATTTCGAAACCGTATTTCCAGTGCCTTCACTTTCCTCAAATCTCAAAGTATGACTCTCCCGTATGATCCCAGCCAGCTGCATAAGATGCACAGATGAGCAGAAAACCTGGAAGGATTTAATCAAAATGGAGAAGTCCTTAATTTTCAAACTGGACAGGAACTGGTGACAGCGCAAAATCATTGGACAAAAGCTACACAGGTTTGTTGTCAGCATGACAGAACAATTCAGTACAAAAATGTCATAGAAGCATGGCAGGGGGTGGTGGCCATGAGTCACCAGGATATTCCACCCACCCCAAACCATCATAGGTCATAGCTACTAACATTAGCCTTAAGTAAATTCTAGAAGCATAAAAGTATTTTTATTGGAAATACACACACACACACACACACACACACACACACACACACATATATATAGATATGGTTTAAGAATATCATAGTATTTATGAATGCATGGCCCCATAGACTCAGGTGCTTTTGATTATGACTTGAGCTTGTGGCCTGGAGAGCTGGCTCAGCAGTTAAGGTGCTTGCTGACAAAGCCAGAGGACCCAGGTTCTATTCTGTAGTACCCATGTAGAGCCATGTGCACGAAGTGGCACATCTGGAGTTTGTTTGCAGTGGCTAGAGGCCCTGGCACACCAATTCATTCCCTCTCTCTCCCTCTCTCTCTCTCTCTCTTAAATAAATAAATGAAAAAAGTTAATAATTGAACTTGTAACTAGAGTTTTCAAGGAGGAGGTGTCACTGGGGAGTGGATCCTGGAGCCCTAAGGTATATGGAGATGATTTGGGGGTTCTGGCAGTTTGTGCTTTGGTGTATTGCTGGCTGTTGGTGGTGTCTCCCTGCATGGGTGTGTGGGAGTGAGCCAGCTTCTCCTGCCATTATAAATTCCCCTGAAATATTTGAAAGCTTGAAATAAACCCTTTCTGTAAGCTGTTTCTGGCTGGGTGTTTCTTCCAGCAAAGAGGTGCTGACTGCAATATCTACATCATCTATATCTATATCTATATCTATATCTATATCTATATCTATATCTATATCTATATCTATATCTATACCTATACCTATACATACATATACACACACACACGCATATATATATATTCATTAATCAGAAATGAATATATATATATATATATATATATATATATTCATTAATCAGAAAGCAGATTAATAGGAAAAAGTAAGCATTAGAGGTAAGGGTATTTTTACCATGACTCCGTCCATAGTCAAACACTGTTTTCTCTAAGGCAGTCCATAAAGTGTGGCCCCAGGACCACCATCAGTGGCTCCCCTGGGACAATGTTAGACATGCAGCCTTCTAGGTACACCCAGACCCACTGAGTAGGCAGCCCTAGAGCTGAGGCTTAATGGCCTATATGTCATAATCCGTAGCTTACTCTGTCATATCAGGGAGCCTGGCACAAGTTTCCATCCATGGTCCAAACTCACTGAGGTTTCATTAGCAGGAATAGATCAGGGACTCACAGGCCTCCTGAGGCTGTCAAGTCTTATGGCCCAAGTTCTGTGGAGCACGGATGAAGAATGAAGGCCAGAGCCGGGCGAGGAGGCTGAGGGGCACCAAGGCAGCCATAGGTTCCATCATTATTTATCTCTCACATCTTGTCACAATGAGAAAATTGGCAAGCTGCATTATTGGTAGAGTTTTCAGTTTTCTTAAGCTGGAGATAGGAATCATTATGTCTAATGAACAGATTTCTACAACTTGACAGTAGTTCAATTTTCTTTTTTAAGAAGAAAGACCATTTGAGATAAAGAACACTGAAATGGTCCAGACTCAAATCTTGTTTTAAATAATAGAGATTATCAAATTTTGTGTTAGATAAAGAGAGAATGGTGTAGGAAAAGAGAGTAAAAACATCATTATACTCAAATTTTTCCCTCAAATGTTTCCAGAATCAGATCTCAGCAGCTAGAGCAAGTGCCTTTATGTTGTGATTTTAAATACCCAGTCTACCTTCTCCCTAGGAATCTCTTCACACACACTGACAGAGGACCTGAAGCTTCACTGTTAGGATGAATCACCATTTGTCTCACAGTTGGTATCATAAATACTATCTGACTCTTCAGACCATCCTAAAATAGTGGCCACATGAACATGGCCTTCAGTGACCTGTGACTCAGCCTTCAATCCTGGCCTTTTCTATATAATTTTGAATATGTTATGAAGTATTTTTAAGCTCTAATTTCTTCAGCTGTAGTTTAGTGATAAAGAGTGATAACTTCTCCGTAACTATTACTGAAAATTTTAAGCTACTTTCTGATTTGATCAATGGTATTTACTATCTTTGTTTCAGTCTTAAACTTTCCTAGGAATGAATTTATTAGGCCGAGTTCCTCTGAGGATCTAAAAAAAAAGTTTAATGGTGGAAGGATCAAGATTACTTGTAAACAGAATACTTGGAGTGATGACAAGTTTTCACATGGCCTTGAAATTGGGTAAGAGGGATGTCAGTGTCAGGGGAGTGACTTGCTCTAAGTGCCACAATGATGACCTGGTCTTGATCCTGACATCCTTGGGCTTCTAGGACTGATGAGAGTCTTATAAGTTCTCATTCAGCTTATAGATTGCCATCCCCAAATCCTTGTTGAAAAACTCGACAATCCATAACTGAAAGCCAATAACCAGAACCCCCTCACACGTCCATTTCCGTCAGCTGCAGAATACCCTGGAAAGGTACTTGAGCCTCTGGTCAGGGCTTATGCCTTTACTGCTCTGCTACGCTTCTGTTAATAATAGGTAGTAGAAAACCCACTGTGATATATTTCTAGCTATATCTCATTCTTTTATTGTGTACTAATACTGAAGAACAAAAAGTTGACTGATCAATAAAGTGTATGATCAATAAATAAATGTATGATCAATAAAATGTACACAGTATGTCTCTGTCAAACTTTTATTCTGAAAAATGTAACTTAGACCTTTGGTATTTTGAGTGGAATATTAACAGGAAAAACTGAAGTGCATAAATTTTCTTGAACTACTCCACTTTTTGTTGTTTGGTCCAAAACAATTGAACATGTAAAACATTTTCTCAAAATATATGACATTCTTATTTTAATAATTTTCATATGGCATTGGAAGCTGATTAACAGTATGTAATCAAGAGTAAAAAAAATCTGTGTAACTAAGAATACTCAACACTCATCAGTATAAGGGAAATAAAAATTATATCACAATGTGTCCAAGTCCTGTGTGAGAAAGAAATTCATGAGCCAGGCATGGTGGTGCACGCCTTTGATCCCAGCACTTGGGAGGCAGAGGTAGGAGGATCACTGTGAGTTAGAAGCCACCCTGAGACTCCATAGTGAATTCCAGGTCAGCCTGGGCTAGAGTGAGACCCTACCTCAAAAAACCAAAAAAAGAAAAAAGAAAGAAAGAAAGAAATTCAGGGTCAGCAAGCATTCGTAAATATCATGCCAAGTTTCTGTTGATTCTCTTATGTGTGTAAGTTTAGAATTTTGATAACTGTATTCTCAGTCTACAGAACACAGTGTGGGGCTGAAGAGATTGGCCTGTGGTTTAAGGAACATGCTTTCAACTGCCTGATAGCCCAGGGTTCGGTTCCAATACCTGCATAAGGCCAGTTGCATAAAGTGTTGCATGCGCTTGACGTTCATCTGCATTGACAGGAAGCCCTGGTGTGCCTGTGCTTACTCTCTGCCCACTTCTCTCTGCTTGTCAAATTATAATTTAATATATTGTATATCTAGCATCTTATATAAAACTAATATACATAATGAAAGAAAAAAAAGTGTGGTTTGGCTTTGCTAGGCACAAAAATGTCACCAAGTCTATTTTGAAGAGGTAGATGAACAAAAGGGGGAATGAGAAACATTTAGCACAAGTTACAAGAGGAAGAGAGAGACTCATTCTTCACTCTTCTCACACGCCATTTCTTCCATGGGATCCAGATTCCTTCCACTCTTGACCATAGGTAAGTTTGTCCTCAAATTGTCCAACTCGGCTCTGCTGTGATCTTTATAGAGAATGTTTAACTAGCATGGGCATGATTTGCCAAATAAGAAAGTCTTAAAAAATAAACACAGCAAAAGAAAATGCCAATGCAGATCTCCCAACTTTCACTAGTGAAAGAGTATTTTAATAATTTAATAGTGGTCTGATTTCATGAAAGCCACCTATTGGTTCAACAAAGTGTCTCCAGTCAGTGTAGTCTGAATACCTATTGTAGAACAGCATGAGGCTATAGAGAGGATGAAACAGAACTCTGTCCCTGCTGTAAACTGGGGGTCTACTGAAGAAAGACCTGCCATGGTGACCCACACACTCATCCCACATGTTGAGAGAGGCATGCATCAAATGCCAGGCTGAGTTTCACAGAGCATGTTGGTTCTGCCTGGATTGGTTTGTCTGGAACTGCTGTTTAGATGAGTTAATGTTCCGGATGATTCTGTAGTAACTGGTAGTTTAGGATGGGTGTGAGCATGGCCGTGTCTATGGTAAACACACCCGCTGCCTTCTGTCTTCACGGCCACAAGCCTGGCACATGTCGCTAACATCTTTGATCTGGATTTTGAAATAGCCCTCCAGTATGGTGCCCATAAAATGCATTCTTTAAAAAAAAAAACTTAGTGCATGTTTAATTAGAATATATTCATTGGGCTAGAGAGATGGCTTAGCGGTTAAGTGCTTGCCTGTGAAGCCTGAGGACCCTGGTTCGAGGCTCGGTTCCCCAGGACCCACGTTAGCCAGATGCACAAGGGGGCGCACGCGTCTGGAATTCGTTTGCAGTGGCTGGAGGCCCTGGTGTGCCCATTCTCTCTATCTGCCTCTTTGTCTGTTACTGTCAAATAAATTAAAAAGCAACATCAACAACAAAAAGAAAACCTAACTAAATAAAAATAAAATAATTTTAAGAATATATTCATTGTATAAGTTTCATTATATTTTACTATAACTATCATGCATTTTGTTCATAATCATCCATCCATTAACCTCTCTTCTTCCTCCTTTCTCCTTTCACTGGTCCCCATTTTCTTCTAAAAGAGTTCTCATTCTACTTTCATTTCATATATATACCTATAGGTGATATCACATATATAGTTAATGTATTATATATGTGTATCTATGCACATATATGGGCATACATATATTCCACATGTGAGAGGAAGCATGTGATATTTATCTTACTGTGTGTGACTTATTTTACATACATCTACTTTCCTTCAAATTATTTTGCTTTCCCATTATGACTGAATAGAAATTCTGTTGTGCACACATCACATTTTCTCATCTCCTGCTCTCTCTTCTTCAGTACTGGGGACTAACCCAGGGCTTTGCACACGATAAGCAAACACTCTAGCAGCAAACTGTGTACTCAGCCCTTTTGGATTCTTCATTTTGAGGCAGGATCTCATGAAATTGTCCACAGTGTATTTGAACTCACTTTGTCAGCCTCCAGAGTAGCTGAGATTAAAGGCCTGCACCACCAGGTTTGAATTAGGCCCCATTTCCTATCCACCCATTTATCAACATGTTTTATTTATACACAATCATCCACCGATGGACAACAAGGCTAGTTGCACACCCTGGCCATTGTGAACGGTGCAGTATGGGCATGGCAGCGCAGGTGTCCCTGGGGTGTGATGGCTTAGTTATATTCCCTCAGGTATATTCACAGAGGTGGCAGAGCTGGGCCCATGGTAGTTCTACTTTTAGTTTTTCGAGGAAGCTCCATTCTGACTTTCATAGCAGCTCTACAAGTTTTTTTTTTTTAATTTTATTTATTTATTTGAGAGCGACAGACACAGAGAGAAAGACAGATAGAGGCAGAGAGAGAGAATGGGCGCGCCAGGGCTTCCAGCCTCTGCAAACGAACTCCAGACGCGTGCGCCCCCTTGTGCATCTGGCTAACGTGGGACCTGGGGAACCGAGCCTCGAACTGGGGTCCTTAGGCTTCACAGGCAAGCGCTTAAGCGCTAAGCCATCTCTCCAGCCCTCTACAAGTTTTCACTCATTCCAGCAGTGTGCCAGGACCCACTTTCCCTGTCTCCTCACCAGCGTGTGTTCGTTTTCTTTCCAGAGCCGCTGGGACTTGCATGAGATGGAATCTCAGTACAGTTTGGCAGCATGGATAACTCGTCAACACGCACACCTTGCTAAGTTGTCTTCCTTCTTAACCCTCTCTCAGTTAGGTACACAGCCGTTAGGATCACAACACACCTCTTCCCTGTGGCTTATCAACCTCACACGACTAGCCGTGGTCTCACTTTGGGGTTCTCAATGCCACTTGCAGAATCTGGGGATGTGTGCTGTTTGGCTTGATTGCTTCCTAGCTCCTAGCACACAGCAGCAGAAGCCCAGCAAGTGTTTTCGAAGGGTGAGGAAGAGACAGCACTGGGCAACAGCATGTATTTTACCCACTTTTTGGACAAATCTACACCTAAATTTGAGCTAAAACAGCAAACATAGCTACTGGTTACTGTGGACTACGGAACTGGGTAGGGTAATAGGAGCTTGTATTATGGTGTGAGCACCAAAAAGCAGGCCATGGGTTGACTGTGAAGCTGCCAACCACAGCAGGAAAGGGCATTATGACTGGGCACAACCTAGGGTTAGTGTGCCCTGGCACTGGACTGAGGATGGGTAAGAAAGACATAAGCCCCGGGAAGATGGGGTGCACTCTGTCAGCAGTAGCCCTTGGCACATGGGAATGTTTGTCAAATGAACAAGGAGCAAAAGGCCGTGTGGAGACGGATTGTAGGAAACCAAAATTTCTCCACTCGTTAGCTTACTGTGTCCTTCCTTTTCTCTGCTTACCGCCTCCCTGCAGCTTGTTGGCTTATTTACTGGTTAGGCTTATTGATGGCCTCCTGCATGAAGATCAGTGTTCCAAAGTCAAGGACCGAGCATTCTCCCTTTGTTCTCCCCGTACCCACACATCTATCCCCAGCCTTTTGAACAAGAGTTGAAGACACACATTGGTGAAATGTCGTTTCTGTCTGTGTGGTCCCCCACAGCAGGGCGGCAGCCCCTGAGCGGAACCTCAGACCTCGCCCCTCTGCTGCTGGCGCCTGCGCAGTGCGGCAACGTCCACAGGGGACAGGTGCCCGCGCTGTGCAGGGACCTGTACACAGGGCCTGCCCCCAGCACCTGCCGTCTCCTTAGGTGCCACACTCTTGTACCTCTAGCAATGGTTGCAGTGCAGAGCTTGGCAATGACTGAACACATACGTGCCAGGAGCAGAGCGGCGTTGCGGCTTCTGTAATCTTCCTCACATTTCCATTCCAGCATGGGCGAGGGCTAGAGTCACAACCAGCCTCCTGGGCATTCATTCACAAGGCTGCAGACACGCTTCTGGCGACTACATGGCAAGCTTGGCAGGAGCGAATGCTGCTTTTCAAGTCTCTCTCCGAGTTCCCCACAGTTAAGTCACACTGACACGACCTTAGCATCCTGGATCACTTCTGCCTGTGTGTCATGAAATTGATGTCACCTGGGAAAAGGCTTCTTGCGTTCTACCAGCATTTTTTTTTTTCTATTGCTTTCCTGAAGCAATGAAAACCAGAAGTAATATCTACAATAAACACACAAAAGTTCTGGCAACATCCTGAAAGGAATTTCTTCAGAAACCAAATACATTAGAATCCCTAGGCACTGACAGCTACATGACTTCCTGAGTGATTCTCACAATCACCATTTATACTAATGGACTCATAAAATGCTAAATCCCTACCGACAAGATTCCCAACCTGAAAACAGCTGGCAGGAGAAGGTGTTGTGTGGCAGAGATCACCGTCACCTTTGTACTACTGAATGGCAAACATGTCTCCCAGTTATTGTGTGGAGGTATCTGGGTGGGAAGGAGGAGCTTGCAGTTAGGGTAGGAGTTACCAGAAAGCAGGTCATGATTGGGGGCACATTGCAGCCAGAGGAGCTTGTTGGTAGTGTAGCCAGAGGATGCTGACCATAGGAATTCTCTGTCGCATGCAGGTTGTTACAATGCTTAGGACATCTCCCCCCCCCCTTCCCCCGTCGACAGCCCAGTGCTCAGCCAGTGTTCAGTACTGGGCCATCCTTCCCACTTGAACCTGGGCCTGGACAGAACATATAACTTAGTCCTCAGAACCCAGTGGATACGATGGTCTAGTTTTAGACCTATAGCTAGTCAACCTGAAACTGCCTTGAGGGGAAGATAGTATTGGGATAATTTCCTAGACAATAAGTTGAACAAATACAGAGGGGCTGTCACTAAGATCTCCCAAACCTGGCTTCTTTGGCCTCAGAAACTGTGACATCCATCAAAGGGACGCAAACAAACTCGTGGTAGTCGTTCTCTCAGCCTTTCCCAGGATGAGAACCAAGAGAAAAACAACAGGGAGCCAGATTTGTGAGCCACAGTTTATTTTTGTCTGTGGTTTGAAGCAGAAACTACCCAGAGCACCCGAGCTCTCTTCCCCCAGAACATGATGAACGAGGCCGTGGAAGCGAGCGGGCTTTCCTCTACAAACTGTTCATCACCCCGGGCCCGTGGAGCCCGATCACTGATGCTATTCATGCATCTTTCATCTCTCGCAATGAAGACCTTGTCAATGCATGTTCGTTCCTCAAGAGAGAAAAAACAACTTAAAATTCAGTCTGAGTCAGAACTGTGGCTCCCACCTTGCCTCCTCACTGCCTTGCTCCCATTAAAGAAGCAGGATTTTTTTTTCCTTTTCTTCCAAATCAGATACGTTTGAAGTAAATGGACAGTATTCTACCCTTTGACCCCGTGACAAGTGGCCCAAAGTTAAACAGAACCTTGGTCCCTGTGCCTCAGCAAGTTGCTTTGTTAACCAGCAAGTGCCTAAAATGAGAAAGAATTTCCAAACAGACGAGTTTGCTCTAAGTAGCCCAGTTAGACAGGTGGCATCGCTTGCCGAGATCGGGTAGGGGTTTGTGTTCTCGTTGGGCAATGTTTGATCTGCCAGCCACTTAAGACTGCATGCCAGGACCTGCCACAGATCAAACAGCCTTTGCCCAAACTGATCGAAAAGCCTTGGCCTGGTGTAGCCCCTCACCCCTGCATGCTCGCGGGAACAGACATTTACTTACTGCAAGTGCCAAGAAATGTTTTGAGCAACAAGTCGGTCTCTGTGTGTCACTAATGCCACAAATGACTTAAGCTCCATCCTTACAATGAGCAGGTTTAATATCCAAGGCAGTTATTCCTACCCACCTTGAAGTCCTATATTTAGCCAGCACCAGTCTGGGGAGACAAGAGACATCCTTGGAGCCCAGCTTATCTGATGGAACAACATAACCTTTTGGTCTGATAACCATGCCAAATATTGAATATTTAAAAGCAAATGTTATTCTAATTAACTGCATTCACAAACTGGCAGCCGCTTCTCTTCAAGCTTGGCTCAAGACTAACCTCAAGATTTCAATCAGAAGCCCAGGGGAAAAATGCGTACGCTTACAGCCAAGCTTGCACTGCATCGCAGGAAGCTGCCTGTGACCTTCAAAGGTCGGCACGTATTGTGGCCTAGCATATTTTTCAGTGCATGATAAGATTATAGCCGACAGGGAGTGCCACACTGTACAGCCATCAAGACCCAAGCTGGCTGTAGACATGGATGGCACTGTGAGGCCTTGTGAGACTATGGGGATAGAGAGACACAGCCTTGCTTTCCCCTTGTAAACAAGCCTCCATTCTTCCTGAAACGGCTCAATGCTGTGGTAAGTTCCCTATCAATGTTCTATCTAGTTTCAGCTTAATACATTATGTTTGTCAAATTGGCAATAAATATTTGTTATAAATAAACTGAAAAACAATGATGAAGAAAAAGAAAGACAATTAAATTATACACACGCATACACAAAAAATCTAGTACTCCAAAAAGTTGAATATATATCTGCACATGTATTTCCAAACGTTTTGCATTCATGTATGTGTGCATTACAAATAAAATGTTAATAACACCTGGATTTGGGATAAAGAGATAGCTTAGCAATTAAGGTGTTTGTCTGCAAAGCCTAAGGACTCAGGTTCAATTCCCCAGGACCCACATAAAGCCAGATGCACAAGGTACCTCATGTATCAGGAGTCCATTTGCCTCAGACATTGCCCATTCTCTCTTCTCTCCCTCTCAAAAATAAATAAATTAATTAATTAATACCTCTATTTTAACATAACATATTAAAATAACAGAGTGTTATTTTTTTCTTTTGGAATATGTTATTTATTGTGAGGAGAGAGGAAGAGAGAGCGAGAGAGAATGAGAGATGAAGGGGGGATGGGCATGCCAGGACCTCTTGCCACTTCCAGCGAACTCCACAGGCATGAGCCACTGTGCATCTGGCTTCATGTGGGCACAGGGGAATTGAACCTGGGCAAGCATTGCAGGCAAGCACCTTTAACTGCTGAGCCATCTCTTCAGCCCCCAGAATGATCTATTGAAAGGCCCAAGAATTCAGAAGCTCAGAAATACTATCACGCTCCAAGGGGAGCTTAAGCGGGCTCCCTGCATACCTCAAACTCCAGGCTTTACCCTCTTCTCATTATGACAGAGCCCGCTCCTAATATAAAACTAGGTAAAAGGGCATGAGATAGCCCTCAAGGATGGGAAATGAGTAATGAAGTGAACCACTTATTTGGTTTCTGTAAATAGCCTGCACTATAAGCCTTACACTATAAGCCTTAATAGCCCACACTGTAAGCCTTAGTAGCTCGCACCATAAGCTGTAGCAGCCTGCCTCAGACCACCAAGGTCATAGGAATTGCGCAAAGGCTGACCTCCAAGGTCATAGGAGGAGACTGGTACCATACTCTGCTACTCCCACCCAAGGACCTGTGCAAATGCTGACCAGCAAGGTCATAAGAGAATGATTGGTCCACGAGGGGCTTGAACAAATTAAACTAATTGGCTTAGAAATTATGGGGTGGCACAAACTGACTGGCTAACACCCTGCGGGCTCCTGATATTAAAAAAATGATTGGTCTAATGCACAGGCTTTGTTAGAAACCCTATAAAAACTGTCCTGTTCCTGCATTCGGGGCTCTGCAGTCCTCTACCCCTGTGCGGTGTATGACTGTGGGCCCCAGCACGCTTGGAATAAAGTCCTCTTGCAGTTTGCATCAAGACCGCTTCTCGTGAGTGATTTGGGGTGTCGTCATATCCAGGCAGAGCAGCAGGGTGTTAGCCAGTCAGTGTGAACTCTTCATATAATTCCTTTTCATTCATATAGCACCTGTCTTTCTTACCACCTCAAGTAAAGGAGTCGTGAGTTGGTTCCTCACCTGCTGTGGTCCTTGTGAGCTGATGGCCTGATGCCTCCCCATGCCTCATGTTTCCTTTCAAAACAAAAACAAGCCAACCACACAGATTCTACAAGGTAACAGGCTCCTTTTTGGAAAAAGGGTATGTATATATATAGTATTTGCAAACAGAGAGCTATAAAAGAGTGACAGACAGAAAGAATAGGCACACCACAGCCTCCAGCCACTGCAGGTGGATTCCAGATGTATGCATCACTTTGTGCATTTGGCTTTACATGGGTACTGGAGAATCAAAAGGGCCATTAGGTTGTACAGGCAAGAGTTATACCTCCTGAGTAATCTTTCCAGTCCAACAGGTTTTCTTTTGGAGCTTGTTTAGAAGTGATTTATAGAAAAATATACAATAGGATGTCAATCTTTCTTTTCCTTTGGTTTTCTCTTTTTAATCTTTTAATCATTTTATGTCAGAAATAAAGTTATATCCCACAAAAACATGTACACTTATTGTAGGGTCTCAAATGTCTCTATAACTCCTATAAACCAAAGCAAAGAAATTAATAAGTAATACATATCATTATTTCTGGAAGATTAAAAAATTTAATTGTTGTTTCCTAGACCTGAGAGATGTTTTAAGCCCAGCTCGGTGCTAGGCCTCCATGGGAAATCCTACTTTCCCAGGAGCGCTCAACTGTCTTCCCTGCTGTGGACTTCTCTTGGATTCCACTCCCATGCCCACTCACCAGAGTCAATAGTCCACTCTCCTTCCCCCACTCAGTACCTTGGACTTGCCCCTCTGTTTGCAGTAATGATGTGCTCTGAGAGCTGGCCTCTGACCTTGCCTCTGATCTCACTGGGGGAGCAGACTCGGCCAAGCTCACTTTTATATCCCTATCAATAATGGAACAAGTGGAAACACGCCTCAGGCTTTACAGTTGGACGGGAAGGTAAATAATTTACACATAGTGGTAACTCTTTACAATCAAAACAGGACTGAGGCCAACACGGACACTGTGAGCTAATTCTGATAATTTACAATAGACTTTGGTATTTCCCAGCCAACCCATGCAATTCAACTGAATTCAGCTGTCGTTATTACCAATCATAACACATCAAAAAGCTGACCTAGTGAGATCGTGGTCAGTGGAGAGAAAAGAGAAACAGAATCAGCCAATTCTCCTTTGATGTTACCTTCTGAGCCTCGGCTATTGATGTAACTTACAGTCAAAATAGCTTTCATCTGTAATCAGAACTCAAGACACACAACTGCCCTTTCCTACCCATCAGAGAGCTCAAGCCTGATGTTGGTTCCCCCATTGAAGATTGCAGTCACAGAAAGAGACTTGTCTCTCATTTGTTAATTTCTGCCTAGGTCCTTACCAAAGGCAGAGCAGGGGTAGCAGAAATAATCTTACCTATATTCCTCCCCCCCCCCCGCAATAGACACATTCAACTTCCTCACCGCTGTTTATAGCAGATGCGGCTATATAATCAGCTCTTATAGATATGCTTGGTTGTAACCCAATTCTCTGAATATCCTTCCCTATTCCAGTGGACACGTGAGTACACGTTGACAAAAGGGTACCATTGAACCAAAGTGGCCTTTGACTCTGGTGTCACCAGAGTCACAGTGCACATTTTGCACACTTTCACTGAAAGATGCGTGACTCGAAGTCAATGTGGCAAATGAGGTGGAGAGAATGTGCAGTGGATGAGGCTTTTGCTGGACACAAGCATGATAACTGGAGTTCAGATCAGCACTGCCAATGCGCATGTTAGATAGTGGCCGTGTCAGCTGCCTGTAATCTTAGTGCATGGAAGCTGGGGATGAGGAGTCTCCAGGATAGGCTGGCTAGCTAGACTAGCTGAATCGGCGAGCTGTGGGCTCACATGAGAGTACTGTGTGCCAGGGTACTGAGATAGCGCTGTGGTGTCAGGGCACTATGATAGTACTTCAATGCCAGGGTGCTGAGATAGTACTGAGATAGTACTATTATGCCAGGGCACTGAGGTAGTATTGGGATAATACTGCGACGCCAGGTCGCTGAGATAGTACTGCAATGCTACGGCACTGAGACAACCCTGGGAACTGGGAAATCGAACTTGGGTCCTTCAGCTTTGCAGAGAAGTGCCTTAATTGGTAAGCCATCTCTCCAGCCTGGTTATACTATCTTATTACTCAGTATATATCAACTTGCTAAACAAGATGAGTGTTTATTAAATATTCAATAGTTCTCATATCAAGAACTGCAGTTACTGCAACGAGCAGCCAACGTCATCCTTCTTGTGGAAGACCAGGTCTAATCACCACACTCGTTTTATTGTGTGAGGTCATCTGTCTCCTACATTAAGCAGCCAGCTCCTTCGGGACAGAGACTAAGAGGCACATCAAAGTGACTTAATTGCTTCAACATACTAGGCCCTCAATCCTACTTGTTAATTAATGAGATGATGAATCACTTAATGCACACACAAAATCTCATAACTGAGCAAGCAAATATATTTTAAAAATTCTACCAAAAAGTTACCCATGAAATTTTTAACAGATCATAAGGCATCGAAACTTCTCCCTTTACTACATGGAAAACATGGATTTGAGGGAAATGAAAGGTGATGATTTCATATGAAAAAATTTTAGAAAAAAATCTTGCACTGTGTTAATTTCCAAACCTTCTTAATCAAGGAACACAAGCCACGGAGTAAATTTGGTGGGTCAGACTTGTATATACTGACCATTCTGGGGGCTGTCTCAGTGCCCTGGCATCACAGCACCATCTCAGCACTATCTCAGTGCCTTGGCATCACACTACTATCTCAGCACCCTGGCATCCCGATGTTAATGCTTTCTGCAATAGCTTAGAAGTTAGCAATCTGCAGTTTTCAATAGTCCCTTCACAGTCATGGTCTTATCTATTGCTCCTCTCTAGTGACCCGAATTTATGGCTTATTTATCACTATGTAAATCACTTCATGGTTCCATTCTATTGTTCTGACTTCTTTACTAAAGCTTAGAACTAATGAGCATCAAAAGATGGAGCACTAGTTCAAATGTTTATGCCATTTTGGTTGCTGGATTTTTTTTTTTTTTTTTGCCTTTTCCATTGATTGATCAACTACTGATTTGTCTAGAGTTTTCTTGAAAAATTATCTTGAGAATTTTTTTCTTCTTTTAATTTGTTATGTACACAGTGTGTATATAGCCATGTTGTTACCATTGTTAGCCTCTTCCCCGTCCTCCCCCTTCTGAAGGGCCCCTCCTTTTTGGGAATGTGGGTCATGCATTGCTGGGATAGCCATCAGTTATGGGGAAGAGGCAACGTCTCCTTGCATAATGTCCCAACTTGTGGCTCTAATAATCTTTCTGGCCCTCTTCCATGAATTTCCCTGAGCCATGTTGAGTGCACGTTAGGTCTACTTCAGTGATGAGGTCTTGGGAGCCTCTGTGTCTCTGAATATCTGGTTTGGTAGGAGTTGAGTGTTCTCTGTGTCTCTCTCCTCCCCCTTGTGCTGGTACCAGGTTCATCAAGAAAGCAGCGCTCTTGCTCATTTCCCCAATTACTCTTGGTTTCAGTTGGGGCTCTGGTGAGTTTCAATGGGCTGATTCTCTCCTCAGTTACTGCATCCATCTTTCCTTCCCCAGGAGGTGATGCATGGTTAGATGAATGCCATCTTGACCAACCAGAATCCTGTGGAGGCACTTGCAGCTCATGCTTATGGACCTGTGTGCCCACCAGCCCAATGACCAGCTGCAGGAGCAAAGACTACCCTCATCAAACCTGAAGGGGAGATAGTGGAAATCAGCTAAGGAGCTACTGAAAGGTAGGACCAACTGAGCAATTCCAGTACAACTCTAGGTTTCTGGCACTCCCTCTTCCCCCAACCATCAGAACCTTGAACCTCTGGAGAACCATTAAGCCCCTAGTGGCAGGGCACCTAGCACAGCTGATCAGAGCACCAACTCCACAGCAAAACATGGAGGGTTAGAGGTGGGCACTCAGCATCGGTGAGAGAGGAAGCCACCCCAAAAGGTAACAAAGCTGACTGACAAAACAGCAGGTACATAGACCACCACTGGAAGTGCTAATCTTTTTCCATGTCAGGGCAGATTATGGGTTAAATATTCATGGTTGGCTTTACCATTTTCAATTAAGCTGTATTTGGGAGTTGATTATTGTTGTCTTTGAAGCTTTCAGATTCATAGGTATGGTATTTGTCTTTTTTTTCCATCATTATTGGGGGCAGAGTCTGATTCAGACCCAGGCTGATCTGGAACCCATTTCAGAACAGAAATCTCAGCCTCCCAGAAGAGAGGACTAAGGGTGTTGAGCAGCAGATTTTGGTTTTATAAGGCTAATTATTTGTTTCAAACCCCACACTTGCATACTCTGTGCTGGTATTTATTGAATATGTATATTGTTCAGATTTGCAATGGGTAGTGTGAAGCAGGTTTGCTGATGCAAACCTGACTGCAACAATATTGAAACTAGAAGACCAGGTGGCAGGTCTAATACAGTCCAACAAAGAGAAAGATAAGCTAATAGGAAGGTATGAATGGAAATTTAAAGATATTTGAGACACTATGAGAAACATCAAACATAAGAATTCAGGATATAGTACAAGGAGAAAAATTTTAATCCAAAGACACAATAACCATTTTCAACAAAATCATAGAAGAAAAATTTCCCCAAATTGGGAAAGAAATGCCAATGCAGATACAGAAAGCTTTTAGAACACCAAACAATAAAATCTGGAAAGAATCTCTCCTTGTCATGCTATAATTAAGGTACTAAACATGCAAACCAAAGAAAGTATATTGAAAGCAGAGATATAAAGAAGTCACCTACAAAGGGAAGTGCATCATGATCACAGCAAATTACTCAACATGAAATTTCAAAGCCAGAAGGGCTTGGAATTATGTATTCCAAGTTCTGAAAGATAACAACTATCAACCAAAATTACCTTATCCAGCAAAGCTATCTATCCAAATTGTAGGAGAAATAAGTACATTCCACAACAAAAACAAGCTAAAGGAATTTATGACATCTAAGCCAGCTCTACAGAAAGCAAAGCACACACATGAGGAAACAAGGAAAAATAAGCCATACTCAACAGTAAAACAAGAGAGTAAAGGGAAATCAGGAAGCACTACAACACATGAAGAATGGTGAGAATAAACCTTTCAATAATAACTTTTTACATCAGTGGCCTCAATGCTCTAACCAAAAGGCACAGTCTTGCAGACTGGATTAAAAGGCAGGATCCTGCTGCTTTTTGTCTCTAGGAAACTCATCTCTCAATAAAAGATAGATACTGTCTTAGGGTAAAAGGATGGAAAATGGTATTTCAAGCAAATAGGTCTAGGAAACAAGCAGGGGTTGCTATCCTAATATCTGACAGGATAGACTTCATATCAACATTAGTGAGGAAAGATAAATGAGGCCACTTTGTACTTATTAAAGGAACACTCCAAAAGGAGAACATTACAATCCTAAACATATATGCACCTAACATGGGGCCCCCCAATTTCATCAAACAAACACTATTAGACTTAAGGTCACAGATAACACCAAACACAATTGTATTGGGAGACTTCAATACCCCACTCTCATCAACTGACAGCTCATCCTGGCCAAAAATAAAAAGAGACATTTGATTTAAATGATGTCATGGAACAAATGGATCTAATAGATATGTACAGAACATTCTATCCAAATGCTGCAGTATATACATTTTTCTCAACAGTACATGAAACATTCTCCAAAATAGACCATATATTAGGACACGAAGAAAATCTTAACAAATACAGGAAAATTGAAATAGTCCCTTGTACTTTATCTGACCATAATTGGATTAAACTACAAATCAACAACAAGAAAAACTACAGAGCATACACAAATTCATGGAGACTAAACAGTACACTATTGAATGATGAATGGGTCATTAAAGAAATCAAAAAGAAAGTAAATAAATTCATATAATCAAATGATGGTGAGAATACAATATACCAAAATCCTTGGGACAAAATGAAGGCAGTCCAAAATTAGAGTTCACAATTAAACAATTTAATGCTTCACCTTAAGGCCTTGGAAAAAGAAGATCGAGGCAAACCAAAACTCAGTAGAAAGGAAGAAATAGCAAAGATTAAAGGACAAATTAATGAAATAGAAACCAAAGGGAAAAAACAAAGAATCAATGAAACAAAGAGTTGCTTGTTTGAAAGGGTAAACAAGATTGATAAATCCTTAGCAAATCTGACCAGAAGAAAGAAAGAAGTGACAAAAATTAATAAAATTAAAGATGAAAAGGCACCATTACAACAGCTACCAAAAGAACTTAAGAAAGTCATAAGGACATACTTTAAGAATATATATGCCTCTAAGTTTGAAAATCTGAAAGAAATGGATGATTTCCTTGATTCATATGACCTGCCAAAATTAAATCAAAATGAGATAAACCATTTAAATAGTCCTATAAAAAGTACAGAGATCCAAGCAGTTATCAAAAGTCTCCCACCTAAATAAAGTCCAGGCCCAGATGGATTCACTGGTGAATTTAACCAGACTTTCATGGAAGAACTAACACCAGGAACAAGGAACTAACACCAGGAACAAGACGAGGGTGTCCACTGTCCCCACTTTTATTTAATATAGTACTGGAAGTCTTATGTATAGCAATAAGGCAAGAGACACACATAAAAGAGATACAAATTGGAAAGGAAAAGGTCAAATTATCATTATTGCCATGTGATATGATTCTATACATAAAAGACACTTAAAAGCCGGGTGTGGTGGCACACGCCTTTAATCCCAGCACTCAGAAGGCAGAGGTAGGAGGATCGCCATGAGTTCGAGGCCACCCTGAGACTACATAGTGAATTCCCGGTCAGCGTGAGCTAGAGTGAAACCCTACCTCAGGGAAAAAAAAAAAAAAAAAAAAAGACCCTTAAGAATCTACTAGCAAGCTATTAGAACTGATAAACACTTTTAGTTAGAAACTAGAAGAGAGTCAGTCCCCACACAGTCAGTGTGTCTAGTGCCTGATGGTACTACATGGGTGACTGGGGGAAAATGACCAATACCTGTCCAAGCAACTCATGGTCTCACCTACTTAGCCGCAAATAACCTGTTGTGATGCTCACACAAGTGCAATAGTAGCACACAGCCATGGTGGGAAATCAACTGCTCTTGATTTGGCTAACTGATCCCCTCAGTGGTATGGGACCCATAGCTGGAGCTGGGAAACAAGTCAGAATCATATCCAAACATAAGCCTGCTCTCCACTATCAAGCAACCACCAATCATAGGCTATAAGAGGGCCTACACCTATTAAATTCTCTATAAAAAACAGTAAGGGTTATCTCATTTGTCTGGTGCTAACTCCCTCTCCTTGGGAGAATGTACTTCTCTTTTTCAGGTAGATATAGTTCCTAAGGAGAGAGCCACCCCATCATACCTCAGAAGGGCCCTAGCTGAAACTAAGAAAAATTGGCAAAACAAGCAAGGGTGCTGTTTTCTTGGTGAACCGTGTATCAACACAAGGGTGAAGGAAATCAACACAGAGAAAAATCAACTCCTACCAAATCAGAGATCCAGAGACCCAGAGGCCCCCAACACCTCATCACTGAAGGAGACGAAAAATGAACCCAACATGGCTCAGGGAAATTTTGCAGAAGAGGGGGCAGAAAGAATGTCAGAGCCACATGTTGGGTCATGATATACAGACATTTATCCTACCCATAACTGTGGGATAACTCCACAATACATGACCCATATGCCTCAACAAGGAGGGGTGCATGGGGAGGGGGTAGTACATGGATGAGCCTAATAATGGAACCAAACTGACTGTATTCACTGAGTACAAAACTAATTAGTAAAAAAAAGTAATAAATTAAAAAACTAAGTAAAATAAAATAAAAAGAAAGAAAGAAAATTACAATAAATGTTGGCAAGAATGCAGAAAAAGGGGAACCCCTCTACACTGGTGGTGGGAATGTATTCTGGTATAGCCATTGTGGAAATCAATGTGGAGGTTCTTGAGACAGCTAAAAATAGACTTACCATATGGTCCATCTATAGCACTCCAAGGCATATACCCTAATGACTCTTCTCACTACCTTATAGATACTTGCACAACCATGTTTATTGCTGCTCTATTCACAATAGCTAGGAAATGAAACCAGCCTGAACAGATGAATGGATAATAAAGATGTGGTACATCTTCACAATGGAGTTCTATTCACTGATAAAGAGAAAATTATGAAATTTGCAGGGAAATGGATGGATCTGGAAAGGATTATACTAAGTGAGGTAACTCAGGCCCAGAAAGCCGGATGTCACATGTTCTCTCTCACATGTGGATCCTTGATACAATTGTATAGATCTGTATGTGAGCTGGAACCAAAACTCAGTAGCAAAGGCCAGTAAGCTAGAGAATGGCTATAAGGGAGGGAGGAGAAGGAAGGTCTTAAGGGAATGTTTTTTATATATGTAAGTAGAAGAACAGATTACAGGGAGGTGGAAAGGCCTAAGGGAGGCCAGGGGGAAGAGATTAAGTAAGAGAGAGGTGGGGATGAAAGTTAATCAAAATTCAAGGCATTCTGTGTAAGACATATGAAAACCTACTATTTCATATAATGGCATATCCAGAAGCCATAGGTTGTTACTAGAAATTTTACAGTGCCAGGGATGGGATACCTTCCAGTGAGTTGTTGGCCAAGGATATCCCTGTTGCCTCCAAAACCTTACAGGCCACTGCCAAGGCCCTTGATTTCCCTTGAGAAACATATGGTAAGACCCTATTGCTGAAGATTTCACTTGCCTGGACATTAGGGTCACTGAGAAATCAAGCTGGGGCTGAAAACTTCCTCCCTATAGACCAGCCGACTGAAAGCTGGGAAAAAAAAAAAAATGGCACTGAATGCAGCCCTATGGCAGATGGAAGTCATCTGCAGAGAAAACAATAGACACTGGAAGCCTTGAGTTTGGCCAGATAGGCCAAATGACCAAATGGGTGCAGTAGTGGCATGTCTGCTCTAGGGGAAACCAACTGCTCTCTAATTGGAATGGAGGTCCACTCTATGGGAGGGAATGTATGTCTGGTACTGAAAACCTACTCAAAAGCCTATGGCAGGGAAGGTCATGTGACTTGGGGGGTATTAGCCTTCTCTTGTCTGGTTAAAAGCAAATATTATGCTCACCAAGCTGCCCAGTAAGTATTCCACTTAATGTTCATATTCATATATTAATAGTACTCTTACTTTTGGTTAGAGAACCTTTTCTATTCAGATGGTGGTGACCACTGGGATGGTCCAAAAGGCAACATAGTGCTCAGAAGTGACAGAGGAGCGTCCACCACTGAAGCATCTCTATTACACCCTCCAAGGCTCAGGGTCCATTGCGGAAGGGGTGGCAAAAACGATGTAGAGCCAAAGGAAGGCTACCACTCCTTACAATGCAATTGACCAGTTGGCCTCAATATTCACAACCTTGCAGTGCTTAGCAATACCTTCACAAGACCCTCATGATAGGAGAAAAAGATGACGACATCAAAATGAAAGAGATACTAATAGAGAAAGGAGGGGGATAGGATGGAGAGTGGAGTTGTGAAGGGGAAATGGGGGAGGGGAGAGAACTATCATGGTTTATTTTCTGTAAGGATAGATGTTGTCAATAATAAAATTACATATAAAAAAGCCTTCTGAATGTAAGCTGTCATTGATACAATGTAATGTAACCTAGCATTTGTGCTCATAGATCACCTGCACATGCCTTCATTGCACAACGACCTACAATCAGCTGCATATGCCTGCACACACCTGTGCTCATCTATACATACAGCTGCACCCATATGGACACAACTACATATACACATTTTCACATATGCCCAAATACACATTTATACATACTCGTGCTTGCATCTGCTTACACACCTGCACATACATCCGTACACTTACAGCTTTACTCATCTGCACTCATGTTGTATAGACACACATATTCACACGCACTTCCGTACATAGCTGCACACACCTACACACATCTGCTGGAGTGTGACCCTCAACTGAGAAAGGGCCCTGCAGCCTAACCCATGTTGTGACTTTCCCCATGCTTTTCTCATGGGAACGGCCTTGTTGCAGGCACTTTTGTGTTGCTGGGAAACTCAACCAGAAGCAGGTTATGGGAGGAAAGCGTTTATTTCAGGCTCACAGAATCCTGAGGAATAGCATCAGGGGTGGAAGAAGCTGGCTCCCTTCCAGAGACCACAGCACAGACACACCACCAAACAGCCAGCCAATGAGAACAGCCAGAGCTCAAACCTGACTCTCTACACACCTAGGGCTGGACTAAAAGATGTTCCCCCAATGGCACCTCCTCCAGCAGACTGCTGGAGACTTAATAAAAAAGAATCCTTGAGACTATGAGCGGGGGACATACATTCACATTCAAACCACAACAAACCTGGAGACATTTAACAGGGTCACTGTGCTCTGGGAGAGACAACATGGCCAACCAAACCCCTTGAAGTTATCACATTACTTCTGAATTCATTCCAATTTCTGGAATAGTAAACATGTATTTGTTGTGCCACACAGGAAAAAGGCCTGTAGAAGTCCACTGAAAAGTGGAAGTTTGATCCAAGTCCTCCCAATAATGCACCCAGGGGTGTTGTTGAACGATTATATTTCTGTATTCAAGGAGGCCAAGGTATATTTAGTAATGGGCCAAATCCACAGAGAACCTCTAACTCATGCTGTAAAAGCTACACATAAGAAAAGCCAAATGTAAGTCAATGTGGCTCTCCTTCCAGGACAGGCAAGGGCAATCCCATGGACTGTGGTGGCGGTTCACACAAAACCCTGAGGGAATGATCTTCAGCACTTCCCCTCCTTTTAGCACAGTCCCAGCACCTCACTTTGGATATTTGTTACATAAAGGAGACAGGCATCCTTATTATTTTCTATGATTTTTATTTTTTATTTATTTGCAAGCAGAGAGAGAGAGAGAATAGGTGCACCAGGGTCTCTATCCACTGTAAAAGGACTCCAGATGCACATACCACATTGGGCATCTGGTGTCATATGGGGACTAGGGAATTGAACTTGTGTCCTTAGGCTTTATAGGCAAGTACCTTAACTGCTGAGCCATCTCTCCAGCCCATTTTCTATATTTTTAAATAGTTTATGCTTTTAATTTCACTCTACTCTCAGTTTGAGAATATATCCTCTTTTAAATACAAAGATAACTTGAGCATTATCCAATTTGGAATTCTGAGGAAACTAAATAAATAAAATAAAAGCAGTCAGGCCACAGCACATTTCTTGGCCAAGCAACATGTAATCAAAATATAAATTACCAAGTACTGTTTCTGGACAGATACAACAGACAAGAAGGTTAGCCATGTTTCATTTCAGATAGGGAAAATGAGGCCCAGAGAGGTTAATTGCTAAAGGCTATGTGGCTGAAAAACTTCTTGGAGCCAGACTTCCAAACCAGCAGTTCAACCAGGCTACTGAGGCAGACAGCTGAAGTTGTGTGCGGAGCAGGAAGGCACAAGTTCCTCCAAAAGTGCCTGCAGGAGCCTCCAGGAGAGCACACACTCCGAAGACACATTTGAAAGCTAAATCACTACTACATCTTTATTCTCGGAACATTCCTTTCAGATTGGTGGGTTAGTTAAAGAGAATAGGTAAAATTATTACAAATTATGATACAAAATGGGAGCTATTCTAAGTCCTCAAATTGGTTTTGTTTCTGCTCTTTGCTCCTTATTTTCATGTTCAATTTTACTCTCGTTGGAATTCTGAGAACATTTTAGCTAGATATTTTGTATGCTTCATTTTAGCACAAGAGACATACAGGACAAGGCTCGGGGTTTGACACAACGCAAACTTCAGGAGGTGATGCGTCATTCTCTAGTCATAACTCCAACATTCAAGGAGAGTGACAGATGTCACAACTGAGGGCTCAGGTCATCACATGGTCCCATGACAAAAGAGAGGCTAGAATTAAGGGCAAACTTGCATTAGCAGGAAACAGAATGCTGGGAAGTCCTTGGCAACTGACATTTACGTCATTGGCACAGAAATGGGGCAATTTTATGTTCTGTTTTGGTAAGTAGATTTTGGAGGACATTGAAAACACTCTGATGAAAAGGACGCCCAATGGTTTCCATGTCTGTTCCTTCACTCCTGAGTGTGGACCCAGCTCCTCTTGCCTCCTGTCTCCTTCTCGTCCTCCACCTCATTTTTCCAAGGAGCGCAGGACGCTGCAAACGGAACACAAAGATTACAGATTTAGGAATGAGCTCCCCACCAAGGAGGGGCTCAAGGGACGATAGAAAAGGGAAATCAAACCTGAAGATACTTTCTTTTAAAAAATATTTTTATGGGCTGGAGAGATGGCTTAGCGGTTAAGCTCTTGCCTGTGAAGCCTAAGGACCCCGGTTCAAGGCTCGACTCTCCAGGACCCACGTTAGCCAGATGCACAAGGGGGCGCACGCGTCTGGAGTTCGTTTGCAGTGGCCAGAGGCCCTGGCGTGCCCATTCTGTCTCTCTATCTATCTACCTCTTTCTCTCTCTCTGTCGATCTCTTTCAAATAAATAAAAATAAACAAAAAAATTTAAAAAATATTTTTATGTATTTTACTTGAGAAACAGACCAAGAGAAGGGATAGAGGGACCCGAAGAGGGACAGGGAGAGAGAGGGAAAAAATGGGCATGCCAGGCTCTTTTGCCACTGCCAATAACCTTCAGATACATATGCCACTTTGTACATATGGGCTTTATGCAGGTCCTGGGGAATCAAACCCAGGAATTGCAAGAAAATATCTTTGACTGCTGAGCCATCTCCCCAGCCCGAAGTTTTATTATAATAATCATTGTATACTTAATTTTCTCTGCTGTTTGCATCCTCAACTGTCTTGAATCCTTTCATATCTAGATGCCTGCTTATGCCTTAAGAGAGTATTTTTCTATTATGGAGTCACATTTGAGAAAAGTGATTAATCAGGAAAAGTTTCTTCTATGTAATTATGATGATTCCCAGTATGATGGTCTGATTCAGGTGTCCCCCATAAACCTAGGTGTTCTGAATGCTAAATTCCAAGCTGATGGAGATTTGGGAATTAATGCCTCCTGGAGCCAGAGTGTTGTTGGGGGCAGGCATATCGGTATTGTAGCGTTTTTCCTTGCCAGTGTTTGGCACACTCTACTGCTGTTATTGTATATCTGATGCTGGCCAGAGGGTGAGATCCACCCTCTGCTCATGCCATTGTTTTCTCCTGCTGTCTTGGAGCTTCCCCTTGCGTCTTTAAGCTAAAATAAACCTTACTTCCCACAAGCTGCTTTTGGTTGGGTGATTTCTGCCAGCAATGTGAACCTGACTGTAACACTTAGCAAAAAGTGATCTAACAACTTCCATTTTCACATCACTCATGCAATTAAGAAACAGCACGATTGAAAATATATTACATTTCTGAACTTTCTATTCCCATGTTATGGGCATTACCTGATTTTTTTAAATGTTCATAACCATTTTTTGTTTACTTATGTGATCCACAAGGACACAAAATCCTTTTTAAAAATTTATAATCAGTACAAAGTGCTATGACAGGAATCACAACTTTGTGAGTTTACAAGGTGAAAAGGCAGACAATGGAAATGAAGAAATGGACTTGACATTCGGAGCAGCAATAGGAATGCCACACTGAGGCCCCGGTCTGGTTAACACCCCTCCTCTGTCAAGTGTTTCCGAAGGTCCCATTATTCTGTGAAATCTATCTGTACCCACTACATTGGTTTCCAGTCATACCCTGAGGGCCATTAAGCAAAACATAGTTGCACTTGAGGCAGAAAGTACGTGTAATTTCTCTAAACTAGAGCTGGCATACAATGCACAGGCCAGAGAGGGGATGGGGAGGGGGAACCGGGGTTTTGGAAGCCACCACTTGCTGCATCCTCATTCCTCTTAAGAAGAAACTGAGACCCTGATTCTGAGTCCAGAAGGGAGCAAACCCAGCCCAGACATCCGCATCAGCCACAGCCAAGCAGGCTTTGTGGTGTGCGCTTCCTCCTGCTCCCAGAGGCCCTTCAGACTCAAGCCCTGCACAGAGGCAGCCTTGACACTCCCGTGGAAGCATGGTTATGAAGGAATCAGGCCCTGAGGGCACTATGATCTTTTGTTTCTTTTCATTTTGCCTTGCTTCCTGTAAAAAAGAAAAAAAAAAGTGCTTAGAGCAGATCATGGTGGCACACACCTTTTAATCCCAGCCCTTGAGAGGCACAGGTAGGAGGACCTCTGCGAATTCAAAGGCTGACTGGGACCACAGAGTGAGTTCCTGGTTAGCAGGGGCTAGGGTGAGACCCTATCTCTTAAAATCAAGGGGAGAAAAGCTGATTGCTATCTAACAAGTAGAAATTCTGTATATTAACTAAATACATGAAGCATTTTGAAGTGGCCAATTGGAGCTAATTCATATAAATATTTTCCCATGTGCTCTTTCTTTTGGGGGGGGGGTGAGAAATTAAAATCTGTTTCACTAATTTTCAAGAATTGTGTATGTTATTAACTATATATTTTAACTATGTTTTGTTAGCTATAATTACCTATAATTATATTATACAATAGCTCTTGCATTTATTCTTTGTATCTGATGTTTTGTACCCTTTGACTGACGTGTCCCCAGGCCTACCCTGCCCTCTTCAACAGCCCCGTAACCGTCGTTCCGTTGGCTGCTTCTGTGAACTCAACTTTTAGATTCCATGTTTCAATGGATGGTGCTTTATCTTTTTGTGTCTGGCTCAGCACAAGATGCTCCAGGTTCACTCTAGTTTAAAATGATGGGATGTTCTTCAAAGGCTGAACGGCATTCCATTGTATATATGGGCTACATTTCCTTTGTCCCCTCATTCCATGATAGGCAGTAGATCTACCAGCCCTGGCCTACTGTGAACAATGCTGAAGTAACTATGAGGCTACAGGTGTCTCCTTGATATAGTTCTTTCATATGTATTCCCAGTAGTGTGATTACTAGATAATATAATTCCATTTTTACGTATTTGAAGATACGTGACACTGTTTTGCATTAATGGAGAGAAGAAAGCTATCCAATGCGGTCATTCATCACACTGACATCAGATGAACTGTTTGTTCTGCTTTAATAAGACTGCAAACCCTGCTTTGAAGGCACAGAGCCCAGAGCGCAGGGCCTCACCTAGCCAGCCTGTTCTACTGCCGCATGCTGAGAGAGAGCAGAAAGGGCTCCAGGGGACCTATTCTTCCCTCCAGAGTTCCTGAAACAAATTCATCTCTGGTCTTGCTGATGAGCAAGTCCTCCAGTGAAGGCCTATTTGCTGCTCCCCTACTCTCTTCCCAAGTCCCCATTTTCATTCTGGGTTGACTTCCTAATGAACCTAGTGTCAGTCCTCTGAGCAGCAGGAGTTTTAATGCCAACACTTGGGAGGCAGAGGTAAGAGGATAACAATTTCAAACTCAGCCTGGCTGACATAGTAGGATCTCTGTCAAAAAAAAAAGAAAAAAGAAAAGAAAAGAAAGGAAAAGAAGGAAGGGGATGGAGGAGAGGAGAGCATGGGAAGAGGGTTAATCAAAATTAATGGTGTTACCCTGCACCACAGTGAACATGTTTCCTTGTAGGCACTGCATGAGGCAGACTGTGGGTAGCCCGCAGGGTTACATGTAAAGTAAGATGCATTAAAGTATTCATGTTGGGGCTGGAGAGATGACTTAATGGTTAAGGTGCTTTCTGGCAAAGCCAAAGTACCCAGCTTCAATTCCCCAGTACCCATGTAAAGCCAAGTGCACAAGGTGGTACATGTGCCTGGAGTTTGTTTGCAGTAGTTAGAGACCCTGGCATGCCTTCTCATTCCCTCTCTCAATAAATAAATGATAAATAAATATTAAACAAAAAATTAAAGATGTTACAAATAAGTCCTATGGAGGCATACTCCTTTACTAGCTAATGATACCCATGTTAAAAACAGAAAGGCTTTAGGCAGAAGTATCTTGTGGAGGTAGATAATGTGCCCAAAAGACATTGATGGTTACAAGAAAATTTTAGTCCCATGGGTGGGATATCTTCCAGGAAACTTTTAATCAGGGAGGTCCCTAATAGCTCCCCAAACATTACAGGCTATTGCCAAGTCTCTTGTTTTCATACCAGAACTAGATGGTAAGACCCTATTGCTGAAGATTTTTTAAAACAAGTATATCTAATGAGGGCTAGATAAATGGTTCAGTGCTTAAGGCACTTGCCTGAAAAGCCCAACAACCAGGCTTCAGTTCCCTGGTTCTTATGGAAAACCTGATTCATAAAGTGGTGTATGCATCTAGAGTTCATTTGCATGGCTGGAGGTCCTGGCATTCTCATATTCATTCATTCATTCATTCATTCATTCATTCATTCATTCTGTCTGTCTCTTCTCTATGTCTTCTTCTTGCAAATAAATATTTTAAAGAAGTATATGTAATGAAATAATTGTATGGCCTCATTTAACAGACATTCTGAAAGTTTTGTCTGTTTCTCTACTAACTCTGATTTAGCCTTCCTCAAGCTGTAAAATTTGTATTTTAATTCCTCCTTTGTGTGAATGCTTAGCTCTGAGGTACTTCTCTTCCCTATGTGTGTGTGTGCACACACATGCTTCAGGATGGTACATGCCTACTTTTTCATTCAAATGAACAAGGACATAATTTCTAACTCATCAGAGAAGCAGATTTAAAAATTTAAATGCTCATTGCTATGCACAAAGAGAGTTAGTTATGGGCTCAAAGTGATAATGAAGTTGTTTATCCATATAACCTTCTAGATGGTAAATTTGTGATATATCCTGAGAACCATAAACTGTTCACACCCACAGATGGACTTATTAGACACTGGATATTATGAAAAGGAATGAGTTAAATGATAATCATAAAACTATGTGTACAAAGGTATTATGAAGAATTGAGATAAATATCAGAGAAGAGTTTCAGTAAAATAAAACATGTCCATATCACACAAACTTATAGCCACTAAATCAAAATGTTTGTATTAGAAAATCAAGTTCAGTTAAAAATATTTATGAGAAATAGTAACTGGAAAATTATGAGAACAATGATTTGGAAAATGTAAGTTGGGAAGGAGGAGAGGAAACCAAGAGACTTATACCTGTGTGACAAGAGGAATCAAGAGATATATGTATGTGTGGTTAGGATCCTTTAAATATGCTATTAATCTATTTATTTGAGAGATAGGGAGGGAGAGAGAGATAGAAAGAGGCAGATAAGTAGAGAATGGGTGTGCCATGGCCTCCAGCCACTGCAAATAAATTCCAGATACATGCACCACCTTGTGTATCTGGCTTATGTGGGTACTGAGGAATCAAACCTGGGTCCTCAGGCTTTACAGGCAAGCACTTCAACCACTAAGCCATCTCTCCGGGCCTGTTAAGCTCCTGTAGCTGGACCACATATTCAATTAGAATGAGCTTCATCATCAGACTCAGGTGTGTAAGAGAGAGACCTGATTTGTTGGTGTGCACAAGATGCTGACTCAAGAAGGGCCAGCCCACAGGGGTGCTAAGCCCTGGAAGATGTAAAGAAACAGAGAGAAGGGCTGGAGAGATGGCTTAGTGGTTAAGCGCTTGCCTGTGAAGCCTAAGGACCCCGGTTCGAGGCTCGGTTCCTCAGGTCCCACGTTAGCCAGATGCACAAGGGGGCGCACGCGTCTGGAGTTCGTTTGCAGAGGCTGGAAGCCCTGGCGCGCCCATTCTCTCTCTCTCCCTCTATCTGTCTTTCTCTCTGTGTCTGTCGCTCTCAAATAAATTAAAAAAAAAAAGAAAGAAACAGTGAGAAGTTGTCACTGGATTTGCTGCTTGCAGCCATCTTAGATGAGACTGGATCAGACACAGAACCTAATCCAGTCAGAGCAGCCAGAGTGTCACTCATATCCACTTTGGGCTTCTGTCCCTGGATGTCCCTTCTGTCCCTAGAAAGGACACTGCATTGCTCCTATTCTGTACCAGTAGGTGTGGCCACTTCTGGCTTTTTCTGAGGTGCTGGGGATCAAACCCAGGTCGTATGCTATGTTTGTGCAGCAGCTGTACTAACCTGCTGAGCCATCTCCTCAGTTCTCATGCGCATTTTGAAAAGCAATGTGACATCCTGGTAAATAAACATCAGTTGTCTCTTAGTGAACAGAAACTCCCAGGATTTGTACTGTGTGGCTGGGCTCCTTCCAATAGGATAAACAAGAAGACTTCACTCCGCTTTCACTAAAATCAATGATCTGAAAATATCCTAGAAATTCCCAATTTGTAGCCCACATAATTTATATATAACACACATAAATGCTCACATCCATATATCAAATTGTGAAAGACTACTTTCTTTATTTTGGCAAAATTATTTTCCTTTATAGGTATGAAAACACATTCCTATCTTATACTCTAAGCCATAAAATAGAAAATTAAAAAGAAGTGTGCTTAAACAGAAATACAACTGGTCCATGGCCCTTTCTGTAAATTTGCATTAGGCAAATCTTCCTTCATGAGCCTTTTAGGCTGACATTTTATATCCCCAATTCCCCTCCTTTGCCTGGGAAAATAGCAGAAAGAATAAACTATAGGAATTGTGTGTCACATACCAATAATGAATTATACATGATAACAAAGGGAAGAACATGTGCAATGAAGAACAAATTTTTAAAAATGTCTTAGGGCTGGAAAAATGGCTCAGCTGTTTTGGCACTTGCCTGAAAAGCCTAAGGACCCTGATTTGATTCCCCAGTACCCATATCAAGCTAGATACACAAAGTGAGGCATGCATATGGAATTGGCTTGCAATGGCTAGGAGCCCTGATGTGGCTATTCTCTCTCTCTCTCTCTCTGTCTTTCAAATAAAAAAGTAAAAATTTTTTTTTTTGAAGTCTTTACTCAAAATGTGGCCTGCCAACTCTTTAAGGTCCCTCAGCAAGATTGAAAGGGAATTGTCCATGGGTGACTCCAAAGAGGCAGTTTCACTGGTGAACACCCACTGCTATTTCTACCGTGACGGAGATAGGACGCCCCTCACTTTGAAGTCACAGCATGGTCATTCTCTTGTTTCTGAACCCCGAGTTGCCTGTGATTTGTGGGTATAACCTAGTGACATAATACTGGGGGTATGTCAGTTACTTCCTCATTGCTGGGACAAAACAACTAACCAGAGGCAGCATACAGAAGGAAAGGGTCTATTTGAGCTTACAGTTTCAAGGGGCGGGGGGTGTGCATGATACTGGATAAGGCATAGGCAGAAACAGCAAAACTGGAATCACATCTTTACATAGACAGGGAGTAGGCAGAAAGAGAGTGAATCTCATGTGAGGCTTGGCTATATACCTCAATATCAACTCCAGTGACACTCCAGCAAGATTCTACAACCTTCCCAGGCAGCATCACCAACCGCAGATTAAGTATTTTACATGCATGAGTTTATGGGGGGAGGGCATTTTTTATTCAAACCACCACAGGGTCTAAAAAGAAATTAATACAGATTATGTAGTGACCTTCTGTCATTGGTTTCCTTATACTTTAGCCTCTTTGGGAGAAAAAAAGAATCCTAAGAAAAGCCCAATTCAAAGCAGTGTTATTTTCTTACTTCTGTCATTTCTGGAAGAATGGTATCATGTTATATATGTGAAAAAGATCTTAATCTCAGTAAGAGAAACTTCTGTGCTTAGATAATTAGTCTGTAGAAATGTATGGCTTCATAAATGTATGGTGAATTGAATTTTTGAGTTTAAAGAAGTGTGGGGCCTGTGCTCGGGGCCAAGATGACATGGCTTGCTATGGTGGCACACTCACAGAGAGCAATGAGGAAACTTAAATTCAAAATCAAGGGGAAAAAAAATGTCTGGAGGCATTGGGGAGCAAGTGCGGCCATCAGGACTTGAGAAGTTAAGATGCTGGAGGAAATTTCAGGGGTGGGCTACCCTTACATAATGCTTTTTGGTTTATAATGTGTTGACCCTAAGCCCAGGTTGTATTGTGAAGATTAAACATACCTGGAAGTATGGCCAGGAGCAGAGAATATATTTAACACATGATTCAAAGGTCCAGCACGAGGAAACTGTAATCATATGAGGGAGAGGTACAGTTGCTATAGAGACCATGTCCAAGTGTTTTCAAAAATTTGTAGAAGACATTGTGCTACAATTTTTTTAATGTTTAAAACTCTAAGCAACATAAATATAATCTTATACCATATAAAATCATAAAAACTATCTCCTAAATTAAAAGCAAATTCTTTAAAGCAGACCTAAGGAGAAGATACAATAGCTTAAAAAGAGCAATAATATTTTTCAACAGACATGACAGCAACTAAGAGACATTGAATGGTGGTGAAAATTACTGTGGAAGGATGATTCCTGCTCCTGAACTCTATAAGAAGTGACAATGCCTTTTTAGGTGAAACTGAAATATATAAAATTTCAAGTAGCAAACAATGAAATAGTGTGATAGTTTCTGAATATGAAAACTGAAGGAAATAAAGAGGAATGGGAAATGAGTTTCATTTAGTTAAAGTCTCCTTGAAGTTACGATTTATCCTTTCTACCTGTCCTGGACTTTGGGGATGATAGACACAATGTAATTTCCAATTAATCCCTAGCATCTCAGTCAATTTTTAAAAGTGATTTTGATGTAAAGACAGGCCCATTATCTGTCCCTATCCTGAGGTGCAACCCATAGTGGGGAATTACCACCTCTAACAATTTCTTAGTCACCATTTTGGCTTTCTCAGGCTTGATTGGAAAAGCTTTTATCTATAAAAAATATATAAATATCTATATTTATATTGATCTGGCTTTACCTCTGTGAAATTGACTTCGCAATATCTACCTGGCTCTGCTTTTTGTTCTCTCATCCTCTCTGGTGGTTCCTTACCAGAGGAAACATTTGTCTGTTGGCAGGATTGACAGCAGATGGTGATGTCCTTGATGATTGAGTCCATACCTGGGAAGAAAAATTCTTTCCTTTTGGCCAGCTTGTTGCTTTCTGAGTGAACTTCTTTATGTAGTTGTTCAGCCAGTCTGCACCCTAGGGCTTGGGGCAGTAATAGTCATCATCCATGGCTAGCTGATACCACCTTTGTGGGGTCTATTCCTTTATCAGACGAGAAGTGAACTGTAGGTTCTGTTTGGTGGAGACATTCACTGTCTTGTCTTTTCCCCAACATCAGAGCCTTGGTCAGTGTTATCAGTTTAGCTTTCTGAGCCAATGTACCCTGAGGTAGGGCCTCATCCAAAGTCATCGCAGCCACCCCAGCATACCTGATTCTGTCCACAACAAAGCTGCTGCCATCAGAATACATCACCAGATCAGGGTCTGGTCAAGCCACATCTGTCAGGCCTGGGTGGAGTCCATGGAAGGCAGAGGTGATCTCTGGGCACTCATGCAGAGGGGTTGCCGCCTCATCAGTTTCTGGCAGCGGGGAGGCTGCGTTCAAAGCCTCAGTTTGGTGAAACTGTATCCTTGATTGATCTAAGAGCAAAGCCTGATATAGGTTATGTGAGAGTTGAAGAACCATCAGCTGGGGACTCATTAAAAAAGTGTCTATCTGGGCTGGAGAGATGGCTTAGCGGTTAAGCACTTGCCTGTGAAGCCTAAGGACCCCGGTTCGAGGCTCGGTTCCCCAGGTCCCACGTTAGCCAGATGCACAAGGGGGCACACGCGTCTGGAGTTCGTTTACAGTGGCTGGAAGCCCTGGCGCGCCATTTCTCAATCTCTCTCTCTCTGTCTCTTTCTCTCTTTCTGTCACTCTCAAATAAATTAATAAAAAATGAACAACAACAACAAAAAATTTTAAAGAGTGTCTATCATATATGGAGCCATAATTAATAAGGTCTGGCCCAAGGTTAATTTGTCAGCGTCCTCTTTCAGAGTAGCAGCTGCAACGATAGCCCAGAGGCAAGGGGGACAACCAGCAGCCACCGGGTCTAGCTTCCTAGACAAGCAGGTCACTGGGCAATGCCATGACCCTCATCTTTGAGTTAGACCATCCCTGGGAGTCCCCTTCTTTTCATCCATGTATCAGTGGGAGGGTTTGGTTAAGTCTGAAAGCTCAAGGGCAGGGGCTGATGTCAGAGCTGACTTTAGTTCTTAGAATGCTTGCTTCTCACTTTCAGTCCAATTAAAATCTTTATTTTTTATTTTGGTCCTTTGGTGGCCTCATATAGAGGTTTGGCTAATTTAGCAAATCTTGGGATCCAATTTCTGCAATACCCTACAGCTCCAAGGAATTCTTGGATCTGTCTCTTCGTGGGGATTTGAGTGATGGCCTGAATAGGCTGACAGCATACTCTTACCTTCTTGGAGTTTGTATCCCAAGTAGGTCGCCTTACACACACACACACACACACACACACACACACACACACACACACACACACAAACACACACACACATTTGAGCCTTCCTGGCCAATACACAATAGCCCAGATGTTGTAAGTCATCCAGGAGACTCTCGGTGGCAGAGAGGCTTTCTTCCTCCATTTCTGCAGTTGGAAGGATGTTGTCCACATATTGTAGCAGAGTTGCCTCAGGTGTTTTCTTGCAAAAGGCCTGCAAGTCTCTATGAAGAGTCTCATCGAAGAGGGTGGGGGAAGTTTTAAGTTCCTGTGGAAGCCTAGTCCAGATCAGTTGCTTACTGAGGCCTTGTTTCAGTTCTGTTCATTCAAAAAAATGGGTTGACTTCCCTTTGCCAATGAGATTCTAAAGAAAGCATTTTTTTAGACCCAGCACAGTATATATTTGTCTTTCAGGCGGAATCATACTGAGCAAAGTATAAGGACTGTCTTGTGGGGCCTTGTACCTTCTGGAAAGTAGCCACCATAACCTTAGCCATTTTCTTTCCCTGTCTATCTTCTGGAGTGTCTCTATTATTATAGACTCTGGCAGAAATCTCTATTAATTCTGAAAGAAGTTTGCCCTCAAAGCCTTCTATTTTCTGAATCTCCTTTTTCTAATATCTGGTGTGGACTGAGTTATAAAAGCAATGTTAATAGTTTGCCTAGTCTCAGGAGCCTCAGGATCTATGGGGGGTGGGGGTATGTCCTTTATGCTTTCTGCAGCCTTTCTAGGAAAGCAATGGGGGATTCTGTGGGCCCTTGGGTCACTTTATTCACCTTAGACAAATGTGTAGGGCACCAAGTGAGTGGTTGCCTGGACAACACCCATCAGAGTCCAGTGAAAGTGGTTAAGGCCTACTTTTAGCGGTGTTGGGATCCCAGGCCAGTCACATAGAAGGGAAGACCTCATCAATAACATTAGGGCTCTCTATGAGGCAGCCATCAGCTCCCAACATAGTTTTTTGGCCTCCCTTTGGATTCTTTCATGTTCTCTGTGGTGAAGAATGTCTGCAATGAAGAGCATCTGCAAGAGTTGCTGACATTGCTCCCATGTGGGCTGATGGCTGTAGAAGACTGTCTTGAGACAGGATGTCAGAGAACTTGCTTTAAATCAAATTCAGGTTTAGCAATAAGAATGGAGGTGCTGGGGAGTCGAACCTAGGTCTTTAGGTTTCCCAGATAAGCACCTTAACCATTAAGCAATCATTTACTTGATGCCCCTTTTTATCATCTGTTTATGTCCTGATATACATTTTTGATAAATCTGATGTTTGCTTTATGTAAGGATTCTGTAACTTGATCAAATACCTTGACTCAGTTTACCTATCTAACCTTTTATCTACTGAGAAATTTCATCTAACAGATGTGACTTTGTCTGTTCAAAAGAGAGGAACTATAAAAATAAACAAAGTTATATGCCATTTGTCATTCTCTTTTCCTTATCAGAGACAATTGGCCATTTTGCCTCTGGACAGATTCAGGGATACATATGGTTTAAACGTGCATGGGAGTCTGAGATAAAGGGGGTGTCATTCCTTTTACCAGACTCTAGCCTGCCATGACTTTAGATAGCTTATAACAGTACACAAGAGCAAAAGGAAACAACGGAGCAGTGAGCTAAGCATCCTGACAGTCCTGGTCTTACTCTGAAGATTTGTTGTTCTTTTTTATCTATTTGTAATACATAAGGTGATAGGGTCTTGTCTATGTCTAACCTGGTTAGACCTCTAAAGAATATGAATGACATCTGTGCTTATGACTTTGAGACCCACCTAGCATAAGACATCACCTCTGTCTAATGTAAGCTGAATGTAAATGAAGTTTATGTCCCTATAGAAAATTTTTAGAGCATCCTTGAAAGTCTGTAAACAGTTGAAAATTCTTTAACTTCAGGTATGTTGTTTAGGTTTAGCCTGAAAATTATATTTCTTTTCCTTCCAAAAGGAAATTAATTTGAGGCAGAACATGGTCTTTTTAGATCTCTTACATCCTTTGTATATATGCACATCTTCATCCATATACTGTAACATTCTGACCTAAGTTCCACTCAAGAAGCATTTTTAACAAGTATTCAATGTCCAACATTGAAAAATACCTTCCCAGTTCCTTTAATCATCTCATCTCAACCCATAATTAACCATCTATCTTATAAAGCTATTAAGAAAAGTTATGCCAAATTAATTAATGTTATTACCCACTGACAAAGAAGCAAGTAGTCTGGCTTCAAATAGTAAACCATCTTATTGTTAGAAATTTGTAGAGAAAAAGCCTTCCTTCATATTTAGGTCACAGCCATGACTTCCTAGATTCACCAATGATCCCTATCTGCTCTTTGTGACCTGGAAGACAGGGCAGGACAAGCAGCTTTGTGGCTGCACTGGGACCTTCTCAGCCATGAATCTTCATTCAGGACTCAGGGAATACATTTTAACCAGTGCACTTAAGAACAGCCAATTCCCACCCCCACCCAACCCAAGAGGGGCTGCATAAACTTTTCTGCTCAGTCTCCCTCCTTACTAACTTTGAAGATGCCAGTGATTACTTGGACAGGGGGGTAGGGGTCCATGGGATTCAGATTGAATTCATCAATGAAAAAGGTGCCAAAAGTACAGCCACATACCTGAGGTTGATAAGGAGCAAGATTGGGATCAGATCCAGACAGTAGACTCCTTGCTCAGGAAAGGTGGATTTAAGGCTCCAATTACCAGTGAATTCATAAAATCAATCAAGCTTACTAGGTGCTAAAGTGAGAAGGTGGCAAACAGTTATGCAGAATATGTTGCTTCTCCACAGCACTGTTTCCAGCACAGCTCTCTTCATGCCCTGCCCCTCTACAATCTTCACTCCTGACACACCACTGCATGACCCGTCCCACCCCCCTGTGGCCACCAATGGCGGTGACATCACTGGAGCAGATGCCTCTTCTTCCTGGTCCAGGTACTGCTATTACTGCACCAGTTTATGGTGCTAGCTTTGGTTGCCAAGTCTGCCTCCCACTGACGGAGGCAGTGTGGGGTTACATTTGAAAGAAACAGAACTTGAAAGACCCAGGCCTTATCACAGCCTGTCCTCAATATGGGGTTCTATTGGACTGGGGCTCCCCCATGACCACTGAGAATACTGTGGGTTCCAAAGAGGTTGTGTGATAATTCACCACATGTGTGTTGGCCACATCTTGGAAGCTGGAATTGATGATCCCTGTAGGCTTATCCCCACTCACTCCCCACACCTCCCCAGATCAAGTAGGCATATTTCCCTGTAAGGCCGGGCAACAGAAACCAACAAGAAACATTTCTAGGTTGTTTTAAATTCCTTTTTTTAAAACTTCCAGTTTATTGCATACCAAGAGTTGATCACTTCCTCCATGTTTCATATGTGAATGCCATGTTAGGGTTGAATGTAGGTACCATGAGTCCTTCAAGGCTCCTGGATACAGACCCACACCAAGATCGGGAGCCCTTTAGATGGCGTTGCAAATCCCATTGCACATTAAGCCATTTAGGTTTGAATACCCACACCCTCTGATGGAATTTCTAGTACTCTGCATTGAGTCTCCTGGTGTTGAACAGAGTTCTGTTGGTGTGGCCTGCTGAGTAATGGCATGCAGATGCCTCTGGAGGTCCTGGCGTCATCGCTGTGAGCAGGTGTGAAAGGAGAGACCTCTTCCTCACTACCCGGCTACCTCTCCCTGTTCTGGTGGCAGTGCCTATGTAGCTGGATCTAGGTTCTCAAGCACAGACGTGCACACAGGTGGCTGGTTTGGGCTGTAGGAGGATATGTTGTCATAGGAGAGTATCCAGGGCCTCTGAGCTGGTTTCCTTCACAGGCAAATATCCTAAGGGAGCCATCAGTAGGAGAGTTCCTGTTTCTAATTTGCCTGTAGAAGTGGGAAGACTTGGTATTTCAGTCCATAATAGGACTCTAGAGCAAAGCTGTGTAATAAAACAAGGTGAATAGATCTTGCCTACCATGCTGGGAATCTTCACCCACCAGAGCAAATTTCCAAGTTGCTCATGTTGGGTTTTATTTAACTTCCATGTGACATTTCTCTTCCCTATTTTTGCTCATTTCCAAGTAACTGTTGGCAAACTTTCCTTCTTCACCTATTTTTCACTTGTTTGGTGGTAAAATTAGTAGAACTAGGGGATTTGGGAGATGCTGTGAAAGCTGTCTCAAAGGCACTGTTAAGTGATTTAAAAGAAGAGGTGGCCAGCTCCCAGAGGATCCTGGAAACTTGTTTTCAACAACACACTTAGATAACTCTTGAGATGGATTGGGTGTCAAAACCCAGTGAACAAACATATGATTTCACTTATTTTTTCAGTTTTTGTGGTAATGATGTGGCTTTAGAAAATGGGCGAATACTCACATCAAAGATGTTTTGAGTCTTTTCTGCCAGGGATGGAAGAGGGAGGGAACTCATGTGCTATTTTAAGCATTGCCCTCAAGTTCCTGGGGAGAGGGAAGGGCTTGTGCTGCTAGTGAGGACCTGGGGATTTGGGGGGGGGGTTACTGACAGAGTACCTAGGCTCACTTCCTCCTCCACTGCCATGGTGGGTTTCTTCAGGTACATGAGGGGTGAGGGGTTGGTCTTACAGTGCTACTGAGGGTGGTAAATGCCATGTTACAGATATGACAGCAGGTGCTCCCAGATGCCACGGGTTGGTGTCAGGGTGGTTGGCTCTGAACTGAACTACTTGCCTCCCAATTTGTACAACAGTATTGATACACAGGGCTACACTCATTACTGTTCAAGCGTTCTATGTTAAAAGTTATGCTTAATTTCTAAAGATTTAGAAAACAAAAAGCAAAAATTTGGTGCTAAACTTCACCCCTGAGCACGCTCAGTGAGACTGGTCATGGAAGCCTTTACAGTGCCATGTGCCTTGAGCCCGATTTTCTTGTAGAAATGCTCCCTATTGTCTTCCCCAGTGAACAGTGTGTATTTTATTTTATTGAAGGCAAGGTAATACCTGCCATTTACCAAAATGAACAGAAAATTTTAAAACCCAAGAAATGGGGAAAAAAAAATATCGGGCGAATGAAGCCCAGCAGCACGCTGAAGCAGCTCGGTGGTTTTGGAGGGAGAAGCCTTACTCCCCACATATTCCCTCACGCTCCCATTCAAGGCCAGCACTGGAAATGCCTGAGTTCCTCTTGCTGCGTCAAGGGGGTCAGGAACTCAGCCAAGGAAACGCTTTGGCCCAGAAACAGTGGGCTAGTCAGTGCCTGTCCTGACTGGAACCTAGTCAGGAAGCAGTTTGCAAGTGTATGGTCATGGTTGCCTCATGGAAACGTGTGACAGATGGCTCTCAGGAAAAATAACCAAGTGTGGGTCATCCATGTGGCAGCTTGGCGTAGGGAAGTAATAGCTCTGAACTGCTTTCCACACGTTGACCAAAGCAGTGGTGATGGTGGCTGGCATATGCCGAATAGGTGGTACCCAGTGTTTGTCCTTGAGCTGCTCGAGCTGAACTGGAGGCCACCACTGTTGTCAAAGAACCAGCCCAGCTTCGCTGGCTTGGCTTGGAGCTTGTTTCATCCCTAGCTGTGAGTGCCTTTTGGCCTGGAAAGTTGGCTTATCTCCACAGCTAAGACCTTCTGTGTGTAATACAGATCGTCCTGTGTAACCTGAACTAAAGGAGAATGTCTTTCATCATTAGAGTGTGTCAGTGTTGGATGGTTTCCACTGTGAGCTTCTTCAGACGTTTTCATGTCGTAATATTGAAACAGCTCATGTTAGAGACCCTTTCCACATGAACGGTTTATAGTTAAAATGTTGCATATATTTTACTGTTTATAATATAATAGAGTTATCTATAAAAATGTCTTATTTCTTTAAAGCCCAAACAAATAAAGGAAATATCAGGCACAGTTCAAATTAAAATTATGTAATTATTTTCATCAAGCGATTTAAAAGTCACATGGTTTAAAATGTGGAGTCAGGCTATCACATTGGAACCTTCTGTCTCAGCTTCCCAAGTAGCTAGGATAATAGGCCTAACTCATTCTATTCTGTATCATTTTTTTTTTCTTAAGATTTTTAAAGTGCTCTTTAACCAGTTTTAAAGGATATTTTTCAACTGAATGATTTGACCCATATCTTCAAAGACAAGGACAAGACAAATTAACACAACATCAAACACAAACACACAGCAATAGAGGCTCTCCTGACCCTGCCACGGGCTGCCAATCCAAAACTGAACCAGAATCAGATCTCTGCTTGCAGTCTCTGAATGGAGCCAGAGAGGGTCAAGGGAGGCCACCTGATCCCTTGTCCAGGGGAATTAATGCTGCATACCGCTTCCCTCTTGGACCCAGAAAAGTGTGCAAAACCAGAAAACCAGAAAAAAAGAAAAACAAAAAGAAGAGTAGAAAAAGCACTTCTGGAGGTTTCTTGCCAATAAAGGAGGGGGCCTGCAGTCCTAGACAAAAGTTCCCCATCAATGGCTTGCTACCAAGTGCAAAACCAGGAACATGCAGATAGATGAAGATAGATTTCTCAGACCAATATTAGGGGTCCAACCCTGATTCAGATGCCCCAGAGTCTGGGAGGGAGGTCTTGAAATGTGGATCCTGGATGAGCCCCAAAGATGTTATGGAGTCTGGTGTCACACAAGAAAGACCATTGACTCATGAAATGTGAGGCAAAGTTTTATTGGGTAAAAAAAGAAAGAAAAGAAAAAGAAGAAAGTCTTGTATGCCAGGTCTGCACCCCAGAATCTCAGAGTGCAGCTGTGAACTGTTCAGAGTATCCATTTTTATTTAAAAAAAAAAAAAGAAACAGGAGGGGAGTTAAGGCATGAACCACAATTCACATGTGACAGTTACAGCCATAAAAGTAAAACAAAGGAACTTATTAATAGGTCTGTTGGTAAATTATGGGAAGCAACTAGAGGGTGCGAAGTTGGCCTGTGACCAGGAGTCCTGCTTGTCTTAGGGAGTTTGCTCAACAATGCAGGCCCTAGGAAACGCTTGCCTCCTGTTTATCTACCATCTCCATCTGCTTAAACAAGCATTTCATTCCATTGTTTTATGAGCTCCTACAAGGAAGTGACTTCTAGTCTTCTTTAAGCTAGATATAAAGAAATTTAGAGAAATGTAACATTTTGCTCACTTTACAGTGTCAGTACAAATTTGAATGATTACCTAAATGTGAAAAATTTTTTTTTAATTTTTATTTATTTATTTATTTATTTAAGAGAGACAGACACAGATAGAAAGACAGAGAGAGGAAGAGAGAGAGAATGGGCGTGCCAGGGCTTCCAGCCTCTGCAAACGAACTCCAGACACGTGCGCCCCCTTGTGCATCTGGCTAACGTGGGACCTGGGGAACTGAGCCTCGAACCGGGGTCCTTAGGCTTCACAGGCAAGCACTTAACCGCTAAGCCATCTCTCCAGCCCAAATGTGAAAATTTTTAAAGTGAAGAAATGAAGAATGGATTGTTTCAGAAGCAGCCATTGAGTTAAAGTCATTGTATCATTAGTTATCACTGAGCAGGACTCGACTCTCCTCCTTGCCAAACTGTGCTTGAGTCTGAGTATCTCTGGGGTCCCAAACTTTGGGGGAAAGGGCTGTGCATTGTGGGGTTAGCCATCAGTTATAGGTTTGAGGAAATGTCTCTGTGTATCCTGACTCGGGAGCCTCACTTTACCAACAAAGTTATCGCCCCAGGTCTGATTTTTTTTAAAATATATATTCTGTGCATAAATGAGGCGTTATTAATGTCTCAAAAACAATTTAGTACTGATAGCCATTTCGAAAAACTAATGAACAGGTATTTTTGGGCAGCTGGACAAGCACCGTGTGGGGAGCTCAGACATTCAGGAGCAGTGGCCATGTTATAGAGCTTTTGACTATGGCAACTGACCGTTAAGCTCAAGTGACAAGTTGTAACACATTTCAAACAACCCTTGCTGATCAAGTAGTGATTAAAAATCCCACTGCAGAAGAAATTATTTAAGCCTTTTGAATCTTGTTCTCTGTCACAGTAATTCCAAAGCACACACTGAATCTTGGAATCTGACTTCATTTCCAGTTACTTTGTGTCATAGGAGACTTCATGTTACAATAGCCTGGGATGTTGGCAAGGGAAGACTGATCTTTTTATGTTTCCTACGTGAAGAATTGGCTGGCTCTCTTTCTCTAATATTTATGACTTCAGTAAGGAAGAAGCATCCTTGAGGAATGGGGGGTATGTTTTCAAATAGAATATAAAAAAGAAGAAATATGGCTTGAGGTGACTGAAAGACAACCTGGCTGAAAAGACTTTACAATGATGTTGGATATTTTATTCTCAAAACAATCCTCTGAACGCATCATTGTGATCCTATATGATAAATGGAAACTTTTTGACAAGGTACTTAAAGAAGGCGACACAATGTACAAAGTCACACTGCCAGTAAATGCCAGGTCTTGGATGAACATGTCAACATCACCTGCTCTGTGCGCATGGCATATTTGTGATCCAACATGAAACAAGCTTCTGAACTCCATAGCAAAGTGAAGACCACTTGGTATGTTCAAATTTGAATGGATATTGCTACTCAATTCAAAAGCTACTGTGAAGCAAAGGAAGCAGTTAATCAAGGGAAGAGATAGCTGATAGAATGTGAGAAAATATAGAAACAACTCAAAAAACTAAACAAGAAACCAACAATCCAATCAGTGAATGGGCTGATGAAAGAAAAGACAGTTCTCAAGAGATGAAGTACAAATGGCCAATAGAAATATAGGGAAAAAATGGGCAACTTCACTAGTCATCAGAGAAATGTAAACCAAAAACCACATTGATTTTCCACCTAATTCCAGTCATTAACAAAAATGTGACAACAATCGCTGACACAAATGTGGACAAAATGGAGCCCTTGTGCACTGCTGGCAGAAAACTAAACTAGTCTAGTCACTACGGAATTTAGTATGGAGATTTTTCATAAAACTAAAAATAGATCTACCATATGACCCAACTATACCACTCCTGGTGTTTTGCTGAAGGATGTCAACATATCACAGAGATCACTTGCATATCAATGGTCATTGCAACATTACTCACAATAAGTAAGTCATATATATATATATATATATATATATATATATATATATATATATATGCATAATGTCTCAAGATATATATATATATATATATATATATATATATATGTATATGTATAATTTTTCAGCCATAAAGAAGAATAAAGCTATGTCATTTGTAGGAAAATAGATGAGAAACATGTCAGAATATTTAGTATGTTTTCTTTTAAAATGTATGCCTTTGTTACCCCATGGGGAATATTCCTTTTATTTTTTGACAGCTTAATACCAACATTCTTTTAAAAGAAGAAAAAGATGGGCTTTGTGGTGAACAACTTTAATCTCAACACTCAGGAGGCAGAGGTAGGAGGATTGCCTTGAATGTGAGGCTACCCTGAGACTACATAGTGAATTCCAGGTCAGCCTGGGCTAAAGTGAGAATGTAGCTTGAAAAAAATAACATATATGTATGTATGTGTGTATATATGAAATGAAAATGAATGCTGCAGATTCATATATGTTGTGAGAAATTATCATCGATAATAATTTTCATTACATTTGGCTGCAATTTAAAAGTCAAAGGACATACCAGACTTCATCTTTGCATAGGAAGGCCCTCTGTCTGTTGGCTAGTGTACATTATTTTCTTAAATGAGGCTCCCCATTTTTAAGTGATGGCTCTGGGTAGTCTCAGTGATTAATCACATATCTTCAATCCTAGACTGTAGAATGAGACACAAAAGAGCCAATACACTCTGAGTCTGTCAAAACATAGTTGTTTGACTCATATTCCACTGGCAGAGACAATGTGAGTATTACAAGGAATATTGACAGCCCAAGTCAAGCCCAGAACCTGTTGGTAAGTACAATGCTAGGTTTGTAGTGAAGACTTGGATAAGTTTAGTAGTTTTCCCAGAACCGCACAGCTACCAGGAGATGTTTGTGGCGATCCCTAGGACCATGGTAGCAGTGACAGTTCAAGGTGATCAAGTTGCTCTGTACTCAGGGACCTGGCCAAGTAGGTGGGAGTGTCAGTTATTAACTGCAAGCTAAATACTGCTTGGGAATTCAGGCAGCTCACTGTGTAGTGACTTTCCTCACTCTTGTGGCATTGGGGGCTATTGCTCCTCTAGGGACATCTGGCTTGGAGATCCCAGGACATTGGCAGAACGAGCCGACCTTGGGCATTGGCAGGTCAGGCAGAGCCTGTCCATGGGTAAAGCAATCAGAGAATCCTTACAGCCGCTGGCAGAGCAATGACCCACCCCCCTTCATTTTCATATTGCTCCTTTCCTTTCTGACTTTATGACAAAGCCAAAAGCAGACTTTGGGAAGAAAGAGGGACGCTATGTCAATAGGGTTCAGAGGCCCAACTTTCCTGTGTCTATGCATTCAGCCCATCCCAGCACCACCACTCCCAAGTACTGCTCACCCTCACTTTCCTCTACCTGCTGTTGCCCTCTGGGAGTGCTGTACATTCAGTCTGCCTCTCACTTTTATCTTCTATCTTCACATGCAAGTTTATGATGGCCAGGAATCAGGGACACAGTGTGAACTGCTTCTCCCACGTTTCCTGCTGCAACTGTGGGGGCTTAGTAGGAATTAAGAAGGGATGCTAGGGAGTCTTACTGAGAATAGTCATTCAGTTCATACTGAGTTAATCCCTCTCATCTTCCTGCTGATAGAGTTTCATGCCATGTTCCACAATGGAGACTGGAAATAAACCATAGCAGACAGGAAAATAGAAGAGCTAGAAGAAATGAACTCATCTCACTGCAATTTTGATAATTAAGTCTCAAATCCCCTTTGTGACTTCCAATTTTAACAGAATGAATTCATAAATTGTTTATTGGACACTTGTGGGCTCCATGGGCACAGAGGTCAGCTTCAGTCTTTGCCACCAAGGACACTACCATTTGAAAGGACAGCAGGCTTGGTTGTCTACCAACACTAAATGGTAAACCTCTACTGCTGAAGACTCTACATTCTTGGGTGTAGGTCACTGAGAAATCAAGCAGGAGCTGAGCTAGAAGCCCTCTCCCTGTTGACCAGCTGCCAGGATGCTGGAAAGAGCTATGCAGCCTGTTGGGGAGGGGGGTCATCAGCTTTCCTAACAGAAATGGGCCTTGCAAGCTTTATTGGTGTCCAGTCAGATCATATATACCAAGTGGTACAATGGTGGCATGTCTGTTATGGGGGAAAACAACTGCTTTCTGATTGGAATTGAAGCCAATTAAGTCACTACATGCCCAGCATTGGCCATTCATTTTATTATATTCAGTCTTAGGAATAAACACAAAGAAGCTAGCTAATATACCCAATTAGCAGAGGATAAAAACAAGATTCAGAGAACAGAATGTTCCCAAGAGCACCCAGCATGTGGCTACAGAGCCAGCGATCTGAGATCAGTTTTCACAAGCAAGCCAAAGTGATTAAGTTGGCCAGTTTAGAAAGAGATACATGCTCCAGTAAGACACAGCCAAGAACTCCGGAGAATGGCCTATAGATCAAGCTTGCTCACTGACCCAGTTTGGTTATATCTGTGCAAAGGACTCACATAATGACCACTTAGAGAAACTAGGTCCTTTCCCCCTTTGAAATTCCATTCTCCATCATATTACCTCCCCATCTCAATCATTGTACTTACATATATACAATATCAACCTATTAAGTACCCTCCTCCCTTCCTTTCTCTTCCCTTTATGTCTCCTTTTTAACTTACTGGCCTCTGCTACTAAGTATCATTTTCTTGTTTTGTAGTTCTTCTGGTTTTACTTTGCTTTCTTGTATTAACTAGTATTTGAGTACAGTTTTTTGTTTGTTTTTTTTTTTTCTCCATGTTCCTTATATGTGTTTTTTTCTCTCCAGCATGGGGGATCCTTTCAAATATTTTTTGTAGAGCTGGTTTTGTCTTCAAATATTCCTTTAGCCTGCTTTTGTTGTGGAATGTTCTTATTTCTCCACCTATTTGAATGGATAGCTTTGCAGGATAATGTAGCCTTTGTTGACAGTTGTTTTTTTTTTTTTTTCTGGCTTTGAAAGTTTGTGGTGAGTAATCTGCTGTGATACTGATGAGCTTGTCTTTGTATGTGACTTGATTTTTCTGTTGAACTGCTTTCAATATATTTTCTTTGGTTTGTATGTTTGGCAGCTTAATTATAATATGGCGAGGAGAGACTCTTCCTAGGTTTTGTCTGTTTGGTGTTCTAAAGGCTTCCTGTATCTGCATAGGCATCTCTTTCCCAATTTAGGGTAAATTTTTTTCTATGGTTTTGTTGAAGACCTATACTATCCCTTTGAAATGAAATTCTTCTCTTTCTACTATACCCTGAATTCTTATGATTGATCTTTTTGTAGCGTCCTGAATATCTTGAAATTCCCATTCATACTTTCCTATTACTTTGTCTTTCTTTTTGTTGGGCTGTATTAGATCTGCCACCTGGTCTTCTTGTTTAGATAATCTGTCCTCGCCTTCATTCATTCTAATGGTGAGATTTTCTACAGTTTTTTTTTTTTTTTTTTATTTCATTGACTGTGTTCTTCATTGCTAGTAATTCTGACTGGTTTTTCTTTATTATTTCCATTTCCTTATTTATGCCTTGTATGGATCTCCTCATTTCATTAAATTGCTTTCCTGTGTGTGTTTATTAAGACTCTCAAAGTAAGTACAAAAGTGACCCTAGATGTTGGGTTTGCCTATGAGAGTATTCAAGAAAGCTGAGTGGAACAAAATACAGGCAGATTCTAAAATTTAACTAAACATTGCACACATTCAATGAAAAACAGCACAGAGTATTTATGCAAAAGTAGGTATTATGACTACCAGATCCTCAAACACAGTCCCTTAGGATGTGTGGTGCCCCACACCCTTAATCCTGTCAACTAGGAGGCTAAGATTTCTGGTCTTCTGAGGGTTCCAAGTCAGCTTGTAACTATGTGAGACCCTTCCCTAACTAACAACAGAAGAGGAAACAAAAGTACTATAAATCAGGAAGCAACAAATGACAAGCCCAAAATATAGCTTATTTAAGAATGGCAAATCCAGCCAGGCATGGTGGCGCACACCTTTAATCCCAGCACTGGGGAGGCAAAGGTAGAAGGATCACCGAGAGTTCAAGGCCACCCTGAGACTACATAGTGAGTTCCAAATCAGCCTGAACCAAAGTGAGATACTACCTAGAAAAACCCCAAAAATAAAAAATAAAACATAATTAAAATAAAAATTAAATAAAAGAATGGCAAATCCAACCAACCATCCGATTTAACATATAATTTATCCTGACATAAAAGGTGCAATTAGCACTTCTAATTCAAGCCTATATACCAGGTTTATTTGGTGGGTATTGGTCTGGTGTAACCCCAGTTACCTTTTGGGATTGTTTTGGTCTCAATTATGCTGCACTCTGCTTGGGTCCCTCTTTGTTGTGTTGTGGGTGCAGGTACATTGGCTGGGTTGCTGGATCGCTGCTCTGATCCCCTGTACTGGATGCTGTGTAGGTGAGCTCCTTTCCCCAGGTCTCTGGCGCTGGCTGGTGTTTATACTAGCAATTGGGGAGGGGAGGCTGAGGATGGTGGCTGATGTTTTCCCTCTCGTTCTCACAATTGTCTTCCCCACAAGCTGCTCCTCCCTTCTTCCCTGCCGTCCTCCCTTCATGTTTCTTGAGTTTGTGAGAAGGCCAGGATGAGTGGGAATTCTCCTCACCTGGCTTTTCCTGAGGCTCTGGCCTAGCCTTACGGCTGTGGCTACGCAGACCTGGTGCTGCTGCTGCTGGAGCTGCTTCTGCTTCACGCTCAATATTTTGTTTTAAATTTATTTATTTATTTATTTGAGAGCGACAGACACAGAGAGAAAGACAGATAGAGGGAGAGAGAGAGAATGGGCGCGCCAGGGCTTCCAGCCTCTGCAAACGAACTCCAGACGCGTGCGCCCCCTTGTGCATCAGGCTAACGTGGGACCTGGGGAACCGAGCCTCGAACCGGGGTCCTTAGGCTTCACAGGCAAGCACTTAACCACTAAACCATCTCTCCAGCCCCACGCTCAATCTTTTTAAACCAGGGACTAACCTAAACCACATTTGCATATTAGATAGCAAAATTTGGAAGGCCAGAGTATAAGGGTGAGAAGCTAAATGTCTCCAGGACAGGATCTCCCACATGTCAGGGACACACTTTACCATTGAGATGCACCCTCAGCCTAGACCCTGGATTCCTTATTTGAAATTATTCCATAAAAAAATGTAATTTTATGAGTAATACTAACACAGATGCAGTTAAGGCCAATGTCTGTCCTGATGTCTAACTGAATCTTTCACCAGGTATTTATTTTTATTTTTTAATATATTTTATTTGATACAGAGAAAGAGGGAGAGAGAGAGAGAGAGGGAGAGACAGAGGAGAGAGAATGAATGGGCACGTCAGAGCCTTCAGCCACTGTAAACAAACTCCAGATGCATGTGCCCCCTTGTGCCTCTGGCTTACATGGATCCTGGAGAATCAAACTGGAATCTTTTGGCTTTGCAGGCAAATGCCTTAGCTGCTAAGCCATCTCTCTAGTGTGACCAGGTATTTAGTGCCCCCCCCCCCGTTTTCTGTGTATGCAGAAAGAGGTGAATAGTGCTGCATGACTTCTGTGGCATGATCTAACACGTGACTTTGTTTGATGCTATGTCTTGGATGCCATTCTTCGTTTCTAGTGCAGAATGGTCTGCTTGTCATTCTGGCTTGGATCTGTGTGGTCATTCTCTCAGCGATGGGCTCCTTCAGCCGATTTCTGCCATGACGGCCACTGTGGTAACGAAGCCCTCGGATGCTGTTTGTGAGCGGATGACTGTTTCCCAAGGCAGTCTCTGAGAAAGGCTTGGCTTGAGGGAAAGTTATCCCATCTGTAATTGTGATACCTTGTCCCAGCTTGTGTTTATGAGTTCCTATGATGCTTACATGCACACAAACAGAGTATGGGAGTGGCCTGATGGAAGTCTACCAGCTTATTACTTACTACTCCTGTGCTATAAATCAACCCTTTCTGTCCCATTCTGGTCCACAAAGACAGCCCGTTCCTTTAATCTTTTGTACTATCTTTACTCTGATACTCATCTAATAACTAATGAATTCTGTCTTGTATAAAAGTTTTATATGGTTCCACCTTCTTTCCCCATATAGACCTTAAACTTCTCCCGAACCTGAGCCTTATGCTATTCTTGTTTGCATCTTGAAGTGTCTGCATTACCAAAAATAGAACCAACCAGGAGTTATGGGATAATTGGCGAAGGTGGAAATTAGTCTGGCTTTCTGAATCTTAGGAAACATTACACAGCCCATAATGCCTGCTGGCATCAGGCTGGCAAAGCATCATTGCCTTCCCATCTCAAGAGGCAGAGATTGATCACAGATCAAATGAAATGAACTCACTGCCTTGCTGTTCTGGATTTTAGTTTATTACCCTTGCTGCTCACAACTCCTCCCTCCTTGCTTTTGCCAATTGGGTGATAAATACCAGAGCAAGAACAGTAGTGGCCAAGCAAGAACACAGTAAACAGTCTGCCATCTATCCCACGGGCATTCGACGTCTGTGTTATTGGACATTACTTTAGGTTGCAAAGGTAAATGAGGCTTTTGTCTCTCCTCAAAGCAGACTCCACATCTAAAACATGACATGGTCCACTGGTAAAATATGGCTCACTGAAGGCATCTACCTTACCAATTACCTACCAGCTCCATCTACTGTGTGAAAAGTGACAGATCTTAGGAACTGCACCATTCACAATCTTTTCCCAGCTTGTCCATCTCTGTTATCACTGTTAAAAAAAAATATAAAAGAAAAATAAAATATATTTTTTTAAAAAACTTGGCTGGAGAGATGGCTTACTGCTTAAGGAGCTTGCTTGCAAAGCCAAAGGACCCAGGTTCAATTCCCGAGGACCCACATAAAATAGATGCGCAAGTGGGTATAGACATCTGGAATTCATTTGCAGCAGCTGGAGGCCCTGGAAATTCATTCTCTCTCTCTTCTCTGTCCCTGCCTATTTTTCTCTCTTAAATAAAGACAAATACAATATTTAAAAAATAGAATATAATCAAGAAGAAAATGCTGACCTTATAAAGCTAAGAGAGTTGTCAAAAGCAAGAGAAGGGGAACAACTTTAAGACTACCTCTGAGGAACATATACATGTGATTCAGTTTGTAGAGATGCACCACTCTCCCCTGAGCCCACCCCATATAGAACTGTGTCGTGTGTAGCTCTGACACAATTGATGTTGGTCTAGTCTTTTTCAAAATGACAGATCTTGCATGACACCCAAACACCATGAACCATAAGAGCTTGGGCTATTTTAAACTTGACAGAGCTATGATCAGTAAATCTTTTTAATAATTCCAACATGCCTCATTTCTACCTAGCAAGGGACCACTAAGACTTCCAATTATACACTCTAAAAAGATACAAGCAAAAAGAATTTGCAGAAGATAATCTTTAAAACTATCCAGACTTGCAGGAAAGAAAAAAAAAAATACTATTCAGAAACTAACTAGTAGTAGTCCATTCTCTTTTCAGATAGCATCAAATCCCCAGCAGTTAATTTGGAGAATGGAGCTCACATGTTTCCCCTTGCCTGCATGGTCTTCACTGAAGGATGAGCACAGCAGAATAATGTTGGAGTGGTAAGCATGAGAGTTGTACTTGAGATGTACAAATATGGTGAACCAGTGTTCCTCCCCAGCACCCTTGAAGCATCAGAAGCCTCACGTTCGACAGCCTCTACTGGAAAGTGAGTGCTCCTAGGGCCCAGTGGCAGGACATTTAGTGATCTATGTCCTTCCATAGAGCATATTCCTAACCAAATGACAGATCCTTACAAAGACAGAAGAGGAACAACTCCTAGTCTGCTTGTTATTTTCAAAACCTCAATCAGTGGACGTGGGGCAAGCCTTTAATCCCAGGCCTCATGGGAAGCAAAGGTAGTCGTTTGAGGCCATCCTGAAACTATGTAGTGATTCTCAGGTTAGCCTGGGCTACAGTGAGACACCACCTCGAAAAAAGGGAGGCCTGGAGATGTGGCTTAGTGGTTAAGGCACTTGCCTGTGAAGGCTAAAGACCCATCCATGTTGGATTCTCCAGATCCTATGTTAGCCAGACACAAAAGTGACGCAAGCACAAGGTAGCACATGCCCACTAGGGGGTGCAAGTGTCTGGAGTTCAATTTCAGTGGCTGAGGTCCTGGCATGATAATTCTCTCCCCCCCCCCCGTCTTTCTGTCTCTCTCACCTGTCTCTAAAAATAAATAAATTAATTAAATAAACCAACCCTGCAATAGACACCTGCAACCAAGCAACAAAGACAGGTGGAAATGCCATCACACCCTCTTATGACAGGGTGCCCCAAATTTGCAACCCTAGTCAAAGCACTTTCCTTGGGGGTAAGAGTGACAAGAATATAAGGTGAGCTGGCCAGTGGGCAGAGAGGTCACTCTATCCTCTAGGAATGCCTCCTGGGAACCCCTTACTGCAAAGGTCATGGTGGGTGCTCTGTGATGAGTTTGCTGAGTTATTCCTGGTGTTCACTTTCCAGCTATTGCGTCAGACTTTGCTGTGGAGACTGACACAGTCAGGCGCCAACGCCACAAACCCACGCCTGGGAAGGTGGACCTCTTCTTGGGTGTGTGATAACTTGTTAATGGTTGCATTTGTACTGGTTAGCACTAGTTATCTTTTCTTTGACCCCACAATTTACTGTCAGCCTTCCTATTATATAATTCTTAGTGCCTTCCTAATTGCCAACGTGCTACCTCAAGAGGAACATGAGAAGATGGGTTTGCCATTTTGGCGAAGGGTATTTTTGGCTATTGATATCCAAATTAAGAATATAAAAGTTGCCGGGTGTGGTGGTGAATGCCTTTAATCCCAGCACTCGGGAGGCAGAGGTAAAAGGATCACCATGAGTTCGAGGCCACCCTGAGACTCCATAGTGAATTCCAGGTCAGCCTGGGCTAGAGTGAGACCCTACCTCAAAAAACCAAAACAAACAAACAAACAAAAAAAGAATATAAAACTTTACACAGGGCTGGAGGGATGGCTTAGCAGTGAAGGCTTCTGCCTGCAAAGCCAAAGGACCCAGGTTCAATTCCCTAGGACTCATGTGAGTTCCTTTGCGGTGGCTGGAAGCACTGGTGCGTTCTCTCCATCTCTCTGTGTCTCTCTGTCTCTCAAATAAGTAAATATTGAAAAAAAAATTTTAAGGGCTGGAGGAATGGCTTAGTGGTTAAGATGCTAGCCTGCAAAGCCTGGTTCAATTTCTCAGGACTCATGTAAGCCAGATGCACAAGTGGCAGGTGCTTCTGGAGGTTGTTTTCAATAGCTGAATGTCCTGGAATGCTCATTCTCTCTGTGTGTCTGCCTCTCTCTCTCTTTCTGTCTCTATCATAAATAAAATAACATGAATTTTTAAAAATTAAGAGAGATGGCTCTTAAAAAAATCTTACATAAATTTTTTCCCAAACTCCAGATCTATCCAGCTTCTGTCCTTGGGGTTAGAATTTGAGCACAGAGTATAATAGGTTATATCAATTTCATAGAAATTCATGCAGGTAGAAAATAGCCATCTAACTTGGAAGGAAGGATGGTGGCTCTGATGATGACCCATCAACCTGTGCCACAGCTCTGCACTGAGGGAGTTTGGCAAAGGTGCAGACTCGCCCCATGAGCTGTTTCAGGCAGGGGACCGAGGAGGTAGGCACAGTCCCCAGCAGAGCTGCCAGCTTTCCCTCTCTGGGCAAATTTGGGACTGCCTCCTTGGACATCTGAGGTCCAGGATCTTCCCCTCCTTCCAAGCACCTAGTCTGCAAACACAAAACGTGCCTTCTGAGCTTGCTCCCATGTGCTTCTGAGATAAACACAGAGCTCTTGCCCCTTGGCACTGAAGAACCTTCCAGAGCAGACAAGCAATATGTGATGCTTTTTTTTTTTTGCCAAAGAGTGACAATCAGTGCTACTCTGCACTTCTATCATAACACTAATCGTTAGGAAAACACAACCAAAGAAGAAAAAGAGTTCTTCAAGATTTTATTTGGACCAAAATGAAAAAACGTTTGAAGAGTTTATCCTATATAAACTAGAGATTTGGATGGCTCATTGGCAAGCATGTTACTTGTTCTTTGGCCTATAGCAGATATCACTCATCAATAATGGCATTAGCTTTCTTCTACAATGCATTCCAAGCACTCACTGACATCAGATCTGAGTTTTCCTCTTGAAGTGAGTTCAAAGAGCCCTCTGCAGAGCAATGCATAGCCAAGGGCCCTGGTTTCTACTGCATACTCACTTTCATCCAAAACACAGAGGAAAGGGTCTCAGAGGCATTTAGACCCTTTGAACACAAATTCTAAAGAATTCATTCCAATAAGCAGAGAAGAAGCAATAATTGCAGTGCCATAAAAATTGAAGTGATGACTAGTTAGGTATGTGGTAGAGACGGCTATAATGTTGGAAGATTAGTTAATCTCTCTCTCTCTCTCCATACACACACACACACACACACACACACACACACACACACATACACACACATATATATGAGAGTCTGGTGCAAGCAAGCTCATCTGATTGTTCAGATCATGTCACCTGTCAAAGTCCTTCCTAAAACCTCCAGTTTTAGGTTTATAAAGTGGCCACCCAGTGTGCTCTGAAATCTTCCAATTCCAGACAGAGGACAATTATAAGACTATCAGAGAGGCAAGGTAAAGAGAGAGAGACAGAGAGGAAGAAGCAGGAAGATAAAAGAGAAGGAGGAGGAGAAGGGGAATAAGGAAGAAGAGGAAAGAGAAAAAAAGGAAAAGTGACCACTACAAGCTTTCACCAGACAGGAGAAAGATTATTTCTAATATGTAATATATGTTATATAACATGCTATATATTAATTATATATAATATATCATATCTAGTATGCATATGTACACACGCAGATAACTTCTAATTTCTACTTTACTTAATACTGAAGCAAGAAGCTGGGGAAAGCCAGAGGAGGGCTCTTGTATCACAGGGTGACCTTTTCACAGTGGATCCTATGGTGCATGGAATATTATACTGCTTGGCTAGGAAGGCTGACTAGGGATGAAGGAGATGGCCAGGGAGATGATTCCAGTCCTTCAGGATCCCCTTTTGTCCTCATCATTTTTTGTTTTGTTTATTTTTATTTATTTATTTGAGAGTGACACACAGAGAGAGGAAGAGGCAGAGAGAGAGAGACAGATAGAGAGAGAGAGAATGGGTGCGCCAGGACCTCTAACCACTGCAAACGAACTCCAGACAGGTGTGCCCCCTTGTGCATCTGGCTAATATGGGTCCTGGGAAATCGAGCCTTGAACCAGTGTCCTTAGGCTTCACAGGCAAGCACTTAACCACTAAGCCATCTCTCCAGCCCTTTGTCCTTATCTTTGCCATCCTAGTTTGCCTCTCCCTGTTCCCTCGCTGCCAGTCAGACAATCTCAGTCACTATTGAAACAGTGACTCTGGACCAAGCATTCATGATGACTGTGCAAAAAGTCTTCAAAGAAATGCAGATTTGTCTCTCATCTGAGGGTTCCAGGATAGCCCGATTCCTCTTCTCTCTTCAAGGGACAGAATCAGGACCTGGAGACCCGAAACTTTCATCCACTGTGATGTGCTAAATGAAGTCTTGTCCAAAAAGAATACTTCAAAGAGCCAACTTTTTCATTGATGCAGAAGTTCTGAAATAGCACATTAGCTTTATAATCAACGCTTTCATGTATTCTATGCCTTCAGTTACTCAGTAAGAAGTTACGGCCTGTAAACGCCCTTTGCTTTCAGCCAGTTTCCTCTCCTTGCTGCTCTGCATTCTGCTGCAGATCGTCCCTTCCTGTGGCTCCTGATTTCAAAGATGAACCTGACTTAAGCAGCTGCCCATGAGAAATAGCTAATGCTTCTTTTCTTCTGCTTATAGCTGCTCAGGGCTCTTTCGGGGGATAGAGACTTCCCTGTAACATCCCAAGACCCTTTCACCTCGTGCTGTTGAATGTGCCCCCTAAAATGTTTAAGTTGGCCCACTGGTTGGGCCTAAGGTCTACTGTGCCCCCACCAACACAGCACTTTACTTCCATTAAAATGTAAGGGGTAGAATAATTATAATAGATCAATCTAGATGCATCAAAGGACTGCTCCTACCGATAAGCTGTAGGAGACAGAAATTATTTCTCTCCCTCCCTCTAGCAAAGAAATCAATATTTATTTGGTTAAACAAACAAAGCCACATGCTGTTTTCTTCAAATCATTTCCCTCTGTTCTTAGATCAATTCTTTGAGTAGATTAGGAAGAGAAAGAGAGAGAAATGTCTTGCAGTGCAGACTTACTTTTACCTCAAAAACAATGACCTGGCTGGTTGTAAAGTTTTCTTTCAGAGTGTTTTAAGGATCAGGTATTGTGGAATATTGTTTATAATGTCTTTAATTATAACTAACAGAATCCTGTCTCAAAATGGTCTAAATGCTAAAAATGATCTTCTGTGGTATAAAAGTAAATCCCAAGGTACTATGAACATCAGAGATTTTGATTCAGCAATTCAAGGGCTCTGGGGTTTGCTGTTCCTTCAGCCCACCATGGCTAGAGGTGGGGGTAAAGCGTAAGTTCAAGGTGACCATGCAGACATGATGTAATCCAACCGGAAGGAACTTGTCTTACTGTAGCCTTCTTGACAAATGTGAAGATACTTCTCCTTGATGTGTCTCAGTGGGCCATCTCCCTGTTTCTTTTTAATAATCAGAATTAGATAGCATGCCTCCTCCAAATGCTAGTGCCAATGTTCATAAATTACAAAACAGTGCAATATTCAACAAACATACCTTTGGTTGTTGTGATGACTGAAGAATTCTATTGATATTTAGCAAATTATCTAAGATGATAAATATTCACAATACCTCATGAGCAGGAGTAATAAAACTCCTAAAATGTCACGAGACTCGTTATGAGAAACATGGTCTTTAGTAGAGTCTGGCACTTAAAAAATGTTTTATTTTTATTTATTTGTTTGAGAAGGAGAGAGAGAGAGAGAGAGAGAGAGAGAGCAAGAGGCAGGTAGAATGGGTTGCCAGGGCCTCCAGCCTCTGCAAATGCCAGATACATGTGCCACCTTGTGAATCTGATGAGAGTCCTGGGGGAAATCAAACCTGGGTCCTTTGGCTTTATAGGCAAGCGCCTTTACCTCTAAGCCATCTCTCCAGCCCAAGTCTGGCTTTTTTCTGCATCAGGGAGGCTTTTCACCTTCTCCTTGGGCACATGATTAGAATTGATGCCTGAAAAAAAAAAAAACTGGATTTTTATGTTAAAACATATTTGGGCAACAATGTACAGATAAAGAGGGGCTGCTGGCATGAAAGTGATTTAAGGTCACAAGAGCAGCTGACGTCAGTCAGGCAGGTGGTCAGGTGGTACTCAGCGTAGTCACCAATGAGCTCGGGTGCCTCAAGTGTACGGAACAGCATATGACCTCTTCACGTCAACCAAGTAAGTGGAACAGTGTTGCCAAGGATAATGCATATGGCAAAATATATTTCATCCCCCCAAAATGTTAAACTCCTGCTGTAGGGGAAAGAACATTGAAAAGGCGCCACATGGACCTCAAAGTCAGACTAACTTGGATTCAGGTAATATGTGCTCAGGCAGCTCCTAAGAAATGAAGGTAAGCTTAGAGAAGAGAATGGTGCTCATGGTACAGCCAGGTCCTTTTCAGGCACAGTAACAAGCACTTTGCCTACATCTACTCAGGGAATATTTACAACATCTAAAGAAATACCATTTTTGTGCTCATTTTGAAGATGGGGGAATAGGGCCCCAGAGAAGGGAAGAAAGTTGCCTGTTTTTTCTTTTTTTTAAAACAACCTTCCAAGAAGAGCCCAGGTTTCAATGTTATAATAAACTATGATACTAAGTAGGCCATGCCCTCTTTGGGTCTTGGCTTTATAAAAACATAAAAGGAGTCAGGTTGTCCAGATGACCTTCATGTGATGTCAGTATAAGGTTCCATTTTGTCAAACACTGGATGAACCAGTACTTCCTTGGCCATGCAAGTGAGGATAGTGCATGGCATGTCACCAGCATTAGCAGAAGCTAATTTCACTCAATCTTAATAACCAATAAATCGAATATGGTGAAACTAGCACTACCAATTCTTGGCCTACTTCTGGACTGCAGTAGGGCCTCTACTTTTGTTTTTCTGGGATCATGATTTTGAGAATGATCCTTCTAGGAACTCTAGATGCTACAAAATGAGGCAAGCCAAGAGCCACCGGAAAACTAAAGATCACAGACACCAACTCTGGTCCCTAGCTTCTAAAGGAGTCCAGCTTTAAAATTTATTTATTTATTTATTCATTCATTCATTCATTTGACAGACAAAGAGGCAGATAGAGAGAGAATGGGTGTGCCAGGTCCTTCAGCCTCTGTAAACCATCTCCAGATGCATGTGCCACTTTGTGCATTTGACTTACATGGGTACTTGGGAATTGAACCTGGGTCCTTAAACTTTGCAGGCAAGCGCCTTAACCATTAAGTCATCTCTCCACACACAGGAATCCAACTTTTACAGCTCCAAAAACAACACCCAGAAAGCCAGAGCCCCTCAGCCCATGGGATCATGCAACAAATTGTGCATACGCTGAGACAGTGCCTCACTATGTAATCCAGGTTGACCTTGAGCACATAACAATCCTCCTGCCTCTGCCACTGAGTCTCCTGATTACAATCATGCAACACTACACCAAGCTTAAATTAGTATGTGTGGGGGTGGGGGGGTATTTGTTTGTTTAAGCCATTAAGTTTAGAGTGTTTTGTCTCCAATCAGTCAGTAACTAGAGCAGTCACTACCCATATACCCACTTTTGAAGATATAGAAACTGAAGCTTATAATTGTAGATCTCATACCAATGCTGAGACAAAATAGATATCTGAGGAAAGTTCCTTCAACTTCCAGAACTGACACTTGAAAACCCATGCCAAACTGCCTCTGACGTTCACCCCAACTGCCAGACACGCCCTGAAGTTGTGAGTGTAGACATTATTTCCTCTTGAGAGAAGAGAAGCTAAACTTATCTGCAATTCAAATCTGTTCAGGTTAGTGAATATGGCAAAAGCACATGATATACTTGTATGAAGTTGCCTTTATAAAACCCATCATTATGTACAATGAGCATATGCTAATAAAAATTTATGTTAAATAGAATCAAGCTGGGCGTGGTGGTGCACGCCTTTAATGCCAGCATTCTAGAGGCAGAGGTAGGAGGATCGCCATGAGTTCAAGGCCACCCTGAGATTACCTAGTGAATTCCAGGTCAACCTGGGCTAGAGTGAGACCCTACCTTAAAAAAACAGAAAAAAAAAAGAATCAATTCATTTGATTACTTCTAAAGTTCCTGGAAGTATTTAGCAAATAACATAAATAAAAATACTATTAGAAATAAAATATAATATCAACACTAAATATATTATGAGATGCTTCATACAGGTATGAATGAAAACCCAGAAACACAGGAACTTCTGTCATTGGATTCTATAATTTCCTAAAGCACCAGGTGGCTACTTTCACATGTATTTATTTATTTTATTATTTAAAAGGACACAGGGCTTTTCACATGTTAGATTGTGATGCCTAGCCCTTTCTCATTTTGAGGCAAGTTTTCACTAAGTTGTTCGTTCAGGAATTAAATATATGCCCTTCTAGCCTAAGCCTCCCAATAATTGGAATTACAGACCTGAGTCATCTCATACTGATACTTTGACACTTAAAATTCCCTTTTGCCCACTTCACCAGTGGCATCCAGACACCTAGGCATCCCTCCTTCCACTGCAGTATTGCCGTCAGCATACACTCAGCACTTCAAGACTTCCGTTATTTAGAGGATACCCATACAGCGTGACTCAGCACCAGGCAGATGGCACCAAATTCTGTTCACCTGACACTTCCTAGAGTTTGTCATGAAGCTGTTTGGCAAGCGTCGCTGTGAGAACATGGTCAAGAGGAAAACAAACACATGCGCTCGTGCAGAAGCTTTGCACTGAGAGCAGCTACAATGCCCACTGAGGAGCACCCTCCCGCCAGGCTATCGTGCCCATACCCACCCAGCTCCTAGTGCCTGGGGCCTGCCAAGGTGAGGGGGAGTGAACAGCAGGACTCTGTAAATGGACATGTGCTGGACGGTGAGGTGAGATGGGAAGTCCATATGTAGACACGTACAAATACAGCATCAATTTTGAATGACATCAGTCTCTGTAACAGAGTACACTGCGTCGGATTAACATGTTGTACTATGGCTGTCCCTAATTACCCTCTTTTGTACATTCTTTTGAAACCTAACCTCAGTGTGAGTCCTAAGCTGGCCACTCTGTAGCCCTGGCTGCTCCTCCCGAGGAGCCAAAATGCCCAGTTGCCTTTTCCCAGTGTAAGGTCTCGGTGGGAGGATGTTGAGTCTAATTGACATATTATTCCCTGGGCATGCCTAGTTGCTTTCTTCTAACTTAAAGGTAAGACGTCCACCTGCTATTTCCACATTAATTTAAATAGTATTAGTAACACGAGTGTTTTCTTTCTGTTTTATGATGTGATACTCTATGAAACTTTATTTGATCTTTTGAGAAATCCTTGGTTGAGTATGCATGGAAACATGCAAGGCCTTAAAGTTAAATACCAGAGCAGAAGTTAAGACTTTAAAACATTTCAGCTTCAAGTTGAAATCATTGACTCCAGTTTCCCTTTAAGAAAGGAAACATAATTTTTAAGAGTCAATTTTATGGCATGTCCCTATACTATTATAATATTCCTGGTCGCATAGCATAGATAATATGCTTCCTTTGTATAAAAAAACTTTAAATATTCTCTATACCACTATTGATCAAATACCCAGAGAGCTACAGCACCAGGTACTCTCTAGAGAGTGCCAAGCATGTCAGTCAGTGGAGGGCACCACTGCCAAAGAAAGGGTGGGGATCACACTCACATCTCTCCTATAGTTCTTCTTCCAGCCTCTTATTAGAACCCCCCCCTTCTTCTGCTGAGTTCAGTGAGCACTCATAAAAACTTGCAGAACCCAAAGGCATAGTTCAGTCATTCCAAAGTCACCCTGCAGACCACTCCAGGAAGCCAATAGTCGATTACTTTCCCACAGCTTCTCACCAAGGACTGCTTCCCCAAGGGTTGACTCCATCTGAATGTTCTACACTGTGCATGTGTTGGACTCTTTGCTCAGCAAAATGTGCAGAGATGCACCCGTGCAGTGGACAGATAGGATGCCGTGCATCCTACCCTGTCACCGAGCGCCATCCCCTGCCTAAATGGAGTTGCTTGTATATTCACTCCCCTGTTGGTGGGCATCTTAGCAACTCTCTGTTTTGCCATAGCCTTGTTTTAAGCAGTAAATGTTTAGTAAGTTCACTTTGCTTTGAGTAGGTATGAGAGTGTGAATGCCAGTGCATTAGTTGAGATGAAATTTACTTTTGAAATACACGTTGCTCTGGCTCTAGGCTTGGTGGCTGTGAGGTAGACAGCAGGGTGGGGAGATGTATGGGAATAGGTGCCCAGACTGGAGCCTGCTGTCTGGGCTAAATGGTGGGCACTGTCTTCATACTGTGAGCTCCACTGTGGCGGTCACTGTACTGCTAACTCTGAAGCACATGGTGGCATTCACTTCCCCTCAAGTTCACCCATGGGGCTCTGGCTTAATGTCTGCATACAGGCCAACCATTCCAGTCATGTCAAACTCTGCTCCCAACTCTCCTAGTTCCTCCCTGGCTTCTAGGCTGCTTATAGCTTGCCTGCTAAGGCACAGCATTGAAGGCTCTCAGCCTTGGGTGCACAGCTATTCAACCTTCAAGGATGACTGTGTGAATAACCTTCACTAGTGTGCATGTGTCGAGAACCCGCAGTGTGCCAAACCATGCATGGTGCTAGCTGGGTGTCCCAACTAGTGGTGAAGTGGATGCCATAAGCTCAAGAATGAATGGCTGGTGTCAGAAAGGCGACTTGAACAGGAACTTGCTGGAACAGGCTGCGGAAGTGTCATGTCCAGAACTCAAAGTGGTTATCCTGCAGCCAGAAATGGCTTTTTCTCCTTGTCAATGAGAGGGAGGGAAGGAGGGAGAGAAGAATGGAGGGAGAGAGACAGAAACAGACTGGGCATTGTATTCCAAACCTATAACCCTATCACTTGAGAGGTGAAGACAGGAGGATGGAGGGTTCCAGGCCAGGCTGATTTATACAGTGAGATCCTATCTCAAAACAATGGGTAGGGTGTTATAATTATCTTCTCATTGCTGGGGCAAAATACTTGACCAAGAGCAGCATATGGGAGGAAAGGGTTTATTCTGGCTTACAGTGTGCAGGGGAAGCTCCATGATGGCAGGGGAAAGCATGGCATGAGCAGAGTCTGGATGTCACCTCTGTCACAGCAGGTAGAAACAGCAGCAGCAGAGTGAGCTAACACTGGTAAGCTAGGGGCTAATAAACCTCAAGGTCCACCCCCAGAAACACACCTCCAGCAAGGCTGCACCTCCCAAGTTGCCATGAGCTGAGGGCCAACTGTTCACAACACATGAGTTTATGGGGGACACCTGATTCAAACCACCACAGTGAGGGTGTGAACACATCAAGGTTTTTGCCAGAAATTGGCTATCCCCCTAGACACCCTTTTATTTGTTTAACCTTTTGCAATAGAAAGATAACTTTGTTTACCGGGGATCATGACAACTTTTTCTGTGCTTCTGGTTGAGCGGAGTCGTGTTGAATCACACTGCTGAGATTTCCTGGGCCCTTCAGAGAAGATCCCCTCAGCCTCAGCCTCCCCCTGAGGGTACAGAAGGGTGAATTAAAGAGCCAATGCAATGGTGTCCTGTTTGATTTCCTCACAACTTAGTGTAAGGAAAGGTAGGTCATCTCAATATACAAATGGCTTTTTAAAAGGAGAGAGGAAGGCTGGAGAGATAGCTTAGCAGTTAAGCACTTGCCTGTGAAGTCTAAGGACCCCAGTTTGAGGCTCAGTTCTCCAGGACCCACGTTAAGCCAGATGCACAAGGGGGCACATGTGTCTGGAGTTCTTTTAAAGCAGCTAGATGCCCTGGTGTGCCCATTCCCAATCTTTCTCTCTGCCTCTTTCTCTCTCTCAAATAAATGAATAAATAATATTTTTAAAACAGGAGAGAGGAATTTGTTTGCCAAAGACTCTCTTCTCTGTCTCCTTCTGCCCACTGGCTGTCCCCACACCCACAGCTCCAAAGTGTTGTATTTTTTCCTTATTGAAAAAAGTGTCAATGAACTGGAGAGATGGCTTAGCAGTGAAGGTGCTTGCCAGCAAAGCCAAAGTGTCCAGGTTCAATTCCCCAGTACTCACGTAAAGTCAGATGCACAAACTGGTGCATGTATCCAGCATTCACTGCAGGAGCAGAAGGCCCTGGCATGCCCTATCTTTCAATCTCTCCCTCTCTCTCTCTCTCTCTCTTTCCCTCACTCCCTCTCTCTCTCTCTCTCTCTCCTTACAAATAAACAAATAAATAATTTTAAGTGTCCACAGCTAAGTCAACCAGGACCAGTCAAAACTGCCCTTCACTTCACATGTCCATCTCACGTGGGCCTCAGATCCCAGTAAAGCAGAGACCGCTGGTCCTCCTCCAGATCCATCCTGCCACAGGCGACTTGCAAACCTGTTTCTTCCTTTGCCCCCTCTGCTGATGGCATTCTCCTTCTCGTGCCAGTGCCTGACCCTCCACACTAGTCAGCGTGGTCACAGTGATGCCTTCCAGTATGCTAGCAACTAGAATACAAACACAGACTCAGCCATGAGGGTTTGCTGGGAAAGAAAGTGAAAAAAGTACAATGTCAACCAGGAAAGACAGACTCAGGTCCTCTCAGAAGTTCCCGGGAGACCTCTGTCTCTTCCTTTCCAAGAGATCTTCTTTTTCACGAATGTACATTTAAGTCACACATGTCACTAAGGATCTCTAAGTTGCTTCAGTATAAGGACTAAACAACAGCAAAATGTAGGGATGGCCCTGTTCAAGTCTATGCCTTCACTAGGTCAGTAAAGACATAGGTAGTGGCTCTGGCGCACACTGAGTCACATTCACTTGGCTAATTGAGATCCAACTCCCAGGTACCTTTAGCCAATTGCCAGAATTCCTGTTGCAGAAGCAAAAATTAAGATGACGTCATACAATTAAATTTTAAATGAGGGCCTACACCAAGTTCTCTAGGGGTGCCTGAAGTAGACAACCAGACTCTGTAGACTTAGTTCTGAAGTATTTCTCCATGAAGGATTGACTATTTCTGCATCACAGTGTTATGAAAACAAAACCATTATTAGCACAAGACAGCCTCTGTTTGGAAATGCACCTTACCTGGCACATATCAATATCGATGCCGTGTATCTCAGTGGAGTACCATGCAGTGTTTCCACGTGCACACACACAGGGTAATATTTAAATGTTTCCTGTCTAGCTGTAATTTAACCATTGCTCAGCCTCTCCCATCCCTCCCTCCTCCCTACCAACCCTAGCCTTGGGTAGCCACCACTCAATTGTCAACTTCTGTGAGGTCAACTTGTGAGTGTCCCACTCGTGAGGTGACGGGGTTCTTGCCTTTCTTTGCTTGGGTTATTTCATTTAGCATAACGGGTTCCAGTTCTCACCATGCTGTCACAAATTACAGGGTTTCAATCTTTCTCATGGCTGCATAGCATTCATGCATGTGCTTGCACATGCGCACGTGTGTGTGTATACATGTGCAAGCACATGTGTGCGTGTGACATTTCTGTATTTAGCAAGTAAAACAGTTTGCTTCCATTTCTTTTGATTGTAACTACTGCTACACTAAATACAGAGATGCAAACAAATGTCCTTTGATGTACTTACTTCATTTCTTTTGGTTACAGAAACCCAGTAGTGGTATTGCTGAATCATATGATCATCCTATTTATAATTTTGTGTAGTGTTTCCCATGCCTGCACTAATTTACATGCCTACCAGCAGTATGCAAGTATGTGCCCTTTCCCACATTCTTACCAGCATTTGTCCTTTTGACATTTTTTTAAATTTATTTTTATTAGATACAGACATACTTAATATATAAACAACACATGTTATTACCATCATTTCCCTTCTTCCTGCCCCTTTTCTGAAGAGGCCCTCCTCTTTGGGGATGCAGGTCAACCCCATGGGGATTGTGGGTCATGCACTAAGGGGGAAGCAGTCAGTTACTGGGGAGAGGCAATGTCTCTGTGCATAATTTCCCAACTTGTGGCTCTAACAATCTTTGTGCCCCCTCTTCTGCAAAATTTCCTGAGCCCTGTTGGGTGGTTTTTAAGTCTACTTCAGTGATGGGCTCTTGGGAGCCTCTGGATCTTTGCTTTGGTAGGAGTTGAGTGTCCTCAGTGTCTATCTCCTTCACCCCTGTGCTATCAGGTTGGCCAAGAAAGCAGCACTCTTGCTCATTTCCTCAATTCCTCTGTTGTTTTAGCTGGGGCTGGGGTGCAATGTTCTGGGTCATTTATCTCCTTGGGTTTCCCTCCCATTTCTCGCTGCCATGCCTACCTGGTGCCAGGAACCAAGACTAGGGAAATGACAGGAGCAGGGAAACAGGGGACTCTCCTTTTGACATTTTAAGAATAGCCATTCTCTCTCTCTCTTTCTCTCCATACACACACACACACACACACACACACACACACACACACACACACACACATACATACATATTTAAAGGGGGGGGGGGTGAAGTGATGTTTCAGTTGTTAAGACACTTGGCTGCAAAGCCTAAGGATCCAAGTTCAATTTCCCATAACCCACATAAGCCAGATGCACATGGTGGCGCATGTATCGGGAGTTTGTTTGCAGTCATTAGAGGCCCTGGTGCACCCATTCTCTCTTTCTTCTCTCCCTCACACTCTTTCTCTCTAATAAATAAAAATAAAATATGTTGGGAAAAGGATAGCCATTCTCACTGGGGCAAGATGACATCTCATTCCACTTTGGGGTTTGCATTTCCCTCATAGGTACTGACATTGAGCACATGTCCATACATCTGATGACCATTGCATATCTTCAGAGAAGTGTCTACCTAGGCCCTTTGCTTATTTTCAAATATGGGTTTTGCTATTTGAGTTTTTGGAGTGCCTTACGTAGACTGTGTATCAGCTGCTTGTCACCTACTGCAGTTTGCAAAGTCTTTTCACCCATCCTTTAAATTTGTTTCCTTTGCTGAGAAGAAACTTTGTAAGTGTATATAATCCTACTACCCTCTTTTTAATTAAAATATCTTATTTATTTATTTATTTATTTATTTGAGAGAAAGAGAGGCAGATAGAACAGAGGGGAGGGAGAGAATTGGCATGGTAGGATCTGCAACCACTGGGCATGAACTCCAGACACATACTCCACCTTCTGCATCTGGCTAACATGGATCCCAGGAAATCAAACCTGGGTCCTCAGACTTCACAGGGAAGCACCTTAACTGCTAAGCTCTTTCTCCAGCCCCTATCTTTTTTTTTTTTTTCCAGTAGAGCCTTATACATCTTAGTCAATTTCTTTGCCAGTGGCCCCAGCCCTTCACACCTGCCTATTGCTCTGTTCTTTAGGTCTTGTCTAGAACATTCTTGCCCACTTCAATGTCCTGTGCATATCCACTAAAAATAAGGCACTCTTCATAAACTATCAAATGTTATTTTTAACATGTATTTTTAATATTTTACTTATTTGAGAGAGAGAGAGAGGGAGAGAGAGAATGGGTGTGCCAGGACTTTTGACCACTGCAAATGAACTCCAGATTCATGTGCCATCTTGTGCATCTTGCTTATGTGGGTCCTAGGTAATTGAAACTGGGTCCTTAGGCTTTGCAAGCAAGCACCTTAACTGCTAAGCCATCTCTCCAGCACACAATGTTATTCTTTTTTATTGACAACTTCCATATTATAGACAATAAATTATGGCAATCCTCCCCCACTTTCCCCTTTGCAACTCTACTCTCCTGCATACACATTTCCCCTCTCAATCAGTCTCCCTTTTATTTTGATGTCACCTTCTTTTCCTCCTGTTATGATAGTCTTGTGTAGGTAGTGTTAGGCACTGCAAAGTCATGGATATCCAGGCCATTCTGTATGTGGAAGATCGCATTATAAGCAGTCATTCCCTTCTTTTTGCTCTTACATTCCTTCCACCACCTCTTCTGCCTTGGAAGGTGTGATAGAGAAGTTTCAGTGCTGAGCACTCCTTTGTCACTTCTTCTCAGCTCTACGATGCCTTCTGAGTCATCCTAAGGTCACTGCCATCTGAAAAGGGAAGCTTGTCTAACCAAAAGTCAGAGTAACATTAATATATGGGTATGAAGAATTAAGAGTATTAAGAGAAGTGCTTACTGGGCAGTCTGGTGAGCATAGTATATACATTTAGCCAGACACCGGCAGACATCACACCTCTAGGTCTCATGGCTTCTCCTGTCATAGGTTTTTCAGTATCAGGCATGTATTCCCACACAAGGAGTGGGTCTTCATTCCAATTAGAGAGTGGTTGGTGTCCCCATAAAAGACATGCGACTATTAAGTCTTTTGGCTCCTTTGGCCTAGCTGGCCAAATTTAAGGCTTGCAGTGTCCACTATTGGTTATCTCCACTGTTGATTTCTCTCTCTCCCATGTAACTGCATTCTGTATAGCTTTTTCTGACAGCTGGTCTACATGGAGGAGGTTTTCAGCTCAGTTCCAGGAGGATTTCTCAGTGAACTTGCAGCCCAGATATGTGGAGTCTTCAGCAATAGGGTCTTACCATCTTTTCCGTGTGGGAAACCAAGAGCCTTAGCCTGGAATGTTTTGTGAGCATCAGGAATGTCCCTGACCAACAGGTCACTGGAATGTATCCCATCCCTGGCACTGAAAATTTTGTAGTAACAATCTATGGCTTCTGGGTGTGCCATTTTCCAAAAAGGTAGGTTCCCATATGACTTATTCATACCCTCCTAGATTTTGATTAACTCTCCACCCACAATTCCTTTTTATAATCTTCCCAATATTATTCCTAACTGACCTCACTGGACAGATTATTCTGGGCCAAGGAACCAGAAATGAAAAGAAAATAATATGAATTTACTATATAATATTTCATGTGGATATGGCTATATCTCTATTTTGAGAAAAATTCATAGCCTTGAATATTTACACTAATCAGAAATAGTAGGTTGATTAGCTAGATTATAAGTTAATTAATAAAAAAGTTAATTCAATTGAAACAAATTTGGAAGAAAATTGGAAAGTTAAGGCAGAAAAGTCAGGTTAACAAAGCTGAAAGATTTGAATGAATTAGAAAAGACAGATATAATAAATTAGCCAATATCAAATAGAAATAACCAAGGAACTGATACTTAGAAAATAAAATATTTAAGCCTCTATATGATGTTTAAGTTATAAAGGAAAGCATAGATATAAATATTAAAATGAGAAATAAGAAAATAGCAATCAAGAAAGGAAAGCAGAAGAATTATAGATGATAACTGATCCAATCCAATGAATATAAATTGAGATTTTATGAAAATTAAATATATTATTTTATTTTTTGTTAATATTTTTTAATTTTTTAATTTTTTTAAATTTTTATTAACATTTTCCATGATTATAAAATATATCCCATGGTAATTCCCTCCCTCCCCACCCCCACACTTTCCCATTTGAAATTCCATTCTCCATCATATTACCTCCCCATTACAATCATTGTAGTTACATATATACAATATCAACCTATTAAGTATCCTCCTCCCTTCCTTTCTCTACCTTTATGTCTCCTTTTTACCTTACTGGCCTCTGCTACTAAGTATTTTCATTCTCACACAGAAGCCCAAGCATCTGTAGCTAGGATCCACATATGAGAGAGAACATGTGGCGCTTGGCTTTCTGGGCCTGGGTTACCTCACTTAGTATAATACTTTCCAGGTCCATCCATTTTTCTGCAAATTTCATAACTTCATTTTTCTTTACCGCTGAATAGAACTCCATTGTACAAATGTGCCACATCTTCATTATCCACTCATCTGTTGAGGGACATCTAGGCTGGTTCCATTTCCCAGCTATTATAAATTGAGCAGCAATAAACATGGTTGAGCACATACTTCTAAGGAAATGAGATGAGTCCTTTGGATATATGCCTAGGAGTGCTATAGCTGGGTCACATGGTAGATCAATCTTTAGCTGTTTTAGGAACCTCCACACTGATTTCCACAATGGCTGGACCAGATTGCATTCCCACCAGCAGTGTAGAAGGGTTCCTTTTTTTCCACATCCCCGCCAACATTTATGATCATTTGTTTTCATGATGGTGGCCAATCTGACAGGAGTGAGATGGAATCTCATTGTAGTTTTAATCTGCATTTCCCTGATGACTAGTAACGTAGAACATTTTTTTAGATGCTTATATGCCATTCGTATTTCTTCCTTTGAGAACTCTCTATTTAGCTCCATAGCCCATTTTTTGATTGGCTTGTTTGATTCCTTCTTATTTAACTTTTTGAGTTCTTTGTATATCCTAGATATTAACCCTCTATCAGATATATAGCTGGCAAAGATTTTTTCCCATTCTGTAGGTTGCCCCTTTGCTTTTTTCACTGTGTCCTTTGCAGTGCAAAATCTTTGTAATTTCATGAGGTCCCAGTGATTAATCTGTGGTTTTATTGCCTGAGCAATTGGGGTTGTATTCAGAAAGTCTTTGCCAAGACCAATATGTTGAAGGGTTTCCCCTAATTTTTTGGGCTTACATCGGGTCCTCTATTCTGTTCCACTGATCTACATGTCTGTTTTTGTGCCAGTACCATGCTGTTTTTGTTACTATGGCTCTGTAGTATAGGTTAAAATCAGGTATGGTGATACTACCAGCCTCATTTTTGTTGCTTAGTATTATTTTAGATTTGAGGTTTTTTGTGATTCCAAATGAATTTTTGGATTGTTTTTTCTATTTCCATGAAGAAAGCCTTTGGAATTTTGATAGGGATTGCATTAAATGTGTAGATTGCTTTAGGTAAGATTGCCATTTTCACAATATTGATTCTTCCAATCCAGGAACATGGGATGTTTCTCCACTTTCTAGTGTCTTCTGCAATTTCTCGCTTGAGTGTTTTAAAGTTCTCATTGTACAGATTCTTTACTTCCTTGGTTAGGTTTATTCCAAGGTACTTTATTTATTTATTTTTTTTTGATGCAATTGTGAACGGGAGTGATTCTCTGATTTCATCCTCTGTGTTTTTGTTGTTAGCATATATGAAGGCTACTGATTTCTGTGTATTTATTTTGTATCAAATTAAATATTTTACAAAGTATAGTTCATTAAAATGACCCTTGGCTGATATAGTAAAACACTTCAATTTGGATTTACTTGTGAATCACTGGAATTTTCGCGCAGTGGGTAGGCATTGCATACTGCCTCAGACCTGATATGGGATGCCTGCCTACTAAAGTAATCTAAGAGAAACCAGACAGTTCATTTTGTGATTCTCAGGCAGCCAGGCCACTAGCTATGAAAGTGCCTGATAGGAGAGAGCCCCACATGGTGTGCCAACTTTCTGCATGCTGCTCCACCCTCGGATCACACCCTGAGCCATGAATCAGAGCACAAGGCCCACATTTAGGTAAATGAAGGCTTCGATGGGGCAGAAAAACTCGGAAGGTTTTGGAAATCTATCCATGTTGGAGAGAAAAAGAAAGTCAAATGCAGAACTGATAGAGCAGGAAGCCCTGAAGAAGACAAGACAAAAGATGATGCAAAGAAACGATACTTTCTGTTTTCTCCAGACAGTTACTGGCCTCTCCAGCAGTCTAGGCTGGAGGCTACAAGCCCACACAGGAAGACCAGGGACAGCAATGAATCCCTCATTGTAAACTTTTCAACACTTTGTTATTATTCAAAATTCATTTATTTCCTCTGGCTGCCAAGCAAGGGCTTTGGGTGAGAGTATAACTTTTCATCTTCCAAGTCTAATACCACACTGATGGCACTTCCAATGAAGGCCACACCACCTGGGGCTGTGTCTTTCACAGATAATGAATGCTCCAGGGAGACCCCCTGAATCTTCTGGGCTACAAAACCACCAGTACAGGAATTCTGCCAACTACATGCCCAGAAGCATGAAAATGTCTACAGGATTGGTTCTCTGGGCTGCTTTGAGGTGGATTTGGGACAAAAGTCATCTATCACCCAATCACCATGAGCTTCTCATGACCAGCAAGCCATGAAGTATGTATTTAAAATATCAAAAAAGTTGTGCTAATTAAAAGTGAACATTCAGACATGACAAATGATTATTATCAGAGGCTGACAGGAGGCAAGTCAAAGGACATAAAGTTTAAATATTGGCCAAAAAACACATAATTTCACTTTGACTGTCCATTATAGTGATTTCAGTTAATAACGTATCTCATATTTGAAAATTACTAAGAGTAAATTTTTAAGTGTTCTTATTTCAAAAAGATGGTATGTGCAATAATGCATATATTAAAATGATTAATGTAACCATTCTACTTTATATATCAAAATATACATATACTATATATCATAAATACATGCTTTTTTACCTGTCAAATGAAAATAAGTTTAATTTAAAATGTCCAGTATTACCCCCAGAGTCTAAATATGTACCCTGCCCCAGAGCAAAATAACACTGATAATGGACTCAGATGTCTTCAGGGATGACAGGAGAGTCACATTACGGGGTCGAGACGTTACATCATGTCCATTCTCAAGAGGCCCAGCTGCTCCTCTGTGAGAAAGTCTGAGTATGGAAATGCAAGTCAGCTGCTCAGAGTGAAAACAACTTTAGTAGATCAGATCGAACTTGTATTTTGGTCTTTGGGATCCATGATACATTGCTCACTGAGGAATGATCCTTCTGACTTGCAGCACATCCTTGCCATGATTATGAGACCTTTCCCTTCTCAACATCATATAAGCACTTTGCCTGTCTCCAATGCAAGAATCGTTTGATTCCTAGCAAATCAGGAACCCTTCTTAATAGCAGCATCTCTCATTGTGATAACCACCAAACTAAGCTTGACAAAATCGCCCACCTTTCCCTGATTCACGGTCTCACAGGGAGGATCCAGAACATCTTTCAGCCCCTTAAACAGGACTCACAGGGAGCCATGTTGAGAGCCAGCACCCTTGCTATAGCACTCACCATCATGAGGGACAGATGATCTTCAGGGAGCTGCCGAGCCAGGAACAGGCCATGGCCAGGGCTTGATCTAGGCACGAGGAAGGATCTCTGAGATTTCCTCCCTGGGCAAGAGAGGCTGGTAACCAGCTCCAGCTTCTAACCTGCAGAGCAGTAGCCAGAAAGATACCAAGCAAATAGCTGATAAGAGAAAACTTAAACCTTAACTCTCTTCATTGTAATATACCCAGCATCACCTCAGAAGACGTGATAGAGAAACCTTGAAGCTAGCATCATTTCAAAGGTCTTTACTGGCAAATTAGGTTTTTGTTTTTTTTTTTAATTTAAAGGTTGAAAAGTTATTATAGTTTTCTTTAATAAGTACATAATTCTGGGATTTTGAATAAAATCACATTAGTCATATTAATTATTTTTAAAATCAATATTATGAGCTGGGGAGATGATTTAGCAGTTAAAGGCATTTGCTTACAAAATATTACTGGCCTGGCTTTGATTCCTCAGTACCAACATAAAGCATAAAGCCAGATACACAAAGTGACACAAGTGTCTGGAGTTCAATGCAGCAGCAAGGAGTACTAAAATACCCATGCCCTCCTGCTCATTCTCTCCCTTCCTCTCTCAAATAAATAAGCAAATATATCTTAATGAAATAAAAATTTATGTTGTGTACATGGGGACATACTATGGGTTAAATTGTGAGGATGCTACATTTATATAAACAATTTTGACATAAAGATCCCATTTAGACCATTACTGAAGATCTGAAATTGCTGTCCCTTTGTCCATCCACTCAACTCATCATTTAATCAGCTTAGGACTGCGTAGAAAGAGGAATGACGAGATTCTAAGAGATTAGAAACAGACAGTTACAATGCGAATTATTTAGCTATGTTCCTCAAGTATAATTTTTTTTTTGGAAAATCAATACTGTGGAAATTACCCAATAAACTAAACCTGTATTCCTATTTCTCAATTTTTGCTGTTTGTTTTTCCATTTTCCTGTTGCTGTAATTTCACAAAGTGAATCTAATTCATGTGTTTTGGATAAGTGTCTAAAAAAATTGGAGTTTGGGGAGACTTGGGATTTTTTTAAGTATATAACCATTGTGGTTTCTAACTTTGCCCTGCTCCTTGAGAATCTAGAAGTAATATTATTTAGATACTATATTTAGAATATATTTAGGGCAACTTGATGAGATTTTAGGTCTCATGACCCAATTTCAGGAAATGATCTCTGATGAAATACATAATTTAAGACCCCTCACTTATTCTAACTCTGTTGGAACCTACTTCAAAATCACAGGATGAATTCTGCAGGGATACCAAATATAATTTTCATAGCCATGTGCACTACAAATACTGAACCAACAATCCATGCTGGGGAGAAAGGCACTTGAGTGAAGGAAATGTGGTGTTCATGACCAGGCACAGAACCTCACTACTAACAGCTGTGGCATCAGCCCTAGTAATAATAAGAACAGAAAATGAAAAGCACACACACCCACCAAAAACAAAACAACAGCAACAACAACAAAAAACAAACGAGAGATGCCTGTGAGTCTATGGGGGCCACAGGTAGAGTGTGGTAGTTTGAATGTAAAGTAGACACATGTATTTTGAACACTTGGTCCCCAGCTGCTGACAACTGGGAAAAGTTGTGGGGCCTTTGGGAGGTGAAGTTTGCTGGAAGAGGTGTGTCATTGGAGGCAGGCTTTGGGATGATAGAGTCCAGTTCCAAGCCTAATAGACTGACAGATTGACTGCTTCCTTTCTGCTGATATGAAGTTGGGACATAGTCTTCCGTCTCAGGACTGTCATGTATTCCCCACCCTGTTGCAACTTTTCAAGGAATGGAGAGATGGCTTAGCACTTAAGGCATTTGTGTGCAAAGCCTATAGGACCCAAATTCAATTCCCCAGAACCCAAGTAAGCAGATACACATGGTGGTGCATCTAGAGTTTGTTTGCTAGGGTCCCTGGTGCACCTGTCTTCTCTCTTTCTCTCTCTCTATCTCAAATAAATAAAAATAAAATAAAAACCTGTAAGTCAAAATGAATTCTTTCTTCCTAAGACTTCTTCCAATTGGGGTGTTTTGTCCCAACAGCAAGAGGCTAACTTCTGCAGAAAATTGATACTGAGAAGTGGGGCCATCACTGTAGTAAGCCAGATGATGTGGTGTTTGGGCTTCTGGGACTGGCTTGTATGAGGAACATGGAAGGATCTGAAATTCTGGACAAGAGAAGCCTTATGACACTATAAGAAGAGCTTAATAGTCCATTCCAGTAAGAAATAAAAGGCCAAAATGAGCACTGGAGGCTCAGTTTATGGGGATTTGGATGGGAAAAGACAGACATTATTGGGAAGCGGGAAAGGGGCAGTTTATGTGATATTTTGGCTGTGTTCTGCCCATGTCTTGAGAACTATGGACTTCTGGGTAGTTTGGGGAAGAAAAGCACAGAGCAGAAAGATATGAAAGATATAATATTTGGCACAGAAAGAAATAAAAATTCTCAGGCTGGGGACCACAGGTGGCTCAGCTGTGACTAAGAGACAACCATGTTTGAGGACAGCAAGTAGCTCTGTGCTGAGACAATAGGAGACATGCTGATTCTTTTGAAACGAGAGGGTCTGAAGGGCAAATGATGCATTTTCCTGCTCTTCAAAATTCAATTTTATCCTCTTTGGATTAACAAATTTGGCAGCCCACCTTGAACTATTTTTGGAAGTTGACAGATGCAGAAAATTGAAGGTCTTTGGATTGTAGCCCTATTTTCTGGAAAATGTATGGAGGTTCAGTGAAGTGAACCAGGGTCAAAATCCCTGCATACATGCCATGGATGGTCATGGCCTGGAGCTGAGAAGATGAACAAATTGGATTACAGTGGACACCCCAGGATTTTGGAGATGCCAGGATCACAGTAGTGTATTAGTCAGGGTTTCTCTAGAGGAACAGAACCAATAGAATAAACTGAATTAAAAAGGAATTTATTGGATTATCTTACAGCAGTCCAACCACAGCAGTCTACAGGCCTGAGAATCCAGGAACCAGGTAGCAGCTCAGTCCACATGTGTGAATACCTTAGCAGTCCTAAACCAGCATTGAAGGCCTGAGGCTTCCTCAAGAGCCACTGGTCTTCAGTCCATGCTGTAAGGTTGAGGAAACTTGGTCTCAGTTCCAAAGACAGCTGAACAGGAAACACGCATGTGTGAGTGAAGGTGCTTACCAGCAAGCAGCACCCGGCAGCCAGCTGGGAGGAAGGGATGGTTTCCTCCCAGAGCTTCCTTCCACGAAGCACCTCTTGGAGCTCCATCCACTCGGGAGAAAGGGCTCAATCTGGAGGAAGGACTTCTTTTTTCAGTTAATCCTTTCCAGAAGCAACCTCAGAGACCCAACCAAGAGGAATGTCTGTGGATTCCTAATTTGATCAAGATAATAACTTAGAACATCACCATATTCAAGGAAAGCTTCTGCTTTAGGTGAATTCTACCCAGGCAATGAGCATCACAACTAGAAGGGCAGAGTTGCCCCAGCCCTTTGGAGGCCAGAGGATTTCACCGCGAGTCCCTGGTGCCAGACATGGAGCTATAGGATTTGATGCTTGTCCTGCTGTTTAATATCTTCCATTGGTCCAATCTTTCCTCTTTATGACTTCTTTTTGAGATGGGAATGTTTACTCTGGACCAGTATGATTGGAAGCATAGACCTTATAGTTTGATTTTACTTGGCTCACAGTTAAGAGACTGTTTTGAGACATTGGATTTCTGAACAGTTCTAGGGTTGGTAAAGACTACGGGGACTTTGAAAAGTTGTACCAAATGCATTTTGCGTCATGAGATGGTCATGAATCTATGGATGCCAGGGGGAAGAATGTGATGGCTTGAATGAAAAATGGCATCCAGAACTTCATATATTTATGATTAGGCTTCATATTTAATCTTCAGCAGGTGGGGCCATTGGGAGGCAGAGCCTTACTGAAGGATATATGTCACTCAGGCAGACCTTGAGGATGATTACCCGAGGTCCATAGCTAGTTCCCTCTTTCTGCTTCCTTCCTGCTACATATGCATGATGGTATGAGCCAGCTTCCTGTCCCTGGTAAAGATACCTTCTTTTGCTACTGTAAGCTTAAACTGTTTCCTTCCATCAGCTCTTCTTAGTTGGGTGCTCTGTCCCAGTAAGGAGAAAATGGATGCTTGAGATGCCATTTACTCTTAATTGTAACATAAGCACTAAAGGAAAAAAAAAAAGCCTTCTCTGAGAAGGGAAGTAGAACTCAGAGGCAGAAAAGCTTTTCTTTCATCATTCAAATACACAGAAAAATCATAATTAGTTCAAAAAGCATTTGATTAAAATCTACCATATTGGGGCTGGGGAACTGGCTATGTTGTTAAAGGTGCTTGCTTGCAAAACCTGCCAGCCTCCATTCAGTTGCCAAGTACCCACATAAAGACAAATGCACAAAGTACCACATGCATCTAGTGCTCATTTCCAGTAGCAAGAGCCCTGGTATCCCCACCCTACTGCCATTGCTCCCCCCCCCCTCTCTCTCTCTCTCTCACACACACACACACACACACACACAAATAAATAAGTATACATTTTAAAAAACCTGCCATACTGGATTCCTGTGCTAGTGTGCCAAAGACACTGAGATGAATAAAGTTCATTTAGGAGAAAGATGTCTAAGTAGGGTTTCAAAGGCAACACATACTATGTATTTTTCTGGAGTGTAAGAATATTCAACTTTTGTTTGTTTTGGACAATATCTCATTCAGCTACAGCCCAGGCTGGCCCTGATCTCATAATAATCTTCTTGCCTTAGCCACCAAGTCGTAAGAGTCAAGCATGAGCCACTATTCCTGGCTTTTGTCAGCTGTTTATAAATAACTTCAAGCAGGGTATGGTGGTACACACCTTTAATCTCAGCATTTGGGTGGCAAAGGTAGGAGGATTGCCATGAATTTGAGGCTACCCTGAGACTACATAGCGAACTCCAGGTCAGCCTGAGATAGGATGGGACCCTACCTTGAAAAACCAAGTAAATAAATTAATAATACCTTTAAGATGTTAGAAGGGCACCTTGGTATGCCACACACAATAAAAACCCAGGATTGGCAGCAGCTGGTCCCATATAGTGGGAGTTCCAGGGTCTTCCTGTTAAGGACCAGTTGGCCTCCTGGCACCCACCTGTCTGCACCTTTGTCATGGTCCCCATTGATGTAGACAAGGTGCTTCTCATGGGCCATGGGGAGGAGACCTGCCTCCCTCCTTTGTGACTTGGTATCATCAGACTTGTTATACACACTTGGTCTAGAGATTCCTCCTTTCCACTTCCATGGGCTTGGGAGGGTAGAGACATAGCCTCAAAGTTGAATTTTAGTTTTCTTTCTTCCTTTCTTTCTTCTTTCCTCCTTTCTTTGATTCTTTCTTTCCTTCTTCTTTGAGATAGGATCTTGCTACATAGTTAAGGCTGCATTGAAGTTCAGGCTGGCTTTAAACTATTACTGATTCTCCTGCTTCAGCCTCCCGAGTGCTGGATTACAGCCTTGTACCAACACTCTTGATTGCTTATTTGTACATTTGTTTCTTTGGGCATCTTGCAAATCTGTTTTCTCTCATCTTCACACTATCCTCCAGACATGGCTAGATACTTAGAGGGCAAGAAAAGGAGATGGCCATTTGTTTCTGCATGAGAGACTCAGGGGCATCCACGGGAAAGCACTGAAGCCACACGACACTAATTACTTCAGCTCAGGTAGTTCTGTTGTCATGGAGAAGCCTGCTCACTCCTCCCTCTCTGCCCCTGCCTCTTTTCCCCTGTCTTCCTTAGCAACAGTACCCTCCTCCTACTTGAGACAACACTGCATTCTCTCACAAAAGAACATATCTTTAGTCTGACTAGTATTTAGTGAGTCCGCATGACCAGGCAACATTCTGGCCAATGACATAAGGTATAAGCTTTGGCTGAATCTTTCTCAGAAGAATCTTCAGAAGTGGAATCAGTGGACAGGCTACCATTTTTTTCATCTTCCATTCCTCAGTTCTTCCTGGGTGTGGTGGTGTGTGTGTAAAAGTTCCCCAGTAAGCTCGTGTGTTTGAACACTTAATCCCTAGTTGGTGGTGCTATTCAGGTTGTGGAACCTTTATGAAGCTGAGCCTTGCCGGAGGAAGTCTGTCACTGGAGGTGGCCTTGAGTTGTTACAGCCCGTCCTCTCTCTTTACTTCCTCCCTGCTGCCATGGTGAGGTGATGCTGGCTGGCTGCTCTTACCATGATGAAAGTTCCCCTCAAGACTTTAAGCCAAAAAATAAACTCTCTCCTTCCAAACATCCCTTCTGGTCAGGTATTTTTGTTCAGGCCTTGAGAAAGCATCTGATTCAGTGGGTCGACACGTGGCAGCTGCAGGAGTTAGGCAGGGTGAGGCTGGAGGTGACCCTGTGGGTGGGGGAGAATGGAGTTAGATACAGCCTGCCATGCTAACAACCACAGAGACTTCCAGCACCCACCTGGAAATGTGTATGGAACCTCATGTGCTTAACTTAAGCAAGGACTGTGGTGTTTTGCATGTGATTTGATGGGCAGCTGATGCTAATTCCAACTAATATAATGGGCTCAGCTCATTCTCAGAAAGGCTACAGATAAACTGGTCATAATGGCACATGCTTGTAATTTTAGCCATTCACACAAGATCTGGTGAGTTCAGGGTGGTGTCGCTGTAGACTATTCTAGCTATTAAGAAGACTGAACCAAGAAGACCTCAAATTCAAAGCCTGCCTGGGTCACAGAAAGAGTGTAAAGCCAGCCTTGATAACTTAGTGAGACACTAGTTCAAAATAAAAACTGTGAAAAGGGCTGGGAGTGTAGCCCAGTGCTAGAGTTCACCTGAAAAGCCCAAGATTCAATCCCTTGTACTTCATAAAATAAAAGTTCCACCACCCAGGTGCTCAGTTCTACATCAGTGAGCTTTTACTCTGCTTTGAGTGATTGCTGAGGGAGACAGCTTCTGTTGGAGGCTACCAGCAATGGACTCTCCATAAAGCCTGCACTGTCCAGGGAACCCAGATAGTAGTAGTGGTTTTTATAAAAAAAAAATAGCCAAGGGTGGATGAGTTCTCAATCCTATATATTCCCCTTAGCCAAATGAGTAATGTGATTCCTAATGACAATCTATGCTTTGTTAACAGAACAAGTTAATCAGCTACATGTGTGTTTAAATTTGGAAAACCATGAGCCATTAAAACCCCGACCCTCGATGCCACTCTATCTTGCTATTTCATAAAAGAAATTAATGAGACAGGCTGGGTTGCACAGGCTAGTGAGGTGCTGTGGGGCCTCTGAGGGTCCATGCATGGGAGACATCCCACCCACCATTTCCAAGCAGAGCCAAAGCACCCTGAATTGGATCTGCTCTTTTGAAAATCACTTTTTTTTTTTCATCTATCAGGAAAAGGCTTCCTTATAACTTGGTGCATGTGAACACACTTCCCTAAAGAGCCCAGGGCATCACACACCACCTGTAGGGATGCCAGGGCCAGCCTGCCTGAGTACAGACCTTGGTTTTGACACCCTCTGGCAGTGTGTCTCTGTGTTGTCACCTGTAACTCCTGGAAATTAATGGGACATTGTGGTTAGGAGGGCTGAATAAATGGCTAGTTCACGGTGAGCACTCTGGGCGAGAGGCTCCTGCCTCTAAGCTGGAGAGACAAGGTAGCTCAGGCCACCATGTGGCAGAGGACAGTGACATGAACTCAACAGCAAGCTTTCCCATCCAAGTTCCAAGAACCAGGGGCAATTGTGGAGAAGAGTGCAGGGGCCCAGCATCACCTCCACTTACACCTTCAAAATGCCCACCGTGGCAGGCAGCATCGAGAGTCCTGAGAACTAGACTGGCACCAGAAGAGACCGTGTTGTATTTTTCTGGGATGATTGTGTACTGGTGAGAGAGTCTAATCCTCCTCCCTACCCCCACCTCCCCGCCGGGGCTGACTGCTGGCCAGTGCCAGTGAGAAGAACCTCTCTCCTCCCTCGTGGGCTGCCTTCCTGAGCCACCTGAAGCCACCAACACCCTACGGACTCATCAGAGGCACCCAGACACTAACCCTGTAGCGAGTCACTACCACGGGAGCTGGAGCTGGCTGGCTGGGTGGTGAACGCAGCTCTGGATGGAGACAGTTCTACTGTCAGCTTGAACTTACCCGTCATGGAAACCAGTGGAAACACACACACAGCTGCTCACCCAGGCCATCCAGGCAGCAGCTTGGATGTGGTGTTGAGGACCAAGAGTAGAGAGCCTCATCATGTTGGGTCAAGAAGGAAATCAAAGGCTGAGTAACCCATTCTGGGCTGTTGCCTGGATTTCCTGATCATGGCCAGCAGGCCTTTGAGCTCGGTTGAGAAGACCCCAGTTGCAGTGAGTCATCCAAGTCCCTGGAGCAGACCTTTGCTTTTGGGTGGTGCTGGTCCACTTTTCTGAAATGTCCTCCTCAGCAGTAAGTGGCTTATTTGGACCCCGCCCTCACTTCCTGTGCGTCACTCATGTAGCTTTCCTCCTTGAAGCGCGAGCTCACGGCACACCCACTCTACCCCAGCCCACGTTGGAAGAGACGTTTTTCCTGCCAGCCATTCCTGATCAGCCTTTGGGGCAGTGGTCACTGCTGAAGAAAGCAATGCATTTTCTGGGAATACTTTCCTGCTCCCTGGTAATCCTGTCACCTTTTCTCATGCAGACCCCACGTAAACTCCTTTTCCTCTCCCCAAACACCACTGAACAACGATGTCAGACTCTTGTACCCGACTTCTTATCAAAACTCACCCGTGCTTTTCCTGCTCATGTCTTTATGCATTTCGATGATCCCATTAACACCACCACTGGAGAACACCGTCTTCACTTTCCCTAAATTTTACTCAAGGATCCAGAAAATGCTGGCTTTGCCTCTCAGAGCTGTTGTCTGCAATGCTCTTGGGTTCTCTCCATAGGGCTTCTACTAAATAAACTGAGGTACTGTTGATATTTGAGGTGAGATGGCTGTCATAGTTAGTTTCTCATTGCCAGATAGAGCCCTGCACCAAAATCAGCTGGCGGGAGGAAAGGATTTATTTTGGTTTACCACTCGAGGGGAAGCTCCATGATGGCAGGGAAAAGCATGGCATGAGCAGAGGCTGGACGTCACCTCTGCCACAGCACGGGGAGAAAAGCAGAGGGAGAGTGAGCTGAGCTCTGGTGTGGGGAGCTGTTCATGACAACCCCAAGACCGTCCCCAACAATACACCTCCCAAATTGCCATCAGCTGTGGACCAAGCATTTAGAACACACATGTTTAGGGGGGAATGCCCGACTGAAACCACCACAGTGGCCCTTTCAAGAACATCTGTCACTCACCAATCACCAGCTTGGCTATGCAGTTCCTTAGATCACAATCCTTGGCTTGCATACGTGTGTGTGTGTCTGTGTGTGTGTGTGTGTGTGTGTGTGTGTGTGTGTATGGTTGCCCACATGACCTTTTATGCACTTACATGTGCTCTATTTGTTTAAAAAGTGCACTGCACTATGAACTGCACAAATGGGAGAGAGGGCCATTATAAAAAATGAAAGCAATGAAAACACTTCATTCGGTGCTGCCTTCCTCCTTGGGGTGTAAGGTGTTGCCCTCCTACTCTTTTGTCTCCTCTCTACCTGGTGGCTTGAGCACAACAGAAGGGGATGAGGTTTCCAGGGCAGAACAAATGGGAAAAGCACCATTAGTAACCATCAGACCCAAGCCCTGAAGTGTTTGCTTGCACCCTTGCTCCATGGCCCATGATTGTGTCTGGAGTGTCTCCTTTTTGCTACGCTAGAACTAGTCTGAAGACCCGAGAGCTCATCTGATGCCCACGGTGTGGTCTCCGTCAGCTGTGATCCCAGCAGGACAACAGGAAAGCTAAGTGCTGGTCTCACATTCTCCAACATGGCCACCTTCATGATTTTTGCTGGGCCCCGCTTCAGCATGGCCTCTCTCCCACAGCCCCACCTCCCAGAGACCTCTGAGGAAGAAGGGAAAGCACCAGTAAAGTAGATGAAGTAAGACGTGTGGTGGTGTGTGACTGCAATCCTAGCTGGGACTAAGGGATTGCCTGGAGTTCAAGACCAATATGAGCTACATAGTGAGTTCAAGGCCAGCCTGGATAAGAGTGAGACAGAGAGAGAGAGAGAGAGAGAGAGAGAGGGTGGGGGGGGAGAGGGAGGAAGGAAGGGAGAAAGGAGAGTGCAGTATGATGTAAAGACCAATACTTTAGCAGGGAAGCTAATAGAGCAAATCCAAAAATTGGTCTCCCAGAAATCCCTGGTGTGTTCTTTCTCTTTCTTCAAATGTAAAGTAGGTAAACACTTACCTTGTTTCAGGAAATGTGGCAGCCAATAAACTCAGAAAAACCTACTCCCTGAGAGGGCCGGAAAGGTAACTGGAAAATCGAGTGCTTGTGGATTCCTTTCCCATTATCAAATCAGTAAGCACAACTGTGAGACTTCCCCCTCCATCTCAGAGAGCACGTTCGCTCTGTGCGTCAAGGGAGAAGGTGAGGCTTGCTGACCCAGAATGAAGCCAGCCACTCAGGGAGGAAACAGATTCAGCAGAGACAGGGGCTCCCAGATCAGGTTTAGCAAAGTCCAGGTTTCTCTAGAATTTGCTGACATCATTCTTATAACATTTAAAATCCTGGCTCATGTTTCAGAACACTTCAATAGGAGAGTAACAGCTTAGTCATTTTTTGCCTTTTCAATAAACCACTCTACCAGGCCCAGCCCGTTGTCTATTCTTTTCATGCAAGCATTGGACCCACCTTGTTTCCAGAGTACCCCTCCTTTCCCTTGGCTTTCCCGCGACCTCCCTGTCCCTCAATCCTTCACTTCCACCAAAACGGTGAGCTGCACCTTATTTGGGATGTATTAAGTCCATCCTTTATTGTGTGTGTGTGTGTGTGTGTGTGTGTGTGTGTGTGTGTGTCCAACTCCACATTTCATTCAGAGCAGCCATTTCTGAAATATGCTTACTGGGATGTCCTTACAAGAAGCCCTCGTGCCTGAGAGGCAGAGATATCTGTAAACAGAATGTGTTGGCTAAATGTAACTGCTCCCAGAAGGTACACACAACACACTCGTGCGCGCGCGCACGCACACACACACACACACACACACACACACACACCTGACAATTCTCAAATTTTCATGTATTTCAGTCATAATTTAATTTCTTCCAATTAATTTCCTACTTTTCTCTTCCCTCCATAATCCCCTTTCTACTGAACCCCCTTGATGATTCATTTTTGTTATCAAAATGAGCTATTATTCTTTTCCTTTCCATTGCTAAATGTGTTACCTGGGCTCCCAAAGTCCCTGTATCTGCAATCAATGCAGCTTTTATGACTGTCGATCAGGAATCCCAGCCTTTCACCTGGCTGCCAACGCCAGCAGCAAGCTGGAAATAATCAACAGACAAAAAGGAGGTGGGCACAACAACAGGTGTCTCATGGGAATTCCGTAGGTGGTAAGGGTCACCCCTTTAATGTAGGAGCAGAAATTGATTTTTGGAACACATTTTGTTTCTAGAAATTCATGAAACCATCCCTGAGAGATCTGCCCAACACAGATAGGTATAGCTGCCTCTCACAATACTCCTGCAAGTGTGCTACAGCAGCCCGTGTCCATACAGTCCTCCACTTCACAATGGGCACAGTGTGGGGGAAGTGCTTGGATGCGTGCGGCTTAGATGGGTGGACAAGGTGCTCTAATGGTCACACCCACACTGACTCAACAGCAGTCATGAAGTGTGAAAATCATGCAGGTGAAACTCACAGAGCCTCCATTTTCTCCTCTGTAACATGAACACTCACTGTTTGTTTATTTGTTTGTTTTCTTTTATTTTTCAAGGACAAATTAGTATAGGCAGAGACATGAGCTGTACTTGGTTCTTGTAACCATGCATGACTATTAGCAGCTATTTCTAGTACTGTGAGCAGTGGCCTCAGCCCTTGCCAGCAAGCATTTGGTGGTCAGCTAGAGAAGTTTGATCACAGTACATCTTGCAGACTAATCCTGAATGTAATGCCCATAGCTACATACAAAATCTAATGACCATCATTTAGGTGATGAATCAATAACATGTATCTAGTCTCTGAATATTTTACATAGTGTGCATCAAGGAACAGAAATGATAAACCAAAATGTATGCCATTGCATTTACCCTTTGTTATTTTATCTTGTTGATTGCAGCCTGTCATCACTTTGAATCATGAGTCTGTCATGCCTGAGTCCTTCTGTCCCTCCACCCCTGCCTAGACAAGACAGCTACAAATCTACCTAGTACAAGTTACAATTAGCTGCTTTAAGCTGCTTGCAGAAACTTCACACCCAGAGGTCCTCAGTACTCCATACACACTTCCCACCCATCAGTCCTCAGTACTCCACACACACTTCCCACCCAGCGGTCCTCAGTACTCCACACACACTTCCCACCCAGAGGTCCTCAGTACTCCATACACACTTCCCACCCATCAGTCCTCAGTACTCCACACACACTTCCCACCCTGCAGTCCTCAGTACTCCATACAGTGGTATCATGTGCCCTGGGCACTGGATAGGTTCCAGTGAAGAGGAGAGGCATGCCACACAGACCCTGGCCACATGTCTACGATGCAATAAGCAGCTTCCCGAAGCCTGATGGAAGACAATGCTGCAGAACCAGACAAGCCATGCCATCCATAGTCCCAGGAGCAAGAGACAAATGCCCCTTCAAGCGAGCCACTGGTTTTTCAGGTGGTTTGTGACTCAATGTCATCATGCCAATCTGATTAATACACTCTCCATTATAAGCAAGGACGTCATAGGCTGTTAATAAAATGCTGCTGAAACTGCAGACATGGGCTCCTGAGCTACTCTGTTATCCTCTGTCAGCAAGAACTTAGAAACCTACTTTAATACAGAGGCCATTAAAGATAGGGGGTGCACTAGACACCCCAGGACTTCATCACCAGGCAATGCAGTCCAGTGAGTACCAGCACTTGGCAAAATTTCCCCAGTGCTAACATTGCATAGCCAGGGTAGGAGGTGTGCAGGAGAAGAGTGTTTCTGGCAACAAAACGGCCATCATGTCCCTATCAGGCCACGTGCAATGGACATATGGGGGTGTCCCATACATCAACATCCACACCATTTCACCCGTTCTCCACCTCTCACTTGGTAGAGACAAAGCAGACGCAAAGGTCTGAGGCTTGACGTTGAGATATTAAGTCGCTAAGGTGATTCCCTAAGGGAAGATCAATCTAAGAGGAAATAGTGGCTGGTGACTCAGGCAGATGGAGAGGTCTTTTAATCTGGATGACTTTTTAAAGGCTGTACTTGAAGATACCTTTTTTTTTTTTTTTTAATTATGCTGCCTCCAACTTTAAAACCTGAGGGAGTGCTATTTCCTTTTTGAATAAACAGGCAGTTTACAAGTTTTTCCAACCCATTTAATCTCCTCTGGGTACACTCAGACTTGTCAGCTGAGCCTCCAAGTAATCACTTTAAATAATGTTGATTGGAAACATATAAAACCTGACATTAAGCCTTGACATACACAGGATGTTATCCCAGGAAAACTGGCTAGAAGGAGGTAAGATAGCCCTTAGTCAAGAAGACCAGCTGTGTTGCTCACAAGCTGGAAGGTTTGGAAATTACTTTGTCCCCCTTCCCTCATGTCTGCGGAACCACTGCAGAATGGAGTTTCCCACCAGGCTGAGAGGAGGATCCTGTGCTGGTTTGAATGCATGTCCCCCACAGACTCTGGAGTTTTATTAAAACTTATAACTTGGATCTCCAGCCACATGGCCGAAGGAGGTAGCAGTGAAGGTGGGTCTTGGGGTCCAGCCCAAAGGTGTGTTTGGGGGCAGATCTGAATTCCAGCCCAAAGGTATGCAGAGCAGTGTGAGCTCTGGCCGGGCCCCTCTGCTTGCTGACTGTTGGTGTTTGCTAAGTGATAGTGGTTTTCCTTCTCTGCTGGATTTTTGAATGAGAACCAGGTTCTTTTGCCATAGATGGAACTCTCCCCCCACCACCCGATCTGTAAACTGAAATAAACCACTTCTTCCCATAAGCTATGTCTGGTTTGGATGTGCATCCCAGCAATGTGAAGTTATCTACAAAAGATGCTAACTGAGAAAATCCACATGCCCGGCTCAAAATAATTTTTAACTAAAAAATAAAGATGCAAAACAGGGCTGGGGAGATGGCTCAGCATTATGACGTTTGCTTGCAAAGTCGAATGGCTAGGGGTCAATTCTGCAGTGCTCACATAAAGCCAGATGCACAAAGTGGCACTTGCATCTGGAGTTCATTTGCACTGGGTGGAAGGCCTGGAGCAACCATTCTGCTTCTTTTTTCTTTTGCCTCTGCTTGCAATTAAATAAATAAAAATAGTTTTCAAAAATGTTAAAGATGCAAAGCATATACCAGAGAACTCTCTCTTTATCCACACAATCCATGCCAAAGCCCCCCGCCTGAGCCCCCAGCCAGGCATGGTGGCACACACCTTTAATCCCAGCACTCGGGAGGCAGAAGCAGTAGGATTAATGTGAGTTCAAGGCCACCCTGAGACTACATAGTGAATTCCAGGTTAGTCTGAGCTAGAGTGAGATTCTACTTTGAAAAACCAAAAATAAAAACAAGTAAATAAATAAATACCCCCCCCACATGGGGCCCTGCAGTTTCCTATTAAAATAATCTACACACATACAAACACACACACACACACACACACACACACACACACACACACACACACACACACACCATGGCCTTAACCAACTCAATAGAAGACTGTGGGGATTAAGTCTGGATTCAGCTACACTTTAAATAACGTTTTAGCTTAAAAGTATGAATGATTCATGCCAAATACAGCTTAAAGTAAATATAATTTTCTGCTAAGATAAATTTTCCCATTGGAAATGCTGAATAAAAACCTCCATACAAGCTGTTGTGTGTATTCTTTTGCTGGTGAACCTCAGATCTGTTTTATGTTGGGTAACCCCACCCCTAACTAAGGAGCAAGGAGGCTGGTTGGGGGGCACTGCTGTTAGGCTTGGGGTGGGCCCTTCTGTGAGGCTGGGGTGGGCACTGCTGTTTACATGTCTATTCTCTGCTTTCATGTAGTGTGCATAGAGGAACTTTTGTTCATTACTGCTGTAAGTGCACAAAAATGTCTTTACTAAGCCAGGCTCCCTAGTACGGAGACTCATTTTAACATTTATTCCATTTACACTGAAAGAAATATAATAAAGATAATAATATAATAAAGATTACCATCTGTAATCCTAGTTCTTAGGGGTAGGAACAGGGGACCCCTGTGGCAAGCTGGCTGGCTGGACCAGCCAAAGCAGTGAGTTCTGGGCTTAAAGAAGAGACCTTGCCTCCATCAATAAGGTAGGAAGCAATTGAGGAAGACATCCAATGTGAATCTATGGCCTCTGCACGCATGGGCACACACGTGCACCTGCACACATGCATGTACCCACCTGCAGTTAAATTGCATTTCATTTCAATCTTAACAATAAAGAATAAAATTCCATTTACTTGGGACAATTACAGGGCACAAATACAATAAACTCTCTCTATATATATTTTTTTTCATTGTTTTCATATATATTTATATACTTATGTGTACATTCATGTTTCTTTACATAGATATAGATATATCTATGTATGCATAGCTGCATTAGGTTTATACATACATACATACATACATACATACATACATACATACATACATGAACTGGGGACCATCGCAGACCGTAATGGAATAAACTCAACATACATATGTGTCACAAAGTTGGTAAAGAATGTTTCACTTGTGAAATAATATACTAAGCACATTTGTTGCAATGTGTATTAGCTATTGATACTTCTACAAAATCCTGTAGTGCAGGGACTTTTCCCACTAGAATTTTGTTCCATAAGGAATATCTGGAAATGCTTAGGACTATTTCTGCCACAACCCAACAACAGTGGCAGGGTTGGGAGGGATGGGCTGCTCCTGGATAAAGGTCAGGATGCTCAGGATCTAATTGGTCCAATTGTCAGTAGTGTCACAAACAAATCAACATGGTCAGTCAAGAGCTGGAAGATGAGGCAGCCCTGTTGGATTTTGAGGGATCTGGCTGTGTGAGGAAGAGGTGATGATGAATGAGTGGAGGAAAAGATATGTCCTTCTTTAAGGAAGAGAGCAGCAGTGGCCCCTGGATCATATTCTCCTTTGGAAAGACCTGAAGAGCAAACTTTAAATATCCAACCAGGTGAGTCAATGAAGGATGCACAGGTCATTAGTGGCATAACATTGTCCAGGAAACTCTGAAAGATGGAAGGATTATGGAATAGGAGTGATAGGAAGAGAACACTGCATCTGGAAATAGGGCAGGACCTGGTCTTGGTAAGGGTCAAACAGGACAGAAGTAGCGGAGGAAGAAAATGTAGGTAACGTTCCTCCAACTTGCCTGCATAGCTGAGGTGGTTTGGATAGAAAATGTCCCCTGTAGGCTAATGTGTTTGAACGCTTGATCCCCAGCTGCTTGGCAAGCTTTTGGAAGCTGTCAGTAGTGGTACTCTGCTGGAGGAAGTATGCCACTGGGGGTGGGGCTTGAGGTAATGTAGCAGTGACCCCTGTGTTGTTCTCCCCCTCTCCTTCCCCCCTGCTGATGTGATGGCAAGATGTCAGCTTCCCTCTCAGGCCTGACATTCCTCTCCACCATCGTGAACTCTACCTTCTGAAACTACAAACTGTACTAAACCCTTTTCCTACCACTAGATGTTAGTGATCAGGCATTGTGTTCCAGCAATAACAAGGTTACCGATACAACAATTACCAGAGAGAATGTTCCATAGAAACTGGAATGTTCCATAGAAACTGCCTGTGTACCCTGTTTTCATACCAAATGGAGAGAGCCCACCGAGATAACGGAAATAAGAAAAACAGAGACCCGAGACCACACCTGGCCCATGAAAGAGACAACGTGAAACAAAGAAGTAATGGCCACCGGTGCCAGGAGTTGAGGGTATTGGGGCATCGTTTTCATCTGCCAGAAAATGAAACGAGACAAGAATCTGGGTTACAATGATAACATTTTTGGAAACGACCTTATTAATGATAGTGAAATCTTCACAATTAAATGTTAAGCAGCCGCTACCATTTATTATGGAAGGATGGGGCACGGTCTGGAAAGAGGCTCGCGACACAGCTTGTCTTGCTTTGTGTGTTTGTTCTAATCTGTTTGTGAGCAAGAGGCCTGCTGTGCTGCCCATGTGATCTCAAAGTCCTGGGCCCACGACTGGCTTGTCAGCTTTACTTTGAAACTCAAACAAGGTGAAGGGAAGAAAGGCAACAGTAAGTACACAAGGACGAAGCAGTTTGGGAATTACAAACACCTGGGAGTTAAATGTCATCTGGGAAAGGGATGGGACAAACCGTATCTTCCTCATACCAGCAAGATAGTGAGAACAAGATGCTTGGGTTGCAAATATAAGTGCACCCACACCCAATTCCCACTGGCCTTCAGACTGCTCTGCACAGCCTCGTCATGTCACTTGTCCTCTGGATTCTGGCTGAGTTCTCCCTGTGCTGGGATACAGGCCTGCCCAGAGCTCCAGTTTATGCCAAAGTCCAAGCTTCTATTGCTTCTGCTGTGAGACAGAAGTTTAGCCTTGGTGGAGCAGACGTTTGAAGGAAAAGCTGGAGCAGAAACTACTGTGAAAAGTGGGGATAATACTGGCCTTTACTCATTTGTTGTGTTTCCTGATTCCACAATGGTACTCCTACTTTCCCAATCTCAATGATTCTATACAAAAATAATTCTAACTTTTATGGCATGTGGTAGTTTGAATGCATACCTCCCCCCATAGACTCCGGTGTTTTATTATACTAAAGCCTGTCACTTGGGTTTCCAGCCGCCTGGCTGGAAGAGGAGTTAGTCACTGGGGACGCACCTGAACGCCAGCCCTGAGGTGTGCTGAGAGGCCAGAGCTCTCCAAGGTCCTGCTTGCTGCAGTTCCTGCTGTTATGTTTGGGGTTTTCTGGCGGTTTCGTTGTTTCTCCACTTGGATGGATGGAAGCAGCTTCTTCTACCACTGACAGAACTTCCCCTGGATCTGTAAGGGATTTGTTTATTATAATAAATCCCTTCCTCCCATAAACTTTGTCCGATTTGGATAGTCATCCAAGCAGTGTGGAGCTTCTACAACAGGGCTCTACCTTATATATTATTATTACATTATACTGTATTAATTATATTTATTATGTTAATTATATTATCTAGTCACTTGTTTTGCAATTCGTTTTAGACATATTTTTGTTGTTTATTTTGAGAGAGAGAGACAGACAGACAGAAAGTGAGTATGGGCATGCCAGGGTGTCTTGCCACACTGCAAATGAGCTTCAATGCATGTTTGCAAGTGCCACTTTGTGCATTTGGCTTTGCAGGAGTGCTGGGGATTCGAAGCCCAGGTCATCAAACTTACAAGCAGGCACCTTTAGCTACTGAACTATCTCCCCAGCTCCCATTATACAATTATTAAATTTGAGGGCTAGAAAAGACATGTATATGGATGTTCAGTGACCCATATTGCTTTCCCATATTTCTTGACTATGTTCCCTTCATAACCTTCATAGAGATTTAAAAACAACTGCATTTTGGAGGAGGTTCTGCTACGTGGTACTGAACTGAAGAATATAGTCAGATAGCAGGGATTTCACTTTTAGAAAGTTAATACTAATGTAAAGCCTATAAGCAAACAACGTCTGCAAACCCAGTCATAAGTGGCTGCTATACCATGAATCCAATTGTCATAGCATTTTGCAAACAGTTTTAACATTGCTTTGTAGAGAAAGACCAGGTACTCAGAGCACTTCCAGCTTCCCCATTTGCGACACGGTAGTTCACGTCCAGAGCTGAGGGTCCATGGGTAGCTGTGCCTTCTATAATCATGCTGTTGCATCATGGATGGCAGTCCCTGCTTTGCAGTTATTAGCTTCTAACCCTTCTTTGTAATCAGATCAACATACTTTTCTATTACAAGGCATCAAATCAGTAAGTCACCTGAAGGAAATATTTTCCTCTTTAGGCAATATACAATTAACCTACCAGCCTCAAAAGTCTTTGAAGTAAATTGCTTGAAGTTCACTCTCAAATTAAAATCTGTGCCACTTGTTAAGCATCTAGTATTGACTGATTAGTTTATATGTAGCAGCATGCAGCAATTGTGATTCAGACACTTATTTATACATATTTTCCCCTTTAAATTCCTTCCTGGTTAAAATTTAAGCCAAAAAATGAAAGCAAGGGCCATGATGAAATAGAGGATCAAATCCTGGTCTCGTCACCTTCGTTGAAATAATGTCCCTCATGTTGTGTGTCATTATGCCATTTACTGCATCAGTATAGCTTCCTGAATTCTTATCTGGAAGACACTGTAAAATTCTTAAAATAAAAGCAAACTATAATTTTGGAGATGAGTAAGGAAAACAGGATGAGAGGGGGAGTGTGAGATGACAGTGGGCAAGATCTGTCAGTTGCCATGATACCAGCTGTCCACTCGGGATTAAGTGTCGCAAGGAGGTGAACTTGGCTGTTGTTCACACTGTATCCACAACCCCTGGACCACCGATATTATTTACTTATTTGAGAGTGGAGGTAGTGGGAAGGATGGCACCCCAGGGCCTCTTGCCACTGCACATATACTCCAGAAACATGTACCATTTGTGACTTTGTGTGTGTGGCTTTACATGGGTACTGGGGGATCACACCCAGCCAGCAGGTTTGGTGAGAAAGTGCCTTTAATTCTCTAGCTCCCCCATTTCTATAGCTGAGCAGAAATATCCTAAAAGATGCACCACAACTTACATGGTTTGTTCTTAACTGAAAGTTATACCAATTTTATGCTCACCAAGTAACTTTCTCATTACTTAAGTCACTTTCCACAGGGAAACAGAAAATAGACTCTTGGAGACACTAGTTATCAGAAATCTGTATCACCCATTAGTCAATTAACACTGTGGCACCTAGTTTCACCAATCAGTTTCCCACAAGTTTTACTATATATTCAGAGTTCTCTAGTACCAGTCACGTTCCTGCATTTCTAATGGTTCAAAGCTAAAAGCTAAACCTTACCTGCCTCCACCCAGGCTCAGAAACTCTGTTAGAGACCTGATGCACACACCCAGCCAATCATTTTCCAGTTTCGGAGCACTGACTAATTTTCTACATAAAAGCATAGGCGCAACAGTCAATAGGAAGAAGAGAGTTAGGCAAACAACACAGTGTGCTCCAAACTAAAGAAGCAAAGCTTGGCTGGGGAAAATCTGGGTTGTAGACGGCCTGTGAAGCTTTGTCATTCCACATGTCTTTAAACTTATTGCTTACTACGTCTTGTTCACAAGTAAATACACTAGCTATATTTTTTTTTAGTGATCGGGGTTGAGAACGAACAAATATTATGTAGAACAGGGGGACAATAACATTTTAAGACTTTTTTTTTCTTTTTACATCCGGGCTTCTTATTAACTTAGCTCAGTGGATCTCAGAATAGATACTTCTCTCCTCATCTCTAGAATCTTGGTTTTTCTTTCCCACTAATCCATTTCATTCAACAGTGTCATTAGCCTGCAATCTATTAGATCAAAATTCTCAAAAAAAGTGTCTTCTATAGTTCCTTCCCTTTATATATAAAATCCATTCATCATGAAGTCTTATCAATTATTAAAATAATTTATACCCATCCGTACCTATTTCCTCTTCGAGCATACCAAAAGAAGGCCTTATGGAGATGTGTCGGAGCTTGCAGCAGCAATAATAGATCTTGTGCTGGACTGGTTTTATTCACTAAGGAAAATGTAAGTTCTCCAACTTGCAAGTTTGTGTGTTTTTCTTCTTACTTTGAGATGGGACCTGATAGTCAGGAAATCAGAACAAAGAGCCATCAGAACTAAGTGTAAGTAACAGGTCAGGTGACTTTTAGGAGTGTCATGACAGAATAAGTCTTTTGAAATCTCTGCAAGTGTAAATTACTCCTCCTCTTTGCAAACACTGTGTTGGGTATTTGTAGTGAGAAACCCACTCCAAGGTGGCTTACTCCCCTGCTGCTTGTTGGAAGCCTCTGCTCTTGGTTAGAGGCCTCTGCACGGGAGGATGAGCCTTCTCTTGGTATGTGACAAAGCAGAATGTCTTTTAGGATCTGCCCGTGGGACGCACACACCACGATTTCTGCATTCAGACTGAATCTCAGTACATGGTGTGAGTTCCCACCCATGGAGCAAGCCACATAGCCCATCTCAGAGAGCCATTGACTACCCCATTAGCCTGTGTACCACTGTTGTACTGGTGTGAGCATCTGCCCTGGCTGGCTGATTTTGTAGTTTGAGCGATTCACTGCTTATTTATTCTATTGGTGACTGTTGCAGTTCCCTTCATGTTGCTAGGACAAAGCACATGATCAAACACAGCTAGTAGGAGGCAAGTATTTATATTGGTTTACATTCTCAAGGGGAAACTTCACGAAGGCAGGGGGAAAGCATGGCATGAGCAGCGGCTGGACATCACGCCTGCCATGGCAGGTGGACAATAACTGCAGGAGAGTGAACAGATCTCTGACAAGGGGGCGCTGGCTATACCACTCCTAAAGCTGGCTATAACAAGCCACACCCCCTCTAGCAAGGCCCCCATCTCCCACATTGCCACCAGCTGAAGACCAAGCATTCATGAGTTTATGAGAGACATCTAATTTAAACTACCACAGTGATTTGTATCCCCTAGCAGCTCACATAGCTGCTCCATTTTTTTAGTAGGTAGGTTGATTTTTTTTATTGCTTAGCTTTTTGAGTTCTCTGTATAATCGAGATACAAAATCTCGGCAGTATATATAGTTGGCAAATATTTTCTCCCATTCTTTAGGTTGTCTATTGACTCTATTGATGGTTTGTTTATCTATATACTACCTGTTAGTTTCATGAGATCTTAATGGCCATGTGTCTGTCTAATTTCCTTGGCTACTGGCACCTTACTCAGAAAGTCCTTACTTTATGGCTATATCTTGGAGTGTTTGTCCTAGTTTCTCTTCTAGTTGATTTAGAGTTTCAGGTCTTATACTGAAAGGCTTGATCCATGTGGAGATGATTTTTGTGTAGAGTGAGAGAAGAGGGTCTAGATTCATTCTTCTGATAAGCAGTTATCAAATTTGTCTAGCACCATTTATTAAAAATGCTGACGTTCCGCCAGTATATATATATTGGCCTCTTTGCCAATGATCAGATGGCTGTAGTTTCATGGATCTCTGTGTTTGTTTTTGTGTCAGCACTATGTTCATGAAAGAGGTGTATGATACTTTTAATGTGTTCTTGGATTTGATTTGCAAAAGTTTTCTTGAGAATTTTTGCATCTAAATTCATCAGAGACTTTGGTCCATAATTTTTTTCTTTCGTCTCAGTCCAGTTTTGGCATTAGTGTGATGCTGGCTTCATAGAGTCAGAAAAAACCCTCTCTCTCAATTTGGTTAAATAACTTGAGAAGCAGTGGTTTTAGTTCTTCTATAATGGCTTGATAGAAGTCAGTATTGAATTTATCTTGGTCTGGACTTTATAAAATATTTTATTTATTTATTAGAGAGAGAAAGAGGCAGGTAGAGATATAGAGAGATAGAGAGAGAATGGGCATGTCAGGGCCTCTAGCTGCTGCAAACAAACTCAGACACATGTGCCACCTTGTGCAGCTAGCTTACATGGGTATGAGGGAATCAAACCTGGGTCCTCAGGCATCACAGCAAGTGCCTTAACTGCTAACCCATCTCTCTAGCCTTAAGCTTTGTTTTCTAAATTTGGCAGGTGTTTAAATATTACTTCAATCTTATTACATGTTATATAATTTAATTCTTATGAGGCTAGTTTTAGTAGATTATGAGTCAAAAAATCAATCCATTCTAGATTTTCCAATTTTGCTGAACTCATTGGTATTCAATAGCATGTTCTTCAATCTCCAAATGTTGATGGATTTTTCTGTTGTTAGTCTTATTGTTGATTTTTAATTTTTTGTGTTGTAGTCCAAAATAATACAGAGTTATGTCAATTTGCCTGAATTTGTAGAGACATGCTATATGTCTTCATTCATGCTGTTTTTGAGAGAAGTTTCCATGAGCTGCTGAGAATAGGTATTCTGTGGAGTTTGGATGGAATGCTCTGTGGATGTCTTTTAAGTCCATTGGATGTGTGGTGTTTGGCTCCATTGTTCTCTGTTTGCATGATCTATTGGTAATAGTGAAGTATAAAGTCACCCACTATTGTTGTGTTGGGATTTATTTCTGATTTAACATCTAGTAGATTTTCTCTTTAAAATTTGGTACACCCATGTTTGGTGCATATATGTGTATGACTGGAATATCCTCCTGTCAAATTCCTCCCTTGATGAGTACAAAGTGGCCTTCTTTATCTCTTTTGATTACATTTCGTTTAAAGTCTATTTTACCAGGCATTAGTATAAACACTTTGATTGTTTTCTGTTTCCATTTGCTTGGAATATCCTTTCCCATAATTTCACAGTAAGGTAGTCTCTATCTTTAATGGTAAAGTGGGTTTCTTGAAGACAGAAAATGAATAGATCCAGTTTCAGCCTGTCTATTGATTGGGATTTGAGTCCAGGTGTGAGTTAATCCATGGCAAGGTGAAGACTTTGTAGGGTTTGGTTTTTTTCTTGATCTTCTTGATCTTGATTTGCTTTCACAACAGTTCTAATTTTGATTTTTTTCCCCCCATTCTTGTAGCCTCTTTGAGAATGTTTGCTCTTCTCGTCAGTGTGAAACATTCTATCCAGTCTTCCCTATAGGGCTGCATTCACAGATTCATAAAGCTGGCTTTCTTCATGGAAGTGTTTTCTCACCTACTATGAAGAATGATTTTGACAGGTATAGTAATTCAGGTTTGGTGGCCATGGTCTTTCAAAAATTTAAATATTTTATTCCAAGCCCTTCTGGCTTTTAGAGTTTCCATTGCAAAATCAGAGATAATTCTGATGGGCTTAACTTTGTAAGTAAAGAGCTGTTTCTCCTTATAGCGTTTAGTATTCTTTCCTTGTTTTCTGTGTTTAGTGTTTTAAGTGTAAGTGATATGGGGATTTTCTTCTCTGGTTTTGTATGCTATTCTGTATGACTTCTGTACCTGCATGGAATTCTCTTTGGAAGATTCAGAAATTTTTCTCCTATAATTTTATTGAAGACATTCTCTATGCCCTTGGCGTATACCTCTTCCTCTTTTTATGCCTGTGATTTTAATGTTTAGTATGAACATGCTCTGTTCATACATTTATTGAATTTGTTGACTTTTGCCTCAATCAATTATTTCCTCTGCCTTGTCCTTGAGTTCTGATAGTCTGTCCTCCACATGATGTATCCTGTTGGTGAAGTTTCCTTGGGAGCCTTTTAAATGACATATTTCGGTTTTGTTTCCCATTAGGTTTTTCTTCAGTGTCTCCATCTCTTTAAAAAAAATTTGTTGTTTATTTGTATTTATTTATTTGAGAGTGACAGACAGACAGACAAAGAAAGAGGCAGGTAGAGAGAGGAGAAAGGGCGCACCAGGGCTTCTAGCCACTGCAAACAAACTTCAGATGCATGTGCCCCCTTGTGCATCTGGCTTAAGTGGGTTCTGGGGAATTAAGCCTCAAACCAGGGTCTGTAGGCTTCACAGGCAAGCACTTAACTGCTAAGCCATCTTTCCAACCCCTCCATCTCTTTATTGAGTTCCATTTTAATTTCTTAGTTTGACTTTCTCACTGTATCTTGGAATTCATTCCACTGTTCACTGAGTTCTGTTTTTAGTAGAGTCTCAGCCATTTCATTCAACCACATACTGAGTTCTTTTTGATTCTCTTCCATTTCATCCAGCCATTTGTTCATAGCATCATGAAGTTTTTGAGCATGCTTATTGTAGGTGGGTTTTGGAATCCTATGTCTGGAGTTTCCTCTAAGTGGTTTTCTTTGGAGGCTTCCACTCTAGGACTAGGCATTCTGGGCAGAGATAGCTTGCCTTGCTGTCTTGTGCTATCATTTTGGACTGGAGCTTACGGAGGTGAAGACAGTCCTTTTGTCTTGCCGAGAGTACAGCAGTCGTGTCTCATGGAGCTGGTGTCGAGTGGCCCATCAGCCTGGATCCATGTGGACATGGGGTAGCAGTCTATCTGCAGGTCTAGGAGGGGTGCACTGGCAGCTGAGCCAGTGCCTCCCTGCTCTTGTGGTCTCCCTGCAGGTCAGGTCTGGGGAGTCTGACCAGCTCAAGCTCGGGCTGAGGTCAGTAGCATATGGGTCTGATCTCCCATCTGTCAGAGTGGGGGCCAGGCTGAGTGGGGAGAGGGAGCATTGGCCTGAGCCCTGGGAGGCCTGCTCTGGGTCTGTGGCTGGTGGGTACAATCATTTCAGGTGTCCTTCCTCAGAGCCCACAGCTTTTCTTTTTAGCCTTTGCTTATTTTATGTCATTCAAATGTACATATTTGTTGGTTCATTTGTTTGTTTGTTTTTGACTCAGGGTCTCTCTCTAGCCTAGCCTTGAACTCACAGTGATCCTCCTACCTCAGCCTCCCAACTGCTGAGATTAAAGGCATGAGCCACCATACCTGGCGTCAAATGCACAAATTTTAAATGTGCGTCCAAATGAATCCTAACGGACACACCAACTGAAACATGTCTATCAAGCATGAAGTTTCCTTGCTCTTCCCAATCTGTTCTACCTCTGTGGAAGATGGGTGGAAAAAGAGTTTTCCGGATAACATTCGGGACACTGAGGTGCAGAGGACCTTTGTTTAAGAAGAGCTAAAGGTCTCACAGCTACTGAGTAGCAGGGTTGCAAGTTAACACTTGAATCGCCACACTTCTCATAGTCCTGTTTCCTGGAAGGTGAGCAGTGTGGCCACCTGTGGTATTTGCTCCCTGATGGTTGTTTGCCTGGACGTAAAGGTCATGTAAGTAGGACGACCCTGCACCCTTCAGTTAGCAGAGAGGTCTGGAGGTCTATACAGGGCATTCCACGTGGGATTGGCTCTCAGGGAGTTTTGTTGTCGTTTAAATAAGATAAACCTAGAGAAGTAGATATTCCCCTCGAAGATTTTCAAGTATGAATAAATCAAATGAGATTAGCTGAAATCCATGAAATTTTCACCTCTCCCCAATGCTGTAAGAGATCAGAGGTAAACTATTATCTCTTGTTGAATGACAGATTTCTAGTGTTGCTGTCTCCACTGATTTCAAACATGTCATTAAGATAACTATGGCAAATAGCAGCCAGGCATTAGCTGATAATAGCTCACTTTCATTTGGCCTGGAGAGATGCCAGGCATGGACAGTTATGGAACCTGAGGGGAATGCTCCTAGAAAGCTACTGGCTCCTGAAAAGGATCTCTTTCCAGCTACTCTCACTAGACAGCATGGAATGTCTGCCCTTAAAGACTCTGCCTTTCCATCCAGCAGTAGAGCTAAATTGCTCCGGAACCGTTCATATTCAGTAGGGGTGCCAGATGTAGCCTGGCAGAATGATGCCTCGGGCATGAAGATGATGGTTTATTAACTGAGTCTTAGCAGCTCTGAGACACTGACATGAGGTTGTGATGGTGGATCACAAACTGGAAACAAAAATAATTGTCCTAGCCAAGCTTCCACAGCCAGTGTGAAGCAGATAATTAAAGCAATCATTTGGCAAATTCAAGCCCCAAACATAGCAGAAGTTTCACGTAGGAACAATTGTGCTCCACTGTAGATCACTGGAAGTCTGTGTTATACAGTAACACTTGAATAGCTTTTCTGTGAGTCTTAATTTTAGTCATGAGAAAAAAACTCTTCTGATGATTTATAGCTTCAAGTAGCTTCTTCAAATTCAGCATCAAGGCTTAGAGAGATGGCTTAGCAATTAAGGCACTTGTGTGCAAAGCCAAAGAACCCAGGTTTGATTCCCCATGTCCTACATAAGCCAGATGCATAAGGTGGTTCATGTGTCTGGAGTTCATTTGCAGTGACTGGAAGCCCTGGTATGCCCATTCTCTCTCGTTCTCTTTCTGTCTCAAATAAATGAATATAAATAAAATTCAACATCAGGGATATGCTGATGATTTACCTTATATTCAAATTATATGTGTAAATAGTAACCTTCTGATGGACAGTAAAATAAAAAAAGCAGAAAACATATATGATCTTTGACATTAGACTAAGGCAAAATTCTCGAAGGGAATATTTTGAGTTTGTCTCAGTGCTAATGCAGTAGAAGGCTAGTTGCGAAGTAGCAGTCCTGGACTCTTGAGTAACAATGGATAAGTCATTGCAAAGAGTGGAGGTCATTCATCTGGATTCTGAGGGCCTGCTTAGATCCAGGACTCAACATGTCACCCAAATTAGTCTTTTATCTGCATGACTTCATTTTGAGGGACACTCTCTGTAAGGAGCAAATACAGAAGCAGCAATTACTGCTTGCTGCTTGATTTTACTAGACATCCCTGAGGGACACAAAGATCTGTTTCCTAAAAGTCCTGACAAGAGTCTTGAGATGACCCAGGTAATCCCTCTGAGCCACACATCGACCCCGTAGGAAAAGGATTCTGTTGCTATTTGTGCCCACCCTAAACACATCCAATGTGAAACAACATTGCAAGTTGATCTCAAAGAAAAATTGCAGCCAGGCATGGTAGTACACGCCTTTAATCCCACCACTCAGGAGGCAGTGGTAGGAGGATCATCAGGAGTTCAAGGCCACCCTGAGATGAAACTACATATGAATTCCAGGTCAGCCTGGGCTAGAGTGAGACCCTACTCCAAAAAAAAAAAAAAAAATTGGGGCTGGAGAGATGGCTCAGCGGTTAAGGTGCTTGTCTGCAAAGCCTAACAACCTGGGTTCAGTTCACCAGTAACCACATAAAGGCAGATGCATAAAGTAGTGCATGCATCTGCAATTCATTTGCAGCAGCTGGAGGCCCTGGCACACTTATTCTCTCTCTCTCTCTGTCTCTGTCTCTCCCCACCTTGCAAATAAATAAATAAAATATTTTTATAAAATTGAAAGTAGCAGTCACTGAATTTAGTGGGCCATCATTCATGGAATATATAGTAATCCAAATCCAACAAGTATTTATCTTCCCACATTTCATATTTTTGTCTTTTAAATTCAAAAAAAAGATTACTGGTTTAGCTTACCATGCAAGAATTTATGACCTAACAAGGAAATAATACTTAAAATAACAGAGTATCAAAGACAGATTGTAATCCTATGCAAGACTTCAGAATTTATCCGAGTGAATAATTAATGGTGATAGAATATAATTACTCTATGGCCGAACAATTCCACTTCTAGATATTATTCAAGAGAAACTGTGTGTTCTTAAAGACATGGGCAAAGAAATCCCCTGGACTTATAGAACTACAGATGAACAGGTAAATGGAATGTAGTATGCCCACACAATGGACTATTAAATGGGAACAGATGGAACTTTTACAAAGAATGGCCTCGGGGCTGGAGAGATAGCTTAGCAGTTAAGGTGCTTGCCTGCAAAGCCAAAGGACCTCAGTATGATTTCCCAGGACCCACATAAGCCAGATGCACAAGGGGGCACATACATCTGGAATTTGCTTGCGATGGCTGGAGGCCCTGATGCACCCATTCTCTCTCTCCCTCTCTCTGCCTCTTTCTCTCTCTCTCTCTCAAATAAATAAATAAATATATACTTAAAAAAAAAAGAATGGCCTTGCATAAATAACTGTAAGATCATTATGCTTAGAGATAGAAACCAGGCCAAAATAAAACATGCTGTATCATTTGATTCAAATTACTACATAAATTGAAGAGTCATCAGTAGTAACAGAAACCAGCTCAGAAACTACCTGGCCTCAAGCATAGGGAATTTCTTCAAAGCAATGAGGAAAGCTCTTGGATGTGTGGTAGTTTGAATTGGGTATCTCCCATAAATTTGTGTGTTTGGAATATATATTCCTCAGCTGGTGGCAATTTGTCAGGCAGAGCCTTGCTGGAGGAGGTATGTTTCTGAGGGTGGGCTTATGGGTGTAAGCGTCAGTTTCCACAATGCCAGAGTTCTGTTCTCTCTCCTGCTGCTGTTTTCTACCTGCCGTGGCAGAGGTGATGTCCAGCCTCTCCTCTCATCCTTACCTAGCCTTCGTGAGGCTTTCCTTCAAGAGTGTAATTCAAAATAAACCCTTTCTTTCCATCTGCTGACTGTGGTCAAATGTTTTATCCCAGTAATGCAAAAGAACTGCAACAGAGTGATACTTGAAGGCTACACAAGGTTACACAAGTGTTTACATATGCTAACACTCATCAAGCTTACATCCAAAATAAGAGCTTTTTCTCTCATACAAATTATACCACAATAAACTGATTAAGACCTAGCTAAGAGTGGGATAGTGTTAGAGTAATCAAGGAGGTAGTATCAGATTTTATCCTTAAAAATAGACATTGAGGGCCACAGAGACGGCTTAGAGGTTAAGGCATTTGCCTGATAAGCCCAAGGACCTTTGTTCAATTCCCCAGGACCCACATAACCTTGATACACAAGGTGGCACATGCATCTGGAGTTCATTTGCAGTGGCTGGAGACCCTGGTGAACCCATTCTCTCTCTCTCTAAATAATTGATTAAAAAAATTTTAAAACTTTAAAAAATAAAATAAATTAAAACCAGACATTGGTTATAGAATGAGAGATTGGTATATTAGCTGCTGTCATGTGTAACAAACCTGGGCTCAGAATCCAAACACATTCAGATATATCTTCATTGAGATTTCTCCTTGGCCTTTCTGGCAGGAAAGTGATTCAATATCCATCATATGCAACCCAAACACAAGCCTACTCTCCAATATCAAGCTACCATCAATCATGGGGTACAAGAGGGCCTACACCTATCAAACTCTCTATCAAAAAAGTAAGTGTTATCTCAATTTTATGGGTGCAAACTTACTCTCCATTGGAGAATCTGCTTCTCTTTTTCAGATAGATGCAGATCCTAAGGAGAGAGCCGCCCCAACATACCTCAAGAGGGGCCCAACTGAAACTAAGGACAACTGGTGAAACAAGCAAGGGTGATGTTTTCCTGTGAACCAGATACCAGCACAAAGGGGAAGGAGACCAACGCAGAGAAAAATCAACTCCTACCAAATCAGAGAGCCAAAGCCTCAGATGCCCCCAACACCTCAGCACTGAAGCAGACCAAAAATGAACCCAACGTGGCTCAGGGAAATCTTGCGGAAGAGGGGCGGAAAGAATGTCAGAGTCACATGTTGGGTCATGATTTGCAGAGACATTTATCATACCAAGAACTTTGGGCTAACTCCGCAATGCACGACCCATTTACATCAACAAGGAGGGTCCAATGGGAGGGGGTAGATCACAGATGAGCCTAAACAATGGTACCAAACTGCCTGTATTTGCTGAAAAGAAAACTAATAAATTAAATTAAAAAAAAAAAAACTGACCACAGGTTGGTTTCTGTTCTCAGCATAATGCTTTCCGAGTTGCCTGTGTTATACCTTCTCTGCTTTCAGAGTAGAGAGCAATATTCCATTGTATGGATATACCACAATTCACTTACCTATTCACCTGTCATTCCATAAACAAACTGCTTAAACATTCTTGTGCCAGTGTCTTTATGACCACGATTTCATTTGTCTTGAATATTCTCTTAGATAAATGCTATAAATAAAAGATAAAGCTGAAATCAAATGGATCTGAATAAAAAAGAAAATACATTAAAATTATGTATTGTAACAAGAGCTATATTAGATAACATTGAGTTAAGGAGATAGATACAGATAAATGATAGATGGTTGATAGATAGATGGATAGATAGATGATATGGAGGTAAATGATAAGTGGGATTAATTATACTAATTTTGGCAAGAGGTTTTGTCATAATCACAAGGTCATCTCACACACAGAGGCACGTATAGCAGGTAACATGCTGCCTGAATACTCCTTGATCAGAAAGATAAGAGGAAACAAGTTATACAATTATTTAAATATTTGACTTCAAATGTCATTTTAATATGGCAACAATGAGACAAATGGGGATATCTCTGAAATCTCCAAATATGAACTCAATCATTTCTCATTCCTCTTTAACCATGATAACTATAGTCATTCTACGTCATACCATAATCATTACATCATTAGGTCATAGTAAGATAAATTATGATGAAAAGGCAGAATGGAATGTGGGAGAGGAGAATTTTGAGTTTGTACATACAAGGAAGAACATTTTGGGAGACACACCAGGTACTGATCTGCAGCAAGCCAGCTGACTTGCTCACTACAGGCACATCATGAGACTCCATGCTGCTCACAGTCTGGTCCCTGGCAGTCAGCATGTCAGAGACAGAGTCTCAGGCTCTGCCCAAGATCTGATGATGAAGATGAGCACCTGCCAGTTTCTGCATATGACTGTTGTGCAAACCACGGCATTAAGCACCTGCTCCCTTGCTTCATGAAAGGATGCTCAGGCTGGGAGAAGAACATATTCGTCTGTTGCAAACTCATTTATACACTTTCAATTGATGACTCAGAAATTCTTTTAGGTTTTTGACATCTTTAAAAAAGCAATCAGGGCTGGAGAGATGGCTCAGAGGTTGAAAGGGCTTGACCGAAAAGCCAGACTGCCTGGGTTTGATTCCCCAGTACACACATAAAGTCAGGAACACAAAATGGCACATGCATTTGGAGTTTGTTTGCAGCAGGAAGGGGACTTGGTGCACCCATTCTCTGTCTTTCTCAATAAATGATTTCTTTTTCTCAAAAGCAATTAAAAGAAATAATGTGGGCAGCAGTAATGGTAGTCTGGCAGAATTTGAAAGTGCTAGGGCCTGTCTATCTATTGTCTACCTCTCTCCCTCCCTCTCTCTCTCTCTCTCTCTCTCTCTCTCTCTCTCTCTCTCTCTCTCTCCCTCTCTCTCTCTCTCTCTCTCTCCTCTGTCTCTGTCTCTCTCCCCAGATAGGCTGTATTCCAGTGGCTAAGGCTCTTGACTTCCTGTAGCAAGGCAAAGAAGACTTAAAGAATGTAGACAGGGAGTTAAAAAGGGTAAAAGGAAAAAATAGAAAAATACTCCTGAGAATGGAAGCATTTCCTATAAGAAAGTGGAGGTTGCTAGACCAGAGACTTGGTTCCACAGGCATCCAAAGAAGAAGAACAATGGTTGCAGACACAGAACCCAGAAAAGAAGGCAGGTTCAGTAGTGAGAATCTGTGAGCTGCTTCTCCAAGGGAGGGGCTTCGAGAGGGTGTAGTGCATTGTGTCATTAAGAGGGTAACTGTTCCCCACCTCTTCAGCATGCCTGTAGGTAGCAGGTGGGGCCCCCAGGGACCATCCAGAGGAAGTGTCTCTTCCCTTTCTGATGTTACCAGGAAGTGGGTTCTTTTTTCAGTAGCCTCTAAGCCTAATGTCTGTCTGCCCACAACATATCCCCTTCAAGGGCTAAGCCCCTAAAATCATTTAGAAAATGGGTGCTGACCCAATCTAGCTTCTCCAGGTTGAAGCAGAGCACAGAGAGGCTCCAAGATTGCATCTTCTGGCAATCCCCACTTTTATCTTGTAGGGCAGGCGGGCATCTAAGTTCACCTGGGCCTGTGTCCCTAACTGACTACCTGTAAAAGATATTGCCTTGCTCCTAATCTCTATCAGTGGTCACAAAAGTGAAGAAAGCAATGCATGGGAAGAGAGATGTTAAGTAGGGAACGGCTCTGGGGACGCTGGCTCTTCCATGCACATTCTCTGTGAGCGTGAGAGCAGGCTGTCCTTTGGAAGAGGGGTGTATTCCTGCAGGGAGAGACATCACGTGTGTGCACCCTCTACTGCCACACCCTCCCATGCCTGAGCTTCTACTCAGGGAAACCAAAGGGCTGCATGTGTCAGCTAGAAGTAAACAAGAGAGCCGCTGAAAGAAAGCCTGGTGGTTCTGTCGTGTGGAGGTCTAAGAATACGTTTAAAGGTTTGGGTTCCTTCCATATGGGGTCACGCGGGGAGACTTCCAAGGGATTTGCAAGTTAAAGGGAGCAGAGTTGAACAATATATAAAGTATGATTCCATTTTTAACAATAATACACATAATACAACATTGCACACCTGTCTTAGGCCAAGAACCAGAGAAGTATATACAAACCTTTTACTGTTGTTTCCTCTGGAGGGGAGCCAGGAGAGTTGATGATAAGAAAAGTGTGTGTGTGTGTGTGTGTGTGTGTGTGTGTGTGTGTGTGTATGTGTGTGTGCGTGCGCGCGTGCGTGTGCGTGTGTGTTGTTTGATTGAGTTTGCAAGAAAATACTTGGAGAAGGAAATATTAATATAAACTTGTGTTATTCTGTATTTTTTCACTGAAGCCTCTATAGAAAATGTTTTACTATGAAATTGATCTTTTTTTACTTAAAGTGAAGAATACCATCAGTAGGGCTATCCTTTTATGGGATATTGCCTGTTTGATTGTTTTTTTTTTAAAAAAAAAAAAACGTTCTAACATCTTTACGCCTAGAAATGGAAATCGTTGAAAAAATGTTTCACTATAAAATTCTTGACATTTTCTGAAAGCCTTAAAATCATTTATTGGTCATTTCCTGCCCCCAAGATGTTAAAACACTGTGTAAAGTTAGCTTTCCTCAGAACTTTTAACATTTTCCAGAAAGCATACTACTGGATATCTGACATGTGTTTCTTCTTCAGACCCCAGGATTGCATCTTTCCTACATTCCCTGGGGTACATGATCTGCCTCCTCCAAGTCTTTTACCCATTCCTACCCATTACCACAGGACAGCTTTTCCATAACTCTCTCTCCTTCCTTTTATGACCAGTTTTCCCTTCTCTATCTGATCACTATTCTATTTGTATTGTGAAAAAACATATCAACTTTCCTTCCCTCTTACTCTTCCAGAGCCCCATTCCACTTGTAACAAAAACCCAAGAGTCATTTAGACTTTCTTCTACTCTTTCTCAAAACACCAGGTCTGTTGATGAGGCCAGTGGCCTCCCAGGTAACTCAAGCCTCTGGTCTTTCCTCAGGCCATATGGCTGGATGTGTTCACAGTGTTTGTCATAGGGGTCACTTGGGTCACTTTCTCCACCAGTCTGCCAGGAGACCACTAGCTTCCTGGCTCCCTCCCACCTCTGTGGCCGCTCATCTTTCTTTCCCTGATTTTTCCAGTCTGTATCTGTTCTCCAAGTGTTAGAAATGTATATCATATACATACTTATCCCTAGGTTGAGTTAGGAACAGGCTTCAACAACTATTGACTGTGAATAAAGAAAGTGTAAGGTTCGGGTCTGACCAAGGCCACGGAAACCACTCTGAGGCAAAGATGGAAGCATTTATTCAGGAAAAGCACGAGCTTCCAGGACTGACTCTCAAGAGCGGAGCACAGCCCACCCGAGATTCCACACGTAGTGGGCTTTATAGGGCTCTTCAGCTGGGGGAAGGTGAGGGAGGGAAAAGTTGTTAAAGAAGGTTTCTTTAGGGGAGATATAAGATAGGCAGGATGTGACACCAGAACAGTGACCAGTGACTTACAAGAAACCATGACCTGGGGGCAGGGGCATCTTCGGGCAAGGAAGGGATAATGGCTGGGTGGCTCCTTGAGGAATGTGGATAGCCCACTTCCTTATGTCTCTATCAACACATGGTGACTCCATTTTTAGAGCCTGTCCCAACCTAAGAGGAGGAACTGTGTATTCAGAACTCAGGACTCAGCCTCACCCTTAGTGAGGGCTCTGGGTGATTGGACTTGCTTGGTGCTGATAACTGAAACAACCTCTCGTGAACACACCCAAGGGAAGTCATCTTTGGCCACTCTGCCATCCTGACATTCTCAAGGAGCCATAGGAGATTAAAGATTAGCACAGAGAATTAATTGCAAGAAGAAGGATGTGGTTCCAGCAAGGCATCTGGTGTTTGTTCCCGCCCTGAGGTCAAGAGGGCCTGAGAGTTGGTATCTGCTTCATACCTGGTGCTAACTGCAAAAATACTGCATTTGTAATCATGCTTGCTTGCTCTTGCTAAGGACATTTGTGGGTGGGGGTAGGCTAGGGGGGTTTTCAGATCATTGTAAAGGAATGTGGTTTTTGCCTGCAAACTGTCACTGTGAAGGTAGGATGGGGCTGCTCTCCTCTTTGCTGTGAGGGGACAGTCGCCAACCGGCTGAATAAAGACTCTCCTTTGTAATTTTTAGTTTGTTTGTTTTGGTTTTTCAAACTTAGGTCTTGCTCTAGCCCAGGCTGACCTAGAATTCACTCTGTATTCTCAGGGTGGCCTTGAACTCACAGCAATCCTCCTACCCCTGCCTCCCGAGTGCTAGGATTAAAGGCGTGCGCCACCACGCCCGGCTCTCCTTTATAATTTTTTATTCGGGTGGTCTTCTGTTCATTTCTGGTCTGGCACTTGCTATACAACCATATTAACCTCTAGTCCAATTGTTAGTGTCTGAGCAAGGCATGTGCCTTGAGGTGCAAATGCCTTGTTAGTGCACTGTTGAAATATCTTTTCCTTTATTTTTAGTTAAAACTTCATGGTACGAGCTCAGCACGCAGTTCTGTCAACAGCTGTAATTTTTTACAGTGTGGTCCATGACTTTGAATTAAGCATTCCCCAAAATGTGCCTATGATCCTTTCTAAGATTATGACTTCAAACCAGCGTGCTTAAAAATTGACCCACCTCTCTATGAATATGGATAAGCCTCCTCAATGAAACACCCGTGCCTCCTGCCTCGTGGACGGCCCAGCTCTGGAGATGACCGGTGACGGCTCCATCTCTGCTACGCTGCGCTTTGGCCGCACTTTCTTGTCTTCGACTTCGCCCTCGCCAAGATGTGAAACCAACACATTCTCTTGTGTATTCCTGACTGCCCGGGACCTGTCCAGGGCTCCCGGTGATGATTTCAAAGAAGAGCACCGATGGACAACTGTAGAACAGATGGAGGTCCTCTCACCTTTCTCATGAGGAATTAGTGTCCTCAACTAAGTGGCACCTGATTCGCTTTTGCATATGTTAGTGACCTGAAAATTAGCCTCCAAACATTTCTTAATAGCCTCCATTTGCATGTTCCTGGTATTCAGGGCAGTGCTGGGTACAGATTAGACTGCAAAGGCTTACAGAAAGTCTGTAGCTGAACCCCTGGGCCTCCTTTCTGCTGGCATGCTATGCCCACCGGTCACGGTCTGTGGGCAGGGCTCTAAGACAAAACGACAGAGATCAGAAAATTCGAGTTACCAGACAAAGTGTTCTTAGAGTCTTATCCTATATTATCTCTCAGATTCTTCCTGTGGCTTTAAATGCAAAGCCAATGACAAAAGTAAATAGCGGGCTGGAGAGATGGCTCAGCAGTTAAGGTGCTTGCCCGCATAGCCACCCAAGTTGGATTCGCCAGTACCCATGTAAAGCCAGATACACGAAGTGGCAGATGTATCTGGAGTTCATTTGCAGCAGCTGGAGGACTGGGTGTATGCTTTCTCACTCTCTCTCTCTTTCTCTCTCGCTGTCTGTCTCTCTACTTGAAAATGATTTTTTAAAAATACCAAAAAAAAAAAAAAAAAAGTAAATGATTGCTAAGAGACGGGGACAAGAGGAGGAGGGGAAAGGAAGAGCCTGCCCTGTGTTCTGTTCCTTATTTCTCTAGCTGCCAGGCCGAGCCCCGCCCAGCACGCTGAGTGACCTGGGGCTGCCTTAAATGTCCAGGTTAGCAGCCCCAGCTCTTTCCTTGTAACAGTCCTTTCACTGGGAGCTGTGCCTTTGTTCTTTGTGAAACTAGATCCAGTTAATTTGGAATCCTTAAAGTACTACACTGAAGAACACCTCAGGGCCTGAGACGAGGAATTATGACTTCCAGATGTTAGAGTTAAGAATGGTAATCTGAAGAAAAAAAAATTTAAAAAGCATAAAACAAACAAAACAAAACCTGTCCCTCTGCCTCAGTCCTTAAGAGGGTGTAGTGAATAGTGACAAAATGCAGCTGAGATTTTAGAGAAAGTAGGTTTCTGAGAAAAACAGCTTGAGGCCTTGAGAACAGAGTGATGCTCAAGAATTAGCAAGTCAATGAATTTCCCCGAGCTTTGAAAGGACAGGAAATATTTGTCTATTTGTCACCATGACAATAGGAGGACGGCACTAATTAAAATCCACATAGCCACCAATTCTGTTTTTTGATACATTCCACTGTTTGTCCGCTTCAGTTTATTTTGGAAGGTTTTTTTTTTTTTTTTTTTAATGTATATAAGGAAGGAAAACCTTGCCCTGAAATACCCACCAAACCAGCCCTGTTTTTAGATGCACTTCTTTTCCAGAACAGTTTCTTTCACCAGAAGCACAGGGAAGTGTGGCTTAGAGGCATTTGCAGAACACTTGGCACTGAGGGAGACCACATCTATCTAGTAATGAGCTTTCTCTGACCTGCTTTTCCCAGCCCATCGCAGGGAGCCATCACTCACCCTTCAATGCTGCTCTCTGATGAGTTTGCAAAGAAATATGCACAAATAAGTCACAAATGTCCACAAAGCTCCTTTTTCATACTTTCATCATCACCATTTTATTCTCTATGTAACAAGGGAAAAATCACTCAAAAGCATTGGCTAAAACCTGTGGAGAAGGCTCATTAGTGCTGAGGGAGGCTCATCATTTCTCATTTTGAGGATTTTGAACTAATTTGTGCAGAGCTACTTTTCTTTTGCATCCCTCAAGAATTTTCCTAATTAATCTGGGGAAAGAGGTGCTTCCAAGGAAGCAAATCAGTGTTTTAGGAAAAGCTGGTGTCACCTTGGTTCTCATAAATGACAGGAGAGATGAGCTGAGGCTAAAGTAACGAGAGCTCAAAATGAGGTTCCCTCAATTTTATCTTAGCTCTACCACAAGTGCCAATGCAGGACTGCTGAAATGAGCAACCTTTAAATCAAGGGCCTATTTTATCATTGCTTTTGGCATTTAGAATTCCTGTATTTTATTTCTGTACAGAAGTACAATGTTGCATAACATGGCATTTAAATATTTGGGCTTCCAAAAGTTCTCAAATTAAAAGATGAGTTTCTTTCTTCTAGAAACTAGAAAGCTATTATTTTGTAGAAAGCAAGCCACTTGCCCTGTCCGGTTTTAGCACCACGGAATGTGGTAACAACTCCTAACTCCCTAGAGACAAAGTGACACAGAAGCCAGAGGCAATTAGACTGGGTCATTTGCTATTCTAGAGCAGAATTTCTTATTCCAATAGGTGAGGTCCAAGAATCCAGATGCATACGTTGCTCTCTGATTTTCTCAGTGTTGGATGGAGAGTAACTCTGACCAGCCTGAGAAAGGAATCCCTTCCCCCTCCCCACCAAAGATCAAAGATAACATAGACCAGGGACTGGACGGTGAATGGGCAATTATCAAGTAGCTGGGTGACCTCTGGATGGCATGGCCATCATCGTGGGCTTCCAGCTACAGCCTCCAGAAAACCAAGATGCTGAACTCTGTAACTGCTATTGTCCCTTCTGGCTTGGAATTTCCTTGGGATGGCCTGTCAGGTTAGATTAAAGTACTGGTGCTTGCAGACTTATCAGCCCCATAATATTTAATGCAACTATGACAAAATGGTGGCAGCCTGGATCAAGAAAATACATATTTTAAATGTTAATTAAAGTGCTCAATTTACTAAAATTTTCACAGTTGTCATTTGTCATTTTTGTTTCCCAAGACTATATATACACCACATGAAAATAGTAGAATCAGAGTCTATTGTTTCATTATAGAAATGGTGCTTTTGTGACAATTTGCTATCTTTGTGGTCATTGAGAAGGAGTGTAGAATTGGCTGTTAGTGTCAAACTTTGACATTAATGAGAGCTTTTACTTAATAGCTTACAAACTCACTCTTTCCTTTCTATAGTCTTATAGGGACACAGGAGGAAATATTTTGGAGCTTAATGACAGTTTTCTAAAATTACAAGTGAACAAGGAGTCAATCTCCCCCCGCCCACAGCCATCTCTCTCACTACTGCAAATAACCCAAGAGCCCAGTGGGCAAAGGATAGTCTCTCAAGACTGATGACCTCCAAATCAGCTATTTAGAATTATCCGGGTTTCAGGTATTGACAGAGCTACATAGAGAGAATACCCATCCACCTTAAAAGGACTAAAGAGAGATGCATCTCCTTGGGCTATGCTGCTCTATCCTCTCCCCAGAAAGCCTTGCTGGGCCACCAACATTCCAATGCCTGGCATACCTTTGTTAACATGACAACCCCAAGAGAAGAACCTAAATGCCCTGAGCCTCAGTTTCCCCATGTGTATGGAATGTCTGTGTGTAATACCATGCAGAAATATTTAATAGAAAATTATAGTCTGCTCTGCTACAATGCATGACTTTATATGTGAATTATTTCGAGCATGGTTGCTAAATAAGAGAGCTGTGGCTGTGTAATTGAAAAGTCATGTTGATTTATGGACTTTATTTTGACAATAAACTTTTAAAATTTATTTATTTATTTATTATTCGAGAGAGAGAGAGTCATACAGAGAGCAGGGGGAATATGGGTGCACCCGAGGTTCTTGCAAACAAGCTCGAGACACACGAGTCACTTTGTCGACTCAGGAATTGAACCCAGGCCCTCAAGCTTTGCAAGCAAGGGCCTTTAACCACTGAACCATCTCCCCAGCCCACTAGTGAACTTTTTTTTTTCACTTTTCTGCATACTTTATTTGTTACAAACATACAATTTTTAAATATAGACTGTAAAACTCCATTTGCAAAAGTCTGCTATTGTAAGGAGTGCACTCCAGCAGCCACTAGTGAACTTCTTAATGAAAGAATGTTGAAGAGTGAGCAGATGAATGAATGTGATACTGACATTGATCCAGGGGGAGCTTATTTCTACAGAACCCCATGAGGACGAGACCTTGCTGATATCTTAAAGAATGGCCCTTTTTAAAAATCACATGATAGCACTGAGTAACCAATACAGTTAAATTTAGCAAGTCTCAGAGGATACAGTCGTGTATGTGAGTGTGAGTGTGAGTATGTGTGTGTGAGTGTGTGTGTGTTCATTAGCCTGCACTTGTGCTTTGTCTCACGTGTCAGCCTGGGGACTGTTGGTTGAACAGCTTCCCCTTATCGACCGCCTCTTTGTGCCTCCTTGCATCGAGTCCCCTTTACCTTCCTGTAAATACCAAATGACTATTACTTTACTTAAGCTCAGGTTTGAAATTAGGGTTGTTACTGCAGGCATTCCTGAGTTCAACAAGTGGTGAGTAGTGTTGAGTAGTCTTTGCCAAGTCTCCTTTCCCCACGCTGCTGCTGTTTTTAGAACTTAACTTTATTGAATGAGCATTTGTTTGTTTGCTTGTTTATTTGTTTTAAGTAGGGTCTTGGTCTAGCCCAGGCTGACCTGGAATTCACTATATAACCTCAGGGTGACCTCGAGCTCACGATGACCCCCCATCTCTGCCTCCCAACTGCTGGAATTGAAGGTGTGAGCCACCACGCCCGGCGTGAGTGAGCATTTTCCCTGTGCACGATCACATGGCAGTAGAAACACTGTGAAGCAGACATCACAGGTGAAGTGTTGGCATACCGCCCACATAAAGATTCTTTTTTTTTTTAATTTTTATTAACATTTTCCATGATTATAAAATATATCCCATGGTAATTCCCTCCCTCCCCACCCCCACACTTTCCCATTTGAAATTCCATTTTCAATCATATTACCTCCCCATTACAATCATTGTAATTACATATATACAATATCAACCTATTAAGTATCCTCCTCCCTTCCTTTCTCCACCCTTTATGTCTCCTTTTCAACTTACTGGCCTCTGCTACTAAGTACTTTCATTCTCACACAGAAGCCCAGTCATCTGTAGCTAGGATCCCCATATGAGGGAGAACATGTGGCGCTTGGCTTTCTGGGCCTGGGTTACCTGACTTAGTATAATACTTTCCAGGTCCATCCATTTTTCTGCAAATTTCATAACTTCATTTTTCTTTACCGCTGAGTAGAACTCCATTGTATAAATGTGCCACATCTTCATTATCCACTCATCTGTTGAGGGACATCTAGGCTGGTTCCATTTCCCAGCTATTATAAATTGAGCAGCAATAAACATGGTTGAGCACGTACTTCTAAGGAAATGAGATGAGTCCTTTGGATATATGCCTAGGAGTGCCACATAAAGATTCTTGATGGCTTAGTGGTTAAGCACTTGCCTGTGAAGCCTAAGGACCCCAGTTCGAGGCTTGATTCCCCAGGCCCACGTTAGCCAGATGTGCAAGGGGGCGCACGCATCTACAGTTCGTTTGCAGTGGCTGGAAGCCCTGGCACGCCCATTCTCTCTCTCTATCTGTTTCTTCCTCTCTCTGTCTGTCACTCTCAGATAAAATAAATAAATAAATAAATAAATAAATAAATAAATAAATAAACAAAAAAATTAAATAAAAGATTCTTAAATATCAATCTCTCTGCTTTTCCTTCAAGACAAATGAGGGGCTGAGGAGATAAGTGCGTGATGACTAGGGTGTGAGTCCCCAACACCCTTGTAAAGTGCCGGTCAGGGTGGCCGACCTGTAATCCCAGCGATCAGCAGGAAGAGGCCAGCGGTCCTCAGGGCAAGCTGGCTGACTAGTCTAGCCAAATAAATGTGCACTGGGACCAAGTAAGAGATCCCGCCTGAGGAAATACAGGGTAACCAGAAGAGGCACTCAGTGCCAGCCCTTGGCCTGCTCATGCTTGTGCCCACACATACAAGCACAGATGTACATGTACAAACACAGGAGCAAGAAAAGAAACCAAAGGCAGACGAGTGAATCCAATGAAATGTAGGGTCTCCCAGGGCTTTGCAGCGTAAGTCTACGGAACAAAGCATGCTTTATGCTAACAACATTTGGTGTAGCGTGCCCCAGGAATTACCCATAGCTGAATATGAAGAAATCACAAGGGAACCAGGGAGAGGGCTCTCTTGGTTAAAGGGCACTTGCTTGAAAAGCCTGCCAGCCTGAGCCAGGTACACAAAGTGGTGCATGCATCTGGAGCTCCTTTGCAGCAGTAAGAGGGCCCTAGCGCAATTATTTATTCTCATTCTCTTCCCATGCTGCCCTTAGCACCTCTGGCCAGCAGGGCGCTCCCCACACGCCTGTGGGTTTTCCTACTATACCAGTAGCTGCACTGAAAGCTCCTCCAGTAATGGGTCTGATTAACAAAAGCCTGAAGTTCTGGCGGAAACTTCATTCTCAGTGCTATTCCTTGGACTCTTATACATCACCCAGCAAGGGATCTCGGGTGGCTGGCAGAGGAACTGCAGTAGGGCCAGCACAAGTCACTGGACACCCACAGCCTGGACATCAGCGACCAAGACAGTTCCTGGCCTTGGCTCCAAGCACCCAAATCCAATTTACCTCTTCCACTATAGGTAGGAGCAGTATTGACACAGAGGACCACTGCTCAGTGTGACTAGTACACTCACTCCATGCAAAGCTGCTAAAATGACCTGAATGTCACTCCGTACTTTAGGGGAGAGGGTGTAACTTCTCTCCCATCCTCTTAGCCCACAATGACCTTTACAATACACCATGCTTCAGCCGGAAACACAGAACATAGCTTAGAAACAGTCTATTATCAAACAATATGCACTAACACTTAGTTCCCCTACATGGGTTAAAAGATGGAGAGACTATATTATTGTAATGCTGGTTTTCCTTCAAACAGAAACAAAAGCAGAGAGAAGAATTGGGGCATGACTGGGCTGTAGTGCACTTTCCTGAGCGTGTGTGAGGCCCTGGGTTCAAACATCCACCAGCACCGTACACGCAAAAGTAAAGGTATATTACAAATAGTGATTGTTAATATGTCCATGTCATTTCTGGTAGGATAAGGAAACCTCAAACTTAACGCAGGTTTCTGTTAATTATGTTAAAATCTGATGTTTGTGACCACTCTTTCAAGGTGTAAGGGTCTGGACAATGAATTGTTGTTATTGGTTTTTTGTTTGGTATTGTTTTTGTTTTATGAGGTAGGATCTCACATTAGTCCAGGCTGACCTGGAATTGTCTCAGGGTGGCCTTGAACTCACAGCAATCCTCCTACCTCTGCCTCCTGAATGCTGGGATTAAAGGCGTGAACCACCACACCCTGCTTCTGGACAATGTCATTATTTTTACCCCTCTTTCTTTCTTCATCTCCAAATGGTACTGTTCACCTTGTCAATTATTTTCTATTAAAAATGTGTTTATTTGTGAGAGAGGACAAAAGAGAGTGAGAGAGAAAGTAAGAGAGAGCATGGGCAAGCCAGAGCCTCCTGCAAATAAACTCCAATTGTGTGCACCACTTTGTGCCTCTGGCTATACCCAGGAGTTGGGAAATTGAACCCAGGCTGGCCGACTTAGCAGTCAAGTGCCTTTAACCACTGAGAAGTCTCTCAGACCTAATTTTCTTAATAAAGGCCTAAGTCCTAAGCAGCACAGTGAGGCACGTAGCCAGCATCTTGCTGCCTGCTTTACTCTTAGCCACAGAATGACCATGGAGTTTTCAGTGACAACATGACCAGAAAGGAAATTAGTGTCATTACCCTAACACAAATGGACTTCCAAAGAAATATTCATGCATTTACTCAGTCACTGTTTATGTAGTCCTACTGTGTGCTTGAATCTAGAGACATAATGGTAAACAACAAAAAATAAATAAATAAATAAGGAGCCTTGTTCACAGTGGGTTTATCACTGAGAAGGTAAGACCCAAAGTATTCAAGTAATCACAGTGGCAGAGACAGAAGCTCAGGCAGAGTCAGTGACAGAAATGCATGTAGTGTCAGATGCGAGGTAAGAAATGCTTTCTTTTCTTTCTTTCTTTTTTGTTTGCTTTTGTTTTTGTTTTGTGCAATGTAGGTTCTCACTCTAGCCCAGGCTGACCTGGAATTCACTATGTATTCTCAGGGTAGCCTCGAACTCACAGCGATCCTCCTACGTCTGCCTCCCCAGTGCTGGGATTAAAGGCACATGCCACCATGTCCAGCCTGGAGATGCTTTCTTGAAAGAGTAACTTGTGCTGACATCTCTAAGGAAATCTGGAACTCGCCAGGCCAGGGGTAAAGAAAAGCAACTAGCCGTACCAAAGTTATCTGGTAGGAAGCATACAGGGTTTGTCAGCCATGGCGAATATATTGGTCATGATTTCAGAGCAATGTGGTGTTCTGAGGAAGACCCAGGTCAGCATATGGAAACCATACTATGGAATGTTTGAAATCCCATGAACGATGTCAGCTTTCTCCAGATTGAGTGTTCTGGAGTTGTTGTAAACCATATCCACACAGGAATAATGGCTATACTGAGCAAGGGAGGTCAGTGAGGGAAAGGAAGGTTCCAGAAAGTCCTGTTAGTTTTCTGAAATACACAGTTAAGCTCTAACTTAGATGAGGAAGTCTGGAGTGACCGGGTTTGAGAATTGGTAACAATGAAAGTCACTTGGGGCTTGTCAAATTAACCACCTCAGGGCAACCTAGATAAGGAAATTAAGTTGATAAATAGGGCATGCAAGTCTGGGTTTTAAAGAATTCTTCACTGGAGATAGCTATTCAAAAGTTACATTTTTGGGTGATAATTGATATAATAAAAATAAACTACATTGTGGAGAAGAAATATATAGAACAAGAGAAAACCATCAGAGATGGCTTAGCAGTTAAGCCATTTTACTATGAAACTAAAGGACCCAGGTGTGATTCCCCAGACTCCACATAAGCCAGATGCCCATGGTAGTGCATTTGTCTGGAGTTCACTTGCAGTGGCTGAGGCTCTGATGCGCCTATTCTCTCTCTCCCCCCCCCTCTCTCTTTCTCATTCTCTCTCTCTCTCAAAATAAATAAACAAATAATTTTAAAAATTCAAGGAACAGGCTGAGGAAAGCCCCAGTGTCCTTCTACCAGTCTCAAAAGGTTGAATAAATAAACAAAAGCTTCGTTTTATCTCTCTTCATGTTCCATTCTAAGAACCAAGCAGCTTGGTTACCTGTTTAGAGCTCAGTGGCTCTTTCAGTCTTCCTGTTGCCTTCTCTGAACTTGAAAGCTTCCATATTTCATGGACAATACACCCATTGCATACCCGTGGGACTCTAACCATTCTCACATCCCTGTGGTGCTTTGCATGTGATGGCCCCACGCCTCAGGTGTTTGTGGTTAAGCTTCCTTGGTAGTCTCCACATACTGGAGCATTTGGGGGCGGAGCTCTGCTGGAGGAAGTGTGCCACCAAGAGCAGAACTTGGGGAAGAGGCCAGTTCTGTGCGTTCAGAGTCAGCTTGTGCTTGCTGGTGCATCTGGGAAGGACAGAAGGCAATCTTAGGTGAAAGTTGTGTAACTGTGAAATAATGTTCTGCCAGGAGGTAAAAGTTCCATACTACAATAGCCTGTCCCCAAAATAAGGGCATTTATCTGTGATAGTAAGGACTACTTAACCATGCCGATTTTTGCCCTGTACCCCAGTTCTTTCTCTATTTCAACCGATTTTTAAGCTCATGTCAGTACCCTGAAAATGGATCTGGGCTATGGAAAACAGACATTCTACCTTGTCATACTGAGAACAAGGAACCATGAGTAGCAAAAGCCAGGCAATTTTTATTTTAAATTTTTGAACCTGAAGGATTGGGCGCCAACCCCCAAACAAAAGGCAGGTGCACCCTCTGAATACAGAACACAGTTTTTTCACTTTTATAAGTGCAGACTCCTTGCTCCCTTTTTTCCCATTGCCTGGATTCTCAGGGAGTACAATATTCTCAGGTGTAACCCTCCCTGTGTCTCTCAGTTTCTTTTTATAATTTTTAAATGTTTATTTATTATTTGCAAGCAGAGAGAGAGAGAGAGAGAGAGAGAGAGAGAGAGAGAGAGAGAGAGAGAAGAAGAAGAAGAAGGAGGAGGAGGAGGAGGAGGAGGAGGAGGAGGAGGAGGAGGAGGAGAAGAAGAAGAAGAGAAGAAGGAGAAGAAGAAGATAACATGGGCATACCAGGGCCTCTTGCCACTGCAAATGAACTCCAAGTACACATGCCACTTTGTGCATCTTGCTTTATATGGGTACTGTAGAACTGAACCTGGGTCGTTAGGCTTTATAGGTACATGCCTTAACTGTTGAGCCATCTCTCCAACCTTTTAGTTTTTCTTTCCTTAACTTCCCTTAGACTCAGTTCCATATTCTAAGAACATGGGGTCCTATCTGTAGCTTGTGGATTAATGATTACAGATCATGCATGTGTTTGGTCATGTAACAAGCTGTCAGAAATTCTAAATTCTGGTGCTAGATAAAGGAATCTGGATGGAAGGGGAATTAGTGCTTCCTGCTTATTTCTTTCTACCGTTGTAGTTTATAAACACAAATCTTGTGTAAGACGCATTTTTTTGAAATCTTCTAGAAAAACTTATAAGCATTCATATTAGCAGAGACAACACAGAAAAGATAAAAAAATATTTGCATGCTAGGACTAACAAGTAAATGATCTAGTTTTTGACAAAGCTATGTCTAAGATCAAAATTATTTGGTAAGGCATTTTTATACAAAAAATGGACAAATATTTCTTCTTTCAGGCCAGTGGAATACTTTATCTGTTTCTCCTCTCAGTGTGTACATTGACTTCTCTGCTTTATATCATTACTCAACTCTTTACTTGATGAATGGGGAAAGTTGGCTGAGTTACCTATTGGGACTTTAAGAGCCAGGATCTTGACTCCAGATTTCCAGTGACACTTCCTCACCCTCTGTCTACATGCTTTCTGGGTGTGCCATCTCCCAGTGAGCTACTTGATCCTGACTATAGTCTCAGGAACCTCAGCGGTGCATTCCTTGCATGCTAGTCAGAGGTCGTAGGTGACACTTGAAGGTCAAGGGCCCTCAGTCACGGTGGACTTGCAAGCAGCAGATCATGAATCAGCAAAGTTTCCTACACTTATCTGGATTCAAGACTAAGGAACTCAGACACGAGCTGTTTCTTGAGTCAAAGAGTTTATTTAATGCCAGGTGAAAAATGGAAGGATCTACAGCAGAGGAAAGAGGCTGTGCAACCTGAAGAAGGGGGAAGGTGTTGGTTTTCAGGCTTCTCTGAGAAGGGGAGGGGACGTTGCACTGAGTGCTGTGGGCTGTGAAAGAACCGGGACTTTGGCCACATGATCATGGTCATGACAGGGATGTTACTTCTCTGGGTCTGGGATTTATGGCCACTTCTTAGTGTTCTCTGGAATTCCTGCAGAAACTCCTCCAGAGAAGTGGGGTTCAGATTGGCACATCTATAGCCTGGGCTACAGGTGATGGCTAGGAGGATCCGTTATTCTTCTCTAAACCCTGAGGTAGTAAGGCTTAGCAGTGAGGATTCAAAGACCCAGAAACATTTGGGAATGCCTCTTCTCACTGGGAAGAGGGGAAGAGAGGCAGCTTTCTTAGAATCTAACACCCTAGAGATTGCAAAGGCATTTATAGAACTGAAGCCAAAATGGGTTGCTTTCAATTTGAGTGATAAATTTGCTTACTTAAAAGTGGCTCTTGCTATTTGTGACCTTGCTTATAGGTTTCAGTGGGCTAGTACAGAGGTTCTATGCAGTTATCCTTCGAGGGCATCCAAAACGAAGCATGTGGGATTAAAAAGTGAGATATAAAAATACTTGCACACTCTTAGCTTTCAAACTGATTGCCCGGGGAAGCCAGACATTTCTCCAACCAAAATGAACCACTAAGAAGAGAGTCAAGACAGACCTCAGCTGGGGAATTAAAGGAAAGGCTCGCCTAGCTTGTTTGAGGATCCATGCCACGCGGATACAAACAGGAAACCTGATTTTGTGAATTCTATCTGGGCTTTTGCATAAAAGCAAGGCATTTAACAGCAGGTGAATTCCATAACTCCTTTCAAGAGGATGAGGTTTTTAAGCATAGGGAAAAATGAATGGTCACCAGCATGAATATTTCATCATTCACTCCCCAGGTGCCCGGAGATCAGCAGATATAAATTACATGGAAACGGTGCCAAGAGGAGGCTGCCCAGAGCTTTCAAGGTTGGAGGTTCCGGAAAAGCACTTGAAATTCCAGTTGCCACATGACATGATTTGAAGACAGCTGGGAACCTTGGTAGGTATTCCAGGTCTTAAAGGGCACTCTAAACTTTAGGTGTCTTTACTTTTTGCTAAAAAAAAAATAGTCACTGAAGCTGCTGATGGGGGAACGACTTTGCATATGTCCTCAGCTCTTATTTTGATTTGAATGAATTATCACATTGAGGGCTGGAGATAATTGGTCTTAGGCTTTCCCCACCCCTGCAAAAACCAAACTCCCTTTAAATGATGGGCTACTAGTGGTAAAAGACAAGAAACCACAAGTGGATGAAAACTACAATGGATGGAAAATGAGGTGAAGAGGGGAGGTCATAGCCATCTTCCCCTATCCTAAACAGCCCATTTAACTGCAAACAGTACCTCGCCTAACTGACATTAATCACAGCAAACCTTATGTTTGATACATCACATATATCTTTCATACACATGATGTCATTTGATCTCAATATCTATCCACTAAAGTATGCAAGAAAAATATCCACATCCCTATTTGAAAGATAAGGGAAATGATTCCCCAAAAGTTGAGTCACTTGTTCAAAGTCCTAACGAGTGCACTGGGACCAGAACCCAGAGCTTTTGCTTCCTGGCCCAGTATTCCTCCTCTAAACCGCCTCTGCCCAGGCTGGCCACATGAGCCTAGCAATGGAGAGCTTCTCTGGCCATGTCTCATCTGTGGGGGGAAAGTGACAGTTGGCTCAGAGTGTGTCCCACAAACTGCTGCATGGGCCCCCTGAGACCAGGCCTGGAGTTCTCAGTTGCGTCCACTCAGTACGTGGACAACTTTGGGGATGTTATTCACCTTCAACCTGAGACCACAGCAAACTAGAAAGCAAAGGCATAAACAAAAAAATTAAAGGCAGAAGAAAAAGTTCGGTGTATCATGATGCATCTGAGGAAGAGGTTATATTCAAACCACAAAGAATCTCATAATCAGGCCACACGCCTTTAATCCCAGCACTCGGGAGGCAGAGGTAGGAGGGTCGACATGATTTGGAGGCCATGCTTAGACTACACAGTGAATTCCAGGTAATCCTGAGGTACAGCAAGACACTACCTCAAAAAAAACCAACAGAAATTTATACAACAATTAATACTATTTTTAAAATAAGCAAAATATCTCAATAGGCATTTTTTGCAAAAAAATGTTGTATAAATCAAAGTTCTTGGAGGGAAAATAAAGGCTGTATTAACAGCTTAGAATTTCAGTGATTGTGGTGAAATTGGAAGCTGGGGTCCATAGCCAAATTATCTTGGGCTATCCTAACCCCCTTAAGTGGCCATATTCTTCCCACCTTTGCATGTGATCTGACTTCCTGTGAACAGTAGCTAAATTCTGTGGAATGCACAAAAGATCCGTAGCTCTCACCAGCGAATGAGCTGAGAGGTCTCCATGGCCTCTGAGGCCTGCAGCCGAGACTTCCTGTTTGCTGGGACCCACCAACCTGCTCCTTCCACCAACGTGTTTTAAGAAAGTTTTTATGACTTCCTTTGTTCTGTTACTATAAAACTTCACCTAGCACAAGGGTTTTAATTTCTCCTGTAGCACAAAGCATTTTAAATATATTACGTGAGTGTGTGTGTATCAATATAAACACACAATTGTCACCTCAAAGGGAGTAAAATATAGGTTTATTCTGGAGTCAAATATGTGTGACCATGGATGGCCTAGGAACACATATTTAGGTTACCCCAAATTTCATGCTTTAGTGCATTAACAATGTCATGAAGTTATTATAATTACATGATGAGAGAAAGTTATAAACCAGGTTACTTTTTAAATCTATTAGGTAGGTGGGTTACAGCCAAGTGGGGAAGCTCTGCTAGAGCCTTTAGATGCTGTCTGATGATATGTGGGTTGGTGGAACCTGGTGGTCTCTTAGGACATTCCAAAAAGGTTTCCCCTGATCACCCAATAGTCACAAAGTCACCCAATTAGGTCACACACAGAGATAGGCACTAAGTGACTACTAAGTGGGATAAAGCTAGCTCAAGACAACTTGGCTCTGAATTTGCAAACATCCTTCTCTTCATAATGATAGACTTTCTATAAGGCAATCACCATTAAGGGATGTTTGGAATAGGTGTCACTGATTTGAGGAGCTTTAGGTCACAGGTATACATAGAATCATGTGTATCTAGAGAGAATCCTAGCATTTAGGAGAGAAGTATTCTCAAAACTTCTTGGCATTTGTCCCTGGGAATATCAGTGTTCATCCCTGCAGACCACCACTGTTATGTGCCATGCATGACCATCACTGATGAGCCACGGATGACCTTCCCTTCTGTGATCCTCACATAACCATCACTGCAAAGGGACATGCGTGACTTTCACTACTGAGGGTGTGTGTGACCTTCACTGCAGATGGACATGCATTACCTTCACCGTTGAGGGTATGTGTGACCTTCACTGCAGAGGGACGTGCGTGACCTTCACTGCTGAGGATGTGCATGACCTTCACTGCTAAGGGATGTGTGTGATCTTCACTGCTGAGGGATGTGTGTGCCCTTCACTGCTAGAGACGTGCATGCCTTTCACTGCTGAGGGTGTGTGTGCCCTTCACTGTTGAGGGTGTGCATGACCTTCACTGCTGAGGGATGTGTGTGACCTTCACTGCTGAGGGTGTGCATGACCTTCACTGCTGAGCAATGTGCATGACCCTCACTGCTCTGGACCGTGATAATCATCTCAAGGATGTCATGACATGGAATTCGCTTCCACAGATGAGCTTGGGCTCAAGCATTGCTAGAACTTTCCCACACATTCTACAAGTAATCACAAGAATGCTGAGACACAAAATCCTTATTCCTGGATTCCAGGAAGCCACATTTTCTCTGTAGGCATGGTGTATGTTTAGCTCAGATCTTCTTAGATCTAGAGACTTAATAATTTACAGCTACAGAAGCGGAAACCTGTGAGTTAATATTTGCAAAGTGCTTAGAGGTGTGTCTGGCAAATAGCAAGCACCATATAAGTATTTGTTAAATAAATAAATCTCTTTGGAAATTATGCTTGCCTTTTCCACAAACCGTTACTTGATTCTTCAAAATTCTGTGGTTTATTTGCACGAGAGCAAATCTCCTGAGGCAAAAGAAGGCAGCCTCTAGTGGACACTTTGCACGGCCAACTACATTGCTGAGTTCAGAGCCATGAGTGACAAGGTTCACCTTGGAAGTCCAGCTCATTTGGACTCTTAAGGCTCTTAGATTAGAGAAGGCTCTTGTCTGAAGGCTTGCATGAGCCATTTCAATGAGTTCATTTTTAAAAACTTTTCACTTATTTATTTTAAAGCATAAATAGGGAGAAGAGAGAGAGAGAGAGAAAGGGAGAGTGCCAGGACCTCTTTCCACTGCAAATGTACTCTAGACACATGCTCCACTTTGTGCATCTGGCTTTATGTGGGTACTGGGGAACCAAAACCAGGTTGTTAAGCTTTTTAGGCAAGTATCTCAACCATCTCTCCAGCCCTCCACAAATTCTTATAGCACTTATATTTAGTTATCTTGCACAGTGACATGAACTAAGTGAACACATTTTCTTCTGTAAGGGGTAGTAAGGCTCCCTTCTGTTCATCCCACATCCTCCCCATTGTGTGGTAGAAATGTGATCTGGGGTAAAACGATCCAACTAAGGACAAAATGGATCCAAACCAATTAAGAAAATTCACCTTTTTTTTTTTTTTTTCACAGTGATAGTGTTGGGAGAGTCCCATTCAGGAGAGAATAAAGACTTCGCATCAAATGGCTGCGGGAAGCTGTGCTTTCCTTCCCCCTCAGGCAAACACGGAAGCACAGACCTGAGTCTCACAGGCAGCTGGTGTGAGGAAGCCATTAGGAGATGGAGCCAAGGACAGACAGCGCAGGCAGAGAAAGGACTTCAGGGCAGTGAATCCAGGCCACAGGATTAGCCCAAGACCTGTTCCACCTCTGGGTTTTCAGTTAATCACACACACCTTGAATTTATTAATTAGTTGGGATTAAAAAACAATTTTTGTATTTTTTTAATTTAAAAAATATTTTTCTTTATTTATTTGAGAGAGAGAGAGAGAGGGAGATATTGGAGATAAGAGCATATGGGCATGCCAGGGCCTCTTGCCTCTCCAAATAAACTCCAGACCTGGGCTGGAGAGATGACTAAGTGGTTAAGCGCTTGCCTGTGAAGCCTAAGGACCCCGGTTCGAGGCTCGGTTCCCCAGGCCCCACGTTAGCCAGATGCACAAGGGGGCGCACGCGTCTGGAGTTCATTTGCAGAGGTTGGAAACCCTGGCACGCCCATTCTCTCTCTCTCTCCCTCTATCTGTCTTTCTCTCTGTGTTTGTCGCTCTCAAATAAATAAATAAATAAAAATTATCATGTGATATTTGTTTAAAAAAAAAAAAAACTCCAGACCCATATGTCACTTTGTGCATCTGGCTTTATGTGCGTACTGAAGAATTGAACCTGGTGGTTGAAGAGATGGCTTAGCAGTTCACGTGCTTGTCTGCAAAGCCAAAGGACCCAGGTTTGATTCTTCAGGACCCACATAAACCAGATGCACAAGGTGGCACATGTGTCTGGAATTCGTTTGCAGCAGCTGAAGGCTTTGGTGTGACCATTCTCTCCCCCATTCTCTTCTCTCTCTCCCCCTCCCTCTGTCTCTCTCTCTCTCCTCCCTTTTTCTCTTTCAAATAAATTAATGAATTAAAATTTAAATTAAGAAAATAAAAAAGAATTGGTTGTATTCCTATCAGGTTCTATTCTTAAGTACAAAATTCATAATTCTTTTTATTTACATTGCCTTAATAGCCAAGAAATAAATAATCAATAAGCCAAAAAGAAAAATTTCCATATATTTAGTGATTTCTTCATGACGTCACTCAATGACTCTAATCTTCCCAGGTAGAAAGAGGTGGTTCTGGCTGATGCTCCTTCCCCAGTAGCACGTCTTCTAAATATCTATTGTGCCTCTGAAAGAAAAGCCAGGCCTGGTGATCAGGAAGCTAAGCCCCACTGAGCTCCGTGTGCTCATTCAGTATTAAAAATATCACTCCAGGACTGGAAAGATGGCTCAGCAAGTGGTAAAGGCACTTACTTGAAAAGCCTAACAGCCTGGGTTTGATTCCCCAGTACCCACATAAAGCCAGATGCACAAAATGGCACATCCATCTGGAGTTCATTTGCAGAAGTTAGAGGTCCTGATGTATCCTCTCCCCTCTCTCTCTTCTTCTCTTTCTCACCTTGCAAATAAGTAAATAACTAAATAACTAAATATATTGTTAAAAATCACTTTAGTACCAATATGTTCACATCAGAGCTATTCTGAATTGGTTCACTGACGAGAATATACTGATGTTGAAAAGGTAAGACACCCGTCCTGCCAGAACGCTGACACAAAGTCAAAGCTCTGCTTCCTTATCCAGTGAGTAAGGGGTAGAGAGGCCAGCTAAAGGCTTTGTCATTTGGTGTTTTCTGGGTATCACACATCAGTGGTTAGCATGTAATTTCTTATTCTCTTGAATCTGCAGCTGGGCTGATTTTTCTCTGCTTTCAAGCTCTGCGTATGTCTCTGATCTTCCAGAATCACACCAGGATAAAAGTTCTTCCCACAGAGATTCCAGAGGTGTGGAAGAGATGTCCCAAAGGCCACAGCATATTTCAAGCACCTCCTCATGCTACATGCACTAACCCCCCTTGGCCAAGTTCAAAATCAACAGGAAGGAACACAGTGTTACTGGTAAAGGGCAAAAGAGGGGAAAAAAACGGAAGGGGCAATAATTAGATCTACTATCAATATAAACAGACCAAAGAATATAAGTTTTCTTTTAACTTCCTTAAGTAATGTCAATAAAAAACAGAAAGGTGGTTTGTTAAAAAGAGAAAAGCGAGACTGGAGAGATAACTTAGTGGTTAAGGCACTTTCTGGCAAAGCCAAAAGACTCAGGTTCAATTCCCCAGGATCCATATAAGCCAGATGCACAACGTGGCACATGTGTTTGGAGTTTGTTTGCAGTGGGTAGAGAAACTGATGTACCTATTTTCTCTCTCTCTCTCTCTCTCTTTCTCTCTCTCTTTTTCTTTCTCACTCTCTCAATCTCTCTGTCTCTCATCCTCACTCTCTTAAATAGTCACCTGAATGTGGCTCTTTCAGCTGGAGCTGAGTGTGACCATTGCAGCCTGCCCCTTATATATTAAACCACAGTGCTGTCCCCTAGTGAGCCTGCTTATCAATGCGCTGCATTCAAGCCCTCATGGGAATGGGAGAGACTGGCGCCCAGTGGTGTGTAAACACAAACTTCGCCAAGGGTAGATGGAAAACATCCCTCCCTCCAGTCTTGAAATTCAGTTGCAAAGGAATTTTCTGATTTTTCTAGGACCACTGAAATAAAACCATACTTGTTTTACCTACGTTTTAACAGTTTCTAATTCTCTCCTTATTTTATAGTACCGGGGTGGCAAAAGGTTTATGATGAAGAAATGGCCAGCCACAAGCAGGGGAAACAGAGCAAGCCAACTAGGGATGCCAAAGGGGCAAGGGAAGGTCATGGCAAATGTCACAGTCCCATCAGGGAACTTGGAAGTCACATGAGCACCAGCAGCTTTTCTGAGGCCCTTGCCACTGTAGCAGGACATTGTGAAAGTAGAAACACTGTTTCACGACAGTGGAAAGCACACCGGAAATCTACGTAGAAAGAAACAATGATTCTATTCCAGTGTTTCCATCCTGGGCAAGAAGAGAAGAGTAGCATGCCAGTCAGAGAGCAAAGCAGACCTAGATTTAACTCTGAATCCCACCATAAGAACAGGCCCAGTCCCCCACTACGTCAGCATAAACCTCCATAAACTTCAGTCTCCTCACCTGACAAACAAACCTAACTGTGATGGTTTGAAGGTAAAATCCCCCACGGCTCCTCACTTGATCCTCAATGGCGGTGCTCTTGGTAAGTTGTGGAGCCTGTAGGAAGCAGGGCCTTTCTGGACAAAGTGTGTCACTAGGGTTAAGTTAGACCCCTGCCCCATGAATTCTCTCTCCCTGTTTGCTGCATGGTGATGTGAGGACGTGACATACTGCTCGAAGCTTCCATGCCTTCCCCTGCCATGATGACCTGCTCCTTATGGACGTATAAGCCGAATTAATCCCTTTTCCTTCCATAAGTTGCTTCTGGTTGGGTATTTTTTGTTCCAGTAATGAGAAAGTATAGGTCCTTAAAAATAAAGATTTCCAAACATCTGATTCAATCACTTCAGGGAACCTGCATTTTAATCACTTCTGATTATTTCGGGGCAGATGGTCTACAGTGGGGAACAAAATCAAACAATATCAACCATGTGTGTGAAAAGGAAGTATTTTACAATATGTCACCAGGTGTTCATGGCACTCTGTGGCTTGGGAACATGTTAGAATGGACGTGAATTAGTTCAGGACATACTGTGCAAGAAAGGGAACGTGTGTAGTTCTTTAAAGGTGAGGGACATATGTTTCTTTGACATGTTCCATGGTGCAGTGCCATAAATAAGGATCATCTGGGGCCAGTGAAATGCCTACAGACGTTCTTCTTGGAAAATGATGGCACGAGTACTTTAAGGCAAATTGCCATCCCCAGTGCAGTGGGAGGGTCTTTTCAGTGCTGGGAGTGACGGGGAGGCTAGTTCATCGTCAGCCTGTTGGGAGACAGGTTGCTGCCAACGCCACCCGGCTGGGCTGGAGTAAGAACCACACTTATCTTAGTTAGGTGTCACCCTGTAGCCCAGGCTGGCCTTGAGCCCTTGAGCCCCCGGTGTGCTGGGATTATAGGCATGCAGAGCCACATCCTGCTAAAGGTATCTTCGTAGTTCTCTCAGCGAACCAGTGATATTCAGTCTAGTGCCTTGTGTCAGTGAATGAAGAAGAGTAAAGGCTTGCAATTTACTCCCAATCATTCTAAAGAGCTAATGAGAATTTTCTATAAGACATGGTGTATGACACAGGTGCCCTGAGGTTGGCTGGAAGCACCAAGATCCTAAGTTAGATCCCCAAATGGTCGCCTATCACAGCTATCTTATCACAAGATTCCCTATGCTGTGGTGGGTGGGACTGACTTAGACACAAAATCAAGAGGTCAAGGGGAAACCTATTGTTTTTTTCATATGTTTTTATTTATCAGAGAGAGAGAGAGAGAGAACGGGCATGCCAGGGCCTCTGGCCACTATAAACAAACACATGTGCCATTTCATGCATCTGGTTTTATGTGGGTATTGGGGAATCAAACCTGGGTTGTTAGGCCCTGTAGGCAAGCACCTAAACTGCTAAGCCATTTTTTTAGCCCAAGAAGAAACTAATCTTTTTTTTTTAATTTTTATTTATTTATTTGAGAGTGACAGACACAGAGAGAAAGACAGATAGAGGGAGAAAGAGAGAATGGGCGCGCCAGGGCTTCCAGCCTCTGCAAACGAACTCCAGACATGTGCGCCCCCTTGTGCATCTGGCCAACGTGGGACCTGGGGAACCGAGCCTCGACCCGGAGTCCTTAGGCTTCACAGGCAAGCACTTAACCGCTAAGCCATCTCTCCAGCCCTAAGAAACTAATCTTAAGAGAACCTGTCACTCATACCAAGCTGTAGATAGCCCACTACAATCAAGTTGCCCATAGCAACAAATGGTGTTTGCTGCCTGAACATACACATGTTCTGGCACCATAACTGGAGCAATTATTTGTGCATTTGTGTGTGTATGTGTATGTGTGTATGTGTGCAGGGCATGCACGCATATGTGTAGATACAAATGTCCTGTACACACACACGTGGTGACCAAAGGAGGACATCCTGTACCCTCCTCTGTTACTCTCTTGCCACATTGCTTTGAGGCAGTTTCTTGCACTGGACCTATACGCTGTATAGTGTCTAGACTGGCTGACCGGTGACCTCCAGCAATCTCCATGTCTCTGCCTGAGCGCTGTGTAACAGGCAGGCACAGGCAAGCTTACATAGCTTTGTCGTGGGTCTTGTGGATTAAACCCAGATCCTCATGTTTGCACAGGAAGCACTCTCACCCCCTGAGCCACCTCTCCAGCCCGAATCAGGCACTTTCATAATACGGTGATCAACTTTGATCTTTGGTTGAATTTAGATTGGTATTTAAATAGAAAACCAGTAATAAAATAATAATTGTTATTTAATGAATTGGTTCAGTAAAGAAACATTTAAAACACAAGACTTTGGTGACATTTAAACTATCCTGAAATTACTATACTGCATCAAGTCATCTCATGCTGAATGTCACAATTTAGGTCCCAGCACAGAAATTTTAAAATTCTCCAACTGAACATATTTCCAAGAAAAGATATCTATGAAACATTGCTGTTTAGATAGAGTTTAACTCTAAATTTAGAATGGAAAGAACATTTTTTTCCCCATTGGGAGCCCTACATTTTGAACAAGTTGTTTCAAACTTAAGATAAATATATCCAGCTAATTTGGATGTTTCAGACATCTAAATTCACCACAAAAGCATCACTACAGGAATTCCACATACTTATAGCCTCACATGCTATAGTACACTTTTTGGGTAAGTTGTTAGATCCACACTGAAATGAGTTACTCCTACTGACTTCCTTGTGGGGCGTTTTTTTTTTTAATTAGTTTATTTATTTGCAAACAAAGAGAAAGAGAGAGATAGAGAGAAGAGAGACAGACAGAGAATGGGCATGCCAGGGCCTCTAGCCACTGCAAACAAACTCCAGCCACACATGACCCTCGTGCATGTGGCTTACATGGGTCCTGAGGAATCGAACCTGGATCCTTTGGCTTCACAGAAAAATGCCTTAACCACTAAGCTGTCTCTCCAGTCCCCTTTGCTGGGCTTTTGTCTTTTACTCCAGTGGAAAGCTGTGAAGCCACCATCCCCATCGGGGCTTACTTTCTCTGATGGCTCATGAAGAATCACAAGACAGGAAACCATGCCACTAGCAAGAGAGAGGTGGTGGTTTTGTTTCCTGTTCACTAAGTAAAACAGACAAGAGGAAATGTCATTGTCTATCCTATGCTGCTCATCTATGCATTTCACGGAAATGGAAATGACAACCAGCCCATCAAGTATCTGGAGCCATTGCCCAGTGCAATCGTTCAGTTCTCTCGCATACATTCTTCTGAATTAAAACAAAAAACAAAAACTGTGCATTTAGATGTAAGTGTTAGAAATGAATCTAGGATCCAAGAATGACCACCCAATCCAATGTATATTGGCAAAGCAATGTTTACTTCCGCAGAAGGGGGCATAGCCAGACAGAGTCCAGACAGGACAAGCCCACCAGCAAGAAAGTAGCTGGCGTTTTTATCTTCAAATAAGAAGGTTCTGTGTCTCATTCTGGTTAGTCAGCCCTGAGCCTCACTCACAATTTCACGTGATTGGCTAGAATACAAAAATGATGCCATTTCTTGGGGAAACCTAAAGAAATGGAAGTTTTAGGGAACTTTTAACAACTGCAGAAATAGAAGCTTTGGTTTTAAGAATTATAAATTCGGGGCTGGTAAATGGCTTAGTGGTTAAGGCATTTGCCTGTGAAGCCTAAGGATCCCAGTTCGATTCCCCAGGACCCACGTAAGCCAGATACACAAGGATGTACGTGCATCTGGAGTTCGTTTGTAGTGGCTAAAGGCTCTGGCACACCCATTATCTTTCTCTATCTGCCTTTGTCCCTCTTTCTCTCTTTCTCAGATAAATAAAATATTTAAAAAAGAATTATTAATTCTGCTGGTCTCTAGGATGGCTGACTGAGGAAGGAGGACTTCCCACAGAATGGCATCCTTTCAGAATTGAGTTTCCCTAGTTTCATAACCCTTTGACAGAGATTGTATTTCTCTGTGTTTCTTTCTCTCTCTTCTCCTCTCCCTCTTTTTTTTGTGGTTTTTCAAGGTAGGGTATCGCTCCAGCCCAGGCTGATCTGGAATTCACTCTGTAGTCTCAGGGTGGCCTCAAACTCTCGGCTATCCTCCTACCTCTGCCACGCGAACGCTGGGATTAAAGGCGTGCGCCACCGCGCCAAGTTCCTCTCCCTCTCTTAAATATTTTTTGTACATATTGTTATCTTATTTCTTCAAATACATTTCAGCATTTTTATCCTCTTGATCTCAATTTCTGATTACTCATGTCAGCCTTCCTCTTCTGAATCTCATGATTTGTACTTAGGGTCCCAAATGCTAACAGCAAGCAAGTGAGCAGTACTCAGTGTTTTTCTCAGGTGAACCACTCCTTTAGGAGGCTATGAAGGCCAAGAGTCTCATGTCGGATGCCTCAGCCCATGCTCAGAGCTGAGCTAAAACCCCACAGCACCTCTGACCATGGTGTCATTCAAACTGATTCTGAAAAGGAGTGAAAGCTGAAAAAGACAAGGTTGCCCAGGGTGAGCACTAACTCCCAGCAGTGCCGAGAATGGCCCTGCATGACCAGTGTTAACACGCCATCCTCTCTCAGCTGCAGTTGAACTCAATCCTCAATCGCATCTACTGAAGTTATTTGGTAACAAATAACAACTTGTATTAGTTTTATTTTTAATTTTTTTAATTTATGAGGGGGGGGAAGGAGAGAGAAAAAAAATGGACATGCCAGGACCTCTAGCTGGTGCAAACAAAACATGCATGTGCCACCATGTGCATCTAGCTTATGTGGGTACTGGGGAATCAAACCTGGATCTTTAGGCTTTGCAGACAAATGCCTTAACCACTAAACTATCTCTCCAGCCTGTATTAGTTTCTTTTTAAGCCAGAAGATGTATTGATCCCCTAAAACAGCCCAAGAGAAAAGAATTGTGATTGGCTTTAGAAGTGACTGGTGAGTTCCAAGGTGAGAGAGCCTGAGTCAAAAAACACAATGGCCAGTAACTAAGGAATGACACCGAAGGCTTTCCTCAGGTCTACATGCCTGCACACAACCACATACACATGAGCATGCATAAACACACACACACACAAAGAATATCAAAATATCATACCTACATGGTTACATTGAGACTGAGCTCTGTCTAATTTGGGTAAATCCCTTATAGATTAGCACAAGAAAGCAAAATAAATTTATTTCTTTGCTTAGCCTAAATGAAATCAAGTGAATCTTTCATGGTCAAATGCCCCACCTTCCCAATATGACATTTTACATTCCAATAGTTCCAATGGAGTATTTAACTTATACTTTCTCTTTCTGCTCATTTTCCATATTCCAAGTGCATCTTATTGACACACAATAATTACACATACTTATGGGGCACAGTGTGATATATTTGATACATGTTCACAATTAGGGTAATTAGCATTTCCATCTCCTTAACCAGTCATCATTTTTATGTTAACAACATTGAAACTCCTCTCTTCCAGTTCTTTACAAAATGTATAATACAACATTGTGAACTATAGTTGTCCCACCCAAAAGCACATTTTCAAAATGTATAGCCAATCTACTTGTTTCTGGTCCAACACAGTGATAAACACTTACTGAGCACACATTAAGTGCCAGGCACGAACCTAAGTGCTCATCACTCATTTTATTCAGTCCTCACAATGGCTGTTGGAGTGACCTTCTGATTACTGGGACAAAATACCTGACCAAAAGCAGCTGATGGGAGAAAAGGTTTTTACTTTGGCTTACAATCTCTAGGGGAAGCTTCATGATAACAGGGGAAAGCATGGCATGAGCAGAGGCTGGACGTCACCTTGGCCACAGCAGATGGAAGCCATAGCAGGAGAGTGAGCTGAGCTCTGGCAAAGTGAGGGCTACTAAAACTCGAGGTCCACCCCAGAGACACACCCCTTCCAGCAAGGTTCCACCTTCCCAAATTGCTATCAGCTGGGAACCAAGTACTCAGAACACATGAGTTTATGGCAAGGGGGTCATCTGATTCAAGCCATCACAACAGTCCAATGAACTGACATATTCAAACCAACTAGCTGGGATTTTAAACATGTCTGTCTGGCACTAAAGTGGAATGCTCTTATCTAAAAGCAGATGTTACAAATGCTTCCATAGAACTTGAGTTGAAAAGCCAGGAAAGAAGTAAATATGCTTTTTCCCTCCTGCCTATCTATACCACACCCTTAACTCACATACACTGTTCTTTTAGAATTATTTTAAAAAGCACTGAAATATTTTTCAAAATTAAATTGCTACTAAGTACAGACCATCAATTAACTCAAAACTAAACACTGTAGGGGGAGACTACAGAGATTGCTCAGTGGTTAAGGCTCTTGCCTGCAAAGCCTAATGATCCTGGTTTGAGTCCCCAGTACCCATGTAAATCAAGATGCACAAAGTGGTACATGCATTTTGAGTTTGTTTGCTGCAGCAAGAGGCCCTAGTGTGCCCATTCTCTCTCTTTCTATCTCTTTGCAAAGAAATGAATAAATAAAAATAATTTTAGCCAGGTGTGGTGGTGCACACCTTTAATCCCAGTATTCAGGAGGCAGAGGTAGGAGGATCACCATGAGTTCGAGGCCACCCTGAGAATACATAGTGAATTCCAGGTCAACTGAGGTACAGAGAGACCCTACCTCAAAAAAAACAAAAAAAAATAGTTTTAAAAAACTAAACACTGGAAGCTGGGCATGGTGGCACACACACCTTTAATCCCAGCACTTGGGAGGCAGAGGTAGGAGGATCTTCTTGAGTTGAGGCCATCCTGATACTACATAGTGAATTCTGGGTCAGCCTGAGGTAGAGTGAGACCTTACCTCAAAAAACCAAAAAAAAAAAAAAAAAATCCAACAACAACAACAAAAAAAGTAAGCACTGGGGTTGGAGGAATGGCTCAGTAGCCAAAGGTGTTTGCTTGCAAAGCCTAATGACCTGGTTTCAATTCCCCAGAACCCATGTAAATCCAAGTGCACAAGGTGGCACATGCATCTGGAGTTCATTTGCAGGGGCAGGGAACCCTGGTGTTCTCTCCCTCTCTCAAACCTTTTCTCTCAAATAAATAAATATTTTTTTAAGAAAAGAAACTAAACACTGCCCAGGGTATGTAAGGGTTCATGTGCTCTCTCATTCCTAATGAGTTCTGGCCCATCTCAGCTGTTTCCAAAGCACAATGGTAAGAGGGTAGGCTATGCAACTGCTCTGAAATCCTCTGCCTGGGGGACCAGTGGTACACCAGGGAGAATTTTTTCAAGGAAACCTACAGAAGTCGTTGCTATCCTCTGTGATGCAAAACATTGCAAAGAAATTCTAACAAAGTGGAGCTGAGGTGTGCTTGACCTCAGAAAGAGCTCGGGCTCCTTCAGACAACTGTCCTAAAGGATGTTTCCATGTGGGACAGGAAGCTCTGAGGACAAGTGAGAACACAGAGAGACAGTTAATGGTCCAGACTCACCCCAACAACTAGACTCTGTTCAGTGGGTCATCTGTGTGATAATTTCCCTCTTCTGTCTTTACACTTGGTGGGCATGGTAGTTTGAATGGATGTCTCCCAGTAGATGCAAGGGTTTTACTCAAGCTTGTAACTTGGGGTCACTATGGATGGATCTTAGGGCCCAGCCCTCATGTGTGGGGGCATATCTGAATTCCCATCTAACAATGTGCAAAGTGCTTGAGTTCTGCCTGGGTTCCTAGACTGTGTTTGCTTGCTATAGTAGTGGTTGCTTTTCTGTTGATGTGGACCTTTGAAAAGGGGCCAGCTTCTTCTGCCATTATGGAATAATGGATCTGTAAGCTTCAATAAATCCCTTCGTCCTATAACTTATGCCTGGTTTTGAAGGTCATTGCAACAACTGAAGCTAACTGTGACAATGGGTTAGCTCCCACTGCCCACTGGATCCTGGGCTGCCCTACAGCCTGGTGTGTTGGTGCCAAAGGACTTACCAGTCCTGTTCAGTCCAGACTGAACATCTGTTGGGCACTTCTCATAGACACTCCAGCCTGGCTGGGACAGGCTGAAAGCATTCCAGCCATCTCCCTGCACGGAACAGGTCCTGTAAGAGCAGCGTCCCTCTGTGCAGTCGTCATTCCCTCGCTTGGACATTTTAGGCCACTCTTCTCATGATCTGCTGAATTCCCCATGTTTAACAGGCTACCTCCTCATCCGTCACACTCGACATGGAGGTCACCTTGGGCCATATTGTACACATCACAATCTTGGCACTTTTGTCACCTCCCTGCTCCTGCCTCTGCTGCCCCTGTTACCTGTCCCGTGGTGAAGGTAGCATCATCCTAAGCACTATTCTCCAATATTATTGGTGTTGAGTGTGTTTTTAGTTCTCATAGCAATTTCATCAAAAGCACACAAGTTCAGTGTAAAGTGCCAAGCCATGCGGTAAGCATCTCAGAGTGGCCCTCAGTTCTAGACCTGCCTGTGGTAGCCCAACAGTCTGGACAATATCCAAGGCAGGGAGATGGCAGTATTCCATCATGATGTCATCACAGTGATGTCTTAAAATTTTTATTTATTTGAGACACAGAGAAAGAGAGTAAGTACAGGTATGCCAGGGCCTCTAGCCACTATAAACGAACTCCGGATACATGCACCACTTTGTGCATCCAGCTTTATGTGAGTAGTAGGGAATTGAACCTGGGCTGTCAGACTTTGCAAGCAAGTGCCTTTAGCTACTGAGCCATCTTTATAGTCCTGGAGATATTTTTAAAAGCATGCAGCATGAGCTCTTTGCTGAATGAAGTTAAAGGCTACCTCATGATCAGACTTTAAATGGTGGTCCTTCATGATGGGCAAAATGGCTTCAGACTTTCTGCCCACTAACCACTCCATGATATGACTACCAGCAATTGAAAGGCAGGCATGTGTCCCCCAGCATAACCAACCAAACTCATGATTCTCCTGGCACTTGTGTTTAGCAGATGGTGGGAAGTGCCTGGGTCCTGTCCGGAACTGCAAGGTGCTTTTGTTGTGATGTGAGGATCACAGCGACTAATTCTTTATCAACCTTTCGTCTTTGGGTTGTGGAAGTGGAAGATGCTGTAAATGCTTGTGAGGAAATTCACCAGGACACACACACCCAAACCAATGGGCATACTCCCCCAGGGCCACCACCTGTACAAGCTCCTCTAAGCTGTCTCTACGGGAACACTTCAATGTCAGTTCAGTAACTATATATTTTATTTATTTATTTGTTTCAGTTTTTTTCAAGGCAGGGTCTCGATTTAGTCCAGGCTAACCTGGAACTCCCTCTACAGTCTCTGGATGGCCTTGAACTTGAAACAGTCTTCTTACCTCTGCTTCCCAAGTGCCGAAGTTAAAGGCATGCATCACCACGCCGGGTTTAACTATATATATAATGTCATACCACATCTTTTAAAAATGCTAACTTGAGGCTCTGTCTTGCGGAGACATCCAAGGCTTCAGTCCATGAAGCAGTGGGCTCTTCCAGAATAGAAATGGCACTTTCTGCTGGTTTGGTGCATTCCCACACAGCCTTAGGTATTTTTTTTTAAATATATTTTTTTAACTTTTTATTTATTTATTTGAGAGCGACAGACACAGAGAGAAAGACAGGTAGAGGGAGAGAGAGAGAGAATGGGCGCGTCAGGGCTTCCAGCCTCTGCAAACGAACTCCAGACGCATGTGCCCCCTTGTGCATCTGGCTAACGTAGGATCTGGGGAACCGAGCCTCGAACCGGGGTCCTTAGGCTTCATAGGCAAGCGCTTAACCGCTAAGCCATCTCTCCAGCCCAGCCTTAGGTATTTTTGATTAAGATTAAGCTTCCTGCTTAGGTCCCCAGCAGGCAAGAGTCCTGTTGGAAGAGGTGTGTCGCTGAGGGGCAGACCCCGAGTTTCACTCTCCCAGGTACACTTAGCATCAGATCATGCTTGCTGCCTGGACTTCTCTTTCTTGGTTGTGGATGGGTGCTGGAGTGAGCTAGGTTCCTCCACCATGATGAAGCTTCTTCCCCTGGAAACTGGAAGCCTGAAATAAGCCCTTTCCTCCCATGCGCTGCTTTTGACCAGGTGTTGTCCCAGCAATGCAAAGGAACCAAAACCTACATGAAGTCTTAAAACCATAAAAAACACCCAGTGTGCTGAGAACTTAGAAGGGAGTTCTAAAAGAAGTTTCAGAGATGTTTTTATTAGTGACAGCAACAATTGCCAAGAGTTTATCATCTTTCAGAAATAATGTTTTGAAAGCCTGGCCTAGGTGTTGGAGGTTTGCTTATTTTTTTTAACTTAATCTTATAACACTTTGTTCCAGAAAGAGTATAAAACAGTATAGAAAGAGATTTTGAAATACAAGAAAGAACAAGAATTAAAAGTGAAGTGAAAACAAGAATGAAAAAGAAATCCAATAGGGCTGAAAACTGACCAGTTGCGAAGCACAGTCGTGGAATTGTAGCAACAAACCCTGGAGTCATTTGTCAAAGAGTGGCGGGCTGTTTCCAGGACTGGAGCCTAATGATTGGAAAGTAACCCTCAGGGGTACCCAAGAGAGGGCTATCTGCTTCTTGCTTCAGAGCCTGAGGAAAAAGAAACAACCCTTGAAGTTCTTTAAACAGATAAACCCACAGAGTCTTCCATTACTATTGCTCTGGCATTGCTGTTGCTGTAGCTTTTATTAAACACCAAAAAGCAGCCACACATGAGCAAGTTGAATGTTGTCTGAAGAAGGGGAAAGGAACTCCTGACTTTAGATGATCCTTAAGCATTTGTCAGAGGAAGGGATTTAGGGGCATGACCTGTGGACTCTGCTGACCCATTGTGAGTGCGCGCGCGCACACACACACACACACACACACACACACACACACACACACGCCTTTCACAAATGTAATCACACGAGCCTACCTGTTGGCTTCTGCAGGCCTGTGGCAGTTCTGTGGGAAGTTTGTCACCAACCTCCTTGTCTTGAACACTCCAGTCGGCATTTCTCAGTCATGCATGCTAGTTGTGGATCAAGAATGTAACCAGACCACTGAGGAAATTAATAAAAGAGCATGATTTAAGATCACTCAGCACCTCTAAACATTGCTTTTCAATAGTGGTCATGTGTTCTGTTCAAAGGTACACCCAAGCAGAGGAAACCTAGTCACATTGCTTCACATGGGTGGACTACATGGTTGTCAGATTAACTTCAGGGCAGGAATTTACAAACATCTCACAGCAATATTCTCAGAAAAGTTATTTGTAAAGTCCATAAGAAAAATTCCTACTGTCATTTCCCCATAGTTCATTTATATTTCATTCTTATAGTTCACTCCCATAGTCTGTACTTACAGTTGAGTCCTATAAGAAACAGAGAATAAGAATGAGTGTTTTTAAATATGGCTACCACTGTGACAGCTGGTCGCTGGAAGCCAGTCGGAAAAGGAAGCCAGGTTGGATACACAATGAACAAGTTTGGAAGCCAGGAAGGAAGCACCTCAGCTTCTTGGGCACAATGATGTCACCTTCATCAGTTACTTTCTCAGGCAGGCCACTTAAACTCTTGCTTAGAAAATGATTTCAACTATTCTCTGTCCCAGATGACTAAATGAACGAGGCCCCAAATCCTGCTCCCTGTTGAGTCTCTCTGTAACACATTGCTCTGTGAATCATAACTTTTAAAATGTTGAGCCATGTGAAATAAGAATCCCATCATCATCACTGAGAAAAAATATTATCAAATACTTCCTAAAGGCACATGGCTGGGCCATTGTTGAATGCAACTAGTAAGTAATAAATCATCAAAATATAAGGAATGTTCATTTTTAGGGTGTTACAATGTTTTTCACATGTGTAGTAGGCCATTTTTTACTGCTATAGAAACATACCCAAGGCTGAGAACTTTATGAAGAAAAAAAGTTTGTTTAACTTACAGCTTGGGAGTGTGAGAATCAAGATGCTGGTCTCTCAAGGGCTTGGCCTCTGAGGGGGTCTCTTCCCCCCCCCCTAGTTGTACCATGTGTCATGGCACGTAAAGAAATAGAACAGGGGCTGACCACATGCAGAGGAACACCAGAAAATGGGGTAGTCTAGGTTTATAACAACTTGCTCTCATGGGAAATTCAGGACCACACGACACCCTCACAGGAAACCATTAATTCCCCTTAAAGGCTGAATACCTCTCTCTGGGTGCTACTCTCAGAATGGCCACTTTGGGGTGTTCTGGTACATGAACACTTGGAGGAAAAACACAAAGCCCCCCACCCAACATACAGCACCAGAGGAGTAAAAATGAGTTCCTGGTGCTTTCATTAGTGCTGTGGATGGGTTCTGATTCCTCCCTTAGCAATTTCTCACCAATCCCCACTGTTTTATTAGGAAAGCTATTGATTTTGATGTATTCATTTTGGAACTTACCACTTGGGTCATCACTTGTATTTTTTTCTAGTATTTTTCAATTGATTCTCCCAGAGTTTCCAGAGAGATGATTTCAGAACACTGTGCAATATGTGTACTTATAGTTTCATTTGAATTTTTTTGTGAAGGAAACAAAGAGAAAGTAATATGAATTTTCATCAGCAGGAAAATAAGAAACAGATTAAGTAATTTACGGTAAGTATCTGGTAAAGCACCCTGAAAACTCTGAAATTAAAGGTGTATGGAAAGGCAGCTGTATGAAAAGGGAAAATGTATCCAAGGAAGCGCAACTATTTGATCTGATTTGGCTCATTCATACCTAAAACATTATTTTCTCATATACAAAAAAAGAAAAGAAAAAATACAAAAAGTGGGACAGCTACCCAACCATGAGACTACTTTTTCCTATAAGGATTAACTTTCACACTAAGAAGAAAATAATGAAAGTTTCTTTCAGATCTGACTGGCGATGGCCGATTGTGCACAGCTGTCATTATCTAACACCAGCCTCTTACTGTCCCCACAATGCCATCATGGTCATGTCATTCTGGCTTCCACGAGCCAGTCCCTAGGGGAGCTGGGAAATTTAGCTAGCCAAACATGGCTCTTTCACTGGAACACTCCAGAAAGAGTGGTAATGAAGGAGTCCCAGGGAGCAACATCAGACAGACAATGGGAACAAAGTTCAGGCTGAGGAATCCACTCCCGAAGCTTTATAATGATGGAACATCTAACATGAGTACACATGGCCAGGCTGTCTTGAACTTTAGCAATGTACTGTGTTTCCCATAAATTATTCATGCCTTCTTGGCACAACCTGGGATGTCTTAAAATCAAACTTAGCTGAGTAAAAATAAGCCTTTGTTTACTATAATGTTATCATGTGCAAAGTTTTTTTGTTTTTAGAAGTGAGGCTTGATCATTTAAGTAAAGTAGCCCAAAGGGCCATATTTAGGGTATGGAATTTCCACTATTCTATAATATAAATTCTATAATATAAAAATTTATATATTCTATTTAAAATTCTATGATATAAAAAGTCTCAGAGAATTGGACACATGTGTTTATCTCAAACATCATCCATAGACACATATATATGATATGTGCCCTTAAATAAAATGAAATCACAACAGAATCTCATGTCGAAAACATGCTTTATTACTCAAGTGCAGTCAAAACCAAAGGAAGCTAGCAAGTTTTCTACAATATCCTCATATATAGTTAATCAGAAAGTCAGGATTTGGGCTTTAGAGATGACTCAGCAGTTAAGCATTTGCCTGTAAATACTAAGTACCTGGGTTTGATTCCCCAGAATCCACATAAAGCCAAATGCACAAAGTGTGATATGTGTCTGGAGTTCATTTGCAGTGGCTAGATGGCTTCATGTGCCCATTGTCTCACTTTCTTCTCCATATTTGTCTTTCATAAATAAGTAAATAAATAAATAAAATGTTTAAAAATTAAAAAGAAGAATGTCAGGACTCTTGTGGACTTGAGAAATGTCTATAGGCCTACTATGGAGAAAGGAGATGTGTTGATTACATTGTTTTAGAGACTTTATATCCAACACTTCATTGTATCTTTACAACAGACCTCTATGATGTTCACCATTATCACTAGTAGGAAAAGAAAATGTTTGTGTTGAGAATAGAACCCGGGGCTAAGAAAATGACTGCCCTATTATTTGACTGCTTCTCCTGCATCTAGTTGCTATGGAGGCGTTCCTCTGTGACTCCTAACCTATGCAAAGTAAAGACTCAACTATTCCGCCACAGCCTACATCTATCTTTTGAATAAAAGACAATTTGGTTGCCCCTCAAACTTATCTGCTAGGGGTTTAATTATTGACCAGAGTAATTTTGGTTGTTAAATAACCAAGAGTTGCTTCAGATTTTCCAAAACAATAAAGTCCTATCTCACATCATATGAAGTACAGGGTGAAGCAGCCTGTGTCACTAACTGCAACCCATAAAGTCCAGTCGTGGTCATGCCAGCCAGACTAGTCAACAGTTGTCCCCACCATCTGTAAACAGCTGTGATCGCTTCATTAGGAATGGTCCCCTTGATGCTTCTCTAGGATCCTGAATCTCATGCACACTTGAGGATGAGGTCATTCTCACCTTCAGTTCACCAGCTCTCCGAATCCCCATGGTCTCCTCTGACTCAGTCCTGCCTTCCCTATGGCCAGGCAGCTAGGAATAGTTTCCACTGATGAGTATCTCTGTTCCCTACAGCAAAATGCCATTCTTCCAAGCCAGGTACAGTGACACACGCCTATAATTCTAGCACTTGGAGTCTGAAAGAGGAGGATAGGTCAGTTTGAGGACCAGCCTATGCCACATAGAAAGGGAGAAAACAACCTGGAGTATAAGGCAACCCTCTGTCTCATAAAAGCAATAACCAAAACCAAAAATCTACTATTAGAAAAATCCATATTAGAAGGCCAGCATTATCAAAACTTGTGCTCAAATATCACTCTCATGTAGGAATGCCTCAAAAAAAATATTCACATTTCTTTTCTCTCTTGTCACATACATACCTATTGCATTAGTCGGGGTTCTTTTTGTGGAACAGAACTAATAGAATGAATTGAGTTAGAAAGAGAATTTATTGGATTAGACTACGGCAGTCCAATAATAGTAGACTGCAGGCTCAAGAGCCAGGAAACCAGGTAGCTGCTCAGTTCATGTGGCCAGACATCCCAGCCGCCACAATTCAGGACTGAAAAGCTGAAGGCTTCCTGGAGAGCTGCTGGTCTTAGTCCATGGTGTTAAGCAGAAGAAACTTGGGTCCAATGCTGATGAAGGATGGCTCAACGGGGTAGATGCATGTGCCAGTGAAGGCACTCACCTGCTAGCAGCTCAGGCAGCCAGGAGGGAGAAGGGGGCTTTCCTCCAGAGCTTCCTTACCTACTGCCCACCCCCAGGAAGGCTGCCTATTCTGGGGAAGGGCTCACTCTGGAGGAGGACTTCCTCCTTCAGTCAATCCTGCTTGGAAGCAACCTCAGCAACCTAACCAAGAGGAATGTCAGTGGATTCCTAATCTGATTAAGTTGACAACAGAACTGACCCATCACACATTTCTCAATTTCGCCTTGTGGCCCACTATCCTAAAACACCATTCTGTCCTTCACAGAGAAAATATCTCCACCTTGGAATTATGGAATCCAAAATAACTAGAGAAACTCTCCTATTCAACATCTTGATTATACAGATAAACAATGAATTCCCAGAGAAGGGCGGGCCCTGCCCGCAGCCCACCTCTGTGCAGCTGGAGGACTAGCCTCCCAGCTCCGGGTGGAACATTCTCCACAACCCAGCTCGGTGGTGACTGGAACGAGGCCCGAGTTCTCAAAGACCATGACAAGCAGACAACATGCACCATCTCCTTCACAGATGCCTTCACTTCTGCCCTTCGCTCCCTGTTTAATTTGCTGGAAACCCAACGCTTGGACGAAGTTCAGACCTCACTCTGTCTTCAAGCAAGCTCCTGAGGATGTTACTTGAGAGAAACAGCTTGGAACACGGAGGGCAGCCAGTCAAATGTGACCTGACTCAAAAGCCTGAGGAGAATTCCACAGCCTAAAGGTAACAAAAAGCCCTGGCCAGATCATCCAGTGTGACAGCTGGCTGTCACCTTTCTGCACAGCTGTACAGCCTGTCTGCAAGCTTTATTTAACTTTACTGTTTTTTTTTAAGGCCTTTAAAAGAAGTCTACGATGTGTGCTTGCAGTGCAGGAGGCCTCGGAGCTGCATGACTGTGTCCCAGAGGTCATCAGCTCTGTGACACCTAGTCATGAGATGAGATGGGAAGAGAGCTGACATGCTGGGCAGTTTTCCCTCAGTTCTCATGACTCATTCAAAAGTACATTGATTAGAAATACTTTCAGAATATTGGCTGCTATAGTAGTTGTGTTTGGGGACGTTGAAGTCCCAGCTCAGGTGTTTTAATAAGCCAAGTCAAGCGCACAGAGAAAGAGACAGATGGGTGCTGTTATAACTGAAAACATGATTCTCAGAAATGCTCGACGATGCGGATCATTGATTGTCTCAAGCTCAGAGGAAGGGCGCATGGCCAAGCATGGTGGGCTGGACTTGTAGGAGAATTTTAAAAAGCTCTCTGCTTATATTCCTGGCTGTATTCTTGTCACATGCAGCCCATATGGAGTGGCACCTGGAACAGTATACTTTTGAAAAGAGAGGCCTGGTGGTTGTGCCTGCTGGGGCTAGGTCTTGACTCAGCTTCTTTCCTTCCAACACACTCAGGTGAATTCTGCCCAGATGAACGGTGCTCTCCACAAGCCACACAAATATTGATAGCATTATTTGGCAAAACATCCAAGATCTGAAGCTTTGACAGTTTACTAAATAGATATATACTGTTTCAGGAGTGAATGAAATTTCTTCATCCCTAAATTGTCAGGAGAGGGGGGAGTGGAGAGCGTGGACAGTGACAAGGGGCAGGGAGTGGTGGGGAAGACAAAGCAAGAACCACAGGCCACATGCGATACTCTCCTATGGCTGGTTCCCACAATGCATCATGTGATGTTTCTTGGGCCTTAGCACATGCTCATTTTCTAAACAACAAAACAGAAGGCAGAAGAGCAAGTCAATAGAACCAACTTTGTCATCAAACAAGTGGGACTTGATTCCCAACTGAGTCATTAGCTAACTTTTAGGAGCCTGTTTCCATGGCATAGTAGCTAGCTCCCAGGTGATTCAAGTAGTTCAGTGGAGACTAGAGATTGAATCCTCCTTCCACAGGGATGTGGAAGGAGTCCTTTCTTGAGCACCCTGTGTTCAGCATCCTTGGGCACTGGGGTGCTCTGAAACAGTAGGTTCATCTTGCATGTCATTTGCCTACAGATTAAGAGCAAGGTAGCATTTGTAGGTACTCAGATAGGGACTAGTCCTCAGTGGATGTACCCTGCGTGCCCTTGTGAGACTAGAACTCTAGCTTGATTCAGTCTCCTGCAAGATGGCCAAGCAGCAGATTCCCGATTATTCCTTATCTTTCCCAGGCTTAGTTTCCATAAGTGGGCCTTTCTGAGTCAACAGTCCTCCTGTACCCGTCAACCAATTAGGGTTCTTCCTATACACCTGACCCTGGAAATGAGGCTCATTCTAATCCAATACCTAATTCATATAAATGGACCCGTGTCACTTGTGTGAGGGAGATTTTTTTTTTTTTTTTTTTTTTTTTTTTTGCGCAGAGAGGAATTGTTCTTGGCTTGAAACTTTCCTGATATTTCTTCTCCTTTTTCTAATCTGAAATAAATTCTCCAGAACATACTCTTCTCTGAGTCCATGTTCATGAATTTTTTACTAACTATGAACAAGGACCCAAAGCTCAGGAGTCATAAGCCTGGAGAATTCTAACCCTTCCCAGAGGTCCAATCCTGCAACAGCATTAGACCATGATTTTTATTAATTTCAAAACTGTTAGAACATTGATACGTCACACCAGTCTTCAGGATGGAACAACCCCATCCCATGTAACTTCCTTAGTCTGAAGCAATCTCATCGCTGGGACTGCTACACGTATTTTCTCCAAATTTCTTCAAACATTTTTTTTTTCAAGAAAATGGCTTATAGACTGCCTTACCCCAGCTTTCATTTTGTCAGAAGCTTAGAAGGATATTTCTCCTTCAAAAGTCACACCACAACAATAGAATTCTCAAGGTGGCCTTGTTAGCATAAGTCACTGGTTTTATGATTCCTTACTAGGCAGAACCATGTTATATCAATTAGTGTAATTTTCCCCCTTTGGCCATGCTGAGGATCTGGCCTTTGCACTCTAGGCAAGCACTCTACTATTGAGATGTGTTCTGACCCCCACTTGCAATATTTTGAGGGCTCCCTAATATTGTTCAGCTCTTGATCTGTCACCATCCCAGCTGTTCTTTAGAAACTGCTGCCAAATAAAGCCATCTTCCTTATTGTTACACCTTTGTTTAACTTACTTTTTTTAAAAAAAATTGAGCATGCAAGAGAGAGATACAGAGAAAGTGAGTCTGAACACATCAGGGGCTCTTGCTGCTGCAAATGAATTCCAGGTACATGCACCACTTTGTGTATCTGGCTTTATATGGGTCCTGGAGAATTGAACCCCCATATCTAACTTTTGTCGACAAATTTAGCTCATGAATTTTCTTTCCTCTCACAGTTTTCCTTTTGAAAACTTTGATTCATCATTCCAATTTGTTGAGAGAACATACAGAGAATTTTTATTGTAATCAACATTGCATGCATTCATCTCATTTAGCCAGTTACTTGAAAAAAGAAAAATTTAAGCCTAGTTGGGCTGGAGAAATGGCTTAGTGTTTAAGCACTTGCCTTTGAAGCCTAAGGATGCCAGTTCAAGGCTCAATTCCCAGGACCCACGTTAGCAGATGCACAAGGGGGCACACGAGTCTGGAGTTCGTTCACAGTGGCTAGAGGCCCTGGTGCACCCATTCTCTCTCTCTCTCTTTCTCTCTATGTCTGTTGCTGTCATATAAATAAATAAAAATAAACAAAAAATTAATCCTAGTGGTTGAGGCCTAAGGGCATCCATAGGAGACCTCTTACCCATTTGGAGAAATCTCAGAACCAAATTTCACTGTAGAAGGCTTTTCAGACTTCAGGAAGAATTCTGATAGAAAATTCTTCAGATGGGTCACCTCCTAAAGGTAGCTATAAAGAAACTGAGGTCAGCTCCAGATCACTTCCTCTTGATGTACAGAAAGGTGGTGATGGATTTTGCCTCTTTTATTTTTTTTAATTTATGAGAGAGAGAGAGACTGAGCAGGAGAGAAATTGGCATGCCAGGGTATTGGCCATTGCAAACGAACTCCAGGCACGTGCACCACCTTGTAAGTATATCACCTTGTACACCTGACTTACGTGGGTTCCGGGGTGTCAAACTTGGGTCTTCAGGCTTCACAGCAAGTGCCTTCACTGCTAAGCCATCCCTTCAGCACCAGATCTTGCCTTTTGTAAAGGAACAGGAACCATGATCTAGTTTGAAGTTTTGTAAGGTGTTAAATTTGAAGCTTGCCAGCTTAGAACACAAAGAGGTTAGCTTGTGATAATGGGAGCACTGTTTGACCACCTTCCTTTTTCTGGATCACCTTTGTGAGTTCTCAGAGGTGACTGACAATAACACAGGCTTGGAAATCTTATTTCTAAAAACTGAATTATATTCTAAAGGCATGACTCCTTTTATTGTCAGGTATTGAATTATTTCAAAATCTGTTAGATCTTCTTTTACAGGCTTGGCATATCTATGGCCATAATGCCATCTTATTCCATTTTTAATTTTCTCCTTCTCCATTGGAAAAATGTATGCCTTTTATAGATAATGAAACCTAAAGTAGGAATGGTGAGCACTTCTCTCCTGCCCCTTCATCCATCTTGATAACTCACATGTTGTTTCTCTGTTGTGGGTTTAGTAATTCCCACAATGTAATGTAATCTGTGGTACCCTGTGTCCCAGAGATAGCAAGAACAAGAATTTTCTTCATCTCAACATAGACAGGTCCATCCCTCTGTGAACACCTTCGAGAGGTAACAGACTCCAAAATATGTAGTTCATAGGAGTTGTCTTTAAGATCTGAAAATTTCCTAATGACATTTGCAAATTTCCAATATTTTTTCTATCTTCTTTCCTTTTAATTATTTATTTTTATTAGATATGGACATATTTTGTATGTAAATATCACATGTTGGTACCATCCTTTCCCTCCTCCCTGCCCCTTTTCTGAAGAGGCCTTCCTCATTGGGGATGCAGGTCAACCCCATGGGGATTGTGGGTCATGAATTGGGGGGAGGGGAGAAGCAATGTCACTGAGCAAAATGTCCCAACTTGTGGCTCTAACAATCTTTCTGCTCCCTCTTCCACAAAATTCCCTGAGCCATGCTGGGAGCATTTTAAGTCTACTTCAGTGATGGGCACTTAGGAGCCTCTGGATCTCTGGTTTGATAGATGTTGAGTGTCCTCAGTATCTTTCTCCATCACCCTTGGGCTGTTATCAGGTTAACAAAGAAAGCAGCACTCTTGCTAATGTTCCCAATTCCTCTGTGGTTTCAGCTAGGGTCTGGGTGGAGTGCACTCGGTAGTTTAGCTCCTCAGGTCCAGCTCCCACCTGAAAAAGAGAAGCAGATTCTCCAATGGAGCGTGAAGTCAGCACTGGTTGAATGGCATTATTATTATTATTTTCATGGCATTATTAATTTAGAGAGAGTTAAAAGGATTTATATACTCTTATAGTCTAAGCTTAGTGGGTGCTTGACAATGGAAAGCAGAATTATTATCTGGATATGATTCTGACCTGTTTCCTAGTTCCAGATATGGTTTCCTTTCCACTGAGCAGATTGGTTAGCCAATCCAAGAGAAGATGGTATTCCACCATGGTTGTGTGCCAGTATTGCACTTGGGTGAGCATCATGTCAGGTTGTTTGCTTCTGAGTCACTTAAACTTTGAGTTGCTTGGACAGATGTTGGTCACTTTCCCTTGGTAGCTTATGCACCACCTTCCAGCACTAGATGGGCTAATTGTCTGGAGACTGGCTCTCCTCTGGATTCCAACCTCTTTATGGTGCATGCCAAACAGCATATTGTGTCTTCAGCAGTAGGGTCTTACCATTAACCACTGATGGGTAATTAAGCTCTATGACAGAAGTCTGTCTTGTTTGTTTTGGGAGAGCTAGTAGGTCTCTCTAATCAACAGCTCATTGTGGATATAGACTACAGTTCTAGACCACCTGACTGCACAAGGAACTCCAAATTTTCAATATTTTGTAACTGTTTTATTGCCAGTTTTCATAATTATTAACAATAAACTATGATATTTCACTCCCCCCTCTCATTCTTGCCATCCCAAATCTACCTTCTATCAAATCCCCTCCCTCTTCCAATTATTCTCTCTTATATTTTGATGTCAACATATTTTCCTTGCATTATGAAGGTCTTGTGTTGGTAGTGTCAGGCACTGAGAGGTCATGAATATCAAGTACATTTTGTGTCTGGAAGATTGTATTGTAAGCAGTCTTACCCTTCCTTTGGTTCTTACATTCTTTCTACCACTTCTTCTGAAATTGACCCTGAGCCTTGTATTATGGGAACGAAAAGTCTCAGTGCTAAACACTCCACTGTCACTTCATCTCAGCAGCATGATGACTTTTGTGTCACCACAATGGTCACCACCATCTGAAAAGAGAAGCTTCTCTACCCAAAAGAGAAAATAGCATTAATATATAGGTATAAACATTTAAAGGAGTGCTTACAGGGCAGTTTTGTGGGAATAATATATGCATTTAGCCAGACAAGAGCAGGTGTTACTGCCTTAGAGCTCATGACCTCCCCAGCCATAAACTTTTGACTAGGTTTTCAGTACCAGGCTATTTAAATCCACCAAAGAAAATGCTGAACACAGCTTCTTAAACTGCAAGGTTAAAACAATGAAACCATGAAACAATGTTTGGAAGTTCTCAGAGCCTCTGATTGCACCAGTCACTCTGGTTTCTGGGAATGGACTAGTTTGCCTTGGGCCACTCCTTGCAAGTGTTTTCTAAGAAATACTGATTTTACCAGGGATAATTGCATTTTCATCCTTCATGGTTTATTTCTAGCTACTTTTATAACAAAAAAATTCTTCCTCTTTGAACTGGAACATCACTAAATGTACTTTTCAGTGGTATGCCCTTGTAATAAAGTCAACCGAGCAAAACCCAGAGGGAAAGATTCTTTCAAATGTCTTTTGAGAAGGAAGAAAACAGTCCACACAAAGAAGGGACAGGATGTTCTTTTGGAAATGGCCTCTGTGGCAAGATAGAATGCACAGAAAAGGGTAATTTGTGGCTCAAAGAGAAGACAGAACTCTCAAGCTTTCTGTTGAAGCATAAAGAGCTTATGATTCCCAGGACTGGGAGCTTCCACCATTTTCCCATCTCTGTCCAAATAACCTCTTTTCCTCTTGGTGACTCCAACATCACAATCTTCCAAAAGTGACAAACTCTCATTATTCTCCAAAGAATTATCAGGAAGTTTTGGCCAATTCTTAGTATTATACCTGACAGTAGCCCCTGGCCCAGTGGTCCTCAACATTAGCCTGTGTGAGAGTCATCATGAAAATGTGTATTTGTGCCCACGGGGCTGTGTTATATTGGGCTGGGCCCCATGACTTCACACTGTTAAGAAGTAGCACATAGGGTGCAGTCACATGGTTGACAAACCAGCTCAACCGTCCTGGGTGAAACGGGGAAAATCCTGCTACTGTGACCTGGTCATTTGGCTCAGCATCCATTTATATTGGTGGAACGTAGCACTTCTGTCTCTAGGGACAGATTGGCAGATGGATGATGGAAAATACAAAGCAGTGCCACAAGAGAGATTTATGCAGAAAAAAATGACCTGAGTGGTTGCTCACCAGAAAATCATTGTTTATCAGGAATATTCTGTTGGGATACTAAGCCTTCTTTTTTTTGTTTTGTTTTTTTTAAATTTTTATTAACATTTTCCATGATTACAAAATATATCCCATGGTAATTCCCTCCCTCCCCACCCCCACACTTTCCCATTTGAAATTCCATTCTCCATCATATTACCTCCCCATTACAATCATTGTACTTACATACATACAATACCAACCTATTAAGTATCCTCTTCCCTTCCTTTCTCCACCCTTTATGTCTCCTTTTTACCTTACTGGCCTCTGCTACTAAGTATTTTCATTCTCTGCAGAAGCCCAGTCATCTGTAGCTAGGATCCACATATGAGAGAGATCATGTGGCGCTTGTGAGCCTTCTTTTATATATAGTTAAAGATCTCTTTTCTCAAAAATAAAACTGGCCACAAATATAAATCGGTAGATAGATATCTTTTGTTTATTTATTTGACAGAGAAGTAGAGATAGAGAGAGAGAGAGAGAATAGGCATGCCAGGGCCTCCAGCCACTGAAAATTGCATTCCAGATGCATGTGCCCCCTTGTGCATCTGGCTAACATGGGTGCCGGGGAATTGAACCTGGTTTTTTGGCTTTGCAGGCAGACAGCTTAACCACTAAGCCATCCCTACAGTCAAACAAGTATATATATTTTAATCCCCTAACAAACCATGAGTTAACCATCTGAATATACATTCTGTCAGGTTCACGGTTCACAACAGAGGACCAAGGACTAGAACTGATATTTTCTTGGGTCCACAGTCTTCAAATTCAACACCAGGGTAGGCAGGTATGCTCAGAAATCAAAAGGGGAGGGAAGCTTCAATGAGAAGACTAAGACAGACCAATTCCCGGGATCTGAGACTTGACTGTAAGGGAGGAGAGGCAGGAAAGTGGGGAGGAAGGAAGGAAGGAGGGAAGGAAGGAGGGAAGGACGACAGAAATAAAGAAATAGGAGAAAACAGGTATGTACATTAGAGAGACAGGGACGGAGGGACAAAGAAAGGGGAGAGAGCAAACAGAGGAGTTGCATGCACTTGGAGCAGGACAGCCAAATGAGGAAAGAGAGCAAGTGAGAGCCAGGGAGAGGGTTTTATGGAGAGAAGAAAGAAATCCTTCAAGGATATCTTAGCCCAGCGATACCCTCAATTATTTTGCCAGCTAATGTGAGTCCTAGGCCTCACATGGGCAGGTGGTAAGGGAAAAGGAGGAGTATTGGCAAGAAATCTCTGAGACTAACTCTTGAAAGTGTCTTGCTCCCATTTTCCATGTCTGTCTGACTGTCCATCTTTAAGCCTGTGAGATAACCACATCCTTGCAAACATAGCCTGGGCACTGAGTGGTGTGATCCCACTGAGAGTATGCTCACAGCAGACTACTCCCAAGAGTCACCTGCCATCTGATTAGGTATTCTGTGTGTCCAGGCAAGTGATATTTCCACCTCCTATATGTGGCTGGCTTTCATTTCTCTAAACCTTGCTTTCAAATCCTAGAAACAAGCGACTCATGTGGGGATAGCTTTATTCGTTTCTGAGGTCTGAGTGCAGAGAGTCGCCAGGTGAGCTCACTATAAGTCATCTCCATCCTGAGCCCAGTCAGATATTGCTTTTCCTTCCATCCTACAAAAATGAATGAGATCAATTTTTTCTTTCGTGAATGAATAATGTATAGAAATAAAAGTACACAAATGGTAAGAAATCAGCTGGATGCATTTTCCCCAAGTTGAAAAGACCTGTCTGACCTACATCTAGATCAAGATTCAGAAGACTATCACATTATCGCAGAAACCTCCTCAGGAATTCTTACGTTACTGAGCCTCCCAGGATTAGGGTAAGGACATAGCATTACCTCTTTTTTGAGCCTTATCCTAGTATAGTAATATTTGGTGGACTCTTTCATGTCTTCTGTCATTGAAAACAAACCTACTGAAACTAATTGTAATATATGTGCCATCTGCTATCCCATAATAAAGGCATTAATGAAACATTTCAAAAGTGGTCAGAAGGTCAAAATAGCTTTTATTTCCTGAGAAATTATAGCAGTGGTCAATAGCCTAAAATGGCCAGAACCAACTACAGTGACACATGTGTCTGTCCATAAGGTCACCACAGATGCCTCCCAAGTGCCACACTCCATGAGGCTGGTGGCTCTGTATTATGACCACCGAGTACAAAGACTTGGCACATGTAGGAAGCATCCAGAATGTGTCTGGAGTAGACACTAAGCATAAAGTGACAAACAGTGCAAGGAGTGTGTGTGTGTGTGTGTGTGTGTGTGTGTGTGTGTGTGTGTGTTTTCACAGTAGTATGCAGTCTACACCACTAAAGAAAAGAACTGGAAGATGCTACTTGAATTTCAGCTCATGACTGCTTGAGTCACAGACTAATTATACAGTGAGTTACAGAGAAAGGAGCTGACACAGGTTCATTGCCAAAAGCTGGATTAAAAGAAAGATGGCAGTGTGCCCTGCCCCTTGTGGCCAGAACTACAACATTTGCGATATTCATATTCATGGCTGCAGGGTAGGAGCTGTTCTGCTGGGAGCTTGGGACCCAGCAAGCCTAGGTGGTCACAAAACATATGATAAGGCTCCGAAATAGGTCTTTTTGATAATATCACAAGAGTTAGATGTCTGCTTTTGCAAGAAGCTCAGTGCCTCTGAGAGGGAGTAGGCAGTTAGGGAGACTGGGTTCCTGAAAGTAAACAAACAAACAAACAAAAAAACACAGGAATGTTTGCAATTGCTAGAAATCAAAGATGATCTGACTTATTTTCTCGTGCCTATTCCCTAGACCTATTTTTCTACAAACAACCTGGGCACCCTCTTAGGAGGGAGATCTTTCCTAGATTACATTGTGGTTGGTCAAGTTCAGCCTCCAAAACTGGTCCAGGCTAGCCTTTTCCTGAGACAGCCCCTAGCCCTAACCAACAAGCTATCCTTCTGGCTCACCTGAGCCAGAAAGCAAGGCCAACAACCTTAAGGTTATAAATACATTTGCAAGAGGATGGCATGCCCTGTGAGCTACCTGATCACTTCAGCCTTCTGGCTATTGGTGAGTTTCCCCTTGGCTGGGACTGGTCAGCTCAGGCCCAGCTGGGTTAGCCGACAGGAGAGCCCCCTAGCCCTTGCTCTCAACATGGGCACTTTATTCCCTCCAACTTCCCACATGGCAGGATTTCTTTAAACTTTCTTTGCTCTCTTTTCTTTCCACAGTTGTCCCAGGCCCTCCACATGGGATCTCTAGCCATGTGGGTGCCTTTACTTGGCTCTGTCCTTCACTCAATAAATGTACTAATTTAATAATTATCCTTCACAGTCTTATTTTATTCAATTTCTTGATGAAAATTAGAAACCAACCTAGGTTTGGGGTTCAAGGAATTTACTGAATCCCAAGCACCCTGTTAACACATCTTTATGGAGTATTGGATTCACAGAGTCCAAGGCAGGCTGGTACTCAGGGCTCCTTAGGCTTGTCCTACAACATTCCAAAGAGCTTGTATGGTTGGCCCATGTCCAAAACACAATGATAATAAAATATTACTTACTAATTGGGTGGCCAGAACCCTTCCAGGCATTTATACATTAGCTGAACTCCTCATGTCCTAAGAGATAATTTTATGAAAATTACAAAAGATTAAATGGCTCAGAAAAGGAATGTGTCTTAATCTAAAAGCCATTGAGAAAGCCAGGTGTGGTAGAACCTGCCTATCATTCCAGCACGTGGGAAATCAGAGACCCTGTAACATAGCAAGTCTAAGACTAGCCTGGGCTACACAAGACTCTGTCACAAAATATAAATAAAGTAACAAAAATGAAGGACTGGGTATGCCTGATAATTACAATGTGCCAGTATAATCAGTAATTATATACTGTTTCACAAACCATAAGTTTTAAACTCTGCACCACTCTTAACCATTTTACACATCGTCTTACTCATTTTTTGGCATTTTGGCATGTGCGTGTGTGTGTGTGTGTGTGTGTGTGTGTGTGTGTGTGTGTGTGAATGTATGTATTTATGTATGTTTGCATGTGTAGGGACACTGGTCTGTGTGGGAGCACACATGTGCATGTGCACGCGGAGGCCAGAGCTTAACAATGGATGTCCACTTCATTTACTGAAGCAGGGTCTCTCACTTGAGCCTCGAGCTCACTAAATTGGCTAGGCTGGCCCGTCAGCTTGTCCAGGGGTCCCATGTCTCTGCCTCTGTACCACTGGGATTATATGGAGGCTACTGCACCTGCCAAAAATTTATCTGGGTGCTGGGGATTTGAACTCTGGTCCTCATGCTTTTGTGGTAAGTACTTTATCTGCAAAGTCATCTCCCCAGCTTATCTTGGTTCTTTTTGGCCCTCACAGTGAATGGCCACATTGAGTCAGCAAGGCCATTTCTGGGTTACCTCGGTTGTCAGTGGGACGATACAACTGAAGGCCATGTCTTCTGATGTTATGACTGACATTGTTTCCACAGAATGGAAAAGCATGCCTTTAACACTTGTGTCCATGTGGAAGGGATTTAAAATAAAGGTCCTTGAGTCATATGTGAAATACAAATCCAGGCTATACTCATTGATGAGGCTTCTTGGTAACCCAGCTGCTCAAAATACCCTTCTTCAAAGAGACTGAGGGGGACACGATTCAAATAGACCTGACATTATTCATTTCATCCAAATCCCAGACTTGTTCCGCAGCATGGAAATTTCTACATAAATGGCTTTGCCTGCATCTGTTTGAGGATAAGAGAAACAGAGGGAGATTAAACATGCAGATGATGCTGCAAAATTCATTACTGTGAATGCATCTGAATCCCCAGCCCACTGCTTCGGGGAGCCCCTGGTTACCCGGGATAAAGAAGAATGAGCATGAAAAGAACTTGGCAGGCTGTCTGAGACTCTGGCTCCCAGCCTGCAAAAGTCAGGGTGCATGCTTGGTCGCTACCCTCATGTGGACCAGGGCTCAGCAACTGTTTCCAGTCATGACCCCAGGCATAGAGGTGCATAAGTCAAACATTTACTGATGATTAAAAATCAGCAAAAAATTTTAAATAATTCTTCAGCATCCATTTAATTTTACCATTTATTCAAGACAAGCAACCTTGCATACTAATGAGATGGATGTGCTTGTTTGTTTTTATGGAAATAATTAACTCTTGGCTGAATATATTTGATACTGCAGAATATAGAGCACCTTTGGTAGGTTTTTTTAGAGTTGGTTGATATTTTGATTTTGTAATCATCCATGCTGAGAATGTGGCTTCACATAAATACATAGTACAAAATGACAGAAGTGTGTTTGGAATCATTTTGGAAATTATTGACACTTCTGCCTTAATCCTAGGCCACATTTCATTTAATGATTTTTTTTATGAAACTAGTCAGAAAACTAGGTATGTGGGAATATGCCTGGAGTACCAGCATGGAAGAGGTGGGATCAGGAAGATCAGAAGTTCAAAACCACTCACTTTTTTCAGTAACACAGACCACAACTCCCCAGCACTTCAACGCACACAGAGATAGAGAGCTGCAAATGAGATCTGTATCTGCGATGTCTAAGCTTTCCAGACAAAATGGACCCTTTCAGTTAGCTATGTAATGACCTTGGCAGCTGCCATGACAAGTTGAGCATCAGTATGTAAAGATGAATTGCAAGCATATTTGCACTAGAGAGAGACCAGATAACTGAAAACAAAAAGAAAGTAAGGTTGAGGCAAAAATAAGGCTGAAAATTCAAGAATCAGGGTAATTTGCCTAATAGCAATGATTTTCTTAAAAAATTATTTACTTACTTGCAATCAGAGAGAGAGATGAGAGACAGATAGATACACAAAGAGAGACAGAGAAAGAAAGAGAGGGAATAGGCTTACCAGGGCCTCCAGCCACTGGAAACAAATTCTAGATGCATGTGTCATTTTGTGCATCTGGCTTGATGTGGGTACTAAAGAACTGAACCAGGATTGTTAGGCCTTGCAGGCAAGCACCTTAACCTCTGAGTCATCTCTTCAGTCCAGCAATGATTTTTAAAATGTGGTCCTCGAGACACACCTAGAATGTTCTACAACTCTGGCAAGCTACCTGTCCTGTTGGTCTTGTAGACCCAGAGATTGCACTCCAAATCATTCTAGAAGAAGGGAGACAACCAAAAGCGATGCTCCCAAGGGAAGCCACATGTCTTGATGCATCTGAGAAGATGGCACAATGTTGAGACAGCCATAGAGCTCCTCCCATGTCCCCAAGGGTCACCCCTACAGAGCCACAGCTGACCATCAAAAATGCAACGCATCATTAAATTGTGGCTATGTGCATGATTTTGAGCACCAATCAAAAGAGTATAAACAAATAATATAATATAAACAAAGAGCTGGCCTTTCTTAGAGTTGGTGCTAACTAAAGATATTCACTTCCCTTGGTCCCATGCTTAAGGCTCACAACACTAAGCTCTCTCACTGGCTTATGTTGCCTCCTTCCAACAGGACAAGATCCTCTCTCACTGTCTTGGTGAGAATCACAACACTGTCAGTCACTTAATCTTTTACAAATGTTACCACGGTTCAAAAGGATGAGACAGAGAAAAGAACAAACATGCACATGGTGGCAAGACATCAGACTGGTTCTCAAGAAATAAAGCGACCTCCCCATCATGGGCCTTTAGAGAAGCTCATTTCTCAGTCTTTATCTTCCTCTTCTTTGGTGGGTCAGATGAGCTGGCTCCCTTTGGCTGCTTGCCTTTGTTGCTGTTACTTTAGTGGGGTTTTGTGTTGTTTGTTTTTTTCTTTTTGAGGTAGGGTCTCACTCTGGCCCAGGCTGACCTGGAACTCACTATGTAGTCTCAGGGTGGCCTCAAACTCTTGGTGATCCTCCTACCTCTGCCTCCCAAGTGCTGTACTTTAGTTTTTCAATGTAGACTGAAGGGATTGCGGTTGGGCAAATAAAAGTTTTTCTTCGGTCTGAATGTCAGGAAGAATACTACAGTACTGGTACGACCACTCAGGGTAAGTTATCATTCCTGCACTTTCCCAGCAGGCTCCAAATGCAAGCCCAGAATACTTAAGACCACATAGCCACTGGGCATCATGACGAATCTCTCTCTCCCAACTGCCTCAGTATGCATGCTTTCATTCACTATGGGTGCCAAATCTTATCAAGATTAACAAACCTAGAAGAAGTCATCATCTGACCCACCTAGCAAAATGAACCCCCTTGAAGAGAGAAAAGTCTGACTCACTCTTGTGAGACTTGTGACTCTTGAAGCTTAGGCTTGGTTTTGGGGATCACAGAGCTAGAAGGAAACCAGAGATATTCAGGGGTTTCTACAGCGTCAGCCTGTACCAAGTTCAAAGCAAACAGAACCATGTGTCTACAGCACAGAGACTCGGTCTCTTTTGATAAGGCAATCCTAGTTCCACAGACTATTATAGAAAAACGAGTAGATTATGTTTTTATGAGGGAAAGAGTACATGAAATAGCTTAAACTATGAGATTTTTAAGATCATTTAAACCACACAGTGAAATTTGTACATTGACTCATTAAGAGCTTTTCAAAGTACCAAGGACTTAATACCTTGAAAAGAAATTGCAGCTGTAAAACGTGTGCATCTCTAAGGATCAGCGGTGCTCAGAATTATGGAAGCACACTGCCAAGGACGCACTAAAATAATTCGGCACATTAACAGAGAGAATTTCAAACCTAACTTACATATTGTGTTACTTGGAAATCTCTTTTGCAAGCCTCTCCTTCTGACCGATTTAATCAGATAATGAACGAATTGAAGTTGTATTGGCTGCTCACAGAGCCGAGTCACCTGGAAGGCTGGGAAATAAGCAGTGCAGGGAATAGCCAGCAGCCTGACCACAGGATCTGCCCAGCAGGGACCCTGCAGCTGACGTTCCTGACATCAAGGCCCACAGGCTACAGCAGCTTCCACCCATGGTCCTAGACTCCGTGTATTATCAACAGTGCCCGCTACTCCTGGCCTCCAAGAAACAATGTCTCCTCTAGGACTGCTTCCAGGAGAAGATGGGGACGAATTGTTCATTTAAAATATCCAGGGCTGGCGAGAAGGCTTAGCAGTTAAGGCGCTAGCCTGCAAAACTTAAGGATCCAGGTTTGATTCCCCAGGACCCACATAAGCCAGATGCAAAAAGTGGCGCGTAGCATCTGGAGTTCGTTTGCAGTAGCTGGAGGTCCTGGAGCACCCATTTTCCCTCCCTCCCCCACTCTCTCTCATCTATCTCTCAAAATAAATAAATAGATAAATAAGATGGCACCACTCCTATTTTATGTTCAGCTGACAATTTGTGGACTTAGCTATACCCACTGACTGGACAGCTTCAGACAAGCCTCCAAAAAAGGCCACACAGGCAGCTCCCTGGCCTTCATGGTTCTCTGAAAGGAAGGGGCACCTGCTTCTGCTCATATGCACGCCCATGCAGCTCATGGACAGAACGGTCTGTGTCATGCTGCATTGACTAAGGAGCCCGCACAGTTTGATAATTTTAGAGGCTTGCGCAAACTGGGCATACACGCACACATTTCAGTTATATTCCTGTCTGGAATTAATGACAAATCTGGGACCTCTTTGTAGATCATTCTCTCTCCCTCTCTCTCTCTCTCTCTCTCACTCTCTCCCCCCCTCCCCCCTCTCTCTCCAATAATAAGAACACAGACTAAGAAAACCACCTGCAGATGGAACACTGGAGGTCATCATGGCAAAGGGAGAGCATGGTGAGACATGCCCTGGTTTTTATCTGGAAGGAGCACATGCCACATCAACATACGCTTCTGTGGTCAAAGCAAAGTGCCACGGTCACACCCAAGCAAAGGAGAGGTACAGGGAGCATGGTTCATCCACATGCTCAGAGAAAGAGGGCTAAGGATTTGGCAAGATGCACTAATGAATAGGATGTGTTGAGTCTGTAAATGTAGGAAAATGATTCAGACACCAGACGCCTCACACTTGGTAGGCATCCATTCCACATGAATAGTAGGTCATGTTGTATGAATGTCCCTGACGCTGACGCTCTCCTCTCGGTTGTCTTACATACATTATTCCATTAACTGGCTTGGTGACTTAGCTCTCACTATTATCCCCATGGGTTACAAGCATACACGTGTTAGAATTAATCAACTGGCCTTTAAAACTCTTACGTGGGCTGGAGGGATTGTTCAGTGGTTAAAGCGCTTACCTGCAAAGCTAATGCCCTGGGTTTGATACCCCAGTACCCACATAAGCAAGATGGACAAGGTGGCATATGCATCAGAAGTTCATTTGCAGTGGCTGGAAGATCCGGCACACCCATTCTCTCACTCAAATAAATCAATAAAATTAAAATATTATAAAAATTATTTTTAAACGCTTATGTTACTTGCACAACAGCTCACACCACAGAGGGAAGTACAAAGAGGTTTAAGTGATAGACAAGAATAAAACCCAAGTTGTTCCTGGATGAACTGAAGTTATAAGTTCAAGCTAAGATGTGGCTTTCCTCTATGGAGTTCCACATCTCTTCTGACCATCTTTTCCATCCCCTTCTCTTTTTGTTACTTGCTCTCACCGCCCCCCCCACCATGTGCTCAGCCCAAGACCCCTTCATGGAGGTTTTGTATATGAACTGTGTAGCCAAACACACCTGGACCAGGAGACCGGGGGTCTCCTACAGTACTAAGGCTGACACAGCTGGACCAGGAGACCTGAGGTCTATCTGTGCTCACCCTGTAGGTATTTCTCAGCCAAACTGAGTCTCAGACTTCTCTTGCTCAAAATAGTTAGGAATAATTGTAAATTGTGGGGTTGAACTAGAAATAAAATATGTCATATATAGAATTAAATATATATTAAAATGTCAATATAGAAACTATTTTCATGTAAAGATAGTGATATAAAGAATGTATTCAATGAGAAGGAGCATGTGAGAAACTGATTTAAAGTTTATAATCAGGGGCTGGAGAGATGGCCTAATGGTTAAGGTGCTTGCCTTGAAGCCTCAGGACCCAGGTTTGATTCCCCAGAACCCACATAAGCCAGATACACAAGGTGGCTCATGTGTCTGGAGTTGTGGCTAGAGGCTCTGGCATGCCCGTTCTCTCACTGTCAAATATAAATAAATAAATAAAAATAAAATATTTTTTTATAAAATGAAAATGTTTATAATTGAACAGATCAAGAAATTCTTAATGTACAGAAAGATACTTAGATAACTTCTTAGATTTTTATGAAGTAACAGCAGATAGACAAGGGCTCAGGGGCAATGACAGTCTCGCTCCTTCAACAGCCCCTTATAAGAGCTCATAGGGTTATTCCTTGACACTCTCTTTTGTATACAATTTCGAACCTCAACCATCAACTTCTAAGACTTTCCATGCATTGGAAGAGGTGCTTTCACAAACTAAGCTATACCATATTCATGGATTCCACAATGAGTGACGCTGATACTTGCCTTTCAGACAACACGCCGCCAAGTTCTTAAAGTGGCTGTGCACCTCTTGAGTGTGTCGTCAGAAAGTGACCATGTCTAAATTCTTTTCCTTTCATTGGCTTACACAGGTGGAGAGGTCAGTGTGGAATAGAAGGAGAACTGAGGAAAAGCAAATGATAATGATAGAAGAAAATGTAAATACCATGTATGTTTCCACTACAACAGCTCTGTCCTAGGAAATTTCCCCTGGGGAGAAGTGAACACAAGTCTTCATCCCTGGGGGCTCAGATGGCAGACCAAAGTACAATTACACCAACATCAGTTTTGTGAATCAATGAGTTTATTGGGGGGGGGGGTCACTTATAGATCATGGAGAAGGGTTAGTTATAGGAATGTGGATCCCCCAAAGCAGCCGCTCTGATAGGACTCACTGTGTCAAGATTACTGCTGGGATGCTGCTCCCTTAGCCTCAGGATGAGGGCTTACTTACTGAGCATCAGGACCCCAGAGCAGCCCCACCACTGAGAAGTCTCATCCCACCTTGACTGACAACTTCCCTGTAGCTGCTTCAAGGAGCGCCTTGTCCCTGTCCAGGAGTATGAGACTCCAAAGCAGCCCTGCCGTGGGGCTCACTATGCCTGGATTACCCCTGTGGGGACTCTTCCCTCAGCCTCTGGGTGAGGGCTTTATCTACAGAATTGGAAACTCCAAAGGAGCCATCTCAATGGAGCTCATTGTTCCTTGATCTTTTACCCTTCATATACCTTATACATCTCTATTACATGTATATATATATGCATATAAACATAAACATATGTAATATAAATATCCATAAATAAAGATATGATTTACATATCACCCCCCGAGGTTATGAGACTTTGTATGTTATTGCATATAGCTGTCACAGGGAGCGACTGAGACCCGGGGGGTTGGGGAGGGGGCGGAATCAGATGGCTTTCCCCACGCCTTCTCATATGAGTTGTTGTCCCAGCTGCTTTTGATAAAGCTGGCAAAAATTGTCCACTGATTTCAATGCTGAGGAATTTTGCCACATAACAACCTCCCATGACAATTGATCGTACAATTAGTGCGGCAAGAAGTGCCCTGGTCACTACTTTGAGCCCTTTAAATTAATTAAGATGTTTTTCTGGAGTCTAGAAATATGGCTTAGAGGTTAAGATGCTTGCCTGTAAAGCCAAAGGACCCAGGTTCAGTTCCCCAGGACTCACGTAAGCCAGACGCACGAGGTGGTACATGTGTCTGGAGTTCATTTGCAGTGGTGGGAAGATCTGGCACTCCCACTCTCTAAATATCTGCCACTTTCTCACTCTTTCTCTCTCAATTAAATAAACAAAAGTATACTTTAAAATGTTTTTCCATTATATCAATTTATATAGAATTATGTGTGTATAGCCACTCATACTCACAATATGTTTAAATTAATAAAATAATACTGTTTTGTCCAAAGTCTGCTTTGTATAAGGTAAATTTAGTGGTAAAATAGGGACATTTCTGAAGATCAGAGAGCTATGTTTGTTTGAAAACAAGCAGGAATTCTGTGCTTGAGAAACAGTATGATTTCTGCTCCCTTTATAAAAGAAAAGGCATCCATCCTTTGTCATATATATGAAAGATTTTTTCTTAACATAAGTAATAGAGAAATAAGGAAAGGAAGACTGCGGGAGGAATGTTTATAGCTCTCAGTGGCTGCTAGCTACATCTTCAGCCTTTGTTCCTCCGGCAGAACTCCTTGTTTTTTGTTTTTGGTTTTTTTTTTTGTTGTTGTTCATTTTTTATTTATTTATTTGAGAGTGACAGACACAGAGAGAAAGACAGATAGAGGGAGAGAGAGAGAATGGGCGTGCCAGGGCTTCCAGCCACTGCAAACGAACTCCAGACGCGTGCGCCCCCTTGTGCATCTGGCTAACGTGGGACCTGGGGAACCGAGCCTCGAACCGGGGTCCTTAGGCTTCACAGGCAAGCACTTAACCGCTAAGCCATCTCTCCAGCCCTCCTTGGTTTTTATATTGTTATTATGTGCAGTTGTGTGCGTGTGTGTGTGTGTGTGTGTGTGTGTGTGTGTGTGTGCGTGCATGTGCCAGGGTCTCCTCCAGCTGCAAACAAATGTCAGACACCTGCACCACTTTTTGTCTGGTGTTATGTGGATATTGGGGAGTAGAAGCTGGTCTGGAAGGCTTTGCAAGCACATGCCTTTAGTTGCCCAGTTCCCTTCCCAGGCCCTCTGGCAAACACTCATAGATTTCACTCATGTCTGCAGCAATGCTGAGAAGGTGCAACTGTCTTAACCTATGAATCAATTATAATTATTTTGCACCAGTATCAGATAATATTCTATTTCTCTGTTCTCAGATCTGGGTCACCATCACATGACTATAACTTTATGGTTCTGGCCAGAACATAAGGTCTTCAAAGAGAGGAGACTTTTCTGGAATATATTTTAGCCTCTATTGCTTATGCTTTACCGGGGTGCTAAAGAATCAAACCCAGGAAAAGCAGGCAAACATTTTTAGCACTGGGCCATCTCTCCAGCCTTTTCTTTCTTTCTTCCTTCCTTTCTTTCTTTCTTTCTTTCTTTCTTTCTTTCTTTCTTTCTTTCTTTCTTTCTTTCTTTCTTTCTTTCTTCCCTTGTTTCTTTCTTTCTTTCTTTCTTTCTTTATTTATTTATTTTTTATTTATTTGTGAGAGGGGCAAAAAGATACAGAGAGAGAGGGAGGGAGAGAGAGAAAAAAAATGGGTGTGCCAGACCTCCAAACACTAAACATTAACTTCAGATGTGGTGTGCCACCTTGTGCATCTGGCTTTACATAAGTACTAGGAAATTGAACCTGGCTCCTTTGGCTTTGCCAGCAAGAACCTTAACTGCTAAGTCATCTCTCCAGCCCCTCAAAATATATTTTTTGTTATGTCAGTTGTTTCTTTGGGGCAAAAGACACCCATGAAAGGTGCCTCTTGTTCCTTCTTCTAGTGACCTTTCTTTTTGCTGTCACTTTCCTGCCCCTACTTCCTCGCAGTTCTTTCTGTAAGTAATTAAAGTCTCAAATGAGAACATTGCACTTCAAGCTTTTGGATTCCTTGTTTCTGATTCTTTGTTTGAACTGTAAAGATGGTGCATGTTTATATTTTTAAAGGAAGACACATCACATTCACTTATAGAATATTACGGTTTCTCTTTCCCAGAGGTCTTTAATACCAAATGAAAAGGGAAGATGTCCTGCCCACTGCTCTCAGCTCAGCAGGTGGCCTGAGGTGGAGACATCACAGCAGCAGCCACACTTCTTGCTGAGAACAGCTGGGAAACGAAGGCCATTCCCACAGATTTGATTAACTGAAAATTTAGAGTTTCCATTTCACTGAATTTATGGAAGGTTCTTTCCTTTTCCTGCATTTACAATGTGTTTTCCCCCGCCGAATACTTATAATGTAATTCTTTAGAAGAAGCAACAGCATGAAACTTCTTTGAAACATCTTCAAATCTCAACCTTAATGCCATCATTTTCTCCTCTGAGATGGAGAGGTTGTAATTCAGGTTTTACAGGGTCCATCCTTATTGGAGAAGACAGTATGGGCCAACTTCTCATTAAAATGATATGTGTTCCACCTTGCACATGCCTTTAAAGGATTGACAATCGACATTGACTCTAACAATGATTTATGGTTCCCATAAGTTTTAAGACCAAATGAAGGAAGCCAAGAAGAGATTCACAGCACATATTTGGTCAATGATGGGGCGGGTCATTCTACCAGGAGTGAGGAAGCCCTCAATGTTTTCCCTACTTTCCTTTGTGGAAGGTAACATGTTTGTTGTTGTTGTTTAAACCAATTAAAATATGGGATTTCTGTTACAGCCAATAATCTCCAGATACATAATATAGTATTCTAAATTACAAGTAGCAGAATTCAGCTCTGTGGTGGTTTGAGCCAGATGTCCCCCATAAAGTCATGTATTCTGAATGCTTGATCCCCAGCTGATGGCAATTCAGGAGGCGGAGCTTCCTGGAGGAGGTGTGTTGCTGAGGGTGGACCTAGAGGTTTCTCAGCCCCTAGCTTGCCAAAGTTAATCAGCTCACTCTCTTGCTGCTGTTGCCAGTTGCTGTGGCAAAGGTGATATCCACCCTCTGCTCATGCCAAATTTTCCCCTGCCATCATGGAGCTTGAGGCTCTAAGCTTAAAATAAACCCTTTCCTCCCACTGGCTGCTTTTGGTCAGGTGCTATGTGCCAGCAACACAAAGTAACTACAAGCTCTAAACTACTTAGCAAAAGGAAGTAAGGGCTCAATAGAACTGATTACAGTTTGAGAGATCAGGCTGAGAAGCTAATAGAAATCCAGAAAATGACAGTAGCATGTCTGCTGTGAGTTGTCATCTTAATGAAATGCCCCCTCCTCATTCTTGGTTCCTTCGTTCAATATTGAATATCCAACTGGATGAGCTAAGGTCCCAGATGTACCATGCAGGTATATAAGAGCAGGAAAGAGGGGACAAATATGACTAACGAGCAGCCTCACTCCCAAAGTTTCTAAGGAATGCAAACTCCTAAAGATGGTAGTGTCATTAGGAGACATTAGGATGAATGTTCATTAAATGGAACTGACAAATGATCTAGCAAAGGAGTGTGCAGGCTTTGAAGTCAGACAGATTCATTTACTACATATGTGACCTCAGACAAATTACTTCCTCTCTATCTCTCTAAGTTTCAGCTCTCAAATCTATGACACGATAATGAACAGAGTGATGAAAATGATTTTCTGCTCTGTAGAATTCCTCCAAAGATCAAATGAAATAATGCATTAAAAAGAAAACCCTTGGCCCATGAGCCACCACAAAGCAGTTAAAATCATGGTCCGTGTTTTCCTTTTCTGACGGAGATGGGCTAGACCTGTTGAGACCAGTGTTTTCTTCATCATAGATGGCTCTTGTAAAAGCTGTGACTTCCATAGATTGTCCTGGAGGACACTGGAGCAAAAATCCACAAGGAACCCTTTAACTGCCTTCATCCCAGTATTAGATGTAAGAAAAATAATCCCATCATGCTTTGAAGTCAAGAACTAAACACCATCTGAGTGTACATCACCCCGGGTGAAGGGGTTTCTCTGTGTTGCTCTCAGGGAAGACTAAAGTCCTGCCAGTGGGTCTGGGCCACATCTGGTACTTCACAGCCAATAACATTCTGTGACATTGTGGCTCTGTTGCAGTCAGGTTCGCATTGCTGGTAGAAATCACCCATCCAAGCGCAGCTTGTGGGAAAACAAAAGGTTTATTTTGGCCTACAGGCTCCAGAGGGGAAGCTCCATAATGGAGGGGAAAACGATGGCATGAGCAGAGGGTGGACATCGCCCCCTGGCCCACGTAAGGTGGACAATAACTAGCTACAAGAGAGTATGCCAAACACTGGCATGAGGAAACTGGCTATAACACCCATAAGCCTGCTCCCAACAATACACCACCTCCAGGAGGCGTTAATTCCCAAACCTCTATCAGCTGGGAACTTAGCATTCAGAACACCTAAGTTTATGGGGGACACCTGAATCAAACCACCACAGGCTCTTAATTCCCTTGGGATGGTCTTGGTGACTCAGCACTGTGGGCTTCCGTGCTGGGCAGGACTCCTGGCCTTGCTCTGGCACATAGACTGTTCAGAAGTGGGAGCAGAGGGCTGTTTGGTGGATCAAGCTATTCCACCTGGAATCACCTATGCTGGGCAGGTGAGGACATCACTACATGAGTGTTGGCTCTACCCAAACCGACGCATAGCACTGCACAAGCATTTGTTTGCTAAATACATACATTTTCTCTAAGTTTGCTTTTCCTATGTGTTTTAAAATTTTTATGAGGTTATTACAAATGGGGGGTTATAAAGTTATGCTTATATAATACTTTTAGCGGTGGCATGCTCTCCACGTTCCTGTGCACATAGACTTGTTTTATTTCTTGTTGAGGAACAGTCTTGCTGTGTACCCCAGCCTGACCTTGAACTCCTAGTCCTCCTGTCTCATCCAACTTGATGTTGGGGTTACATGTGCATACCACGACACCCACCTAGATAGCTCTACATTCTTACAAACACATTTAACTACAGAGCCTTCTGAAGTCCAGAATTTATTCAGCCATGTGGAAATGTAGAGTTGTCAAGCTTTCACCATTCTGCCTGAGTTTGCACAGCAAATGACTTAGTAACTGACAGTACTTATGACTGTTCTATATTTTCTTATAGTAGTTTGGTGAGCGTGCCTCTTCTCTTAACACACAGCCCTGCTTGGCTACATGTCTGTGAGCATTTGCAATGTAATCTCCAGAAGGTTGAAATCAGCAGAGATTACATTCAGCAATTAGACAAAGCCTTATTTACCTATTGTCTCCTTTCCTCTGAAGGACACACCATTCATCTCTGCTGAAGCTGTCTGGTGGCATTATGTTGAAGGCCAAGAATGGCTGTTTATTGGTTTGAAAAGACACATGGCAGCTGGTGTCTAGTTTAGTACCAACCAAACCATCAGCCTTAAGGAATTGCTCTTGACATTAACTGATTTAATAGCAGGGATCGCCTTTTATGTCTCAAATTGAAAAACAAAGAACCAAAATTGTCCCACAGTGACTGATTAAAACCACCACTACCTTGAGCATCCCTGCTCCCTGTTGTACATGAGGATGCTGCGTGTCCTGGGATTCGGTGTGGCACACCAGACATACTAGGTGATGGCAGGTAGTTGGGAGATGAGGCAGTCCTGAGTTAGGTAATTCTACAGAAAAACACGCTAGAGAGAACAGTTTCAAGAAGGAAAGACCCAGTTTGGCTTATGTTTCAGAAATTCCAGCTGATTGGTCCTCTGTAGTTAGGACAGAACACGTGGTAGAGGAGACTCTTCACCTCATGGTAGCCCAGAAGCAGAGACAGAGGGGGAGAGAGAGAGGGATAGAAAGAGAGAGAGAGAGAGAGAGAGAGGCCTGGGAGGTAGTATGGCTTTGAAAAGCCTGCCCCTATGCGCTAATTTCTCTAGCTTGACCTCTCTTTTCAAAGGCTCCTTTGACTTCCAAACTATACCACTTGCTGAGAAGCAGGCACTCAACATGTGAACTTGTGGGGCACATTTCATATTCCATTCATAATACATACTTTTCATAGAATTGTAGAGCAACTCTACCTATGAGGAAAGATGCCCTGCAAATTCTGTGGAAACTTGTTCAGAAACTCAGCTCAGCCTCCAGTGAGGCCTGGCTTGTCATACCACCTTTCTAAACACTGCCACATTTTCCTGTGTGAGTCAGTTTTCCCTCTCTGTGACAAAGCACTGAAGAAAATCACCTTGAAGGAGGAAAGATGTACTGAGGTTCATAGATACACTCCCTTGTTCTTTGATCCCATTACTATGGGCCTGTGTTGAGGTACAATATCATGAAGAAGTGAAACAAGGTTCATGTAGCCTATGAAGCAGAGAGAGAGAAATGGGGTGGGGTGGGGGATGGGGAGCAGGCTGCCAATCTAGCCTAAAGAGCATACCCCCAGTGACCTACCTTTCCACACTAGATTCCTGTTGGGAGCTATGAACCAAACCTCAGCCATATTAACAGAAACCTCCATATAGCAAGTTAAGTTTCTACTTCCTCACCTAATATTCAACTACCAGAAACAATGGGATCATACACCTGGCTAAACACTCTCTCCCATCCTGCCGGTAGTTGATGAAGAAATTAAGGCATTGCGGTTTAACCAGTAACTCTGTGATCTTTGCCCTAACCACGTCCCCTTCCCCCTAAAACTCCTTGCCCTGACGATGTCCCCTTCCTCCTACAACTCCTTGCCCTGACAATGTCCCTTTCCCCCTACAATCCTATATAAACCTACGTGGAAAAAATAAAATCTCAAGGCCTTGACAAACACCTAGCATGGTCTCCTTCTTGTGTCTGTTTGCCTTTTTCCACTCAGGTTACCTTCTCCCCGAGGCCTTGTTCAACTCCCCACTGGCCGGGACAGATTCCCCCAACTCTTAAAGTTTCTACCACCTCCCCAGAGAACCACCAACTGGGCACCAGTAAGGGACACTGAGACAATATTTCTCCTAAAGTTTCACCTTCTCCTTACCTATCATTCTCAAGCATCCAATTCAATGCAACCTTCTTCAAGAAGGAAAGTTCGGGGCTGGATGGCTCAGCAGTTGAGGAGCTTGTCTGTAAAGCCTGACGACCAGAGTCCAATTCCCACATAAAGCCAGATACACAAAGTGGTGCATGCATCTGGGGTCTGCTGGGTGTGGCTAGAGTCCCTGGTGTGCTCATTATCTCTGTAGCAAGCTGCATACACCTTTAATGCTAGCACACAGGAGGCAGAGGGAGGAGGATCATAGGGCAAGACCCAACCTCAAGAAAGAGAAACACAAAAAGAAGCCAAGTTAAAGTCTCTTCCGCCCAGCACACTTTTCTCCTTCTATTTGCATTTGCCCTTCTCTGAATCCTAACAGTTCGGTGTTGTCTGCCATTGGCACTCTGCTCCATACTGTTTTGGTCTGTAAATGAAGTCTTGTTGTTTCTTGAGGTTCTGGGATCAGAAAGTCATGAGGATATCTGGACTCTGGTGGAGACCACATGTTACTGAGGATGCTACTGTGCTTCAGGGCTCCCTGGTTAGCCATGGCTTACTGTGACCATGAGCAGAAGTCAGTTTAGAGATTCTAGAGACAGTTTCCAGAAAATATCCATCACCACCACACCATGAACTCTGTTTGGTTCAAAGTAATTAAACTTTTCAGGTGTGCATTCCATAAGCATCAGGATGCTGTGACTACTGCACTCATCTGGTGAACATCTCGAGATGGAATATGCATTCTGATATCAGATGGTTTCCAGGTTCAGTTTTGCAGTAGAAACTCACTGCCCTCTTTGAAGATATATGGTGGATGTGATGGACCAGCACAAACCAGACTAAATCTCACTGTCTACATAATCATTGTCAGTTCCAATGAAGCAAATGAATTTACTCTCTCACGATTTTTGACTACAGAATCTGTTCCTGTTAGATTATGAATGTTTTATTAGTAAACATACTCTGAGATGAATGGAACTGAACCAGGATCTGATAAGACTATCCTTCCTCCTAATATGATATCTAGCACCATCTCATGATTAGTCATTTTCCATGTGGATAAGACATGTCTTGGGCTGGAGAGATTGCTAACAGTTAAAGTGCCTGACTGCAAAGCCTACGGACCCAGGTTTGATTCTCTGGTACCAATGTAAAGCCAGAAGCATAAAGTGGTGCATGCATCAGGAGTTTATTTGCAGCAGCTAGAGGCCCTGACGTGCCCATTCTCTCTCTCTTTTTTCTTCTTGCAAATAAATAAATACATACATATAAATCTTAAACAAGGAAAATACCAGTGTTATTCATGGTGGTGAACACCTTTAACCCCAAAACTAAGGAGACAGAAGCAGAAGGATCACTGTGAATTTTGAGGCCAGCCTGAGAATACATAGTGAATCCCAATTCAGCCTGGGCTAGAGTGGGACCATACCTCAGAACAACAAAAAAAAAAAAAAAAAAAAATGTAGGACAGGAGAGATGGCTTAGTGATTAAGGTGCTTGCTTAAAGCCTAAGAATGCAGTTTTGATCCCCCAGTACCCGTGTAAGCCAGATGCACAAGGTGGCACATGCCCCTGGTGTTCATTTGCTGTGGCTAGAGGCCCTGACATGACCTTTCTCTCCATCTGCCACTTTCTGACTCTCTCTCCCCCCCTCTCTCTCTCAAATAAATAAATAAAAAATATTAATTTTTTTTAAAGTCAGATGTCAATTTCACTGGAGTCTGTGACAGACATGACTAGATATAGGAAAGCAGTGTGGTGGTGGGGGGGGGCTTAGGGATGGCTTCAGGCCTCTGTGGCTGGCAGGCATGTTTATGAGAAAGAACACAGTGCCCAAGAAAAATGAAGACTGTGGATCTTATTAGCCTGCCCCACATTTATTAGTGGAGAAAAGGGTTTTTAACCCATGCAAATGAGTAAGAGCTGAATTGCTGACAAACCCATAACTAGATAATGTCTTACTTATTATAATGTAAAGTGCTACACAGAGCGCCAGTCTGTGGTCCCTTCTTTACTCAGTCACCCCTGGCTCCTTCTCTGGAGTATGCTGGTTGGATTCCTCAAGTATTGTGCTTAAAGAATAAATGTCTTGGGTCTGAGCTGCCAAGCAACATACAGTATGGTTTTTGGCCCATGCACAGGATGGGGTGAGAACAGAAAATGGTAGGAAGGGCTGCCCAGGAGGACACTGTGATATGGAAGTCATTTAGAAGTCATTAACTCCACTACAGAAAGGGCCAAGGTTATCACACTGAAACATTCTGTAGACTATCAAGGTGAAAGGGGAAATACTATTGTTCATTTTAGTGACCTGTGGTATTTCACTAAATGATTTTCATCACTGAGAATTATTATTTTGTATGTAAAAAATACAATGGTCTTTTAAGCCCTGCTGAAGATTAGTTGAATGTTTTTAAAAATATTTTATTGAGAATTTTAATACACGAAGTAATTATAATTTGATAATATTATAATCCTATTACCCCTCATTGTCACCTTTCCCCCAGCCATACTGCATTGAGAGCTCTCCTCTTTCCAAGTAGTCTTTTTTTCTGTTTTGCTGTCTCATTCTTTTTGGCTTCCTTTAAGTTCTGTCAGAATGTCAATTGGCTCAAAACTGTGCCTGTTTTCTGGGAATAACAACAAACTTCATGAATGCCCTCAGTTAGTTCATGTCCAGATAGGAGTGCCCCAAAATATCATTTCCCACCCTGAGCCTCTTACATTCTTTCCACCCAACTTCCTTAATGTTCTCTGAGTCCTAAGGGTATGGTAGAGATGTCTCATGTAGTGTTGAGATCTCAATGGCCTCTTGTTAGCTTGGCTGAAGATTGAGTCTCCTTGGTGCCATCTTCTCTACTGTGAGGTTCTCCACTTACTAGTGAGAGCAGAACTACCACTACCTCTGCAATATTGCCCAGCTTTCAGGTGTAATAGAGATGACCCATCCTGGGTTCAGTGCTGGGGTTTCTCTTCTCTCTCATCCTGATGAGGATTGGGTCACCCCAGTATTCACTGTCATCTATAAAGATCTGATGCTAACCTGAGCTGGGATGTTTATTAGTTGGGAGATCTTTGGTTACTGCTTTAATCTTGTTTCTTGTTATAGCTCTATTTAAATCCTGTGTCTCTTCTTAGTTTAACTTTGATAGATCATATATGTCAAGAAATTCATCCATTTCTTCTAAATTTTCCTCATTGGTAGAATACAGTTGTTTTTATGTATGTCTTAATGATTCTCTTGATTTCATTGATATCTGTTGTAGTATCTCCTTTTTCATCTCTTATTAGTTAGGGTCTCATCTCTCTTTCATTTGGTTAATTTGAGTGGAGTTTGTCAATCTTGCTTATCTTTTTGAGGGATCAACTTTGTGTTTCATCATTATTTAAAATTTTTCTTTATATTTCATTGCTTTCTGTCCTGATTTTGAATATTTCTTTCTGTTACTTGGGGGTTTGGTTTGTTCTACTTTTTCCAAGATTTATTACCTCTGTGCAATAATTGGGTTTTTTTTTAATGTATTTTTGTAATTAATTTTGTTTGAATCAAATGCCAACCATAAGCTCATGTGGTTTGTATACTTGGTCCTCAGCTGATGGCAATTTGGGAGGTGAAGCCTTGCTGGAGGAGGTGTGTTGTTGGGAAAGGGCTTAGGGGTGGCACAGTCATCCCCCCCTTGCCAGAGTTTGGCTCACACTCCTGCTTCTATGTTCTACCTGCTGCGGCTCTGCTCATGCCATGCTTTCCCCTGCCATCATGGAGCTTCTCCTCAACGCTATAAACCAAAATAAACTCATTCCTCCCATGAGCCACTTTTACTCAGGGGCTTTTTCCCAGCAAGGAGAAGGTAAATATAACAGAAAATTGGTACCAAATAAGTGAGGTCGTTGCTGCTAGAAACATGAGTGTGGCTTTGAGGCTTTTGGAACTGATTTTCAGGAGGAATGCAGAAGGATTTGAAACCTTCTTCTAAGACACTCCTTGCAGTGCTGGAGGCAGAGATTTGTGAACTATACTAGTCAGAGTTTAAAAACCTAAAGGCAGAAAGATGGTTGGCTTATGAGGGGAAGATTGGGCTAGAAGTGGTTTGTGTGAGAGGCTTCCTACATTCTGCCTATTTTGTGAGAACTTGTACAGGATTTAATTAAAAAGAAATGGATGGGAATGAGAAGAAGGATAGGGCACAGAAATAAATGAAATATTTTTGGGTGAAGACAGTGCCTGTTCAGATGCAGTTGTTTGAGAGAGTATCAGCATTGAAATTAGGCCACCTGCTCTGCACTGGGACAGCAGGAAAAATGCTGACTTTTTTGCAAGCAAGGGGCTTGAATGCTGAAGGAGTGTTTTGGTCTTCAAAGTTTGCTTTATTCCCTGCTGGATTAACAAATTTGGTAGACAACCTGATATTATAGGAGTATAACAAATGCAATAGAGAGAGGGTCATTGTATTTGCAATGCAGGCTGTTTTTGTCTCATGGCCACTGGGTGAGATAAAGCAGGTTGTTGGAGTTGGAGTCCCTGCTGGACATAGGTTGTAAGAGGAAGAGTTCTAATTGGAATCCAAGTTCTGGAACCTAGCACCTGGTCCAAATTTTGTCCTAGTCAAGATGGAAGGTTTCAGGTGCTGAGTGGTAAAGGGGAGGGGATTTTTGGATGGATCTGGCTCCTTTAACTTATATATTTGTCCCGAAGACTAATTTAATGCTCTTTAAATCATATTAATTGAATTTTTGTTTTCCTTAAATTAATTCTTATCTTTCTTTTACATTTTCTTCAATGCCATTACCATACTTCTACAAAATCTTTTTTAAACATACTGCATAAAATATCAAAATGTATTTTTTTAAGAAAATCTACTACATAAAAGAAATTATCAGATTTGATATCATTTTGGGGTTTTTCTAAAGCATCTGTCTAGGGGGGAAAAAAAAAAAACATTTTTACTGGTTTGAATTTTTGTGTGCATGAGAGATTACCGTTAATGGCATGTGAAGGCAGGCATCTCACCAGAGGTGAGGAAGAACATTTCTAAATTAGATTAGGGTCATTGCAGCCTGTGTCTACTCTAATTCCCTGAGAGACACAATGTCCAATTAACACTGAGAAGCTTGACAAACAGACAGAAGCTTTATTCCCCAGGGTAAGTAATGCCTTTACAAGGCAGCTCCTCAGCCTTTGTGCCATGCCCACTGTGATTCAGGTTCCCACTGGGTTCAAGTGGGTCTGCCCTATTGAGATCCAGCTTCCCCTGGACTATAGGGGATCTGTTCTGCCAGGGTGGGTCTTTGGGGGAAGTGTGTATCATTGTCCAGGCCCACTCATTCAACAGCTATTGAGTTAGGTCTGTATTATTAATGAGCTTAATATGCATTCCTACTACCCATAGACTGTTGTTAATTCACTCATCAAAAAGCCCCCACTGCACTGTGAACACTGGAGGACAAGCACTGTCCTTTATCACAGTGGCATTTCACACATCAGTGTTTAAATAAATATGGAGTGAACTGTTGACTCTCCATTTTATTGCTTGCTAACTATGTAATCCTAAATGGTCACCTGGTCTTCCTATGCCTCAGTTTCTTCATAACATAACTAGTAATATAATTAATATTGGGCTTTGCACAGTATTCAAAGAAAATAAATGGTGCAAACTATTTATTAACATGTCTGGGCCCTGGAAGGAGACATTGCCAACTTCAATTTTAAAACCATTCCACCTTCCGATAGATGTTGAATATGACTGCAGCATGTCTCAGAAATGTGTTTATAGAAAAAAAGAGCCTTCTTCCAGATCCACATGGGAAGTCTTGACACAATAAACAGTCTAGGGATGAGCATAAGACTCTATCACAGTTACTTAGATGAAAGAATGACTCAAGAGGACAAATAAAGTCCACTTTGACATACGTGGACATTTTTTTAATAAGCCATGGTCTTTATCTTTCTTCTTTGATGAGAAAGCTGAAATTGCTACAGAGCAGACAGCCCAAGGGACATGACATCTTTGAGTTGCAATGTTAACCAATCCTGAAATTGTCTCCCTGCAGACTTTTCAACATGTGAGAATAATTAAATATCCTTATTGTTAAGCCACTATAATTTACTATTTTGCTGTATGAAAGGGAGGAAAGCCCATGTAATAATATAGTCAACAAATGCCATTTATTTTAATTACTATTAATGGTTTCAGCCAATATGCACCAGTAACAAGGAATTAGCCTCTTGCCCCAAATTATGCTCTTCTCTGAAAAAGTAGGAATTTTATAATCCTAGGCTTTTCTTGTCTATTTAAAAATCAGACAAAGGAGTCTACCAAGGGTCTATGGTAGCACATGTTTCCTCACTACATCTCTGAAACTCCAGGGAAATTGCACAAGCAATGATGAAATTGTCTCATAAAGTTGTTCAATCTGTAACTGATTTGAGAGAATCCTGAAAGTTGAAGCCAATGCCCTGGGTCAAGTGCAGTTCATAGAAGTTGACTCTGATCAAGTCAAACCAATTCAACAAACTCTTCTCGGTCTGCCCTTGCTGCCTCTAGCTGCCGGGAGTGAGTTTTTACCTGTTTCAGGAAGATTATCTCCAAATGCTCATAGCTTTCTTGAGAGTTATTTACATCTATGGATTTCAACATTCCAAGAGTATCAGTTTCAGATTTCTACAGTTATTCCAACATGTGCACATCACACTGAGACTATTTACTTTTCCTGAAGTCCTCAGCAAAGTGTACCAAAGAGTCCAGTGTGAATGAAATCTTGGCATTACTATTTTATATATAGGATGTACTCATAATGACACATGGCAAAAGGTGAAGGAATGTATATTCTCATTGTTAAAGCTTTAGGATAAAAATGGTGCCCCCTACCTCATTCATGCCCTAAAGATTAGCCACTTCCAACAAAAAAATAAAAATAAAAATAGGCTCAAAATTGAAGAGTAAGGTAATTTGTGGAGGGTTTTAAGAGCTGTGCCTTGGAGGATGGTGCAGTTACCTTCATGTGACTGTGACAAAACACCCAACTAGCAGCAGTGTGTGGAAGTAAAGGGTTTATTTCAGATCACAGACTTAGGGGCAAGTTTTTGATGGTGGGGAAAGCATGGTAGAACAGAGGCTGGACATCACACCTTGTCATAGCAGGTTGGAGGAAGCAGCAAGACTGAGCTGCTCTGGCAAGGGGTACTTGGGCTATAACACCCCAAGGGGCATACCTGCTCCAAGGTTCTACTTCCTAAATTTCCACCAGCTGGGGCTGAATATGAGGCTTAATGACAAACACATGGGGAGCACTTCACATACCACAGAGGGATACAACCAGCCCAAGGAAGCTTCCTTCCTTCCTTCCTTCCCTTCCTTCCCTTCCTTCCTTCCTTCCTTCCTTCCTTCCTTCCCTCCCTCCCTCCCTCCCTTCCCTTCCCTTCCTTCCTTCTCTTCCTTCCTTCCAGCCTTCCTTCCATCCTTCCTTCCTTCCTTCCTTCCTTCCTTCCTTCCTTCCTTCCTTCCTTCCTTCCTTCCTTCCTTCCCTTCCTTCCTTCCTTCCCTTCCATCCTTCCTTCCTTCCTTCCCTTCCATCCTTCCTTCCTTCCTTCCCTTCCTTCCTTTCTTCTTTCCTTCCTTTCTTCCATTTTGTTCTTTGTCTTTCCTCCTTCCTTCCATTTTCCTCTACTTCCCCTTCCTCCTCTCCTCTGCTGAGGATCACATACAGGATCTCACATGTGTCAGGGTCCACTGAGCAGCAGGCCCAACCTTCCAGAGCAACTTTTTTTTTTCAAGGTAGCTCAGGCTTACCTGTAATTCACTATGTAGTTTCAAGGTGATCTTGAACTCACTGCGACCCTCCTACCTCTGCCTCCTGAGTTCTGGGATTAAAGGCATGCGCCACCACGCCTGGCTCAGAGCAACTTTGTATGGAAGGCTAAACCACCTCTGTCTTACTCTCCTTTTCTTTGACCTTGCATTGAACCCTCTGTTGATCAAATCCAATAAGAATTCAGAGAACACATAAGAGCTTTGTAAACAGCGATGACTGGCCTGGTCATTTTGTTCACTGAGTCCTAAGAAAGGATTCCAATGAAATCATAATATCTAAATATCTTGATGAGTGTAAAATAAGAAATACATAAAACGCTTCTATGCAGGCCTGATTTTCTTCCAGCTAATTAAGTTGGTGAAGTTCTCTCTGGTACCTCCACCCAGTGACTGAGTAGGTAGGCCTGTTGATGCCTTTTATAAACAAGAAATTGTACCTCAAAGTTAGAGGAGTAAGAAAGGTCTTTTCATTTTTTGGATAATACAATAAAACTTAAAAAGTAAGGGCTGGAGAGATGGATCAGTGGTTAAGGCACTTACCCACAAAGCCTAAGGACCAGGATTCAATTCCCCAGTACCCATAAAGCCAGATGGAAAAAGGAGTACATGCATCTGGAGTTTATTTTCAGTGGCTGAAAGTCCTGACAAGACCATTCTCATTCCTCTCTCTCTCTCTCTCTCTCTCTCTCTCTCTCTCTCTCTCTCTCTCTCTCTCCCTTTCCTCTCTTTCTTTCTGTCTTGCTCTGTTTGCAGATAAACAATTTTTTTAAACATAGAAAAAAGTTAAAAATAAAAATCCATAGTGAATGGAAGCCTTGATGTGAACTCCATTGGAGTTATCCTGGCATACAGAGAAGAGAAGAGAAGAGTTATGGAGAGGTCTACCTTAGACTCAAAACATGGTTCCTGTGAGAAGAAAGGTCCTCGAAGATGCATATAGCTTTTAGCTTTCTACCAGGAGTACAGGAAGATTCCTGTGTCTCTGAATCCCATCTTTTACACTGAGAAGGCTTAAGAGACATTTTTCTACCATGTTACTTTGGCCAAAGAATCTTTAGTGATTCCCATTTGAAATCAGGAAGTTTTACTATCTCTGTTGTGCTCAATACATAAGCAAGTTAAGGTACTCTTTTTCCTTCCTTAAATAAATTAAAACATCTGGTGGTGATCATAGTGTCTGTTTATCTGGCACCCAAAGTTTGCACACCACAGTATTCAAAAGAAGTGTGAGAGAAATGATGACTCAATCATGTTCCAGTAGTCGGTCTGAGACTGACCTGCACTCTTCATATGCCGGAGGGAGGTCCTCTCCAGGTGGACATGTTTCTAAACATATAACTCCATTCCTTTTGTCTCTGCAATCCAATTAAACATGAGCAAACCCAACCACTACCAGAAATAACTATAGAGAATTGGGTCAGTGCACCTCTGTGGCAATTTCTTCCGATGCAATTAGAGGGTCGGTCCAATTATTTTCTGTGATTTGAAGGATGAAAAACATCTATGCTTCAACCTTATCACTTAACAGGCTCCAGGCTAAGCCTGTGTAATATAATGTTGCTAACATGCACCAAGGGTACATCTCTTTGTGATCTGGGACAGGAAATCCTATTCTTTGTGGGTGAGCATTCTCTGCACACACAGAAAAATCCACCACAACAGGAACATCTTATTAAAAATGTCATGTGTGGGGCTGGAGAGATGGCTTAGCAGTTAAGGCACTTGCCTGCGAATCCAAAGGACCTCGGTTCAATTCCCCAGTACCCACATAAGCCAGATGCACAAGGTGGTGCATGCATCTGGAGTTCATTTGAAGTGGCTGGAATCCCTGGTGTGCCCATTTGCTCACTCTCTTTCTCTCTCTCTCTCACCTTGCCTTTTTCCCTCTCTCAAATAAATAAATAAAAATAAAAATTTTTAGAAGATGTCATATGTGGGGGCTGGAGAGATGGCTTAGTGGTTAAGCACATGCCTGTGAAGCCTAAGGACCCTAGTTAAAGATTTGATTTCCCAGGACCCACGTAAGCCAGATGCACAAGGTGGCACATGCATATGGTTCATGTGCAGTGGCTAGAGGCTTTGGCATACCCATTCTCTCTCTCTCTCCCTGTCCCTCTTTCTCTGTCATTCTCAAATAAACAAATAAAAATAAACAAAAAAAATTTAATGTCATGTGTGGTTGTTTTATAGTCAGATATTTCTCAAATCCTCCCATTTGGGTTCCTCTGACCCAATTATAGCCCTTTTGATAGTAGGTACTTTTTTTTTTCAGACATATTCCTATATGTTGACACAGTGCTACTCCTGATTTCCATGAACACAGGGTGATAACACAAACTCACATCCATCATTTTTCACTTAGTCATAGTTTATGAATGCTTTCCACAGGTACAAATACTTCTACTCAGTTTGCTTTTTCCTAACAACTGCACAGAGTTCCTTCATTTCATTCCTTTCTGATGAGGATTAGAGAAAGTTACTGGAGAAAAAAATGGGCACATCTTTTTGTTTCAGTCGTTTGCCTAAAGAAAAGGGATTGAGAACTGTTTCAAAGAAGAGTAGACTATCAAATAGAAAATGGAAATCATAAGGAGTGCAGAAGCATTGGAGGAATGAATTCTGTGAGTCCTGAGGTTGTTTGCTTAAAGTAGAAAGGTAAAAGATGAATGACACTGAAGAGTCAACAATGGGCATGTTGCATGTCATGTCTTATCTGGAGCTCAGGAACAGTCAGCTAAGCACCATGTCTCTGCAAACATGCTGATGCTGTCACTTAAATGAATGTAGTGGGATCACATTGAAACCCAGGGATGACTGTAGATACCCAGGGACGACTGTAGATTCTCTCATGTTCAGACATACTGTGCGGACTTGGGTTTCCCAAAGCAGAATTGAATATAGGAAAATCCTTTCTGTTACAAGATCTTCCGCTAAGACAGCTGCTTGATTTCCCTGATATTACCTTTATTAATAACGTTAATAACAGGAGCTAGGAGATATAGCTCAGTGGATAAAGTGTTTGCCAAGTTCAGATCCCCAGAATCCAGGTAGTGTTAAATGGGATGCTGTAATGAGCATCTGTAACCCCAGAGCATCTAAAATGAGAAAAGAGGTGGAGACAGGAGAATAGCCTGGAAGCTTGGCGGCCAGCTAGCCTGGTGAACGCAGCCATGAATGAGAGAGCCTCCCTCAATAAGGGGGAAAGCTAGGACTAACACTTGAAGTTGCCCTCTGACCTCCATGCATGTTGTAGCATGTACACAGCTGCCCTCACACACATGAACACACACAGTGCTCATAATAGTTAAATTCACTGTGGTGGTTTGATTGCTAATGGTACCATAGCCTCAGGTATTTCTTTTTTTTTAATATTTTTTGTTCATTATTTATTTATTTACTTGAGAGTGACAGACATAGAGAGAAAGACAGATAGAGGGAGAGAGAGAGAATGGGTGAGCCAGGACTTCCAGCCACTGCAAACGAACTCCAGACGCGTGCACCCCCTTGTGCATCTGGCTAACGTGGGACCTGGGGAACCGAGCCTCAAACCAGGGTCCTTAGGCTTCACAGGCAAGCGCTTAACCGCTAAGCCATCTCTCCAGCCCAGCCTCAGGTATTTCTTATCAAGCTTCCTACTTAGTCTCCAGCGGGCAGATCCCTGATGGTGGAGGGGTGTTGCGGGGGCGGGGGGGGGGGATGGATCTTGAGTCCAGCCCCAGGTGTGTGTTCAGAGTCAGCCCCTACTGGCTGTTGTCTCTCTGCTGTGGGTGTGTGATGGAGTGAGCCAGCTTCCTCCTCCATGAAGAAGCTTCCCCTGGAAACTGTAAGTCTGACATAAAACCTCTCCTCCCATAAGCTGCTTCTGGTCATGGGCTTTGTCCCAGCGAGGAAACTGCAACATCCACCCCTCAGTACTCTGAACTCATCAGAAAGGCCTCGGCTCTGGAAGGCCACTTCTTTAGTATAGCTGGCATGAACAGGGAAACAGCGCCATGCACCTGATTCGGGACTGGACATTGTGGGCCAATGAGTGGAACTAGATTTCTCACAGTTGGAAATTTCTAGGCAGGCATCATGGGAGAAAGTAACATACCATAGCCATCATTTATCCAAGAAGCTTCCCATGAGGAAGTTTTAAACCTATTCAGGAATCCTCTTGTATTAGTCAGGGTTCTGTAGAGGAACAGAACCGATAGAATGAACTGTATTACAAGGGAATTTATTGGATTAGCTTACAACAGTCCAACAATAGCAGATTGTAGGCCTGAGAGGAACCTGGTGGCTGTTCAGTCCACGAGGCTGGATGCCTCAGCAGTCCCAGTCCAGCACTGACGGCCTGGAGAGATGCTGCTCTTCAGTCCACGCTGGTCTTCAGCTGCTCTTCAGTCCACACGGGTCTTGAGCAGACGCCTGCCATCGGGAGGCACATTTTACTGCTTGTGTATTTGGTCGTGGCAGATTAGAAATGGTGATGCCCAAGGAGACAGGAAGCACTGGCTACTCATGGTAATGAGTCTGCATCAGCAAGCAATTCACGAAAGCAACAGAAAAAGGAAAGATGGTGCACTTGTTGCCAGGGCTGTGGAGCCACTTAGTGTGAGAGCAAATGGTCCCAGTGGTCTCAGGCCTGGCCGGAGGGGGGAGCGGGGGGAGGGGGATTGTTGATATTTCTTTCCAATATATGTAAGAAGTCAGGAAGCTACAAAACGCAATCTTAGAAAACTTTATTGAAATATTAAGATGCAGGTAGGTGTGTGTACATGCATGTGTTCACACATGCCTGTGTGCAGTGCGTGCCTAAGTTTTCAGAAAAAAAGAACATATTAAGGTCTAACTGCATGCGGTGTGGCCTGATGTGATTCTGTGCCACACCAGTGCTTATTTGGAAGGGCAAAGGCACTTTTCATGCCCGCAGCGGTGTCCTGTTGTGTCTCCATTTCCCCAGGACTCTCTAATTGGCCTGTTATAGAAAATATTTGTGGCATTGCATAGCTTCCCCCTGTGACAACAAATAAGGCCCCTGATGCTCAGGCCAACGTGTGTGCAGCATGAGGGGCGCGGTAAGGACGCCACAGCAGAGCTGGCTCACAAAGGGACAGCTGGCTCGTGAAGAGCGGCGGGGATGCCGGGCAGTCCCATTCACCCAGACTGCCCTGCGTGTCACAGAAAGCAGCAGGGTGGGTGGAGAGGGGCATCAAGAAAACAGGGAGTGCAAACGTTTCCACGTTGTGTTTTAGGGAGCTTTGGCTTGAGAAAGCTGCTTCCAGGGTGTTAGGACTCCAGGAGAAGTTGTAAAAGACTAAAGGGACACCCCAACATCCCCCAGATGAAGCCCTCTGATCCCGCCTAGCCATCATGCCCAATGGTCTATAAAATTCACTTTACACAGAGGGGTCTATGGTGAGAAACTGAAGTGCCGAGTCACTGTGAGCCTGATGCAGCAAGACGAAAAGGGCCAACTGCCCACACCCCGGGGGCAAATGAAGGGATGAAGGACAGCACTTGCGAACATTTGAACACACAAAGTCCGCACAGAGAATCAGTGGCTATTTAGGATCATAGTTTAAACGCATGGGTAGGTTGAGGAGCTTTCTATTTGCTGAAATGAAGAGCAGCTGAGGACCGGGGAAATGAGGCAAAGACAGACGGAAGAGGAAGGAGGAAGAGGAGTGGATAGGGCTGAGGAATGTGGCCACTGAGCCTAGAATCCAAAGGTAAAAGCGAACGCAGATGAACTGGTGCTCTGGTTCCCACAGTCAGGCTATAAGGCATCCTGCCCCTTCACTGCGCTGGCGCCATTGCCAGCCCCACCACCTGCCTGCCCACAGGGAAGGAGGTGTGACCTCAGGCACCACCAGTGAGAACCTGCCCTAGCAAAGACCAAGGGCCTTCCCCATTCCTAAAAGCCTTCTCGCCACCCAAGCATTATCTTAGTTTGAAGACAAACAAACAAAAATCATCTGGTCCAATAACCAGGGAGTTCTTAGCAAAATGTTGTGCCTTGGCTTAAGAAAAGAAAGGGACAATGTAAACACGCACCAAGCCGGCTGTGGGCTCAGTTTGCAAACACTCCCACAGCTCTGAGAAGCGCAACCATATGTCAGGAGACTCAGGAACTGTACAGAGAGTGTGGTGGATCCTCAAAGGCCAGAAACAATTGCAAATTCCAGAGGTACTGTGGGATAGCCTATTCTAGACTTTCTGATGTAAGGGAAAAGCAGCTGTAGATATAGCAGTTATTCCACCTAAAACTTTTTCTCCTAACAAATCTAAACCCATTTGTTCTGGCATATATATAGGCAAATATAAATGTATATATTTGTAGAAGGAGGTATATCTTCTTTATTATGCCTATTACAAAGCATTGCCTCTTTGTTTCACAACCAAATTTTCTTTTTTAAAAAATTTATTTATTTACTTCAGAGAGAGAGAGAGAGAAAGAAAGAGACAAGTATGGGTGTGCCAGAGTCTCTTGCCACTGCAAACAAACTCCAGACACATGTGCCACTCTGTACATTTGGCTTTACATGGGTACTGTGGAAATTAAAACAGCTAGCAGGCTTTACAAACAAGCCCCTTGAATTGCGTAAGCCATCTCCTCAACCCTAAATACCAAATGTCCTACCTTCCAGTGCACTAACTCACGGTGTGACAAGTCTGCCTTTGATACTTTGTCTTCTCAGCCTGGGTGTGGTGACGCACCCCCCACAGCCTGATAAATAAAAATAAATAAATAAATAATATTTTAAAACATAAAAATGGAATACAAATGACAATTTAAAAAAAATCTCTCTCTTTCTTAGTCTAAATTATCATTCAATATTTCAGATACAATGTGTTATAATGGAAACACTCTTACTATTCATTTTGACTCTCATTTTCCTTGGATCATCTTGAGAAGAAAATGTAAGGAATAAATTTCATGAAATCTTGGAAATTTTGTGAAGCCAATCCCTTGCTTATTTCCTTTCTTTTCATATTACCAGCATTGGAGTTCCCCACCGTGACTTCTTAGACTCGAGTTTATACTTACATTAGCCTAAGGAAACATACTGCTCATTTCTATCCCTGGTATGATTTTTACCTCATCCCTCTGTTTTTGAGATTAGGCCCTTCTTTCTCTATGAATTATTTGTTACAAGTGAAGCATAAAGCCATCATTCCCTAGTCACATCCTTCAGTACTGTAAGGCCTGGAGAAACACTGACTAGAAAGATTCGGTGCTTGATCATTTGTTTCAATAGTACCTTAAAGCTTAAATTTCAAACCATTACAAAACTGCATATTTTACAGCATAAAGCAAAGTCTGTTCCCATAGGAAGATGAAAAATTTCATCCAGTGTTCTCCAATGATTTTTCATAGCTGAAACATGCATCAAAATTGAATTTCTTCCAACATTTTGGGGGCTGGAGAGAAGGGCATTGTGCTTGCAGGTGCCACTGTCTGGGCGCCGACCCTTCCCAGGAGGATCCGACCCCATCTGCTAGTCTGTGGTTGTTCCTGATGCCTGTTTACTTTCATCTAGTGGCTCGTATGCACTGCTTGAAACTTTGGACAGAAGAAGATAAGTGTGTGTGATTTTCTTTAAAATGCACTTACCTTTGCCATGGATAGCTTCACAACTAATACTGAGGCAGTCTGTGAATCTGGGTTCCATCACCCACACATTTCTTTGAACACCTCCACTTAGTGCACTGGAGAGGCCAGATCAGCCAGAATCAAATTTTAGCGATAGGAGATTGAGCTCACAGTATTCATTGCATCCCCAAGTCATCTCTGGTTTGTCACAGCTTTGAGTCAAGAAAAAAAAATGATTGAAAAATTTCCCTTTCAATCTTTGTTGTAATATGAAAGTAACTTTGATATATTAAATTCATGGGTTGAGGTTGAAGTGAGTGTGTGTGCAGGCCAGGAATTTAGGAAGGGGCCATGCGATGGAGGGACAAAAGAAGGCCTGAAGCAGAGTGAGAATAGAACACGTTGGGGGGATGTGGAAGTAGAGTGGTAGAATGTTGGGGTGGAAAAGTCTCAGCAGGAATGAGGGTCAGAAGATAGGGGTAGGGAAGAGGAAGAGTCAGCGGGACTAGTAACCAAAGCTTAGGATTATGAGACGGCACATAGAAACCTACTACTTTATAAGGCAACTAGAAATGTAATTTTTAAGAGTTTGGATGTTTGGATAAATGAACCTTGCATGAATGGATAATGCTACTCCCAGAAGCCATAGATTATTAAACAAAAAAAAAAAAAAAAACAGTGCCAGTTGCAAGTTACCTGCCAGTTAATTCTTGGTCTGGGAGGTCCCAGAGATTCCCCCAAAACATTTATATTGCTCTTGGTTATACACCAGAGCTAGATAGTAAGAACCTATTGATGAAGATATCATATGTTTTGTTTGCAAGATACAGAGAAATCCAGCTGGAATTGAGGTGGGAGCTTTGTCTCTGCTGGCAAGCTTCCATAGTGCCAGAAGGTGCTCTGCCCCCTACTGGGGGAGAAAAGTCATCACTAGTCCATTCAGTAGTGTGTCCTGCAAGCCACAGTAATGACCTCCCAGGCAAGACATGCCCACTGTGGCAATAGTGGCATTACTGTTGTAGCACTAAGTCACCACTTTCTGATTGGAATTGAGGCCCCTCCACAGGAAGAAATTCATGCCTTGTAGTTTAAACCTGGTCTGAATCCCATGACTGGGAATGTTATAGGCCCTAGAAAGGCAGGTACTATTGTTGTTTGGATGAATGTACATGTCATGCCCATCAAACTGACTTCTAAATATTCATGTTTATGACCATAGATTAGTGATGCTCTTGGTGTTGGTCAGAAAAGCTTCTGTTTACAAGGGGCAGCAGTGGAGTAACCACTGGCGCTTCGCCCATGCTCATTCACAAAACTAACTAAGCTCAGTGGGTCACACAAAAAAATCATGGAAGTAGGAGGGAAACTAGTTGGGAGGAGGAAGGCATTGAGTGAGGATGGGAAAAGCCAGTAATGGGGGATAAATAACATCAAAATGCATATGACTTAGGGCTAGAGAGATGGCTTATCAATTAAGGCACTTGCCTGCAAAGCCTAAGAACCCACGTTGGATTCCCCCGTACCCACACAAACCAGATGCACAAGATGGCACAGGCATCTGGAATTAGTTTGCAGTGGATGAAGGCCCTGGTGCACCCATTCTCTCTATTTGCCTCTCTCTCTCTTGCTCCTTCTTGCAAATAAATAAATGAGTAAATATTTGAAACACTCATTTAAAATACATTATATACAGGTATGAAATTATGAAAAAATTAATTAAATTTTCACAATCAAAGTAGGATGACAGCTCATCTTTCCAGAGTAATAAAGCAAACAAGATTCTTGATTAATAAAGGGGGTCTGAAAGGTGGCCCAGTGGGCACAGCACTTGCTGTGCAAGCATGAACACCAATGTTTGGATCTCGGCGCCCGTGGAAATGCCGGGTGGGTGCAGAAGCCAGCTTGTAATCCCAGCAGTCAAGAAGCATAGATAAGAAATCCCCAGGCTAAGCTGACTAGCTAGACTGGCCACATCAGTAAATTCTGGGTTAAAGTGAGAGCCTGCCTTAGTAAATAAGATGGAAACTGAGGAAGACACCTGATGCCAACCTCTAGCCTCCCCATGCATGTGCACCTGTGCACATGGGGACCCATACACTCTCAAGCATGCATACACACACACACACACACACACACACACACACACACACACAGAAAAGAGAAGAAAATGTGAAAAGGAAAAACCATGGCAGTGTCTTAGAAGGGTTCACAGAAAAAAAAAAAAAAAACATAATGAACAAATTAGCAAGCAGAGTTAGGAGTGCAGCTAATATTAGGTATCATGGAATGAATCAAAAGCCACCATCATACATTACTTTATTCTACAACATGGGGTCAGTGAGGAGGCTTAGACCAGTAAAACTTGAGTAGGCTCTGAAGCTAATTCTTAGAGTTGAGGAAGCTGGGTGACTGCAGAGAAGAACTTTGTTGCAGCCACTGTAATTTGCACATCTGCGCAAAAGCAGAGCTAGGAGAAGGCCACCTGGCTGGGCAATTCGGAAAGCAGTCTGCCAGAGACTATCACTCAAATGAGCTTTTGTTTTTCTTTCTCTCAAGTCACTGCACAGCTCAGCTTCATTTCTCAACCTGACTTAGAGTTAGATAAGGGCACTGACTGCATTCTGCACATGAAATGAGAATGGGTTTAATAAGCCAGTTTGGGACCAAGATGATTAAACAAAAGTTGCTTGCTCTGTGCTCATTTTGATTTGAAAATCACACACTCCAAGGACCTCCAGACGTATGGAACCACAAAGTAGAAGGAACATGGGCCCTAGATAGGCTTCTGCTATTCTAAGGCACTGAGATTTGGAGCAGCATTTATCACAGCAGCTCACACCGCCTTAACCAGCAGATTGAACAACTGGCCATGCTTGGCTGCTAAAGAGAAGCATCAATAGACTTACTGACAGCGGCAGAGGGAAAGGTGAGAGCTGGGTAGAAGGATGTAGGAAGGGGTACAGTCTCCCTGTAGCTGTCCTGAAGGAACCATCACACTCTCCACCCGGATGTAAGCACCAGAAAGGAGAACGGCAGTGATATGTCCAGAAGAACTCAGAATTAGCTCTGTCTTTCTACGTGGAAGCTCAGTTCAAAAGAGCTACTTCAGGGCTAGAGAGATGGCTTAACTTCTAAGGCGCTGGCCTGCAAAGCCTAAGGACTCGGGTTCAATTCCCCAGTGCACACATAAGCCAGATGCACGAGGTGGCACATGTATCTGGAGTTCATTTTCAGTGGCTGGAGGCCTTGGCATGCCTATTTTCTCTCTAAATAAATAAATAAATAGTTAAAAAGATCTAATTCAGATCCAGGGCCAGGATCAGGTGAAGCAGACTTGTGGCTGTGAGAATCCTGTGACTTGGAAAAATACTTCGCAACCCTGTTTGTGAACTTGGTGAGTGAGTACCATCAACAGATATGTGGAAATCTCTGGAAACCCTTCTGATTGTCACAAGCTGTGGTGCTGGATGGGTCCCCTAGGTGGCTTCTGTCTATCCTGTGAATCACATCCCCCACTGAAAAAAATAATAATAATTGAGGACCTGGGGGGGATGGCTCAGTTGGAAAAACATTTGCCACATAAGCATGAGGCCTATAACTTGGATCCCCAGCACGCAAGTAAATGCTGGATGGGCATTGTGCCCACTGACAATCCCACCACACATTATAGGTCGAGACAGAATGTCCCCAGGGAAGCCTGCTATCTAGTCTAGCTGAGCTGGCAAGCCCTGGCCTCATGTGAGAGATTCTGCCTCTGTGGGATAAAAACAACTGAGACAGATATCCAACACCACCAACCAAGAGCTTCAACACGCACATGTATGTATGTCCACCCATGAGTCCACACGTTCACACATCCACACATACCACACTCAAACACTCACATAAAAGAAGTAAAAATGTCACACAGCTCAGAACACAAGATTCTGAAACCTAGTTTTTGAATATCCATGATTAAAAACTCACTTTATAATTTATAATTTTTATAATTAAAAAATGGCATTGCTAAGTCTAATTGGAAGCTAGTTTATCTTGACATTAGCCCCTTCTATTAATATACTTATTTTTTTTCAAGATCTCATTTTGGCTATAGTGAACTCATATGAGGAAAGACAAGCTTTCTAATAAAGTATGTATTGATTAAAGATAGACCCAGAGCACTTGGTCTGTATTTACAAAATTACATACTATTGAAAACTGAGATGTTCTGAGGATAGAAGTCACTACACAAATCAATAACTGCAGGTGACGAATTTAAAAAAAAAATGCTCAGCTCTGCACAGATATTCTGATTTTTTTAACCACCTGTAGAGGAGAAAGAGAATACCACCTACAAAAAATTACAAAATAATCGCAGAGTTTTCAGGATGGTGTGAACAACACAAAGACTGAAGCAGTCTGGCAGTCAGAGGGGGAGGAAAGACCACCCAGGGGCAGCAGCCAAGGTCAGCATTGTTGGACCGTAGTGCTTTCTTGGAAATGTCTACCTGTGATTTTCAAAGTTTCAATGTTGGACTGGGGAAATTGCTCAGTGGTTAAAGATGCTTGATTGCAAAGCCTAAAGGCCTCAGTGCTAATCCTCAGTACCCACATAAAGCCAGATACACAAAATGGTAAGAGCCTGCACTTGCAGTGGCAGGCGGCCCTGGCTGGCACACCCATTTTCTCATATATTCTCTATGTCTCTCTCTCCTCTTGTAAATAAATTAGTTTTAAAAATTTCTCTTGTTTATTGTTCAAGGGAGAATTTAGTTTTTCCTATCATTATTTTGTATTCATTTTCACTTGGAAGAAAATGATTCTATAGCCCATTAATGTTTTAATATTTTATTTTTATTTGTTTGACAGAAAGAGAGAGAGAGAGAGAATCAGCATTCCAGGGCCTCTGGCAGCTACAAACAAACTCTAGACTCATGCACCACCTAGTGCATGTGATTTACACGGTTCCTGGGGAATCCAACCTGGGTCCTTAGGCTTTGCAGGCCTTAACCAGTAAACCATCTTTTTATCCCAAGTCTGTTAATTTTGATAGGAGTATACATTTAAGTATCCTGGTGGACTTTGCATTCATTTTCATTCACTCTACACACGCACTGTCATGCACAGAGGTGAGAATTCACACAGCATTATTAGCAACACATTAGTTTTTTTTTTTTTCTGTTGACAGCTGCACAGGAGTTCCTAGGACCTAATAACTACTCTTTTTATTATTTTATTATTTTTATTTACTTATTAAAGACAGAGAGAAGGTGGGGGAGAGAGAGATTGAGAGAGAACGGACACACCAGGGCCTCCAACCACTGCAAACAAATTCCAGAAGCATGTACACCCTTGTGCATCCTGCTTACTTAGGACCCAGAGAATAGAACCTGGGTCCTTAGGCTTTGCAGGAAAGCACCTTAACCACTAAGCTATCTCGCCAAATCCCTAATAACTACTCTTACTTGGGCTATGTAGAAACTAACTGGAAAACATTTATAATTTGGCTGGAACTCACCAGATGCTTGCTTCAGACATATACCTTCTTCTTCTAGGCACCTCAGACTTCCAAATCACATCCTTTTGTAAAAGTGGACAATTGGCCACATTTAAAACATTTCTCCTGAAGTGACATCTAACAGTATAACCTCTATTCTGAGAAGGTCACTAGAAACATCAGTTGTTTGGGCAATATTTATACATTTTTCACAAATCTATGTCAAGATATTTATCCACTGATCCACCAAATATGGTTTATAGTTTATCTCTATGATAAATCCACTGTCACATTTAGTTTCAAAGTCTGTTGTTTTTCAAAGTCTGTTTGAAATGATTATTATGCAATACTATATGAAATGTCACCTTCATTTTCATTGTCAATCAACATGACTGTGATAGCAAAACACCTAATAAATAAAGAAGAGCCACTTCCTCCTGACCAAAGAAACAAAGTTCTCTGGTCCTTGACTAAATTACTCCCCTTAAGTCTTAATCCACTGGAGTCTCGATCATTTACCTGGTCAAGAGGCCACAGCTTACCTGAAGGCATACTACAGTTAAGATATAATGTCCTTAAAACCACAGGAGCTCCTCTGTCATCATAGTTGCTCACAACTGGGCTGAGCCTGCCCACTTCTCTGAGTTCTAATATAGAAAGCATAAATTTTCTTTCCCCACCCCTTTATTTTTTTGGATGTCAGTCAAAATCCTAAGCATGAGAGCCTTGGGACTTGGAGACCTTTCCACCTTTTTCTCTTTTGCATTCCACAAGCCTGTATGAAAATCTGCAACACCATCATGATGATCTACAATTTTAAGTAGACTTCTTTCACTATTTCTTAAAATCCTTAGGAATGGTTTCTTAAATACCATGGGAATCCTCTATTCACTACTCCCTAAAACTTCTTTTTTTGTTTTTGTTTTTATTATTGACAACTTCCATAATTGTAAACAATATCCCATGGTAATTCCCTCCCTCCTCCCATTTTCCCCTTTGAAACTCCACTCTCCATCATATCCCATCCCTATACTCCATCTTCCCAAGCCCACAATTAAATAAAAATCTCTTCTTCAGACTTCCAGTCAAGATGGTGGCCACCTAGCCACACTTCACCTCGCAGGGTAGGAAAAGAAAGTTTGGTGGGGTATGTAGTGTCTGCATATCTAGCATACCTTCAGTAGGAAGGCCATGAGAAGCAAAGTGGGAAATCTGCTGATGCCCACACTCTCTGGTAACCCCCACCCCCTCAAGTCACCACCAAAGCTGCCATGCCACCATGTCCTCCTACTATCTTGCAGGCTACATGGACCCAGCCCAGCCTGCTTTCATTCCTTACTCTCCCTTCCCACCACCAGGACTTTAGCCCCAGCAGAGACCACCGACCGAGCCTTCACCCCATATCCCCCCAGCCACATCACCCAACCCACAGCAGTCCCATCCCCTCACCCCACACATCACTGGACTATGCAATCCTATCCTCCCCACCCCACAGCAACACCAGACTGCTTTGCCCCATTTCCCACTACCCCTGGTCTGGTTGGGCCACCTGACTATGCAGTCCCATTCCCAGAACTATCGACCAACAAGCCCCTCTACCAGGTCTTTGGGCCCCCACCAGAGCTTTGTGGACTCCTTCTGTCTGAGCAAACAGGACCCATTGCCAACAGAAGCCTAATCGAGTCAAACATAAAAGGGAATAATCACTGAATACATTTCAAAGGTAGACTACAGCTTCCTCCTGAATTGAATAAAGATTCCCACACTGTGATGGGCAGACCACAGCACAAAAGAAGTAACATGAAAAATCAAATGGAAGTAAATCCAACAAGGTTGCCCAGTCCCACAATGAAAGACTGTAATCAAAACATAGAGGAAACAACATGATCAGAACCCTAAAATGAAGACACAAGCTTTGCAACTCTGGCCAAGCAATTAGCAGAACTTGCAGAAAAATCAGCAAAGGCCCAATAATTGTATGAATGCTGTCCTCACTAAATTAGACCTAATAGAAAAAAAAAAAATACAGGAAGTGTTCCAAAGACAGTTAAATAATCTGAAGGAGAGAGAGAGGAAGAAAAAAAAAAAGAGGAGAGGACCTCAGTAATCAGTTGGCTAAGCTCAATGCAGACATAAATAAATGCAAAGATGAATTCTAAGAAGCATTAAGAAAATCAGAAAATGATGTAAAAAGGGAACTTGACACAGGGATGGATACTATACATAAAAAGGCAGTAGAAAATACAAACCAAATTGAACAAGTCCAAATCTCTATAGAAGCTCTCAAGAACAGAGTCAGCCATATGGAGGATAGAAACTCAGATCTGGAAGACAAAACAGAAGAAACAGTTCATAAGTCCAAAACCTTGAATAAGTTCAAAATTTTTGTAAGCAGAACATTAGGGGACTATGTGATACCCTTAAATGGCCTAACATTTGGATCATGGGAATACCAGAAGGGGAAAAAATTCAGCATTCAGACCAAAGGCATAGAGAACTTATTCAAGAAAATTATCCAAGAACACTTTTCCACCCTCTCAAAAGAAAGTCCTATCAAGTTACAAGAAGCTAACAGACTTCCAAACAGACTGGATCAAAGGAGAAATTCTCCAAGACATATTATCATTAAGATTCTAAGCATCAGTAATAAAGAGAAAGTCCTAAAAGCAGATAGGGAGAAACAACACATTACATATAAAGGCAACCCCACCAGAATTACTTCAGACTTCTCAGTGGAAACCCTGAAAGCCAGAAGTGCCTGGAATGAAACACTGCAAAGTCTAAGAACCTGTGGCTTCCAATCCAAACTACTCAACCCAACAAAAGTACCCCTTATAATAGATGGTGAAAGAAAAACTTTCCACAATAAAAGTCAGCTCCACAACTATATGAACACAAAGCCAAACCTACAGAGAGTACTTCAGGGAATTCTCCACACGGAAAAGTCAAATAGCCCACCTCAAGTGCCTACAGGAAGCAGATCACAATAACAAAACTCAAAGAGGATGCAAAAACCTACAAAGTCTAAGAAAACACCAAACCACATAAACCACCACAAAATGGCAGGGAATAAATCAAACCTCACAGTTATTACCCTAAACATTAATGGCCTTAATTCAACCATCAAGTAACATAAGCTAATGAGGTGGATCAGAAAATTCGATGCCACAATCAACTGTCTTCAAGAAACCCACATCACCACCAAAGAAAGACACTTCCTTGGTGTGAAAGGGTGGAAAATGATATTCCAAGCAAACATAAATAAAAAAATAAGCACTATGGGCTGGAGAGATGGCTTAGCGGTTAAGCGCTTGCCTGTGAAGCCTAAGGACCCCGGTTCGAGGCTCGGTTCCCCAGGTCCCATGTTAGCCAGATGCACAAGGGGGCGCACGCGTCTGGAGTTCGTTTGCAGAGGCTGGAAGCCCTGGCGTGCCCATTCTCTCTCTCTCCCTCTATCTGTCTTTCTCTCTGTGTCTGTCGCTCTCAAATAAATAAATTTAAAAAAAAAATAAGCACTAATATTGGATAAAATATACTTCAAACCAAAAGTAATTAAAAAGATTAAAAATTCCACTTCTTACTTATCAAGAGAATCAACCAACAAAAGGTTATCATAATCACCAGTCTTTATGCACCAAACACAGGTGCTCCACAATTCATAAAACAAGACCTACATGACTGAAAGAAACTGAAATAAATACCAACACTATCATAGTTGGGGACTGAAGTCCCCACAATCAGCAATAGATATTCCACAATCAGCAATAGATAGATCATCCAAACAGAAATCAATAGGGAAATAAGAGAGCCCAACAACACCATAGATCAATTAGACCTAAAAGACATCTACAGAACATTCTACTCCAAATCTACAGAATACACATTCTTCTCAGCAGCCCATGGAACCTTCTCTAAAATAAATCATATACTAGACCATAAAGCCTGCCCCCATATGTTTAGGAAAATCAACCTAATTTCCTTCATGATATCAGATGACAATGCTATAATGCTAGAAATTAACAAGAGATGCACCAGGAATCCCACCAGCTCCTGGAAACTGAACAACAAACTTTTAAACCATAAATGGGTAGCATATGAAATAAAAAATGAAATTGCAAAATTTCTAGAATTGAATAACAATGAGAACACATCATACTAAAACTTATGGGACACACTGAAGGCAGTCTTTAGGGGAAAATTCATAGCACTAAATGCCTTCATAACAATAACAGAGAGATCCCAAATCAATAACCTAACCATCCACCTAAAGGCATTGGAACAACAAGAAGAATCCAACCCAGAAAGCTCCAGATGGAAAGAAGTAATAATGATCAAAGCAGAAATTAATTAATTTGAAACTAAGAAAACAATTATGAAAATTGATGAAACAATAATGCTTTTGATGTGTTGTGGAATTTGTTTAACATCTTTGCATCTAAGTTCATTAGGGAATAGGCCAATAGTTCTTTGAAAAAAAATAAACAAGATTGATAAACTCCTGGCCAATTTTATCAAGCAAAGAGAGAGAGAGAGAGAGAGAGAGAGAGAGAGAGAGAGAGAGAGAGAGAGAGGGATGCTTCAAATTAACAAAATTAGAAATGAAAAAGGAGATATCAAACAAACATAAGGGAAATTGGAATAATCATCAGGACTTATTTCCAAAACTGATACTCCACAAAATTGGACAATCTGGAGGAAATGGATGAATTCCTGGACATATACCATCTACCAAAGCTAAACTAAGAGCAGATTAATCTCCTAAACAAACCTATAACACCCATCAAGATTGAAAAGTTAATCAAAAACCTCCCCCAAAAGAAGAGTCCATGACCAGATGGTTTCTAAGCTGAATTCTTTCCAACCTTCATAGAATTGAAACCATTGTTTCTCAAACTGTCAAAAAATCGGAGAATAGGGAAAGGTCCCCAACTCCTTTTATGAAGCTAATATAACCCTAATACCAAAACCAGACAGAGTTGCCACAAAAAGAGAAAACTATTGGCCTATTCCCTAATGAACTTAGATGCAAAGATGTTAAACAAATTCCACAACACATCAAAAGCATTATGCAACTTGATCTAGTATGCTTTATCCCAGGAAAGCAGGGTTGGATCAACATATGGAAATTTGACACTGTAATATACCACATAAATAAGCTTAAACACAAAAATCACATGATCATTTCAATAGATGCAGAAAAGGCATTTGACAAAATACAACATCACTCCATGACCAAAACGTTGGAGAGAATAGGCATGGACAGTTTATATCTCAACATAATCAGAGCTATATATAAAGTTCCTAAAGCCCAAATAATACTTAATAGGAAAGACTGAAGGAATTCCCAATGAGATAAGGAACAAGACAAAGGTGCCCAATCTCACATATGCTCGTCAACATAATACTGGAAGTCCTAGCTCAAGTAATAAGACAGGAGAAAGAAATAAAAGGGATACAAACTGGAAAGGAAGAAGTTAAGTTAGCCCTATTTGCAGACAACATGATTCTATATATAAGTGACCTGAGAATCTCAATCTCAAAAGTCTTAAAGATGATTAATTCTGGGCTGGAGGGATGGCTTAGCAGTTAAGGCATTTGCTTGCACAGCCAAAGGACACTTGTTTGATTCCCCAAGACCTACGTTAGCCAGGTGCACAAGGTGCTGCATGCATCTGAAGTTCATTTGCATTGGCTGGAGGCCCTGGCGTGCCCATTCTCTCCCTCTCTCTCTCCTTCTCTCTCTCTCTCTCTCTCTCTCTCTCTCTCTCTCTCTCTCTCTCTCTCTCTCTCTTCTCTCCATTTCTCCCTCTTTCTCTGTGAAATAAATAAATAAAAATAAAATATTTTTTAAAAGGTGATTAATTCCTTCAGCAAAGCTGTAAGATACAAAACCAATGCACAAAAATCAGTAGCCTTTCTATATGCAAAGGACTAAGATACAGAGCAAGAAATTAGTGACATTGTCCCATTTTCAATAGCAACAAAAAATAAAATACCTTGGAATAACACTAACCAATGACGTGAAAGAATTATATAATGAAAACTTAAAAACACTCAAGAAAGAAATTGAGGAGGACTTGAGAAAATGGAAAGACCTCCCATACTCATGGATAGACAGAATTAACATCATGAAAATGGCAATCTTACCAAAAGCAATATATAGATTTAATGCAATACCAATAAAAATACCAACATTTTTCTTCACAGAGATAGAAAAAATGATCTCAAAGTTCATATGGAATGGCAGAAGGCCTCAGACACCCAAGCATATCCTCAGCAGAAGAAACACCTCTGGAGGCATCACCATACCTGATCTAAAACTATATTACAAAGCCATAGTAACAAAAATAGCATAGTATTAGCATCAAAACAGGAATATAAACCAATAGAACAGAATAGAATACCCAGACTTTGGATCAAATAACTATAGCTACATGGTATTTGACAAAGGCCCTAACAATGCAGACTGGAAAAAAGAGCATCTTTAATAAAAGGTGTTGGACAAACTGGAAAACCACATGCAGGAAAATGAAACTAGATACACACATCTTGCCATGCATAAAACCAAGTCCAAATGGATCAAAGATCTCAACATAAGACTGGAAACTCTGCTACTGCTGGAGGAAAAAATAGGAGGAACTTTCCATGATATAGGAGTGGGAAAGGACTTCCTGAACAAAACCCTAGTAGCTCAGGAACTTAAACAAGCACTCAACCATTAGGATCTCATGAAGCTGAAAAGTATTTTCACAGACAAACATGAAGCTCCTGTGATCACAGAGAGAGGAATATTACAAGTCAGAGACAAATTACCCCAGGCTGCCTTCAGCCCCTCAATAGACATTTATTGTCCACCTCTGTGTCTGAACTAACACCCTGGTGACTATCAGTTGATCAGGTGTGACCTTTTATGGAATGTGAAAACAGACCGTGAGCTTCCACCAACCCAAGGACTAAGAATGCCATCAGGGAGCATCTGAGGCCTGTGGTGGAGATCTCCCCACTTTACTGTAACCCACCTACCTGATGGTCAGCCAGTATATTTGAAAAGTGCTGTGAGTTATGACTTTCTTTTGTTCTGTAACTATAAAACCTTCATGGAATTGTTAACACATTGGAACATGGAATTAGGGGTAACCTAAACCTGTCTTCTCAGGCACTCATATTTGATTCCAGAATAAACTAAACTATCTTTTATTTCCTTAGAGGTGAGAGCTGTGTCTTTTACATTGACAATATTAATGCAAATTAACCGTGTGGTCCCATTGGCTCAAGATCCAAAGGAAATTGGTTATACCCTGAGAGTACAGAAGCATTATGAAAAACAAAAATTATTACCCAAAGCAATACTATTGTAATTCTCTGGGTTCCTAATATTCATTTCCATAGGATACATCATAGCTATGACAAACTAGGTAAATGTGGAAAGATCATGCTGGTTAACTTATTTTGCAGCACAGTGAAGATTAGAAAGAATGTATTTGAAAGATTATATGTGCTTACATATAGCAGAATTTCACAACTGCCTAAGTACAGAAGTTCTACCTCAATTAGCAAAAATATGAATTGTAAATAATAGTAAATTTATCCAAGTATATGCAGAATAACAAGCTGGATTGTAAAGCCCCAGAGGAGACCAATTTTCATGAGGAGAAGAGAAAGATTTTTCAATTAGCATATTCATTATTTTTATGGAAATTTTGACTCTAACAGCTACTTATCTGTGTTAAAAAGCAATTTGCTCTATTAAACAGTTTAAGCATTCTCCTTAAAGTCTTGTTTACCTGTTTAATTGCTGAACAATTCTTTCCTCAATCAAAATCAAAGAGAAAAGATGCAGGTTGCCTGCTCTGCTGTTATTTCTCCTCTGGGAAGATCCTTACTTTCTAAGGGATATACAGTGCTTGGTCGTATTGTTTTGGTGAATTTCTATCCTGGCAGTGACATATTTTTACAAGTGGAAAAATCATCTTTCTATACCGGTCCATTTCTCATGTTGAACCCTCCAATGATACAGTAAATTGAAAGTATGGTTTAAGACACAGTAAATTTATTCTCAAAGATGATTGGTGATCAACTGACAATGGTTTCCTTCTCACTCCTGATCTGATCACAACTCAGTCAGATGACTGCAGGAGTCTCCAAGGGCCTGGTATCTGCCTTCAACTCTAGGATGCTCTCATTTTCTTCTTAAAGTGTAAGTGAGACCTTTGAACAGAAAACCAAGCTATTGGACCCAGTGTTTCCTGTAAGATAGTTCATTGTCACACCATCGACTTAAGCTCTGAGTCACTTGGAGTTTGAGGGGTTGGGTTTAGGAGACAGGCTCACATTAGTGTGCCCAAAGAGGCGGGGGAAATGGGAGCTTCCAGAAGCAGAACTGAGTTATTACAAAGCAGTGAAAATTCCCTTGTGAGAAACTATTGAGAAGGAACAGAAATTATGTGGTGGAGGGTTATGTGACTAACAGATGAGAAGAAGAGAATATACTTAGGAAGAATCTATCCATTCATCAAACAAGAGAGTCTGAGGGCTTCTTGTGTGGTATCTCGTGTCTCTGGGTATATAATGTCACTACTCTGTCCTCCTGGCCATTCCTTAGGTGGTAGCCAGAGAAGGATGGTGACGCAACAGTGTGTGGTATGTGCACGTCCTGTTCCCTCACTGCCATCCCGGCTCCATGTTGAGAAGCCCCTCTCATTGTTGCTGCCATTGTAATTTCCCTTTTATTTCCGCAGTGTCCTGTGTTCTCTCTGTAGGAAATCCAGAGCTAAGCAGACTTTCAACCAGCACCTGTCAACACATTTACATGTGGGGAACAGGGAAATGAGTCATTATTGCCTCTTATATCTAAGGGTTAAGAATAAATTTGGGGGTGCTGGAGAGGTGGCTTAGCGGTTAAGCACTTGCCTGTGAAGCCTAAGGACCCTGGTTCAAGGCTCCATTCCCCAGGACCCATGTTAGCCAGATGCACAAGGGGGCGCATGCGTCTGGAGTTCGTTTGCAGTGGCTGGAGGCCCTGGCGTGCCCATTTTCTCTCTATCTGCCTCTTTCTCTCTCTCTCTCAAATAAATAAATAAAAATGAACAAAAAAAAATTTTTTTAAACAAAGAATAAATATGGCTCTGAATAGAGCATAGCTTACTGGAAGACCCTCTGGAGTCAGAAGTCCTTGGGGCCTAAGAATGAAACCAAGCTTGAGACCAAAGAATCAGAAAAGAGAGTCAGTTCTGAATGGACACCATTCTGTGGAAAGCTCCCAGTCCTGAGTCCTCAAAAGCAAAAGTGCTATTTCTGCATCTGGTACAAGGTCCCTATATCTTCTCTTCTTTACCCTAGAAACTGTGTTGTTTTTACATTTTAGACAATTATGTGAGAATGTGAGACAAAACTCTGACTCAAGCCAGGCGTGGTGGTGCACACCTTTAATCCAGCACTCGGAAGGCAGAGATAGGAGGATCACTGTGAGTTTGAGGCCACTCTGAGACTACATAGAGAATTCCAGGTCAGCCTGAGCTACAGTGAGACTCTACATCAAAAAAAAGGAAAGAAGGAAGGAAGGGAGGGAGGGAGGGAGGGAGGGAGGGAGGGAGGGAGGGAAGGAAGAAAAAGAAAACAAACAAAAATCCAAAAGCTAACTCTGACTCTGACTCACAGTAACACTCAGGACCCTAGCTGTACTAGGGAACATAGAAACACCAGTTTCTAGAACACCTGTTTTTGTGCACGCTGGTCAGAACTCTACAGAAAGCTAAGCGCCCTTCTGAAGAAGCAGATGTTTCCTTGCCAGTTCACTTTGGATTGGGTAGATTGGTTTTCTCAACATAGACTTATCTTTCACACAAACAAGCCAGTATTAGTTCTGGACACTGACTTAGATTTTTTCATTCATTCCCCCCGCACACACACACTCATCCTCTTCCTCTACCTAGCATTTTATCTAGCGGGCACACGCATCACCCACGGGGCCTTCTAGAATGCGGATTCTGAGAGAGTCTCGCACAAGGCCTGGGTTCCCAGCATGCCTCATGTGCATGAACTATAACAAGGATCCCTGGAGCAAGGACTGGTGAGTCCCCACTTTTAGTTTCAGGGTGCAGAAGTGATGATGATTGTGATGATGGAGGCAGCTAACATGTATATGACACTCATGTGTCTCTTAACGTCCCTCATATCTTGAAACTTTATACCCAGCTCCTCGGCTGGCTATGCTGGTTGGAGAAGTTGCAGAAACTCTCTGACCTGCAGCCTAGGTGCAAATGAGTCTCTCATAAGCTATTGCAGCCTCTGGCTCTAGCCTGAGCTCTCTGTTGGCTGGTCTGACCTCAGTAGAGCCAGCCGCCTCCCACACTGCTGCTACAAAGCCACTCTTCCTTCCTCAACAGACTGCGTGCTCCGAAACCATGAGCCCAAACAAACCTTCCTCCTTTAAAATGCTTGTCAGTTATTTTGTCATAGTAACGAGAAGAGTGACAAATGTGAAGACTGAGGTAGATGGAAAGGTTAACGTTTTTAGTGAGGAAGGCAGGGTCACGTTCAAGCATTCCAAATCCTGACACAACTATACTCTGGGCCAAGCCTGACAGAGGCCCAGGAAAAATGTGAGGCTGATGTTTTTCAGCCATTTCACCTCATCTTGCCTAGTTTTTATTCATAGTGGTATTTTGTTTTGTTGTTTTTCTATTATTCCCCAAACTCAAGGACTGGAGATGGCTCCATTAAAGGTACTTGCTTGTAAAGCATGCTGGTCTGTGTTTGATTCCCCAGTACCCATGTAAAACCAGATACACAAAGTGGTGCATGTGTCTGAATTTCATTTGCAGCAGCAAGAGGCTCAGGTGGGCTCATTCTTTTTCTCAAGTAAATAAAAATATTTTTAAAAAAACTTTCAAATCTCAACATCTGGTTCAAGTTGTTTTTTTTTTTTTCTGTTTCCTCCTATTTTTTTATTTTCTTATTTTTTAATTTTTATTAACATTTTCCATGATTATAAAATATATCCCATGGTAATTCCCTCCCTCCCCACCCCCACACTTTCCCATTTGAAATTCCATTCTTCATCATATTACTTCCCCATAACAATCATTGTAATTACATATATACAATATCAACCTATTAAGTATCCTCCTCCCTTCCTTTCTCTTTCTTTTATGTCTCCTTTTCAACTTACTGGCCTCTGCTACTAAGTATTTTCATTCTCACGCAGAAGCCCAATCATCTGTAGCTAGGATCCACATATGAGAGAGAACATGTGGCGCTTGGCTTTCTGGGCCTGGGTTACCTCACTTAGTATAATACTTTCCAGGTCCATCCATTTTTCTGCAAATTTCATAACTTCATTTTTCTTTACCGCTGAGTAGAACTCCATTGTATAAATGTGCCACATCTTCATTATCCACTCATCAGTTGAGGGACATCTAGGCTGGTTCCATTTCCCAGCTATTATAAATTAAGCAGCAATAAACATGGTTGAGCACATACTTCTAAGGAAATGAGATGAGTCCTTAGGATATATGCCTACAAGTGCTATAGCTGGGTCATATGGTAGATCAATCTCTAGCTGTTTTAGGAACCTCCACACTGTTTTCCACAATGGCGGGACCAGATTGCATTCCCACCAGCAGTGTAGAAGGGTTCCTTTTTTTCCACATCCCCGCCAAAATTTATGATCATTTGCTTTCATGATGGTGGCCAATCTGACAGGAGTGAGATGGAATCTCAATGTAGTTTTAATCTGCATTTCCCTGATGACTAGTGACATAGAGCATTTTTTTAGATGCTTATATGCCATTCGTATTTCTTCCTTTGAGAATGCTCTATTTAGCTCCATAGCCCATTTTTTGATTGGCTTGTTTGATTCCTTCTTATTTAACTTTTTGAGTTCTTTGTATATCCTAGATATTAACCCTCTATCAGATGTATAGCTGGCGAAGATTTTTTTCCCATTCTGTAGGTTGCCTCTTTGCTTTTTTCACTGTGTCCTTTGCAGTGCAAAATCTTTGTAATTTCATGAGGTCCCAGTGATTAATCTGTGGTTTTATTGCCTGAGCAATTGGGGTTGTATTCAGAAAGTCTTTGCCAAGACCAATATGTTGAAGGGTTTCCCCTACTTTTTCCTCTAGCAGTTTCAGAGTTTCAGCAAGTTTTTTTTTTTCCTCTTACATGTGCATAGCATGTGGTGTGATGTGATATGATGAGTGTGTGTGTGTGTGTGTTTGTATGTGATGTCTGTGGTGTATGCCTGTGTGTATGCTGAGAATCTCTTGGGTCCATGGTAAAACACACCCATCCAGGCTTCCAGACCTACCACAGCTGCTCCAGTGAGATGGAAAAATGATAAGGGGTAAGATTTGGACTCAGTTCAACTTATACTGAGACATGTGATAGACTTTCAGGATCTCTGGGCAAGTAATTTAAATCAGATAGAAATGCCATCAGTATGCTAGCTCTTTCTACCACAAAGCCACATTAACTCAGACAATACAGCATCTCTGAATCTTACTGTAAGATACACAGTGGGAGGGTTGGAGAGATGGCACAGCGATTAAGGCATTTACTTGCAAAGCCCAACAACCCGAGTTTAATATTCCAGTATCCATGTAAATCCAGATTCACAAAGTGGTGCATGTGTCCGGTGTTCAATTGTAGTGGCTAGAGGCCCTGGCATGCCCATTCTCTCACTCTCACTCTCTGCCCCCACCTTTCTCTCTTGGCTGGGTGTGGTGGCACACACCTTTAATCCCAGCACTTGGGAGGCCAAGTTAAGAGTATCTCTGTGAGCTAGAGACCAACCTGAGACTACATAGTGAATTCTAGGTCAGCCTGGACTAAAGTGAGAGTGAGACCCTAACCTCAAAATAAAAAAATGGTTTCCCACCAGGAATAGATGGTAAGACCCTATTGCTGAAGACTCCACATACTTGGACTGCAAGGTCACTGAGAAATCCTGCTGGAGCTGAGCTGAAAACTCCTCCATGTAGACCAGCTGACAGAAAGCTGGGAAAAGCCATGTTGCATGCAGTTAAATGGGAGAGAGAGAAATCACCAGTGAAGATACTCAACAGTGGACTCTGCAAGCCTTTTAATTGGCCAGCCAGGCCAAATGAGCCAATGGGTGCAATAGTGGCATGTCTGTTGTGGGGGAAACCAGCTGCCCTCTGATTTGATGGGAGGGCTGCTCCATGGGAGGGAATATATCCCTGATACTGAAAACCTACAACACGGGTAGTGATGAGCTCTAGGGGTGTAACGTCTACTGGTGTCTGACTAAATTTATATACTATGCTCATCAAACTGCCCAGTAAGCACTTCTCTTAATGTTCATACCTATATATTAATGCTACTATCACTTTTGGTTAGAGAACCTTCAATTCTCAGATGAAAGTGACCTTGGGATGACTCAGAAAGCACCATTGTGCTGAGAAGAAGTGACAGAGGAGTGCTCAGCACTGAAATATGTCTATCACACCCTCCAAGCCTCAGGATCCATTGTAGAAGAGGTGGCAGAAAGAATGTAAGAGCTAAAGGAAAGGTAAGAGTCCTTACAATGTGCTCCTCCAGACACAAGAATGGCCTGGATATCCATGACCTCACAGTGCCTGACACTGCCTACACAAGACCATCATAACAGGAAGAAAAGATCATGGCATCACAATAAAAGAGAGACCGATTGAGAAGGGGAGGGGACATGATGAAAAGAGGAGTTTAAAAAGGGAAAGTGGGGGGGGGGAGGAATTATCATGGGATATTGTTTATACTTATGAAAGTTGTCAATAAATAAATAAATAACCCACACACATTGGGAATCCCAACACGGCCAGCCCTGATCGAACCTTCAACAGGATTGTTGAGCTGTGAGAAGAGTAGAATGGCTGTCACCGCATCACTGCTACTGGAAAAGGCCAATGGTAGGACCTATGACCCAGAGCTGAACGCTGTGACGCTGAGACAGAGCAGGCCAACGGTGCCCGCGGTGCCCTGTGCCAATGCTGCCCCTGTGCTGTGTGGAAGACACCGGCTTCCGCAGTCTGCAGCCTGCCTCTAGGAGACCGTCGCAAGTCATTCCAGGGTCAAGACGAAGGCTTGGATGCTACCTCTTTAAGAGGCTGTGGCAAGGGCTACACTGTGGAAGGGCTTGTTGAACAACTCGGGACAATACCCCACCACAAAACAGAGTTCACACTGGACAGGGATGAATTCAAATCCTGCCTGTTACCTTTGTAATTGTGAAACTCTTTAAAAAAAAGTTAACCATCTCACAGAGTCTATTTCTTACTTTATAAACCGAAAATTTTACAAGCACTACTTCTCATGGTCAGATGGCATTCAACAAGAAGCTTCACAGGCTCAATAGGTGCTTATTTCCCACTTTTTCCAACAAGTTATATGAGAAGCCATGATCCTTAGTTGTAAACTAGGGAGGATAGGATGCTTCAATGAGACGCAGCTGACGTGAAATGAGTTCTTAGCACTGAAGCCTTATAGGAGAGCTGTAGGCAGGGCCATACCCCACATGAAATGATGGGGTCTGAAGCCAGGGAGCAAAAGGAGAGAAAGAGAGAGAGAGCACGACCAGAAAATTCAAGAAAGGAATTTTTTTTTTCAGTGGGGGAGGAAAAATTCTATGCCATGACTTAGCCTGCATGATCAGAGCCACAGACTCAATGCAAAGTAGGAGATGATAAAGGCCTGTGGTCCTTCGAGGTCTCTAAGCGGGGCGGGGGAACCTGTTCTGTTCTAACTTGCTTATAGTTATGACCCGAGGCCTTAAAACCCAGGTAGCCTTGGGTTTCCTTGGAAACGGGGGCTTGTTTTGTTTTCCCCGCTTGGTCCCAGGCAGCAAAGCCTCTTTGAAATGACCACACCGTGTTCTGACACTTACAGGACAGAGGCCTCCCCTTGTCATGCCTAGTTTCCACACATCTCTTTAGTACACCATCACAGAGCATGGGCCGGACATAGCATTTGCTAGAAATCAGCCCACATGAGCATCTAGTCTCTCAGGATCTGGTAGCATGAATCGATGAGACTCTAAAGCTCACTTTCCAAGGTAGTGTTCTATGTGAAAGTATAGCTACCGAATGGAGACTCTATTATCTCCTAGCAGGGAGTAAAAGTTAAATGAGCCCATGTGTAGTTCATTGTGAATTTTAAATGTTCACATTCCCAAAATGGACAGAATGATGCTTGTCAAGAGCATAGTAAGAGCACAACTTATATTGTAAATTTTAGTTATTTACTTATTTGAGAAAGGGAGAGAGAGACAGATGAAAGAGAAAGAGAGAGAGAGAGAATGGGCACACCTGGGCCTCTAGCCACTGCAAGCATACTCCAGATGCATGAACCAACATTGTGCATCTGGCTTATGTGTGTACTAGGGAATCGAACCCAGGTCCTTAGGCATTGCAGACAAGTGCCTTAACTGCTGATCCATCTCTCCAGTGTCACAGTTTTATATTTTACCTACTAAGTATAATTATCAAATGATAATGTATATTTTTGGATAAAATTTCAACTCCAGGCTTAATACATGAGGGCGGTTAGCTCATTAGGGTAGGCTTATGACTCCTGTACAATAATGTACCAGGCATTTTGACTGCCTATTGACCTCACACCTTCTTAAAAAATCTATATATTTATTTACTTGAGAAAGAGAGTGAGTGAGAGAGAGATGTTGAGAGAGGTAGAGATTGGAAGCTCCAGGGTTTTCAGCCACTGCAAATGAACTCTAGACACATGCGCCACCTTGTACATCTGGCTTACATGAGTCCTGGGGAATTGAACCTGGGTCCTTTTGCTTTGCAGTCAAGTGCAAAGCCCTGACCTGATGCCTTATTACTTTGATTCATTTCTCTCTCTCCCTCTCCCTCTCCCTCTCTCTCTCTCTTCCTTGCTTGTGGCATTGGGCCTCACACTGAACGTACTTTTATAGTCACTCATTTTCTGGGAACATAAAAATAAGATAAAATACAAAGCCTAGGCCAGCTTTACATGGAGCACTGCTAGCCTAGCTTTTCTTTATTTCTACAAATAAAGCAATGAACAGTGGTGGAAGTGGGTTTCCTGCATCTTGGCTCTCTGAATGTTCTGCAACATGGTAGGAAGCCCAAGTGAAATGATGCAGATCAGTACAGGTGTCTGAGGAGAGTCAAGGTACTTTCTTGCTGTTAATCATGAAACGGGCCTGTGTTCATGGATGATTATTTTTGCTGGAGACATAAAGTGGCACTGTTTCTTTGAAGAAAGAATAGAAAACTGACAATGACAGAGGCCCTAGATATTTTAGAACCTTTTCTTCATGAGACAATGTGGGTTCAGAACAGTAACTAGAGGCCAGAGAATGGTCTGAGTCATTAAAGCACTTGCCTACAAAGCCTAATGATCCAGGTTCAATTCCCCAGCACCCATGTAAAGCCAATATACAAAGTGGTATATGCATCTGGAGTTTCTTTGCAGTGACTGAAGGCCCATTCCTTCTCTCTCTCTCTCTCTCTCTCTCTCTCTCTCTCTCTCTCTCTCTCTCTTTTTTCTCTCTATCTCAGTGAAAATAAGTTAATTTTAACAAGTAACTAATGAATGAGTCAATGAAGAAATCAAGAAGGAAATCAAAAAATTCATAGAATCAAATGATAATGAGAAGACAACATACCAAAACTTTTGGGACACAATGAATGCAATCCTAAGAGGAAAAGTTATAGCTTTAACTGCTACATTAAGAAAATTAAGACAAAATTAATAAAATTAGAGATGAAAAAGGCACCATGATAACAGACACCAAAGAAATCCAGAAAATCATAAGGACATACTCTAAATGCACATACTTCACCAAGTTTGAAAATCTGAAAGAGGGATGAAGTGATGGCTCAGCAGTTAAAAAGCACTTGCCTGAGAAGCCTAAGGACCCATGTTTGGCTCTCCAGATCCCACATTAGTGAGACGCACAAGGTTGCATGTACCTACTAAGTAGTGCAAGTGTCTAGAGTTTGATTTCAGTGGCTGAGGCCCTAGCATGCTAATTTTCTCTCTCTTTCAGTCTCTCTCACTATTTCTCTAAAATAAAAAAGCAAATATGAAAGAAATGATTTCTTTGATTTATATGACTTACTCAAATTAAGTCAAGATGAGATGAACCACTTAAATAGACCTATAGCAAGTATGGAGATCCAAGGAATTATAAAAAAATATCCCAACTTTAAAAAGTCCAGGCACAGACGGATTTACTGGTGAATTTTACCAGACTTTCATGAAAGAATTAACACCAATCCTTCTTAAACTTTTCCTGAAATAGAAAAGGAAGGAATACTACAAAACTCCTTCTATGAAACCAGCATCACTATGATACCAAAACCAGACAAAAATAGAACAAAAAAAGAGAAAATTACAGATTGTTATTTGAAAAATTTCAGTGCCAAGGATGGGATACCTTCCAGTGAGTTGATGGCCAAGGAGGTCCCTGATTCCCCAAAGCATTAAGGCCATTGCCAAGGCTCTTGGTTTCCCACTAGGAATAGATGGTAAGCTCTGATTGCTGAATACTTCACAAACTTAAGCTGCAAGGTCACTGAGAAATCTTGCTGGAGCTGAGCTGAAAACATGTTCCCTGTAGACCAGATGACAGAAAGCTGGATAAAGCTGAGCTGCACCCAACTCTATGAGAGAGAGAGGTCATCAGTCAACAGTAGACACCTCAAGCTTTAACTTTGGCCAGCCAGGCCAAATGAGCCAATGGGTCCAATAGTGGCATGTCTGTTATGAGGGAAACTTACCACTCTCTAATTAGACTGGAGGCATACTCCATGGGAAGGAATACATGCCAGATACTAAAAGCCTATGACTGGAGATGTCATGAGCTCTATGGGTGTAATGCCTGCTGTTGTCTGCCTAAATGCATATATTATGCTCACCAAACTGCCCAGTAAGAAGTTCATACCCATATATTGATGCTACTCTCACTTTTGGTTAGAGAAGCTTCTATTTTCAGATGGTGGTAACCTCAGGAATGACTCAAAAAGCACCATAGTGCTGAGAAGTGACAGAGGAGTGTTCAGCACTGAAACATCTCTATTACACCTTCCGAGGCTCAGGGTCCAATGTGGAAGAGGTGACAGAAAGAATGTAAGAGCCACAGGAAGGGTAGGACTGATTACAATGCACTCTTCCAGACATCAAATGGCCTGGATATCCATGACCTCTCCGTGTCTGGCACTGTCTATATAAAACCATCATAACAGGAAGAAAAGGTGATGACAGCTGGGCGTGGTGGTGCACACCTTTAGTCCCAGCACTTGGGAGGCAGAGGTAGGAGGATCGCTGTGAGTTCAAGGCCACCCTGAGACTCCATAGTGAATTCCAGGTCAGCCTGGGCTAGAGTGAGACCCTACCTCGAAAAACCAAGAAAAAAGAAAAGAAAAGATGATGACAGCAAAATGAAAGACAGACTGTTTGAGAGGGGAAGAGTATATGATGGAGAATGGAGTTGCAAAGGGGAAAGTGAGGGCAGGGGGAATTATCATGGCTTGTTGTCTATAGTAATGGAAGTTGTCAGTAAGAACCAAAACAAATCAAAAGCCAGCTTTAGCACTGGGAGATATAAAGTCCAGAAACAGTGCCATCAAGAACATCCCCTGGCTGTCTCCTAGCAGGCCAGGAGCAGTCCCATCAATATACACAGTACGTGCAATCTTGTGCTTCCTTCTGAGGAAGACAGAGCCAGACTCCTCTCACTTGTTGGGTCCTGCCTCATCAAAGGTGTTGGCAGCCCTGTTTGCACAGTCATGCTGTGGCCTCACATAGACCAAGGATAATTGAAAGCTAACTTAGCGTGAAAATCTTAATGATATTTGAAATTATGGCCAAGTGCTTTGAGGAGATAACAGAGGAATAGTCAAATCAGGTCAGCAGGCCCACCAGTGACACCCATGCTTTCCCATAAGCCGGAATGAGCTCCATTAACCAGCTCATCTTAATCCATCCAAGCTGATACCTAACAAATGGCACCTAGTAGGTTGTTTGTAAATAGAAAGAACTTGTCCTCAGAGTTCTTTGGGTGGAATGGAGAAGTCCAGTGACAAGATACCAACACATCAGGTATCAGAGGTCCCATCTCCTTCTAACTTCACAAGGTAAAACAGCAAGAACTTAAGGCCGTCTATAATGGCATTGATTCTATTCACAAGGGCTCTCCCCTCACAACCTAATCACCTCCACAAAATCCAGCTTCCCAGGCCATCATGTTGCAGGTTAGCAATTCAATATATGGATCTTGGAGGAAAAGCTAGTAATGCCCTAATCAGCAACCTTCCCACACCCAAATGTCATCCAAAATGATTGATGCTATTTTTTTGTTGTTTGAGGTAAGGTCTTGGTCTAGCCCAGGCTAACTTGGAATTCGCTCTGTAGTTTCAGGCTGACCTCAAACTCACAGTGATCATCTTACCTCTGCCTCCTGAGTTCTGGGATTAAAGGTGTGTGCCACCACACCTGGCTGATTGATGCGCTATGTAAAAGGTATTTTTATTGAGCTGGAGAAATTGCTCAGTAGTTAAGGCTTTTGCCTGCAAAGCTTAAAAACCTGGGTTTGATTCCCCAGTACCCACAAAAAGGCAAACACACAAAGTGTTGCATGCATCTGGAGTTCATTTATAGAAGCTAGATATCCTGGCATGCCCATTCTCTCTGTTTCTCTTTTCTCTGAGTTTCTGTGCCTGCAAATAAATAAATAAAAATATTTTAAAAATAATTTTATTGAGGTGTATTTGATAAATAGTACTTGTATATATTTAAGGTATATGGCTTGATTTTTTTAAAAAAATATTTATTTATTTAAAAGAAATAAATAGGGGGGGGAGAGAGAGAGAGAATGAATGGACACATCAGAAACTCTAGCCACTACAAACAAACTCCAGACGCATGTGCCACTTTGTATACCTGGCTTACATGGGTACTGGGTTATCAAACCTGGGTTCTTTGGCTTTGCTGGCAATTGCCTTAACTGCTAAAACCAACTCTCCCGCCCTTGATGTTTTGTATATGTATGCATTGTAGAATAATCACCACAATCAAGCTAATTAACCTGCCCGACACTTGACTGAGTTTCTATCTTCTTTTTGCAGGTATGTTAGAAATACTTGCAACTGTGCTTTCAAGAATTTCCACATTTAATTTCTCATCTTGCATTACTGGAGGTTTGGATCATCTGACCAACATCACCCCATTTTCTTTGTCTCCCGTACCTTTGACAGCCACCATTGTACTGCTGCTGGATGAAGGTCTCTCCTCAGTTCCTGTCTTCTCAAGGGAAAGAATTTAGCCCAAGAGACGCATTTTAATCAAAAGTTTACTTAGCAAACTGAAGTGATCTCACATTCCAAGAAGAGATTGGAGAGGATTGACTCAAAGGAGCAAACATCCCACTGGACTCTGTGTTGTGCATTTAAAAAAAAAATGTTAATGTATATTTATGAGATTTTTATATTCATGAGGTAAGATGACCCTTTTCCAGATTATGGTGGACTGCATCTCTTCTGTACAGTAGCTCTACCCATGATCCTCGTGAAAAGCCCACAGAGGAGGTGAGTCAAACCTACCGTGCAAATGATATTTTAATGGAGGTAGGGTTTTTATGTGAACCCAGACCCTTCTTTAAGAATGCATTGTGAACTCTTTGTTTTCAAAATGGTAACAGTTTAGTTTTTTCTACCATGGTTCACTAAGCTCTATACCTATACCCTCAAAGAATGGGAAAATGTTTTGCAGTAAAATTTGCATTTTAAGTCATTAGAATGACCCAAGTTTTTTAAATTTTTATTATTTTTAGCATTGAATTAAAGATGCATGTGACATTACTTTACAGCAAACTCTCCTAAAGCCAGTGTCTCCCTTTAGCCTTCTTTTGAACACATTTTCATCACCTGAATTGGTCTGCTCCTTTTCATAAGCTTGTCTGACTCTGAGGATTTGCAGTGCACACTGATAGCGTGCTTCACTCCTAGCTGGCTCACTTGCCACACCGTAGATCCCGCTCAACAGAGCTTTGCTTAAGCATTTGCATGACTGAGTGCTTTGAAGTCAATCTTAAAGAATCACCAGTTATAAATACGAAGAAAGAGCAATCTACCAAACCTAACATGTACCCTGAACATTTTCATACTAAGAGTGTAGATTTCAGTTCTACGTTTATTGTAAGTTGATCAAAACATCTGGAAGAAAAGTGACTAAAATTGTTTGCATCTTTGTATGTACTTATTACTTAATATAATAAAGCTTATTTTCATTTAAAAAAAAAAAAAGAGTGCATTGTGGTAACTGGGAAAGCCTGAGCTTTAGTTTCCGATATCATGCAGAAACATGACCGTAACCTCTGGGTGTTTCCCTATAACGTGGTATTCTGACCATTAAGAGACCCAGCTACCAAAACACAGCTATAGTTTTTCTTGGCTATCTCGTATCCTTGGGCCTACCCAGTTTCACTCCTACCTTCTGCTTTTATAAGGTCCCTGTTATAGCTTGCACAAGTGAGATGGTGCAGCAAAACAGCTTGCTTATTTTACTGAGAACAATATCTTCCACAGTGGGAAGTGGGACCAGGAGAATCCAGAGCCTACAGACCAGCTGGTCTGCCATTGCTTTGCAGTTTGGCAATTGTTTGCAGCTGCAACAGGCCTTGTTTCAAGGAAGACAGAGCACAGACGATTCCAAGTTGTCCTCTGACCTCCACACATATGCTGTGGTATGCACAAAATACACAGAAATAAATTAAAACATAAATAAATAAATTTTGGAGACCAGTTTCATTCTTTTGTCTATGGATATATTTTCTGAACAACATTTACTGAAGAAATTATGCTGGCTCTTTTGTGCATTCTTGGTACTCTTTGAAGATCAATCAAGTAAGTGAATGACTTCAGTTAGGGATACACTGTGCACTTGTGTTGGACTCTGTCTTTTTTATGTCAGTGCTGTGTTGTTTAGATTACTACAGGCTTGGAGTCAGGAAGTTTGATGACTCCAACATTATTCCCTTTTTTCTGAGATTGTTTCAATTGTTTTAAGTCTTTGATGGTTCCATGCATATTTTGGATTATTATAAATTATGGTTTTGATAGAGGTTTCTTTGATCTGTAGTTTACTTTGGAAAGCATAAGCATTATAACACTATTAATTTATGAAACATTGAATTACTTTCCATTTTATGTCATCTTTAATTTTTATCAATACTGTATAACTTTAGGTGTATAAGTCTTTTTCATGACTTTGAGGATTCCTAATAATTTTTATCAATTGGATGCTATTGTAAACAGAATTGCTTTGTTAATTTGTATTTCTGGTAGTTTACTGATAGTATATGTATATGTACTAGTTTTTCTATGTGATTTTTATCAAGCTTTAATTTGTTTATTAAATAATTAATTTATTCTGACAGCTTTTTGAAATCTGTAAGGTATATGATCTTGTCATATATAGATGAGATTGCTTCTTTTTAACATGAATATCAGGTTTTTCTTTTATTCTCTCTCTCTCTCTCTCTCTCTCTCTCTCTCTCTCTCTCTATCTCTATCTCTCTCTCCCTTCAGGCTAGTTGCTTCTCAGTGCTATGCTGTGGTAAACTATTTCATAGGAAAAGCTTTCAGATTTTTATTATTAAATATTAGCTATGGAATTTTCATATAATTGTTCTTGTGTTGTGGCAAATTATTTCTATACTTATTTTGTTGAGAGGTCTTTTTATCATGATAGCTGGATTTTTTTCCAACTGTATTTTCTATATCTACTGATATATAATATGTTTTTTTGTATTTTTGTGTAGGTGGCACATCATATTGGTTGATTTGCTTTTATTGAACCATCCTTGCATCCCTGAGACAAATCCTGCTTGTCCTTGCTGTCTGGCCCTCTTTATATGCTGCTGAATTCAGTTTGCTAGTATTATTATGTTGAATTTTTTTTGCATTTGTATACACCAGGAATGTTGGGTTGTACTTATGATATCTTTGGCTTTGTATCAGAATGATGTTGCCCAGTGAAAGGAATGTCAAAGTGTTCTATCTTTTTTCACCTTTCTGGATTCTATGAAGACTTAGTGTTAACTTTTAGAACATTGGATACAATTCAGCCATAAATTCAGACTCTGGATTTTTCTCTCTTGGGAGTTTTTTCATTACTGAGCCAACCTCCCTGCTTATTAATGGCCTACTCAAGGTTTATATTCCTTGTAGGTTCAGTGGTTCATGTACGCAAATGTAGATATTTGTCACTATAACCACCCTCTCAGTAATTACTATATGCATGCTTTTCTGTATCTCATAAGCTTTAATCTACTGTGTTTTCATTTTCCTTGACATACTTTTAAAAATTCTCTTTTGATCTTTTCTTTTACCAACATTTGTTCAAAAGTGTTTGGTTTCTATTTATTTGTGAATTTTCCCATCTTCTCCCTGTTTTCAATTCTGGTTTTATTCCATTAACATTAGAGAAGACAATTGGCATAACTTCAAGCTTCTTAAATTTGTTAAGATTAATTTTGTGACTTAACATGGTCTGCTTTGGAAACTGTTTCTGCATGCTTAATGTGTTCTTTGCCTGGTGGGTAGAAAGCTCTATATTTCTGTTAGGTATGTTTGATCTATAGTGTTCTTTAATTAATAGTTTCGTTATAGACTGTCTGACTCTTGTTTTGTTTATTTGGGAGAAATAGAGAAAGTGGCAGAGAGATGAGATACACAGATAGAGAATAGGCATGCCAGGACCTCCAGCCACTACAAATAAACTCCAAAATCATGTGCCAACTTGTGTATCTTGCTTCTGTGGATCCTGAGGAATCAAACCTGGGTCCTTAGGTTTCACAGGCAAATACCTTAACTGCTAAGCCATTTCTCCAGCCCTTCTTTATAGACTTTCTGTTAGTATACATTATTGTCAGTGCATTATTGGAAGTGAGATAATCATGTCTCCTACTATTATTGCTTTCCTATCATTTTTCTTCCTTCTGACATGTCAATACTAATTTTAAATATTAAATACAGCATATTTTCATGTGCTGATGTTGGGTACACATTGCCATAATCATGATGTATAATGATCTTTGAACCAACCATAAACCACACATATGTAACAGTGGTTTCATAAAACTATATAATGGGGTAGAAAAATTCCTAACATACACATTATTGCTCAAGTGTCTGTAGTGACACTGGCATAAACACACACCGGTATGCTTCCAGTCACTTACAAACATAGAATATACAGTTTGTAACTATCTGTTAGCATACAAAGTAATAGGTTTCATGATAGCATTTCCATACATATATACCATTGTTCACTATTATAACTCATTCCCCCTCTTTACTTCCCTCTCTGCCTTCCTCTTGATGACCCTTTTCCTCCCCCAAAATACTCTCTGCCTTTGCTTTAATGTCACATGTGTTTCATTGCTATTTCTTTTGTTTCTTCATTCCTTTCTTAAGATCTGTTCTTATCTTCTCCCCTTTCTAGTTTCATGATGATATATACATATACATATACATATACATATACATATACATATACATATACATATACATATACATATGCACATACACTTGAGTCTAAGTTCCTCATATGAGATAAAACATGTTATATGCCTTTTGAAGCCTGGCTTATTTTTTGTAACAATAAATATGTCATAACTTCATTATTTTTCCCTTGAATAAAATTCCATTGTATACATGGAGCATATTTTCTTTATTCTTTCTTCTGTGTATGGGCATCTAGGCTGGCCCCATTCCCTAGATCCTGTGAATAGTAGAGCAATAAACATAGATGTGCAAGTACCCTGTGGCATGCTGATTTAGAGAGTCACTCGGGATGGTATGGCTGGGTCATATGGTAGATCTGAGACGCTGCCATACTGATATCCACTATGGCTAAACAAGTTCACATTCCTGCCGGCAGTATATAAGACCCCCACTTTTCTCACATGCTTGCTGTATTTATTGTCATTTTCTTGATTATAACCATTATGTCTGGAGTGACATGGAATCTCATTTGCCTGATAACTAATGATATTGAACACTTTCTAAACTATGTACTGGCCAACTCATTTATTGATAGGGTGATTAGGGTTTCTTGGTATTTAATTTTTGCACTTGTTTATATACTCTAGATACAAATACCCTGTCTGTACATAGTCAGTAAGGTTTTTCCCATCATTAGGTTATCTTCAGTCTGGTGACTGTTTCCCTTCCTGTGCAGAAGGGTTTCAGTTTAATAAGAATCCATTTGCCAGTTCTTGGGATTATTTCCTGTTCTTTAGAGTCCTTCTCAGAAAGACCTTGCCAATTTCTATATTTTGAAGTATCTCATCTACATGTTCCTTTACAAGTTTCAAATTTTCGCATCTCATATTGAGGTCCTTGGTACATTTTGAATTCATTTTGGTTCAAATGATGTATTTTATTTATTCCTACCCATGAAAATCATTCTTCCAAATTTGGCATAGGGGTAGAGGTGAGGTAAGGGGAAGATTTTCCTAAGCATTCATAATTGAACACAAGACGGATAAATAAATTTTGCCTTAACTTTGAAAAGAAAACAAACTTACCAAAACCTACAGTGGAAAATTGCTATGTAATAAATATGATGAGTCTCATTTATGTTTCATTGCTACTTCAACTAAATCATCTCTCTCTCTCTCTCTCTCTCTCTCTCTCTCTATCTATCTATCTCTCTCTCTCTCTCTACCTCTCTCTCTCTCTCTATCTCTCTCTCTCTCTCTCTCTCTCTCTCACACACACACACACAGTGCTATCTTGCTTAGACAACTAACAGACACAGGAACTCTTTTGAAAGTGTTTAAATGTTTGATCCTTCCACAAGCAAGTGACTCATTTGTTGAATCATTTTTCTTTTCTTATGGAAACCAAAGTAATATCAAACTACTTCCACCAGAAGACAAATATTCTAGTGTTTCAAGCATTGCTACTAATAGAAGTGGCATGAAAGAACCGAAAGCAAATTATTTTCCCTGTTTACATTTCTACTTCATCAAAAACCACCCAAACTTCCTTTACTATAGGCATTTTAATCTAAAAAATATATATTCCTCAGTATATATATTTCAGAACCCTGTAAACTAGGGTGATAGATTATTTTCAAGTAGTAACACTATTGCTGATAGCAGCAGGGTTTAATCTAACAATTAATTAGCTTTACAACTAGCAATGTATAAATATAGTGGCACACTAAAAGGAAAAATTGCTCTCATTTCTCTGGTGTGACTATTAGTAATATTTTGTTGGCCATACGTAGAAACGCATGCATCATGATGATATTACTTTGCCAAGAGCATCTGAATTATTGAGAAACTACTGAACTAAGACTGTGCTTATCTAACTATTCCTTCTAAGTTTAAACTATTTTCCTAAATGTTATGATGGGGAACCCTTTTAGAGGTCAGTTCCTGGTTCCTTTTAGTTCTCTTCATGATACAGCCTTAGCCTACTTCCTATCCCCATATTACCTGTGTATTCGTTGTTTTTTTTTTTAATTTCTTTGACAAAATCTCTACAACAACTTAAAGGAAAGGGTGTCTTTTGGCTCACAGTTTGAGGGGATGCAGTTCATCATGGTGGGGAAGGCATCTAGGGAGGGGGTCCCATGGTAGCATTTGAGTTAACAGCTCACCATACCTCATTTGAACAACAAGAAGCAGAATGCCTGCCCAGAGACACTTCCTCCAGCAAGGTTCTATCTTCCATAGGTCCCACAACCTCCTAAGACACTACCACCAGCTAAGAACCAAAAGTTCAAACACATGAACCTGTGAAGATGTTCTACACTCAAACAATAAGACCCCGATTTGCTACTCTGGGGGCCTCCAGTGGGTCGTGCTCCATTCCTACAACAGCCTCTTCTATCTGAGACACTCGCTTCTACCGTGAAACCATCACTGGTGTTAATAAAATCCTATCTCATCCACCACATTATGGGACTCGATTTGATGCCTTCATACTATTTTATGGACTTGATTTGATGCCTTTATAGTACTTTATATTTCTCCTTGTGTAAATTATGTAGCTCTCATGCAGCTCATAAAACTCCATTTATGAAAAGAAACTTGTCTGTTTAGCTTCTTACTGAATATCCAACCTCCTACACAGTAGCAAAGCCTGTATGAAGTTCAGTAATGATCTGTTGAATGGACACACAGCTTCAGTTTTTGAGAAAATGATTAATAGTCTGGCATTTTTAGAAGTTATGCTAGATACATCTGCCTAGGCAAAAATGAACAAGTTACTAATGAATATTTATGAGGTATTGTAAGGCTAGTTTATCTCCTCTGTTAAATGTATGTTTTATGTAATGATATAAGTTGGGAGGGGGCATAGGTCAAGATTTTAAGCATCCTATTTCCAATAGCAATAGAATTAATTGTTGTATAGAATAGAATAAGTTGTTCTATAATAATATCTGATATCTACAAGGAGATAAAATATAAAATTGAAATGGGAGAGAAGAATCACTTGACCCATACTCACTGATTTGCAGAGCACTATATGGTCTCTAGGAAACTCATAAGGCAAAATCTAAGAGTTCCTAAGAGGAAATATTCTGCCTGCAAGAAACTTATCACTTAATCATATGGCTGCCAGATGTCTCTTTGACAAGAAGTAAAAATTGTCAGACTGGGGGCTGGAGAGATGGCTTAGTGGTTAAGCACTTGCCTATGAAGCCTAAGGACCCCAGTTCAAGGCTCGATTTCCCAGGACCCACGTTAGCCAGATGCACAAGGGGGCGCACGTGTCTGGAGTTCATTTGCAGTGGCTGAAAGCCCTGGCGTGCTCATTCTCTCTCTATGTGCCTCTTCCTCTCTCTCTCTCTCTCTCTCTCTCTCTCTCTCTCTCTCTCTCTCTCTGTCACTCTTAAATAAATAAATAAAAATGAACAAAAAAATTTTTAAAAACATTGTCAGACTGGGATCTAACATTTTTGGTAGACTTGCCTCCTTACACTACAACAGAATGAGTTAAACACCATCATTTAGCTCTCTTCCTTCCTCTCTCTTCTTCTATCTTTCCCTTTTGGGCTGCCTAATGGCATATGTCCGACTCTCCAGATGCCATACATGCCAGGCACACAAAGGTAGGCAAGTGCAAGGTCACACATGCCCACTAGATGGCACACACATCTAGAGTTCAATTGCAGTGGCTGAGGCTCTGGCCTGCCGATTCTCTCTCCATCTCTCTCTCTCTCTCACTTTCTCTCTGTCTAAAATAAAATTTAAAAAGAATAGGAAATGATCTCGCCCTCTCTTTCTCTCTCACACACAGACTTCCCCACACACAAACGTTTCCCTTTGTCTTAAAATATCTGTCAAGTGTCTTTGTAGTTCTTTTCTTTGTACCACAAAATGAGATTCATATCTACTAACCTTCAAGAAATATGTCTAATGTACAATAAATCAAAAAAGCTGAAAAAATACATACACATGTTATAATAGAAATGTCTAAAATGATTAAGAAGAAATTTATTTCAGCTTCACAAATCTCTGCTGCTTTCCAACATCATAGAGAAGTTAACACAAAGAAAATACTTCATGACATTTCTCAGAAACTAAAAACAATAGAATATAAATTTCAAGATAACAAGAAAGTGTCATTAAAGGAAATATTATGCAAAAGTTTTAAAAATAGAACTCCTGAAACTGAAAAATAAATCTTTTTTGTGCTTCAGTAACTGTAATGATCATGTCCAAAATGAGAAATAACAGAGTAACTCACTTGAAGATTGTGAACACCAAGCAAGATATTCATGGATAATGTACATATTAATAAAGCCACAACTAAATATTATATAAATTTTTTGTTATCATCATTATTCATTATTATTTTTATCATTATAACTTTTTGAAACAGGATTTTACTATCTATCTCAGGCTGGCCTCAAACATACAATCTTGCCTCCATCTTTCATATGACAAGATGTCAGCTATGGCCAACCCCTCCTGCTTCTTTTAAAAAGTAAAGACAGAAAGGGACAAGAATACCCTGTGCCTTTTTTCTTTTCCTTCTTAGTTTTATATACTATAAACTACGTAAAAAAAAAAAAAAAAAAAAGCCGGGCATGGTGGTGCATACCTTTAACCCCAGCACTCCAGTGGCAGAGGTAGGAGTTTCTGTGAGTTTAAGACCACCCTGAGATTATATAGTGAATTCCAGGTTAGCCAGCCTGAGCTAAAACAAGACCATACCTCCAAAAACTAAAGAAGGAGAGGAAGGAGAAGTAGAAGAAGGAGGGAGAGAAAAAGAGAGGAGAGGAGAGGGGAGGGCAGGGGAGGGGGAAGAAAAGAAAAGGAAAGGAAAGAAAAAAGATAACACTATGGCTTTAAACTCTTTCATCTAATCTTAATCACGTTCTCCCTAAACACAGGCAGAGGTGATTTCTAGATTATTTTCTTATCCAAACCTGCTTATCTCCATTTGAGGTTCTTTTTGGATTTCCCTTGCTATGTGGAATTGTTGGAAAGAGAAGAACTGGACCTTCACAGCATTGCATAAAGGCCTTAAACCTAAAGGCAATAACTCATGACAGTCACCCACAGCCACAGAAAGACAAAAAGAGCACCAGAAATGGCAAACATTAATACTTTAAAAATATGTAAGTATTTTTCACATTTATTTCTTTAATTTCTTGAAAGACATGATTGTATGCACCAATAATCATAAATTGATAAAATTTATAGATATGATATATGTAAAATATTTGCACAAGAGTGTGGAGGAAAATATATACACTAGAATAAAATTTCTGTATTTTACTCAAATTAGCTTAGTATGATTCTATATGAGATTGTAGTAAACCTGATATATTTTATAGTTCCCACAGCAACCACTAAGAGAATTATCCCCCCAAAAAATTAAAAGAAAAATTATAAAATAGTAGGCTAAAAACTAAAAGCACCTTTTTTCAAGTTAAGAAAGCTTTCTTTTAGAAAAGAAAGTCAAGTAGAAGAGCTCCTGAGGTGGGATGGGTCCTGCACAGGTAATCTAAAAATACTTTCTTAATATAAAAAAGATGTCAGTAAAAGAATAGAGGAGCAGGGCTGGAGAGATGGCTTAGCAGTTAAGGCATTTGCCTGCAAAGCCAAAGGTCCTTGGTTTGATTCCCCAAGACCAGATGCGCAAGGGAAAGCACGTGTCTGGAGTTCGTTTGCAGTGCTGGAGGCCCTGGTGTGCCCATTCTCTCTCTCCCTCTCTCTGCCCCCCTCAGATAAATAAATAAAGACAAAGTAAGAAAAAAAAGAATGGAGAAGGAGGGCTGGAGGAATGGCTTAATGGTCAAGGTACTTGCCTGCAAAACCAAAGGACTTACGTTCAATTCCCCAGGACCCATATAAGCCAGATGCACAAGGTCACACACACATCTAGAGTTTGTTTACAGCAGTTAGAGGCCCTGGTATACTTAGTCTCTCCCTCCTTCTCTCCTTCCCTCCCCACCTCTCCAATGAATAAATAAAACTTTACAAAAGAAAATTTAAAAACAAAGAATAGAGGAGCAAATTAATGGGCAATTCAGCAGAAATGGTGACATATTTTTATACCCAAGATTCAATCATTGGTAGGACCTCTATATATTCAGTAAAACTGAGCAAAATTGTCAACCAACTCAAAGTGGTTGTTGTCATTTCACTCAGGGAATGAAGAATTCATCTCTTTTGCAAGCGACATTTTCCAGGATTACATATGGTAGAACACAAAATAAATACATTAAATAATTTAAAATACTTAAAAAAAATTGAAGTCATACACAGCATGTTTCCAACTATGATGGAATTTTTATTTATTTATTTATGTATTCGACAGGAGGGAAAGAAAGAAAGAAAAAAGAAAGAAAGAAAGAAAGAAGGAAGGAAGGAAGGAAGGAAGGAAGGAAGGAAGGAAGGAGAGAAAGACAGAGAGAGAATGGGTGTACCAAAGCCTTTTGCCACTGCAAATGACCTACAGACGCATGTAACAAGTTGTGCATTTGGCTTTCCATGGCTACTGGGAGTTGAACCCAGGCCTGCAGGCTTTGTAAGAAAGCACCTCTAACCACTAGGCAATCTCCCCAGCCATAGAATTAACTTAAAAATTAACAAATCTAGAAGCCCTTCAAACATATTGGAAGTTAAGCAACACATTAGCAAGTTAAAAAACGAAAACAAAAACAGTTCTTTGAAAAGATAGACAAAATTGGCATATCTTTACCTATACTAAAGAGAAGAATATAATTTTCCAAATTCAGAAAGAAGTCACAAAACAAGAATTTTTGGCCCTCTAAAACATATCAGATTTATGCCACTCAGTGAAAGTAATGCTAAGAGAAATATGTATAGCTTTACAGGCATTTATCAGAAAAGAAGAAAGCTTTCAAATTAGAAACCTGTGTTTTTACATTATAGCAACAAAAATAGCAAACAAATCTCTCAATAAGCCAAAGAATGGAGATTAGAGAAAGGTAAATATGCCCCTCCCTAGAAAGCCAAAGAAATAGCAAACAGTTTATGAATTTAATGGGTGTTTCTTTCAAAAGATGGACAAAGTTGGCCAATCTTTGACTGAACTATCCAAGGGGGATAAGGAAAACCACGTTAGGGCTGGAGAGATGGCATAGCAGATAAGGTGCTTGCTGGCAAAGCCCAAGGACCCAGATTCAACTCCCCAATACCCATGTAAACCAGATGCACAGCATGACACATGCATTTGGAGTTCCTTTGCAGTGGCTAGAGGCCCTGGTGTGCCTATTCTCTTTCTTTATCTCTCTCTCTCCTATCTCTCTTTTTCTCTGCCTCTTTCTCTCTCTCCTATCTCTGTCTCTGTCTTTGCCTCTTTCTCTCTCTCAAATTGTAAGTAAATAAAATACAGAAAAACATAAGTTGGGCTGGAGAGATGGCTTAGTGGTTAAGGCATTTGCCTACAATGCCAAAGAATCCAGGTTCGACTCTCCAGGACACACATAAGCCAGATGCACAAAGGGGAACTTGTATCTGGAATTCCTTTGCAGTGGCTAGAGACCCTAGCATGCCTATTCTCTCTCTCCCTCTCTCTATCTCTCTCAAATAAATAAATAATATTTTTTAAAAAATGTAAGTTAACAAATCTCAAAACGAATGAGGAGTGCAGGGATTATGAGGGGATTTGCATACACTATGCCAAAACATAAGGCAAATAAAATCAAATAGATAAATTATGAGAAATAATGGGTAAAAGATATGACTATTCAACACACAAGAAGAAGATAGATCAAATCTACATACGAAGGTGCTTATTATCAGTAGTAATTTGGCAAGTACAAATTGAAATCATAACACATAACACACCACACACTAAGAAGTACTTCATAAAAATAAATGTACGCCAAAATGCAGACCAAGTTGTGGAAGAACTGGAACCCTTACCCGACTGTTGGTATAAAAGTATAGTGAGGGGCTGGAGAGATTGATTAGCAGTTAAGGTGCTTGCATGTAAAATTTAAGGACACAGGTTCGATCCCCCAGAACCCACATAAGCCAGATGCACAAAGTTGCACGTGAGTCTGGAGTTAATTTGTACTGGCTAGAGCTCTTGTGTGCCCATTGTCTCTCTGACTGTCTATTTCTCTTTAGTAAGAGAATAAATTTTAAAAAATAAAGTAAAATGAGACTGCTGTTTTGCAAAACAGTTGGCAGTGTATTATGAAGCTAAACATAAACTTACTAATATTACAAGCAATTCTTTAGACACCAAAAAAGTTAATACACTTGCCCACAGAAAGATTTGTAAGTGAATATTCACAGCTATATAATTTATAATAGCCTCAAACTGGTGGTCACATAAAGGTCCATCAACTGATAAGGAAATAAATGAAGTACAGTAATGCAATAGATGCTATCAAACAACAGCAGCAAAGGAATGAAAGGTTAACTGGGTGTGCTGATGCATACATTTCGCCCCAGTAATCAGAAGGCTAAGGTAGGAACATGCCATGAGTTCAAAGCCAGCCTGGGCTACAGAGTGAGTTCCAGGTTAACCTAGACTACAGTGAGACCCTGCTTCAAAAATAAATTTTAAAAGAAGGAATGGAATTCTAGCAACAGAAAGGCTATGGATGTACCTAGAAGTATGTACTGGTTGAGAGACCTGATCCAAAAACCTGCATTTTGTACAATTCCACATTATGAAATAAATATCCATGCAAGGGAAGTTTATAGTCAGAACACCAGTAGCTCAATGGTTTCTTAAGGCTGAGAGTGGGATAGGAAATTCCTTGCAAGTTGGTAGGAAATCATTACAGAACTACAAATTTGCTTTAAAAATAATTGAATTGAATTGCACACTTGGCATGGGTCTATTTTAAAGTATATAAATTATATGCTAATAAATATTTTAATGGTTAATAAATAATTTTAAAAGGAAATGCAAATAGCTCTGCTTGATTGAAAATACTTGATTTCTTATAAAAAGAAAATGTAAGTTAATAGTATAAGAGAGTTTTGCCACACTTTTGTTAAGATTAAAGGTTTGTCACGCACTCAATTAATAATAATATGGTCAAAAGCTACCTTATTTATGATTGGCAGAAATATTACTTAGTGCCTTTTTTTCTATGAGGATAAATTTGGCTTTATATATCAAAGCTTAAAATTGTGAGTTTCCTGACTCAGTAATTATACTCCCACTGATGGCAAGTAATGACTTTCTATATTAAGCAAAAGAATACAAACAGCCCAAAAGTCCTTCAATCTGAGATAGATGGTGCTATAACCATCTCATGCTGGTGTGAAAATATGCAGGTCTAGGATATTCCTGTTCACACATGGTGTGATATAACATCTAGAGACCTCTTTGAAGTAGATTGATTGAACTAATACATTCAGCAAAGCATCAATGAACAAGACCAACACACACACACACACACACACACACACACACACACACAAGATCAGTTGCATTTCTAAATACTAACAATGGACAATCTGAAGAATAAATTACAAAAGCAAGTTCACTTATACTAGCTTACAAATACCAAGGGATTAAAAGATAAAATATGAAGAAGATTGAAACCACAAAACACTGCCAAAGAAACTCCCACAAAGACACAGACACATAGTAATAGGTGCCATGTTTATGCATTGGAAGAGTTAACACCATTAAGAAATGATCTAAAGGCATGATACAATCTCTATCAAAATCCTAATGGTATTTTTCCAGAAATTGTATATTAAAAATAACAGGGCTGGAGAGATGACTCCATAGTTAACACACTTGTCTGCAAAGCCCAACTCCCTGAGTTTGATTCCCCAGTTCCCATATAAAGCCATGCACAAAGGGGCACACGCATCTGGAGTTCATTTACAGTGGCATAAAGCCCTGGTGTACCCATTCTCTCTGTGTCTCTTCTCTGTATATCTCTCTCTGCTTACCAATAAATAAATTGTAAAAAAATAAAATAAAATAAAACTAATATAATAAAAATAAACCTGGGGGCTAGGGGATGGCTTAGCAGTTAAGGTGTTTGCCTAAAAAACCAAAAAAAAAAAAAAAAAAAAAAATCCCAGGTTTGATTCCCCAGGACCCACATTAGCCAGATGCACAAGGAGCTGCACACATCTGGAGTTCATTTGCAGTGGCTGGAGGCCCTGGTGCGCCCATTCTCTCTCCACCCTCTCTCTCCCCTCTTCTCTGTCAAATAAATAAATAATAAACCTGGAAGACTCACATTTCTTGTGTTCAAATATAAGCATCAAAAGTAAGCATGCTGGGCTGGAGAGAGATGGCTTAGCGGTTAAGCGCTTGCCTGTGAAGCCTAAGGACCCCAGTTCGAGGCTCAGTTCCCCAGGTCCCACGTTAGCCAGATGCACAAGGAGGCGCACACGTCTGGAGTTCGTTTGCAGAGGCTGGAAGCCCTGGCGCGCCCATTCTCTCTCTCTCCCTCTATCTGTCTTTCTCTCTGTGTCTGTCGCTCTCAAGTAAATAAATTTAAAAAAAAAAAAAAAAGTAAGCATACTGCAATGCTTCACTAACCAAACCAGTCTCCTGCTGCTTGGAAACAGACATACAGACCCACAGTATGGATTCGCCTACTCAGAAATTAACTCTCACGTATCGGGACAGATGACTTTTCACAGAGAAGGTAAAGGACAACCAGCGTGAGCCACGTGCAGAATGACCCTGGGACTTGTGGGCAAGGTGGCGGATCAGAAGCCCCATCAGTGGGACCGGGCGAAAGAAAGCAGACATCAGTCTCGATTCCTGCCAGAGGCAGCAGCCAGTACACAGCACGACCCCCCCCCCCCTTCTCCATCACACCCAGCGCCCAGCCAGAGACATCAGTGTGGGAACTGAGAACTCCGCTGCTTAGCTCCCTACGGGTGTGCCAGAAACCCAACGCACCAGGTAATCTGTTTGAACTTCCCTGGGGTATCGCGTCCGCCGAATCCGCTTTTGCAGATCCAAACTGGCCTTTCAAACTGAGCCTTTCTCCCAGTGCACTTTGCTACACGAAGAGGAACAGAATGCAAAACCATCCCACCAAGGCATTAAAACCACCGAGTGAGGCCCAGCGGGGTGGCACACACCTTTAATTCCAGCACTCGGGAGGCCAAGGTAAGGAGGATCACCGTGAGTTCAAGGCCACGGCGAGACTGCGAGACTACATTCGTAGTGAATTCCAGATCAGCTTGGGCTAGAGTGAGACCCTACCTCAAAAAAAAGCAAACAAAAACCTGAATGAGGCATGCATATTTGTAATCTAATGTGCTTTTATTATACATTGTCATTTTTTTATTTTTATTTTTGGATGGTTTTGCTATTTGTATTTTATTCATCACCCTTGCATAAGCACCTCTTAAGAGTCTTTGTTTACAGGTTGCTGTGTTAGAGTTGATCACTGGTCTGCCTGCGCCCCCTCCCCATTCTACCCTGCGGTCCATGCTCTGTTCAGGGAAGACCCGCAGCTTTCCCTCACCTTGTTTCCGCTCTCTCCCTATCTCTTCCCATTTCCTCCACGTTTTACTTTTTAACTATAATAACCTTCCATAGTTTTGATAATTTTTAAGCTCTGTGGACCCTAACAGTATCTTAATTTCCATTTTCCAGATACTTTCCCAAACTTCATGGTTTTTTTCTCTCAGTTGATTGAATATTAATGCCTGTTCTTATCCAGTGTTTTCCACTCTGTTCCTAACCTTAGTAACTCATAGTCTACTACACAACATACTATTTTTGTTCCTTTATCCCCCACCCCATCATTGTTTAAGTTAAAGAGATGACCATTTATTAAATTTTTATTTATTTTTTATTTGAGGGGTGCAGCTAGAGAAAGAAAGAGAATGATTGCTTAAGGGGCTCCAGCCACTGCAAACGAACTACAGACGTGTGTGCCACTTTGTGCACCTGGCTTATGTGGGTACTGGGGAATTAAACCTGGGTCCTTAGGCTTGTTGGGCAAGCACCCTAATGCTAAGCCATTTCTCCAGCCGAGGATGATCATTTTTAATGGGCTATTATGACATTTGCATGGTCAACCTATTCAACCATTATGGTTCTTTCTACATTAATATAGAGAATCATGCATAGGACCTGAGCATGTGGGCTGATTTTACAAAATTTACAAAGCTAAAATTTAAAGTGAGATAAGTCTCTTAAAAGACAATGATGTAGAAAATAGACTAGAGTATGAAACCCAACACATAATTGCTATATGTGAGCTGAACTGTGTACAAGTTTCTAAATAGATGATATAGTGTGGATCTTGAATGTCCCTGCATTGTATAGCTATTTCATCAGAATTGAAGTATTTCTTCCTGGTAATAAGAGGGGATTTTTCTAAATAACACCTCAGCTTGCCATCAGCCTTTACTGGAATCAGTGCTCAGCTTCCACATCTGGTAAGATGCTGTAAGGTTTCTAAAACAGCTTCCAGTAAAAGCCAAACCTGTTGATAGGACACGCAGTTTCCTTGAGTCTGTGTTATAACTGATCATTTAATTGGTTTCTCAGTTACCAGTGAAATTTTCAAGAAAAAAAAAATTGTCATCATGTGTTGTCCATTTGATTTCTTTCATTTGCCTTTAGTCACAATGTCCTGGGTCCTGAGCCATGTAAGACCCTAAATAAAGCAAGTGGAAGGACCTGTATTCATCAGAGAGCCTGTGAATCTTGTGGGCTTCTGAACCTCAGGATATAATGTGGTATATTTTAGCACACAGAGAGATCCAAGCAAGGTGCTTAACTTGTTTTCTCACCTCCAAATGTGGAGGAGATTACCTGCCTCAGAGTGATCACCTGAGGACTGGACAATTTATTCTTCATCTGGGAACCATTTTTTTAATATTTTATTTTAATTTATTTATTTAAGAAAGGGAAAGAGGGAGAGAGAGAGAGAGAGAGAGAATGGGCATGCCAGAGCTTTCAGCCACTGCAAACGAAGTCCAGATGTATGTGCCACCTTGTGCATCTGGTTTACATGGGTCCTGGGGAATCGAGCCAAGGTCTTTTGGCTTCACAGGCAAGCGCTTTAACCGCTAAGCCATCTCTCCAGGCTTGGGAGCCATTTTATAGTTGATAACTTTATTGTATGAACATCTTACATATTGTTTATATTCCCATTGGGCTATACTCTTAAGTTCCCTCTCTCCTGCCCCTGTGCCAGTGAGAACCCTCCTCAGTGGGGTTATCAATATTCACTGTGGGGCTTGGTGAGGGCGTTCATACTGTATTTATTCACAGTATGCAACAATGATGCCTCAATCAAAGCTTCTTGACAACAGCAACAGCAATCACTATGGCCAGATAGAAAATGGCAAGTCTGGGGTCTGAATCAGGTGGCACCTGGCTGTAAGCCTCTGCTCTGGAGGGCACCTGTCTCCAGGGTGAAGAAGTCACCTGCTCTATGGCCCTGTCCCTGTGATCTTCTCAATTCAGAGATTTTTCTCTTTACAACTACTCGGACGCTTAGCTGGCTTGCTCCACATCTATTTTTCATCGCTTACTATATTATGCTTTCAATGTTTTGTGTAGTTCATGACTTTCAGTTGAGATGTTTGTAAAATGGAACTTTGCCATCACAAAAAAGCAGAGAGCAGAGCTACCTCGTGGTTTTTCACAAGGATGGTCTCACAGCTGGTACAGCGGGTATAAGTCAGACACCTCTTGCATTAGCACTTTCCCAGGATAGATGGTGTGGAGTTATCACAAAGACATTTGCACAAAAAAAGGTGAAAATACTCACTGTAACATTTTCAGGGGTCAAATTAGATAACAGGAATAGCGTATGGGACGGGTGCTTGAAAAGCAGTAGAAGTGTGAACGGGCCTGAATCATTGTTTGCTGTGCCCTAGCAGCGCCTTCATGGTGTTCTCTGCTCAAGAAAAAAAGACAGGACTTCATTTTAGTAGTCTGAGCACTAGCTAAAGCAAAAAGAAGGAAAAAGAAAATGAATATTCCCAAGATAGGGCTTGCTTTAGCCCAGGCTGGCCTAGAACTCCCTATGTAGTGAGGTATATCCCAATTCCACTCCTGAAAACAATCTGGGTCAATTTCTCCATCCTCCCTCACTTCTGCAGAAGTCACGGAAGGCGGCAAGCTCTCTGGTGGCATTGAACATAGAGCTGCTCATGATGATAAATTAAGATGCCCAGGAGTGTGGATCTTCCCCTGTGAGCTATAGCATACTGCTCAGAAAAAATGAATAAATAAAATAGAGCTCTTTCTGGGCGTGGTAGTGCACACCTTAATATCAGCACTCAGGAGGCAGAGGTAGGAGGATCACCAAGCGTTCAAGGCCACCCTGAGACTACATAGTGAATTCCAGATCAGCCTGAGCTAGAGCGAGACCCTACCTTGAAAAAAAACAACAAAAAAAAGCACAGAGCTCTTGCTGCTTTTATTAGAATACAACTTTCACTCCTCCATCACCTCAACCTCCACTGTCACATCTTCTTAGCTTCCATATTGACCCCAGAGCACTTTTGTTTTATGTTTAAAAAAAAAAAAAAAAACTTTGCAGAGCTGGAGTCTGTGGCTAAACAAACTTTAGGATTACCATGGCTAGAATTGGAAAGGGTTTTCCTCAACCACCTGTGTAGCACTCTGTGAGGAGTGAGGAACCCACCTGGGGGTTTCCCTCTTCTTACAGCCATTGCAGCCCTGTGAACAGGCCTGTCGCAACAGAAGTCCCACAGACTAAACATGGGTAACCAGGTTTTCAAAACCCACAGCAACAAGCTGCGTGAATCTGACTCACTTGGGGAAGAAACCATGTACACAGTCACTGTTCCCACACCCCTTGTCCATGCACAAAAATCCAGGACTTTGGATAGAATTTCTGAGAACTAATATGAACGCCTAGCATAGTACAGAAGGGACGCCTGCAAAGGGGTACAAGCCTAGACATTAACCAGCAGTCTTCCTAAAGCAAATGCCCAAAATACTCTAGAAAGACACCTCTTCCCCTGGTCCTGTAAAGCATCTCCTTAATTAACATCATTACTCATGGAGCCAAGACATAATTAACGTGCTCATCACCCCTTCAGAGAGAGAGAGAGGAAGAGAGAAAGGTCTATAGAGTGAATGCAGACAAAGGAAAGGTCCCAAAAGCCCAAATTCTTTTTGCTTTAGCAAACCTCTCCACTCCCATGACAAGTGAGGTGTCACTGTGAGGAAGGTGGCTACCTGGGGTGAAGAACAATACTTTTCACAATGCACCTCCATGGATACCCCCCACACCTCAAGACTGAGCAGTCTCAAGATGCACCTGAGGCTCAGAGGGAGGGACTTAGGAAAGATAAGAAACAAACCATCTCTGAGCTCCCTCACAGCAAGGACTGCACCCTGCTCACTGCGGCTTCCCAGACGTTTCTACAGTTTTCAACACAGAGCCTTCATGAACTATTAATAATACTAGAAAGCACCCATGCCTGGGAAGTGAGACAGTTTGAACAGCTCGGCAACAATTTCTCAACAATGGCACTACTGACATTTGGCTGTGTGGTGCTTTATTTTTGGCAGGTGCCGTGTGCATTGTAGAATGTTTAGAATCAGAAATGCCACATCTTCTGGCTTCCCTGGGCCACACAGCAGAAAGGAAAATTGTGTTAGGTCATGTGATGGCTTGAATGTAAATGTCCCCCATAGCATCAGGTATTTTTTTGATTAAGATTCCTACATAGCTTCCAGCAGGGAGAGCCCGGATGGAGGAGGTGTGTCACAGGAGATAGATCTTGAGTCCAGCCCCTTGGGGTGCTCAGACCCAGATCACGCTTGCTGCATTCTCTCCACTCTGCCGTGGATGTGTGCTGAAGGGGGCCAGCTTCCTCCGCCACGAGGAAGCTTCCCCTGGAGACTGTAAGCCTGACACAAACCTTTTCCTTCCACGAGCTGCTTTGGTCTGGTGTTTTTCTCCCAGGAATGTGAAAAGGAAACTGCAGCCAGCCACGTGCATCAGCATTAGGCAAATATTACTAATAAAAGATGATGTGCTTTTGCTCAAGGTCTGTGGGTCAATTTCATGATATCTGCCACCACAGATAAGCAAAATGTCCTCACATAATAATCCTGATTATGCAGTGTCCTAGTTGAAGAGTATTTCAAAATCATCAGGCAGGTTCCAAGTTTGATATTACTAGTGTAGAAATGAACAAAGATGGTGAAAGGTTAACTGGAGGTGGTTGCAATCCACTTACGCTACATGCTGAAGTTGTGATGGGGAGAGACCTTTCAGTGCTGTAATTGCTGTGGGGTCGTGCATACTCCTGGACCGTCCTTTATCTCAGGGGAGATCTGCACCCCCAAGATCTTTCACCCACACTTCACCTCCAGGGAGCTCCGCACAGTCAAAGGCCTTGGCCTATGCTTGACCTGCTGAGGGCTGTACGCAGCTGAAGATTTGCAGAATCTCCATAGAGCTGGTGAAAAGTAGATATGCAGGGCACTGAAATTCAAAGATGTTGCAGTGATCATTAATTTAGCAGAAAGAAACGGCACCATGACCCTGCAACAACTTAGTTCCTCCTGACGAGTGTAAGTCCTCACTCTGAGAAAACACGGTTAAGGTACATAAATAAAATGTAAAGAAATCAATCCCATCAATGACCTAGCACCAGGTGCATCAACCACAACGCAAGAACATGGAAAACCAAGGCAACAGAGCTTCTGCAGAAATTAATCCTCAGAATGGGGAGAGCCCTCTGTGGATAAACCAGCTGCCACTCAACTCTCAGTACCAGAGTTTTGGCCTCCAAATTTCATACAACAGCCGGAATCTGTGAAAGGCTTCTGCAAGCCCAATGTACCTATGGCAATAACAGATAACAAAGCACCGAACAAAAGACCCTGACTCAGTAAATAACTAAATAAAAATAAAATATTTAAATATAAGGGCTGGAGGTATTGCCTAGTGGTTAAGGTTTGCCTGCAAAGCTACAGGACCCAGGTTTGAATTCCCAGGACCCATGTTAGTCTGATGCACAAGGGGACGGGCGCATGCATCTGGAGTTTGTTTGCAGTGGCTGGAGGCCCTGGCATGCCCATTCTCTCTCTCTCTTTTTCTCTCTTTCTCTCTCTCCCTCTCTCTTCCTTTCTGTCAATTAAATAACTAAATAGAAATAAAATATTTAAATAGAAAAAAAGATTCTGACTCAAGATGAGGTAGAAGGTGAAACTTTGCTCTCTGACCTCTACTAGGGCATGCCTGCCTGCACTCATACATGAATAAACATATACATAAGCACACAAAATAAATTTAAGAAGTAAATTCATCCTAAAATCATGCCCTCAAATGAGATTTAACTTTCAAGAAATCCCAGAAATAAAACTCAAAGGAATAATTATAAGTATACCCAAAGAAATCAAAGAAGAAAATAACTCCTGAATGAATCCTATGAGAACATAAACAGAGTTGATTGAAATAAGGAAAGAGGGCCGGAGAGATGGCCCAGTGGTTAAGTGCGTTTCCCGCACACATGGAAGCTTGAGGTGGCCAGAATCTCAGTCTCCAGATTCCCCAGTTGGGCATAGCCAGTAATCCCAGCTCCACAAAGAGAAGCAGAGACCAGGGAATCACCCTGGCCCATGAACAACAGCAACTCCTGTGTCAGCACGAGATTCCGGCTCAAATAAGGACCGGTGGAAGAACCATGGAGCAGGCCACCCAACACGCGGCTCTGGCAACTTCAGCCAAGTACTGCCTCTCACCCCTGGCACCACCCCTGCCTCATGTGCATACACCATGAAAACCACGCCATACATATAGCACACACACCACTTTACATACATATGTATACAAAAGCAAAAAAAAAAAAAAAAAGAAAAGAAAAGATATGGAAAAAGGAATTCAATGAAGGGATAGAACTATGGAAGAAAAACCAAATGAAGCCGAAATGTTGGAAGTAAAGAATAGCTAGTCAAATAAAGAGATCCATGGAAAGTCATGCAAATAGGAATCCAGAAGACAGAAAAATGTGTGAGCTCAAAGTCAAGATGGAAGAATTGTAACTGGACAAAAATACTAATAAGAAGGCTTAAGTAAGGCTTTCAAGATATTCAGGACACTATGAAAAGACAAAATTTTTAAACAATGTATATTAAAGGTGAAGAATTACATTGTGAAGGAATATACAATATCTCAATGAAGTCACAGCAGAACATTTCCCTAAATTAGGGAATGCTGAACAGTAGTGGTCGTAACTTCACATTCAAAAGACACAGACTAGGACTGGAGAGATGGCTCAGCATTTAACCTGCTTGCTTGCAAAACCTGCCACCCCAGGTCTTATTCCCCTGCACCCACATAAAGCCAGAGGCACAAAGAGACACATGCATCTGGAGTTTATTTACAGGGGCAAGAGGACCTGATGCACCCATTCTATTCTGCACCCCCATCTTTTAAAAATGTATTATTTATTTGTTTATTTGAGAGAGAGATAGAGAAAGAGAGAATGGGAATTTCAGGGCCACTAGCCACTGCAAACTCCAGATGCATATGCCACCTTGTGCATCTGGCTTATGTGGGCACTGGAGAATCAAACCTGGGTCCTTGGACTTTGTAGACAAGCGCCTTAACCACTAAGTCATCTCTCCAGGCCCTCTACATCTGTCTTAAATTTTTATTTATTTATTTATTTGAGAAACAGAGAGAGGCTGATAGAGAGAATGGGTAGGCCATGGCCTCTAGCTGCTGCAAACTCCAGACTCATGTGACACCTTGTGCCTCTGGCTTATGTGGGTCCTGGGGAATTGAACCTGAGTCCTTTGGCTTTGCAGGCAAGGGCCTTAAGTGCTAAGTCATCTCTCTAGCCTAATACAACATTTTTTTGAAATGACACAGACTAGCAGATTGGATTAAAAGGCAGGATCTATCTACTTCTTACCTCCAAGAAACCTACAATGGTATAAAAGAACCCCAAATCTGTTGGCAGAAAGACATAATTAAGATCAAGGCATTAGTTAATGAAATGGAAATGAAAATGTGATACAAAGTATCAATGAAATGAATAGCGGTTTCTTTGGCAGGATCAGTAAGTAAACAAACCCTTAGCCAAACTAACCATTAAGAAAGAGGAGACCCAAATCTTATAAAAATTAGAAATGAAAAGGAGACCATTATGGAAGATACTAATGAAACTCAAAAAAATCACTAGGACACACCTGAAAAACATACGCCAAAAATGTTTGTAAATCTTAGAGAAATGAATGAAGAACAAAACGTAAAGCAATTAATGTAATACATTACATGAATGGATGTGTGGTGGTTGGAGTGTGAATGAGCCCCTGGCCTCAGGGATTGTTGATGAAGCTTCCTACTTAGTCTCTAGGAAGTGAAGCCCTGGTGAAGGCGCATCACTGGGGGAGGGAGCCAACTTGAGCCCTGGCTATTGGTTCTCTCTCTGTGTTTGATGAAATGTGCCAGTTTCCTCCACTGTAATGAAGTCTCCCCTAAACACTGTGAGGCTGAAATAAACCTGTACCTCCTATAAGCTGCTTCTGGTCAGGTGTTTGTCCCAGCCGTGTGAAGCTTAACTGTTATAAGACTCAAGGACAAAATTCACATGATCATTTTGATTGAGGCAGAAAAGGCTTATGACAAAACACAGCATCCCTTCATAATAAAGTTCTGAATAATGGGAAAAGAATGGACATATCTCAACAAAATTAAGGCTACATAATGATAAACCTATTGTCAATGTAATAGTAAATAGGGGGAAATTCAAAACATTCTACCAAAATCAGGAACCTGACAAGGGCGTTCATTTTCCTCACTCTTACTTAGTACATTGCTAATAGTCTTAGCTAAAGCAATAAGAAAAGAGAAGCATATAAAATACACACAGTAGGAAAGAGAGAAGTCAAATTATCCTTAATTGTAGCTGAAAGGTTTTTATGTCTAAGAAATCTTAATGATTCCATCTGAAGACTCTCAAAACTAATAAACACTTTCAACACAGTGGCAGGTTACAAAATTGGCATACAAAAATCTGTAGTCTTATTAGATGCCAGGGAAGCGACTTCACTCACAATTGCTTCCAAAATATACAAATATGTATCTAGAGTCCTAGTCAGCTTGCATCAGCATTGCTTGCAGTTTGCAAAATTGTCCTTGAGTGACTTTTGTGAGGCTTCTGAGAAAGCAATTAGCCCATCTCCTCGTACGACCCTCATAGAACGGGACACCCAGTTGGTGAAAGGGTTCTCACCGTTTGTCTCTATGGGGCTCAGGGCAGAGACATAACTGTCAATCTGCGGCTGTCCCTGTGGCTGCAGTCTGAGAGGTGCATATATAGGTTCCAGACCATGAATTGCCACATTGTGCTTGATGACATTGTGGACTTAGCCTGGCTACCGTCGAGGTCAGAGTCACAAATAACATCATTTTGGAAGTGCCTTTTCTGCATCAGAGGTTCACTCAAATGCAGCACAGACGTTTTATTCTGGGGCTCTTGAGCGATACCCAGTGGCACCTATCTATATTCCTCCTAGGCTTCTCAGGCTGCATGGATAGGCCACATCTACCTTTCCTGTGATAAAATGGTGTGCTAGCTCTTAAAAACAAAATCCATAAGACATGCCTTTGGGATAGCTATTTAGAATTACAATGTAATTCTAGTGGGGGAAAAAACTGTAGAGCTGAAAGAGAAGAGATTGGAAATGCACACCCCTTAAATTTACTAGTGAACATTCTAAATAAATTCACTCCTCGCTATTTCAAACAAGAAAAGGTCAAAGGTGGGTAAGAACAGTGACTATCCACAGGACGCATTAAATGAATTAAAGAACACACCTCAATGGGCGTGCCCATTTTCTCTCTCTCTTTCTTTCTCTCTCATAAATAAATAATAAATGAAAATATTTTTTTAAAGACAAAGAAGACAAGTAAGGGCTGGAGAGATGGCCTACTGTTTAAGGCGCTTGCCTGCAAAGCCTAAGGATCTAGGTTTGATTCCCCAGTTACCCACCTAAGCCAGATGCACAAGGTGGCACATGTGTTTGGAACTAGTTTGCATTGGTAAGAGGCTCTGGCATGCCCATTCTCTCTATATATCTGCCTCCCCCCCCCCTCTCTCTCACAAATAAATAAATAAAATATTTTTTTAAAAAAAAGAAAAGAAAAGAAATAACCACAGCTGGCAAGGGTGTGGGAAAAGAGGAAACTATTCACTGAGAGCGTAAACTAGGGCAGCCACTATGGAAATCAGTGTGAAGGTTTCTCAAAAGGCTAAACATAAAACTACCATATCACCCAGCTATACCACTTCTGGATGTATACCCAAAAAACTCTATAACCCTACTACAGAGTTGCTTGATCACCCAAGTTCAATGCTGCACTTTCGGGTATGGGGACCAGCATGGAGCCCACAGGCTGGTTTGGACTTCCCTAGCTTACCGCATCCATGGCCAGTGCCCACCTGTTCTCATTTAGGACAACCAAAAAAGTTCTCTACAACATGTCCAATGACTCTAAGGACCCAAGTTTGATTCCCCAGGGCCCACATTAAGCCAGATGCCCAGGGAGGCACATGTAACTGCAGTTAGTTTGCCGAGAAGAAAGGCCCTGGAGTGCCCATTTTGTTTGCGCTCTCTCGCTCTCCCTTTCTCTCTCTCTCTCTCCCTAAAATAAATAAATATTTTTAAAAAATAATAACTTCTGGGCTGGAGAGATGGCTTAGCGGTTAAGCGCTTGCCTGTGAAGCCTAAGGACCCCGGTTCGAGGCTCGGTTCCCCAGGTCCCACGTTAGCCAGATGCACAAGGGGGCGCACGCGTCTGGAGTTCGTTTGCAGAGGCTGGAAGCCCTGGCGCGCCCATTCTCTCTCTCCCCTTCTATCTGTCTTTCTCTCTGTGTCTGTCGCTCTCAAATAAATAAATAAATTAAAAATAATAATAATAATAATAATTTCTTTTTTAAAAAGTTCAGAGCTGTTAAGCTTCAGGTCTGGCAGATTCTAGAAACTCAAGCCTGGGGTCCCCAGGACCATTCCTGTCCTTCACTAGAGTCTGCTCTCCTGCACGATGGCTCCCCCTTGTGGTAGGATTCCATGTCTTCCCCTCACCTAGCCCGCTCAAGGCCGGGAAAATGCACCTTTTAAGAATTGTAAAAGGAAAACCATCAACTCTCTTGGGACCACCTTGGAGCATGCATTCATTTCTAACTCAGCAGAATCAGCAGTTACGGAACATCAAGTGAGAAGATCTAACTCATGCCCATGTGATCTTGGAGTTAGGAATATACCAGCTCCATCCCCAAATAATTGCATTAATACTGAGGTGCAGAATGGTCTCTAAAAACGTCAAGACGATGCTATTCATAGAGGCAATAATAGAATTTGGCTATGGGGAGCGATGGAATTTGGCAGCCTGTGCCTGGCAAAGCTGGAGTATCCAATGAGAAACCTTACTCTGGCATAAATGCAGAGTCCCAGCGCCGCTGCCAGGGTACAAGCTGCTCAGACTGAATCCTGCTTGGAACTGCTTCCTCGAAAACCTGCTCTCCCAGATCTGTGAGGACTTATTAAACATGAGGAGGTTTATGCATTCAAGTAGCAGCATTTACTCTTTCCCCTAGCCTGGCTCTATTTGCATACCGTTGGCTTTCCTTCTGCCCTTCCTGAAGCTCCCCTCCAGTGAACCGGGAGCAGCTCCTCCAGCTGGACAACAGGCACGTTTTAGTGTCTGCTGCTCAGACAAAGACCTGCGGGGCATAGAGTGGGGGCTGCTCCCTGCCAAAGCCCGCCTAAGAAGGGGAAGGGACATGCCATCTTGCTTTCAGAGTGGAAAGAATCTTTCAACCTTATTTACCTACCTCAGGAGTAGCTTGTGTCCAAGAACATCTGTTCACCCCTGTGGGTGTTTATAAACCGTGTGTCTCCAAGGGGACTGTGAATGCTCCTCTCATTTGCTTAAATGCTGATGGATCTCAGAGCGTGCTTCTCTACGAACTATTGAGTCACACGTGACACATCTCTTCAAAACCTGCGGCTTTTGAATCGGTGAACATGCAGTTCCAAGTGGAAACGAGATGAGTGTGGCCGGTTCTCATAATTTTTTTTCTGGGGGGGTGGTGGTTTCAAGGTAGGGTCTCACTGTAGCCCAGGCTGACCTGGAATTCACTATGGAATCTCAGGGTGGCCTCAAACTCGCGGTGATCCTCCTACCTCTGCCTGGGATTAAAGCCTCTGCTGGGATTAAAGCCATGCCCGGCTGGCTCTCATAATTTCAAGGCTGTTTTTCCTAGCTCCCTGAGAAAAGCAACTTCCGTTTGTCAGACTGTAGGGATGAGAAGCAGGGGACACTGGTGGAAGGGCTGTCACTGTTCGGAGGGCAGGCTCGTGGCTCCCTTGGTAAAGTCATGGCAATAAGATCTGTAGGAGACGCGTTTAGTGCATTCGTTCCTAAGGGACAAAATAGATCTTTTTTTCTAGATATCTGTTCTAGCCTGAGGGCAGGGGTTGTTCATCACTCAGTGGGGTCTTTTTCTGGACTGGTTGTCCTTTCGTTTTATAAGCTTGCTGCTGGTCCTCTTCGGCATTCCACATTGAGCCTTGTTCTATCTCCTCTGTCCTGAAGCATTGTCCAGCAAGATGTGAACTTCAGATACATGGGCTCTCACAAACTTAGTTCTGCCTCCTACAAGTCATGGCCCACAGCCTAGTTTGCATCTCCGTCATCTCTAAGATGCGGAAGCGCTTCTTGGAGAGCACTTTCCTGACATTTGCCCACAAGTCTTAGGCATCATTTTGGCTCTCCCAGTGGATGATATTGTGCCCTGGCAGGATCTTTCCTCGGTATCTGAAAATAATCCCCGGCTTCTGCCTCTGCCGCTAATGTTCTCTTCCAGTGCAATCTTTACGGAGGCTTTGTCGCTCCAGTGCCCACCACAGGATGCTGGCTGCCTGCTTTACTTGTTAAGTCAGGGAGGACTGCGGTCCGTTTTTGATTCTGGAGCCCCATCCAGCATAGCTTTCTTCCCTGCCTAGTTCGGTTGCCTGTTAGGGACAGCGCCATGTTGTTCCCTTGGTAACACTGCTGAGCATCCCTGAGAAGATCAATCCACAGACACGAGTGCTTAACCTTGTGTGCCCGGTGCAGCCTCAGCTGTGCCGCTGACAATTATGATACCAACAGTGGCCCACACCCCACACACAGTACATCATGTTGCATAGCACATCGTATGTACATGCACACATACTGAGTGAACATACACACAGTGTATTTGGAAGAGATGCTATTCTAAGGGCAATTTCCTCTAGGAATTGAGCTCTGATTCAAAACATCTCTCTCTACTGAGCAAAACATATTTGTTGAGACCTCCTCACCCCACTTCCTATTTTTTACTTCATTACTTCCGAGCTCACATGTTAAGAAAATGACTTCTATCCACCCAAAATAAGGTCATTTCACGAAATGTGTGGCTTGTAAGAGGTACCTAGACAAAGCTATGACCCTTTGGGGCTGTCTTCGTATTTCCCTTGTGTATATTCGTAATTTTTTAAATTATTTATTTATTTGTTTGTTTGAGAAAGAGGCAGCTAGAAAGAGAGGGACATGTCAGAGCCTCGAGTGACTGCAAACAAACTCCAGACACATGCACCACCTTGTGCATATGGTCTATGCAGCCACTGGGGAATCAAACCCTGGCTGTTGGGCTTTGCAAGCAAGTGCCTTAACTGCTGAGCCATCTCTCTGGCTCTGTATTTGGAATTTTTAGCAATGATTATGTGGTTTGTTTTCATGAGTGTAGAATGTCACCTTGTATGTCGGTATTCAACTCTTAAGTTCACCCCTCAAGGTTTCTTCTTCTACTATAGGCCCATTTGAGGAGATTTCTGAGCAGTCTATTTATTTAACAAGCACATATTCAGCATTTCCATGTTAAGAGCTGAAGATGCAGCCAGGTTTAGTGGTACCAGCCTTTGATGCCAGCACTGGGGAGGCAGCAGTAGGAGAATTGCTGTGAGTTTGAGACCAATCTGAGAGTACAGAGTGGATTCCAGGAAAGCCTGGGCTAGAACAAGACCCTATCTCAAAAATAAAAAAAAAAAGAAGGAAAGAAGGGGAAAAAAAAACTGAAAACTGAAGAAAAAGAAAGAGCTGAAGATGCTTATGTTAGTGACCCATCACTGGGATAAGAATGGATTTGCTCATATAAGTGCAACAGGTCAGTAGAGACTGAACCCTGTGGGCCACTTAACCTCAGCTGGAATGCCAATACCGCCACAGATTGGAGAATTTCAGGGGTGTGATCAACAGCGATGCTGGGCAAATGTAAGCTTATAGGCCAAAGATTTTGCTTCAGGTCCAGAACTGACTCTGAAATAGTGTTCACACTACGTGAAGCCGGCAGGGGTCAAAGAGCTGAGCGCATGCATCTTCATGCATGCGTCTTCATGCATCGGGAGCCTAGCTTCTTCACGTGCAGACAGGATTTCTCATCATTGCATCCAGAGTCACTCCTAGAGCCCTCCTGACAGGCGTGGAGGCAGAGGTGGACTGGGAAGCACCCCTTCTTTGTCCCCTTCCCCACCATCCTGTGGTTTCATATCTTAGATATTATTGGAAGTTAGTTTCAGTTAATATTTATTTTTCTTAAGGAATAAGCATTCATTTTCTGTTCATTTTTGCTTTGAAATGATTGCTTATAGTATATAGTTAGTAGGAGTGAAATGAAACTGATGGAGGCATTTGGAGGAAAATAATCTTCCGTAAATTACATGTTTAGGAATCCTCAGGTGGGCTGGGCATTTAAGAAACCCCGAGGCTAACCACATGAGTCAGATGCCTTAAACTGATCAAGGTGACCCTTATTTCTCTCACTACTGTCTCTATAAGCAGTGTAATTCTCACATAGTGTAATTATGGGCTTAATGCTGCTTGCCGGTGTGCCTTATGGGTGCGCACAACCTGCTTTTAATCAGAACTTGAGGAGCTTCTGTCGATAGCACTGTTAGAAAGCAAGACGCCCTCCTGAGCACCAGTGATGTCTACTGCTTCTGTCTCCAGTGTGGAGGGGAAATAAATGTGACATCATTTTGTTTTCATTTAACTCTAGGACATGCTAATTGTTACCCGTTGACTCCAAACATTGTCCTGCTGCCAATTAAAGTTCAGAGGTGAGTTTTGTATGCATTGGTCACTGTCCAAACTCCTCAGTGACTCATTAGTTTTGTTGGGTTTGCCCAGAAACAGACCTCGAGACAAGGAGCAGCAGCACAGTTTACTGAGGAGATCCGAGAAGCTTCAGAGGAGCAGAAAGTCCAGTCCCCTGGGTGCAATCAGTAGGAGGGGTTTGTGGACTCAGACAGCTCAGTGGCCAGCTATTTCTTAATCCTATACAGAAGCTCTCGCGTGAAACAGGGACCATAATAGGGTCATTTGAGGTATAGATACTGAAGATGTGGTTATATTGGAATAGTATGGGTCTTTAATAAGACTAGTATCATCATATTAAAAAAAAAAACAAGGGCTGGAGATATGGCTTAGCTGTTGGGGTGCTTGCCTGCAAAGCCTAAGGACTCATGTTCGACTCTGAAGATCCCACGTAAGCCAGACACACAAGGTAACTCAAGTGTACACGGTTGCTTATGGACACAAGATGGTGCACACACCTGGAGTCTGAATGCAGAGCTGGAGGCCCTGGTACACCCATTCTCTCTCTCTCTCCCTCTCTCTCTGTCTCTCTATCTCTCTCACAGGCACACACACACACAACTAAAGGAAGAAATAAATATGAAAATCTCTTTAAAAGACCAAGAGAGGACACAAAAGAAAAATATCATGTGAAGATGGATACAGTATAAAGTTATGTAGTTAAAACATAGTGAACACCAAGGGTTAGCCCTGCTCCAAAAGTTAGAATGAGATAAGGAAAGGTTCTATCCAGAGCCTCTGCCCAGCATTGCCTGCCATATATCTAGACTTTAGATATCTAGTGTCCAGAACTCTGGGACAATGATTTGCCATGATTATTCTAAAAGTACTGTGAAACTAACACAGGGAGGCTATTGATCTACTTCCTTTCCCCCGCCCATTGATTTAGGACCACTCCCCAGGGAAGAACTAACTCTGGGTTCACTTCCCACACTTTGAGAAAGTCCAGTTCTCCAGGCGAGAATTCTAAGCCCTACGTAAAAAGTCCTGCCTTGGGCTGGAGAGATGGCTTAGCGGTTAAGCGCTTGCCTGTGAAGCCTAAGGACCCCGGTTTGAGGCTCGGTTCCCCAGGTCCCACGTTAGCCAGATGCACAGGGGCGCACGCATCTGGAGTTCGTTGGCAGAGGCTGGAAGCCCTGGCGTGCCCATTCTCTCTCTCTCTCTCTCTCTCTCTCTCTTTCTCTCTCTCTCTCTCCCTCTATCTGTCTTTCTCTCTGTGTCTGTTGCTCTCAAATAAATAAATAAATAGGTCTGCTTGTTTAAAAAAAAAAAAAAGTCCTGCCTTTCATTTCCATCCCTCCAGACCAAATGACCTTTCTCCATTTCAGTTCTCTATAAATTTTATTTATTATCTTATTGCTTTGCAGTTCATTTTTTCTGTTCTAAGTCTACATTCACCCTTCATTGCATATATTCTCACTCTCTCACACTAAATTTAAACACACCTCGTCCACTAAAAGATTAACAAATGGGGGCTAGAGAGATGGCTCAGTAGTTAAGACTCTTGTCTGCAAAGCCTAATGACCAGGGTTCAATTCCACAGTAGTCATATACAAAGTGGCACTTATAGCTGAAGTTTACCTGCAGTGGCTGGAGACCTTGCCACACCTATTCTGTTCTCTCTCTCTCTCTCTCTCTCTCTCTCTCTCTCTCTCTCTCTCTCTCCTTGCAAATGAATAAAAAACACTATTTTTTAAAAGATTAATAAATGACACTTATCTTTCTTCTAAATATCTGAATCATTGGGCCACTGACTATACGCCTCACAAGATAATGCTACCAACTGTCATTGTCCAGTCTGCATTATGTGCTCTTTTTTCTTTGTGACTACATCACAGTGCAGTCCTGAAAGCGTTCATGGGTTTCATCTTATCTTTCCCACCAAGGCCTGCCTTGTTCCAGGCATGTACACAAAGAGAGTGTTTGCTGATAACAAACTCTTCCGAGGACACTCAGAGAGTCAAAGAGATGGGCAAACATCACTGAGAAAGTTCATCCCATGTACGTCATGTGCCGACCACTTCAGGTTGTCACCAGAAATTCATGCCTTGGGCAAAAGGTTGGCCTAGCCAGGCATTTACTGGGTTCTCAGAATCAGCAATGAACAGGACAAATGAAGACATGAGCTTATGACCTGGTAGCTAAGGGTCATCTATTTCAAGGAAAACTGCTGGGAAAATGAGAGAATTTTGCTGCCCACATTGTATGGCTATGTGAGTCTTCCACTACTTATCATTCAGCCTGGAGAATTTGACTAATAAGTATGGCTGCTCTAACCCACTCCCCACGATCCTCCCAACCCATTCATCGGGGCTTCCTCCTCTGGCCTGGGAAGTGATTCCAAACCATGATTCTCAAATGGGCATGGCTGAGTCCCCCAAAGCCTTCAGCCAATACAAAATGTGAACTTCAGCTTTTTAAGGACTTAAAGGCAAAAGAACCACCCAAGCTTGTCTTAACCTCCAGCCTGTATACAGTGAGGTGATAAATTTTGAGCAGCTAGGCTTGTGCCTAGGTGTCACCCAGTAAGAGAAATGAATAGACCTTCTTCTGCCCAGTAGAATGTACCAAAAACACCCCCATGATAGCCATGGACCAAATTCAGGTTCCATATTGAAAGAGGAGGAGGAAGAGGAAGGGGTAGAGGAGGAAGAGAGAGGAGAGAAGAGGAGAAGAGAAGAGAGGAGAGGAGAGAGAGAGGAGCGGTGGAGGTTGGTCTACTGTGGAGTGTTGGTTTTCTGTGTGGAGTAAAAGAGAACATTCACATCAGCTTTTTGTTGCTGGAGGACAGTAGAGAAGCATTTAAAAATATTTATTTAGTCAGTTATGAGAAAGAGAAAGGGGAAGAAAGAGAGATAGAATGAGAGAGAGAGAGAATGGGCATGCCAGGGCCTCTTGCCACTGCAAACAAATTCCAGATGCATGTGCCACTTTGTGCATCTGGCTTTACATGGGTACTGGGGAATTGAACCTGGGTCCTTAGGCTTGGCAGGCAAGCACTTAACCACTGAGCCATCTCTCCATCCCAGAGAGGCATTTTCCAGGCAACTGTGCAGTACAACTCATAGTCAACACTCGGCAGTGACCATACACAGGACAGCGTGGGACTGCTTGTACCCCTGGATACTCCAGGGTCCGTCAACTTCTGGCTAGCTGCTGCCACATGAGGTTCCTGCGCTTCCTCGTGTGGAGCCAAACTAACTGGTTGAGTCCAGCCAACTATAGATTCCAAGAACAGGAGAAAGGTCTTCGTGCCCCTGCCCACAGTTGCAACACTGCCCCCGATCATATGCCGCCTGCACTCACTATGCTCGCTGTACCCTGGCAGGGGTTCCTGTGTAGTCGTGGCCAGTTACAGCAAACTGTCACGCAGTCTCAGCAGCCATGGTGCCCTCACCCACCAAGTGTGCACCAACACTCACACTCAGACCCACCACATTCTTTCAAAGTTCATGCTCTGAAAATAAACTCTGGAGCAGCCAGTGAGTGGTACGGCCTTGGCGTCTCCCCTGTTAAAGGGAATTTCACCGCTGTAAAATTTACACAGACCCATGTCTCTAAATGCTGACCTAGCCAGGAAGGCAGTGGGGGAGAAGACATACTCTAGGGAAGTAAGGATCCGACCACTCACCATCTGTCAGGTGGTGACAGGTCAGCTTTTGTCCAAGAGGTAAGCATTCTTGGAGGTGTCTCCTGTGAACATATGGCATATTGCGGCAGAGGAAAAGACCTTAACAGCATGTCAAATGCTGAATACCACTTTCTAAAAATATATGCTCTTTATGTCAGCTTCTAGCTTCTAGAGGGACTCAGGGGTGTGTTTTCCATGTGGTATTATCATTTCAGCCATACTCAAAAACTGAAGCAACTGTCCCAGGAAAGTGTGTTTCAACAACAGTAGAATTGTTCATGTTCTTTAAAAATGTTCCCCCGAGTCTGAAGAGATGGTTCAGTGGTTAAGAAACTCATCCAAAAAGCCCAACAACCAGAGTTTGATTCCCCAGCACCCACGTAAAGCCAGATGCACAAAGTGGTGAATGCATCTGGAGTTTGTTTGCAGCTGCTTGAGGCCCTGGTGTGCCCATTCTTTCTCCCCTTTTCCCTCTCTCCTCACACGCCTTTAATCCCAGCACAGGGGAGTCTGAGGTAGGAGGATCACTGTGAGTTAGAGACCAGCGTGAGACTACATAGTGAATTCCAGGTCAGCCTGGGCTGGAGTGAGACCCTACATAGAAAAATCATATCCCAAATTATAATCAAGTGAGTGACTTGCAAAACACGGTGTCCAAGTGACCAGCAAACACATGAAAAGGTCCTCAACTCCACCGGCATCAGGGGAAAGGAAATCGAAGCCTACTGAGACATCCCTGATACCGCCCTTCCCCCAACCACCCACCAACCACGTGAAAGTGAGAAAGGCCACCGAGCATCGATAGGGAGTGATGCGGTGGAACTTCCCCACACCACTAAGGGAAGAAGAATAAGTTGGTATTTTCAGAAAACTTTTGACACCATTGATTATGCACTACCTTTCCTATATGGCCTAGCAACTAATTCTGTTATTGTGTTACCCAACAAAGCTGCTGCATGTTTACCAAAACACATGTGACAGGAGCAAACACGCACGGTGTGATGTTGGAGAGAGAACACTCCGTATGTGTGCCCCAGGGCCTGTCAAAACCTGACACGTAGTAGGCAATTAGTGCACCGAAAGCCCCAGCTAACAGCCAGATCCATTGTCCAGGGCGGCTGGAAACTGGGCTGTACCACATTCTGAGCTATGTAGCTAAGGCACTTCAGCACCGACTTCCTTGTATTTAAAAATGAGTTCCTGGGCTGGAGAGATGCCTCAGTGGTTAAGCACTTGCCTGTGAAGCCTAAGGACTCATATTCAACTCTCCAGGTCCCACATAAGCCAGATGTACAGTGATGCACGCACCCAATGCCACACATGCACACAAGGGGGCATGCACATCTGGAGTTTGTTGACAGTGGCTGGAGGGCCTGGTGAGCCAATTTTCCTCACCACCACCCCACATTAAAAAAAGGCAGTCTGGGGCTGGAGAGATGGTTTAACAGTTAAGCGCTTGTCTGTGAAGCCTAAGGACCCGGGTCCGAGGCTCAATTCCTCAGGACCCACATTAGCCAGATGCACAAGGGGGCACATGCGTCTGGAGTTCGTTTGCAGTGGCTGGAGGCCCTGGCGCACCCATTCTCTCTTTCTCTCTCTTTCTCTGTCACTCTCAAATTAAAAATAAAAATAAAATATTTTTTAAAAATAAAATAAAATAAAGGCAGTCTGTTGGACTAAATAAAAAGAAAATCCTTCCCTTCCGTGACCTGCTTCATGTAGATGGAGGCTTCTTGTTCCAGCCTCCATGGGGCTGAAGAGAAAACTCTTAGCCCCAGGAGTGCTAAGCCACTAAGGCATGCCCTTGACTTTTATTACATTTTTCAAATAACAAAATTTCAACAAAAAAAAAAAAACAAAAAAAAAACCTGGGCTTTAAAGCTAGCACTGCCTTTCTTGGGCAGTTAATGAATCAGATGGCAACCCGTCACACCATACAAAGCTGTCCTGCTGACGTGAGCTGGAGGACGCCTCGACAGGCTGAAAGGGCGGAAACAAAGGAGAGGCAGGAGTGTGCTGGGCGCTTCATGGTGGCCAAAGCAGAGGAGATCTTTACCCTGCTCACTCAGGCTGACTGCGCCCTATTGGTTGGCTGTTGTGTTCCTCATAATTTTTTTTAATATTTTTTTATTTATTTGCAAGGAGAGACAGAGAGAAAGAATGAGATGGGGAATGGGCATGCTAGGATCTCTGGCCACTACAAATGAACTCCAGATGCATTTACCACTTTATGTAGGTACTGGGGAATTGAACTGGGCCATCAGGCCTTACAGGCAAGCACCTTTAACCACTGAGCAATCTCTCCAGCCTTATCCTCCTAATCCTTTACAACACTTATCCACTCGTGGATTTAGACATCACCTCCCTCTTAATTTCTCAGAAAGCAAGATTTTACAGATGGACAGGTTAAATTTCATCATGGTAACATGGAGCATTAGCATGAGCGTTGCCATATTGGATTGGTCTGCTAGAGCTCAGGCTGATTCAGCAGCCTCCTGTGCGTCATTCAACAAGTTGATCAAAAGGGGCAATCAAGGTTGGTGGCTGGCAGAAATCACTATTCCTCCGTGTAGGTGCCTATCCAGCTTGTCTACCTCCATATTTACACACCCCTATGCTCAAGCGTGTTTCGGAGGCACACAGGTGCCGTGAGTGTGAATTTCATTTGAACACCACAAGTCAATGGGCCAAAAAGCTGCTGATGTTGTGAAAATCAACTCCACTGGCTTACAGAGTGAGTGGCTTTATAAGCTTTGAAGTCAAACTGTTGAACAACGCAGATACATTCTGAGAAATGCCCCATTAGGTAGTCTCATCATTGTGTGAACACCAGAAATGTGGTATCTTATTACACATCCAGTCTGTATGGCGTAGCCATTGGTCCTAAGGAACAAGCCCGTATGGCATGCTACTTACTAGACACAGCAGACCACCGCATCACGGTGGTAATCTATGTGCCTAAAGAGAAAAAAATGTATAAGAGATGCAGAATGGCATCCTGTACAGGGAACTTGCCATGAATGGCACCCACAGGACCAGAAGTCTGCGTGAGTCAGAGTGGTGAAGAATGGAGAGGCCTCTGACGTTGTACCCTGCTAGGCACTTCAGAACACTGTCCACCTGGGCTTCATTAAGTTTAGAAAACATGCTTTTCAAGCTGGGGAGATGGCTCAGCAGTTAAAGGCACTTGCTTGCAAAACCTGATGATCTGGGTTCAAGTCCACAGTGCTCACATAAAGCCAAATGCACAAGTGGAGCATGCATCTAGAATTGGCAGTAGCAGGCGGCCCTGGTGTGCCCATACTTTCTCTTTCTCTGTCTCTCACTCTCTGCCTTTCATATATAACACAAACTAATATTGGGGGTGGGGGGGGAGTTCAAGGTAGGGTTTCATTCTAGCCCAGGCTGACCCAGAATTCACTATGTAGTCTCAGGGTGGCCTCCAACTCACTGTAATACTCTACCTCTGCTTCCCAAGTGCTGTGATTAAAAGCACGCACCACCATACCCAGCTAAAATATTTCTTAAAAAGAAGAATTGTTTCTTACATAATGAATTAGTCACATCTCACTGCAACCTTTTTTTTAATCTTACAAATGTTTAGTTTGTTTTAATTTTTTGACTCTTTTGTAATAACATGGCTTAAAACAGAAATACTTCCTATACCTATAGAAAATATTTTCTTTCCTTTGTCCTTACTTTATAAGCTCTTCTTTTCATATTTAAATTTGTTCTTTTATTTTTACTTTTAACTTTTTTTGATAAAGACTAAGGCGCGGGCTTTTAATCCGGCACTCGGGAGGCAGAGGTAGGAGGATCACCATGAATTTGAGGACACCTGAGACTTCATAGTGAATTCCAGGTCAGCCTGGGCAAGAACAAGATGCTACCTCAAAAAAAAAAAAAACAAGTAAAAAAAAAACCTAAAGCATAAACACGGTGCCAGAGAATCAATATCACTGCCCCTAACCTCCATATCTTGCTTCCCTGACGGTTATAATAGTGGGGGTTATAATGGGCATGGAGCTGTTTTGATGACAAAGTCTTCTAGGTCCCTCCCAAGGGACCTGACTAGGTTCATGGAGGAGTCCATAGAGGCTGTTTTGGCTTCCTTTTTCATCAGAGACTTGCTTGGAAGTATTAATGCCTCTGAACGCCAGTCTGGATTCATGAGATCTTTGTTTTGGGGCCATGTTTTCAGGGGGTTTGAGGCACTTGCCAAGGTCTGTAGAAATGCTGAACTGTCTCTGTGGATTTTCTGGAGGCTCTGTTTTCTCTCCTGTGCTTTCCTTTCCTCTCACTTCCCCCTCACCCACCTGTCCACTCCACTTCCTCCAGCTCTTCCTCAGTTCCTCAGGAACCACCTCCAAGAGCTTCTCCACAGTGCGCAAATCCCTGGATGGATGACAAGTGCAAAGCCATTTTCTGTCTTAACCTCCTCATCGACTCCGCACAAGTCATGATGGACTCGAGGTGACATCACCCCAAACCTGAGCAAGGTTCTCGTTGCCATGGTGACCAAGGCTGTACTCCTTCCACAGTGCCCTCCGTTTCAGCTGCCCCGTCTTCAGTTGCAGCAATAACCTGGTCAAAGGTGCCTCGGGTAATAGGTGGTGAATATTGTTGATGCTCGGAGGCAGGACCCCCGCCTTGACAGAGGGCCGGGCATGAATGACAGGAGGCTGTGGGGCGGCATAACTATCACTAAGCAAAATCTGGAAAAGTGCGTCCTTCTCCACTCCTTTGCCCAGCAACTTAGAGCATCTGGAAACCCCTGGCATGTGACTGTTCCGCTGGTGCCAGTGTGCGCTTACTGACACGCGCAAGGGTCTGAGTCTCTCACCGTGCCACATCCCACAGAACTTCAATCTGCAGCTGGCAACCTTTCCCCCAGCAGGACTGCTGCCCTGCCCTGCACACCTAGAATCACTAGGTGCTACCCCTGGAACGAAGGTCCTCTGGGCATTTTCCCAGACAGTGTGGTGGCTGCTGGCTTAACGCAACATGCCATCCATGGTTGTTTAAAAGGACAATGCCGCTGGAGAGATGACTTAGCGGTCAAGCGCTGCCTGTGAAGCAAGCCTAAGGACCCTGGTTCAAGGCTCGACTCCCCAGGACCCATGTTAGCCAGATGCACAAGGGGGCGCACGCGTCTGGAGTACGTTTACAGTGGCTGGAGGCCCTGGCGCGCCCATTCTTTCTCTCTCTCTCTCCCTCTCTCTCTCTCTCTCTGCTCATCTCCTCTCATGGGACAATGTGACTCCACATCCGGCTGAGGTCTGCCATGATCAACCCTAACCCTCTAGAACTGTACGCTAGATCATACCATTTTCCTTACATGAGCTGCTCAGGTAGGGCATTTCCTTCCATCAGTGTAACTGATACTCTTCAATGTCTTTAATAAGTAGAAGGAGCACACTCTGAAATGGTAAGTGGTATATATATTTCAAGATTCATGGGTAATGTTCCTGTACCAAAAGCATTTAACCGAAGTTTTATGTGACATGGAGCATTCAGAAATTAAGACCGAGGGCTGGATAGTTGGCTCAACAGATAAGGCTCTTGCTTACGAAGCCTAAAGGCTTAGGTTCCATTCCCCAGGACCCACATAAAGGCAGACGCACAAACTGCTGCATTCCTCTGTAGTTCATTTACAATAATGAGAGATCCTAGTGTACCAGTTCTTTCTCTCCTTTATTCTCTCTTTTTATCTGTCTCCTTACAAATAAATAAATTATTTTTAAAAGGAAATGGGGCTGGAGTGATGACTTTAGTGGTTAAGTCACTTACCTGCAAAGGATAAGGGCACATGTTCAACTTGTCTCGGGATTCCATGTAAGCCAGACACACAAAAAGACGCAAGCACAAGGTCGCACATGTGCACTAGGTGGCGCAAGTGTCTGTAGCTCAATTGCAGTGGCTGAGGCCCTAGCAGCCAATTCTCTCTCGCTCTCTCTCTCTCTCACTCGCTCTCTCTCTCTCTCTCTCTCGCTCTCTCTCTCTCTCTCTCTCTCGCTCTCGCTCTCGCTCTTGCTCTCTCTCTCTCTCTCTCTCTCGCTCTTGCTCTCGCTCTCTCTCTCTCTCTCTCGCTCTTGCTCTCTCTCTCTCTCTCTCTCTCTCTCGCTCTCGCTCTCGCTCTCGCTCTTGCTGTCACTGTTGCACTCAATCTTGCTTTCTCTAAAAAAAAAAAAAAAGAAAAAAAATGAAGACACAAAGACACACGGGAAATGTATTTGTTGCACTGGATAAATGAAGTAGGCAGTGTAGAGATGTTGGGGACCACCCTTAAAGAAATCCTTCATCTTTCCCTTACCCCCTCCTCCACCCCTGCTGCATTCTGGCTAAAGAATAAACATTCTGCTCTGCGCCTGCAGTATCAAGGCCCCTGAGTTTTGACTTCTCAGAACAACCACATTGTCTCTGGCCTGAGGCCAAGAAGAGTTTGTAACCTTCCACCACCTAGGTCGCCCTGACCCCCTCCCATATGATCCATGCCTTGTGCAAGAAGATTCTGTACTGTCTCCCCCTCTACTCCCCTTACCCCTCCCCTACCTAAAACTGACTTTAAAAGATGAGCCTTCTGGCTGAATAAACGACTCTCAACAAGCGTTGGTTTGCCTGAGTCCATTCCCCTCTCTCGCCCATTTTCTTTGCAGGCTAAGGTCCTCCTGGTGCCCTCACGAATAACTAGGTCCTGCTGGTCGGGGCATAGAGAAGTGTAACTGGATAAGGCGTGTGGTATAATGACAGATGCGGGAGTCAGAAGGCCCGTCTCTCTGTCTACTTGCTGCCAACCTCTGTTCATCCCTCCTTCCTGAGTGTGGGCAGACCACCTGCCCATGAGGACCTTTATGAGATAAAGAGGTTGCACAGTGACTTCCTAGGTTTTCATGGCTTTGTTTGAATAGAATTTGTTTTCCTGAAGAGCTGGGAAAACAGGACTGTATTCATGCTACACAAGTGCTCTGCCATCAAGCATCCTCCCTGAGGTTGGTGCTTTGATTGAGGTGTCCCCCATAAACTCATGTGTTCTTAATGCCAAGTCCTCAGCTGGTGACAGTTTGGAAAGTGGAGCCTCCTGGAGAAGGTGCATCGTTGGGGTTGGACGTTCGGGTGCTATAGCCAGCTCCCCCTTGCCCAGGGATGGCACACTCTCCTGCTGCTGTCAGAAGCTTGTCGTTGGCTGGGACATGATGTCTACCATCTGCCCATGCCATGTTTTTTCCCTGCCATCATGGAGCTTCCCTCCAAGTCTATACGCCAAAATGAACCCTTTCCCCACAAGGTGCTTTTGGTCAGGTGCTTTCTGCCAGCAACAAGAAGGTAAATGCAGCACTCCCTGACCAGATGCTGCATTTCATTGACTCGCTTTGGGAAATAAGGAGAAAACAAGGGAAGAGAGACCTGATTCTTTACAACCCTCCCACCTGCCATCCTTTTACCACCCTCTACAACCCTCCTTCCTTCTACAGCCCTCCTTCCTTCTACACCCTCCTTCCTTCTACAACCCTCCTTCCTTCTACATCCTCCTTCCTTCTACACCCTCCTTCCTTCTACACCCCCCTTCCTTCTAAAACCCTCCTTCCTTCTACATCCTCCTTCCTTCTACATCCTCCTTCCTTCTACAACCCTCCTTCCTTCTACAACCCTCCTTCCTTCTACACCCTCCTTCCTTCTACAACCCTCCTTCCTTCTACACCCTCCTTCCTTCTACATCCTCCTTCCTTCTACACCCTCCTTCCTTCTACAACCCTCCTTCCTTCTACACCCTCCTTCCTTCTACAACCCTCCTTCCTTCTACAACCCTCCTTCCTTCTACAACCCTCCTTCCTTCTACATCCCTCCTTCCTTCTACACCCTCCTTCCTTCTACACCCTCCTTCCTTCTACACCCTCCTTCCTTCTACAACCCTCCTTCCTTCTACAACCCTCCTTCCTTCTACAACCCTCCTTCCTTCTACATCCCTCCTTCCTTCTACACCCTCCTTCCTTCTACACCCTCCTTCCTTCTACAACCCTCCTTCCTCCTACAACCCTCCTTCCTTCTACACCCTCCTTCCTTCTACAACCCTCCTTCCTTCTACAACCCTCCTTCCTTCTACAACCCTCCTTCCTCCTACAACCCTCCTTCCTTCTACACCCTCCTTCCTTCTACAACCCTCCTTCCTTCTACACCCTCCTTCCTTCTACAACCCTCCTTCCTTCTACAACCCTCCTTCCTTCTACAACCCTCCTTCCTCCTACAACCCTCCTTCCTTCTACACCCTCCTTCCTTCTACACCCTCCTTCCTTCTACAACCCTCCTTCCTTCTACACCCTCCTTCCTTCTACACCCTCCTTCCTTCTACAACCCTCCTTCCTTCTACACCCTCCTTCCTTCTACACCCTCCTTCCTTCTACAACCTCCTTCCTTCTACACCCTCCTTCCTTCTACACCCTCCTTCCTTCTACACCCTCCTTCCTTCTACATCCCTCCTTCCTTCTACATCCCTCCTTCCTTCTACAACCCTCCTTCCTTCTACACCCTCCTTCCTTCTACACCCTCCTTCCTTCTACACCCTCCTTCCTTCTACAACCCTCCTTCCTTCTACACCCTCCTTCCTTTTACACCCTCCTTCCTTCTACATCCCTCCTTCCTTCTACATCCCTCCTTCCTTCTACACCCTCCTTCCTTCTACATCCCTCCTTCCTTCTACAACCCTCCTTCCTTCTACACCCTCCTTCCTTCTACACCCTCTTTCCTTCTACAACCCTCCTTCCTTCTACACCCTCCTTCCTTCTACACCCTCCTTCCTTCTACACCCTCCTTCCTTCTACACCCTCCTTCCTTCTACACCCTCCTTCCTTCTACAACCCTCCTTCCTTCTACACCCTCCTTCCTTCTACATCCCTCCTTCCTTCTACAACCCTCCTTCTTTCTACAAACCTCCTTCCTTCTACACCCTCCTTCCTTCTACATCCCTCCTTCCTTCTACACCCTCCTTCCTTCTACCACTCTCCTTCCTTCTACCACCCTCCTTCCTCCTACAACCCTCCTTCCTTCTACACCCTCCTTCCTTCTACACCCTCTTTCCTCCTACAACCCTCCTTCCTTCTACACCCTCCTTCCTTCTACACCCTCCTTCCTTCTACACCCTCCTTCCTTCTACAACCCTCCTTCCTTCTACAACCCTCCTTCCTTCTACAACCCTCCTTCCTTCTACACCCTCCTTCCTTCTACAACCCTCCTTCCTTCTACACCCTCCTTCCTTCTACAACCCTCCTTCCTTCTACACCCTCCTTCCTTCTACACCCTCCTTCCTTCTACACCCTCCTTCCTTCTACATCCTCCTTCCTCCTACAACCCTCCTTCCTTCTACACCCTCCTTCCTTCTACACCCTCTTTCCTCCTACAACCCTCCTTCCTTCTACACCCTCCTTCCTTCTACACCCTCCTTCCTTCTACACCCTCCTTCCTTCTACAACCCTCCTTCCTTCTACATCCTTCTTCCTTCTACAACCCTCCTTCCTTCTACAACCCTCCTTCCTTCTACACCCTCCTTCCTTCTACAACCTCCTTCCTTCTACACCCTCCTTCCTTCTACAACCCTACTTCCTTCTACACCCTACTTCCTTCTACACCCTCCTACTCTCCTTCATCTCAAAAGAACTGAGCACAGCCAGAGTAATCGTTTTCTCAACCACAACACTGAATCCAGTAGACTTAAGATTTTAAGAGGGAGCACCAGCAGATACACACGCATCTCATTTCCCCCATAAAATGGGTCTTTGACGATCAATTTCTGGGTCCTGATTTTTTCCAATGAACCTCACTGGAACAAGGACTGGTTTTTCAGAGACCAGTTACAGACCATTGGTAGGATCCATTTGTACCTTCAAGGTAAATTTTAATATTTTTGTCCTATTAGGAATTCTGGTAAGAAAGAAAAGGATGCTCTTGGGCCCAAGCTGGGCACAAGCCTGGGGAACACGGATTCACAGGCAGAGCAGGAGCAGGCAGGGCTCTGCCTGGACTTTTCTGGGGAAAGGTTGGGGGTGATGGTCAACGGTGTGCTGGGCACTAGAGAGGAAAACTTTACAGCTCTGACAAAAACTGGTGCTGGGGGGTGGGGAGTGGAAGCAAAATTAGTTTTAGCTAAAAATTGCACCAAGACACATAAAAGATGGAAAAATTCTTAACCTCCAGGGTAAAATAGCTGTGGGTACAAGAAAGGAAAAGAAATTCTATTATAGAACTTGTCTCAGCTGGGAGTAATCTTTCCACAGCTATGATCATGGAAACACAATATCGGTGCATCACAAATGATGACATGGTTATATACAGGGCTGGGAGAACGGAATGGAGAACTACTGTGAGAGAAAACAGAAAGGAAGAAAATGTACTCACTTTGGGTCTGGGTTAGGGAAAGTGGGCAAGAAAACCTCTCAGTGCAAATAAGAAAAAGGTTAACCGTAGCAGGACAGTTCTATCAGCTGTGGAGGTATAGACACAGTGAAAATCAAAGTAAGTTGATAACAACCAGAACTAGTGACAGGAAGAGGAGGATGTAAGAGGCCTCTTTTTCCTACTAGAAATGATTCAAGTCATTGACACCTTGTGCCAGTGAGAGCTCTGAAAGCTAAGATAAGGCACAGGGCAACTGATTGCAAAGAACCAAAGCCCGGAATAAACCATGCACAAGACATGCTCCACTCTGCACTTTGTGACTTGAGTCAAGAACTCTTCTTCCCCAAAATAAGGGCAGGAGAGATGGCTTATTAGCTCACGTGCTTGACTGCAAAGCCAATGGACCCAGGTTTGAACCCCCAGGACATACATAAAGGCAGATGCACAAGGTGGTGCATGCATCTGGTGTTGGTTTGCAGCAGCTAGAAGCCCTGGCATGCCCATTCTCTCTATCTGTCACTTTATCTCTCTCTCCCAAATAAATAAATAAAAATATTTTTATAAAGAACTCCCCTTTGTTGTTAAAGCCAATATTCTCATCTATTTTTACTGATTACCAAGTTCTGGGGGCTATACCTGAAGGAGTTAGGTGCATGAAGAAGTGAAAAGCTGATGGAGTTTTGGGCACCCTATGTCTGAAAATGACCTCATTCAAGTGAAGTCCAGAGACAGTAACTGTCAATCAAGGCCTGTGTCAAATGAACACAGCACTTAGAAAGGGGGACATTTCATCCCAATGGGACTGTATAGAAGAAAATCTCTTGTCTGAGTATTATTTCTCTGTGATGGTCTCATAATATTGTAACTTGTTTATATATAAAAATTGTTTTGTTCTGGGACTAGGGAGATTCCTTAGTGGTTAAACTAGCTTGGCTACAAAGCTTGCTGGCCTATGATGGATTCCCCAGTACCATGTTCAGAGTGGCACATCTATCTCAAGTTGTGTTGCAGTTGCAAGAGGCCCTGGCATGCTCATTCTCTCTCTCTCCCTAATAAATAAGTAATTATATTTTTTAAATAAATAAAAATTGTTTTTCCTGAGGGAGATGAATTAGGACAACATGGAGATGAAGAATTGGTAGTTTAATGAAAGAAATATAACATTTCCATAAACAGTATAATGTGGCAAAATCTTGCATTTGCCAGTTTTGTTTTACTTTGCTTTTACTTTTGAAACAGAGGCTCATATAGTGCCAAATGGCCCCAAACTCATTACGTAGTTGATCATGACCTTGGACTTCTATTGGGAGTACAATTGTGTACCGCCACACCTGGTCCATGTGATACTGGAGAGGGAATCCAGGGTCTCATGTGTACTAGGAAAGCACTCTACTAACTGAGCTACATTCCTAGTCCCTTGCCAGTCAATTTCAATGCTAACACTTGAACTTTTGGGAAAAGGAATGCAGCATAAATTAATGCCATATGCCACTGAACAGAAATCCCCATTCATACCACTTTTTGTCCAGATAGAAGATAGACCAATGGATTGGGCTTTTGCCTTGATTATCCCCTCAGTTGTAGCTAGCCCCCTTGGAATTCATTTGCTTACAGACTAATTTTTTTCTATGGTAAGAAGAATCCCGATTTATATGTTGCAATTTCAACTATTTGAAACATGTTTTCATTTGCAATTCAGTTCTCTCTTATTTGGATTTCTGAATCTTAGCTATAGAAAGAATGGAGCTTTTGCCAGGCTGGGCTGGTGATGCATGTCTCTGCTCTCAGCACTGGGGGTCTGGAGTTCAAGGTCCCTAGACTATACAGGAAGTTCAAGGCTAGCCTGTGCTACATGGGAACTTCTCTAATTTTTTTTTTTTGCCAGGAATAATGGCACACACCTTTAATCCCAGCACTTGGGAGGCAGAGGTAGAAGGATAGCTGTGAGTTCAAGGCTAGTCTGAAACTACATAATGAATGCCAGGTTCAGCCTGTGTTAGAAGGAGACCCTACCTAAAAAAAAAAAAAAAAAAAAAGAAATTCAGTTTTTGAATATGCACAAACCTGTTTATGAATGACTACATATTGTTGATTTTAAAAAAGAACAATGCCTGGAAAAACCAGACTTGACAAGGAATTGTGGCACACAAAAGACTAAAAGCTGAAAGAATCATTGTATATGTTAGGGCTAAGGTGAGTATTTCTTCACATTTTAAATCTCAGAACCTAAGGTGGCCAGGCTGCTGCAATGATGCTGTTCTGAAGGCAGGGTGAGTGAGCCCCTTGCCATAGGTGTGTGTACTGCTGGCTCTTCATGGAGCTGTGTGGATTACTGGTCCTTCCCATTTCGATTTTAAATGCTAAGTTTAAAACATCTTGGTAGGGGCTGGAGAGATGGCTTAGCGGTTAAGCGCTTGCCTGTGAAGCCTAAGGACCCCGGTTCGAGGCTCGCTTCCCCAGGTCCCACGTTAGCCAGATGCACAAGGGGGCGTACGCGTCTGGAGTTCGTTTGCAGAGGCTGGAAGCCCTGGCGCGCCCATTCTCTCTCTCTCCCTCTACCTGTCTTTCTCTCTGTGTCTGTCGCTCTCAAATAAATAAATAAATAATTTAAAAAAAAAACATCTTGGTAGTATTGACTTCAGGGGCCATCATAAGAAAAGACCACCGAGGAAGTGGCTGACATCACAGGAATGTGTTTTCTCGCCATTCTGAAAGCTACAAGTGCAAGATCAAAGTGAGGTAGATCTAGCTCCTCCTGAGGTCTGCTCATCTTGTACATGGAAAACTTCACAATTGCTTAAGGGTATCTCCCCAAGTGCTCTAAATTACTCATCATTACAAAGACTTTCTCCACACAGGGACTGACAGCTGAAGTTGTCTCAGACCTCCTCAAACCTGGCATATGCACACCCACACTCACACACATGAACATATGTGTACACATGTGTGTGAGTGTACACACACACACACACACACTGCACACTAAATAAATGAATAATAAATAAAACTGAAACTACCTCACATCAGAACCCTGAAGACCGACTTGGGGTAGTCCCTGGACATCACTTTTCTCCTTCCCAATGTGGCCACGTTGAGTAAATCTCCCTTTTTTGCATTTTACTCTTAACTTATTTGTTTAATTGGCGTGCCTAGGACTGATGGTTAAACCTGATTTGTTGGCGGGGTGGGGGGAGCAGCTGTTAAGACTCAGGCTGTAACCCTAACAGACCCATAGAGTAGAATGGAGGAATCAGAAATCTGGTGGCTGTCGTTGAGGGGTTTATTTTCAACAAAGGCACCCGAAAAACATACAATGGACGAAGAACAGTATCTTCGACAGGTGGTGCTTGGAAACTGGATTTAGGACAGCGACGTATATCGATGCAAGTAGACCTGTGTCCCACTCTGTACGGAAAGCGCTTCCGGGGCTGGGGAAATCGCTCAGTGGGAGGGGCACCTGCCATGCAAGCCTGAGAGGGCCTGAGACAGCCTGAATTTGGGAGGTGGAAGGAGAGGGGAAGGGTGGCTTCCTGCTCCCCGGTCCTGTCAGTATCAGGAAGAGAACTGAACACAACTGTGGCTCCAGCCTCCAGATTTCCTTTAGCAGGTCCACAACCAGCCACACAAGAACCCCTCTAGAGACAGCTGACCACGCCTACATCAGCTACTTGGTGGCCCTTCCAAAGATGGAGCACTAGGGACAAAGGCCCGGTGGTTGGGTCCCCATCCTTTTGCTCCCCACCATGGTCTCTTCCTGATAGCTGAGATAAGTTCAGCATCCACTTATTCCTTATAACATCTCCATAACCAACTCCTTGATTCCGTTGTCTCCTTTTGAAATACCTAGCATAGGATTTTTTGTTTTTGTTTTTTTTCTAATATGGACCCTATAACTAACACAATGCTTTAGATGATATTTGAGAGTCCCTAAGTAATCTGTTTATCTTCATTTTTAAGATTTATACCCTTTGGGTAGACACTTTACTTCAATTATCCATTTCTTTAATTTGAAACTTTAGAGTTTCTTTTCTAGGCACTGTTTTCACTCTTTTACAGTTTCACAGTCACATGAGAGGATTGGCATTGCCTGTGTGGCTTCTAATATCTTCCTTTCCTGAAAGCATAATCGATAAAAGGTCATTGCTAGCAAACAAAGTATACATCTGTTAAGTACATCTGTATTTTGTAACTTTCTATTGAAGGTAAATCTTTATGCTAGTGGCAGGGATAATTTTGAAAATGTCAAAAGAAAAATATTCTCAGCTGTATTGTCTTCCATAAAGTCAAATGTCAGTGAGGATGAGTGAGCTACTGACTCCTGCTGCTCTCTCACAAAGTCGTCAATAAAAGTCCTGCAGAAACCTCTATACCTCATATCTAACACCATCTCTTGGTGATCTTAGGCCAGCCACTCCGCCACTTTGACCTCACTAGATCCCTGTGACCTTAGATGAGTGGTTTTTCACTCTGACTTCCAGAGATCTCTGTGACTTAGGTCAGCCAGTTCACACTATGACTTTCCTAGAGCTCTGTGACTTCATAAACCTTGCTATTCTCAAGAGTTCTTATTTAAGAATTTTTGGCCTGGGTGTGGTGGCACACACCTTTAATCCCAGAACTTGGGAGGTCAAGGAGGACTTAAGAGCAGTAGAAAGACTGTTGTGAGTATAAGGCCAGCCTGAGACTACATAGTGAATTCCAGATCGGTCAGGGATAGAGCAAGACCCTACCTCAAAATATATATATATATAGTTTTTGGCCACTAAGGTTTCATTTGAGCTTGGAACTATTTCTATAAACTATAGTCATATGTAAGCTTATATGAATACTTTGACTTTTAGATTTGTTTTCATTTTTCAACATACTTCAACTTCTCCAGAAACTTGAACATAGTAATTACATTCATGAAACTCTGTGAGACGTTTTTGTTTAGAAATGCTGGTGGGGAAATCCATTTTCCTTCTTAGCTCAAGCTCCATACTTCTGTGTGAATTCCACACCTTAAGTCAAAGAAATATCTACTTAACCAGGATTGTCATCGAGTATACATATCAGGCACCGACCCAGAGTAAAACCAAATTACCCTTCAAGATTAATTTTCTGATTCTTCACACAGAATCCAAGGCCATCATGTGAGGCTGATTAGTCCCACACTATTGGAAAGATAAAGTTTTAAGATTTACATAGTATTGAGAGGCGCTTCAATCAACCAACCCCACTGGATTCTGAATGTCAGGCCTCTCTTTACCACGTCTTGGATAACAATTGCTCAAGCTATGCTGGAAGAAATTAAACTGACATTGACATTAATAGTTCAAGCTATGAAGACAACAGTACCCAGCATATTTCTACAACCCGAATCTCAGAGTGGTATCTGTTTCTATCCCATCGCTGACAGGGAGGATGTAGCCACTAAATCATATCGACTGCTCCAGGAACACTCAGGTCTCCTCAGTTTTGCTTTAGCTCACCTGAGTAAGATGGAATGGCCGTGCTATATGTTTATGTACACAGGTCCACTAAATAAGACAGATCAACTCCAGGAGAACCCAGGTCAATTGGAAACTCCTGATACTGAAACGAAAGAGGATCCTGGAGTCTAAACTCTCCACCTAGGGATTCATTCATGTTGAATTGAGACAACAGCTCACTCTAAGCACACAGCTTCCCAATCACATACCTCACTCAGTGAAAAAGAAGTTTGCTTCTTTTTTTTTTAATTTAAAGCAACATTTTTTATTAGATATAGATATATTTTGTATGGAAACAACACATGTTGGTACCATATTTTCCCACCTCCTGGCCCCTTTTCTGAAGAGGCCTTCCTCTTTGGGCATGCAGGTCAACCCCATGGTGATTGTGGGTCGTGCATTATGGGAGGGGGGAGAGGGAATGCCTCTGTGCAAAATGTCCCAACTTGTGGCTAGAACAATCTTTCTGCCCTCTCTTCCGCAAAATTCCCTGAGCCATGATGGAACCATTTTAAGTCTACTTAAGTGATGGGCTCTTAGGAGCCTCGGGATCTCTGCTTTGGTAGATGTTGAGTGTCCTTAGTATCTACCTCCATCACTCTTGTGCTGATATCAGATTCACTAAGAAAGCAGCACTCTTGCTCATTTCCCCAGTTCCTCTGTGGTTTCAGCTGGGGCGAGGGTGGAGTGCACTGGGTCGTCTATCTCATCAGGTCCAGCTCCCACCTGAAAAAGAGAAGCAGGTTCTCCAACAGAGAATGAAGTCAGCACCAGTTAAATAGTATAACCATTATTTATTTAGAGAGAATTAAAAGGGTGTAGACCCTCTTATAACCTAAGGTTAGTGGGAGCTTGACAATGGAAAGCAAATCATTATCTGGATATCATTCTGCCTTGTTTCCCAGTTCCAGATATGGTTTCCTTTCCACTGAGTAGATCTGTTAGTCAATCCAAGAATAGTTGATTACCCACCATGGCTGTGTGCGCCACTAATGCACTTGGGTGAGCATCACGTCAGGTTGTTTGCTGCTGAGTTGCTTAGACTTTGAGTTGCTTGGACAGATGTTGACCACTTTCCCCCAGTAGCTCATGTAGTGCCTTCCAGCACTAGATGGGCTAATTTTCTGGGGACTGGTTCTCCTCCATATTCCAACCAGGTCTCTCCATGGTCCAGGCCAATAGCATATGGTGTCTTCAGCAGTAGAGCTTACCGTTAATCTCTGGTGGGTAATCAAGTGTTCTGCCAAAAGTCTGTCATCTTTGTCTTGAGAGATCTAGTAGGTCTCTCTGATCAACAGCTCATTGTGGATGTAGACCACATCCCGGTACATGGAATTATAGGCCAGTACCAAAGAAAAAGAAAAAGAGAAGAAAGAGAAACAGCAGAAATTTGAGGTTAGGTTTCATCTCACTTTCTCCAGGGCCCTCAATTCAGGTGCTCCCCTTAAGGACCTCTTGAGGGTTCCACCTTTTAGTTACACATCCAGAATATAAGATTCTATGGTACCAGTTCAATTCCCTCCCACTCTTTCCCTTACCCCAAGTCCCACCCTCCCTATTGTCTAAGACTCTAAGCCTGAATAGCAACTTGGGCTGACTCAGGTTTGGAGGGGTATATGAGTGAAACCATGTGATGGTTGTCTTTCTGTGATTGTGTGAGTTCACTTAGAATGATCTGTTCCAAGTTCGACCATTTTTTTTGCAAATTCCAATGTGAAATTTTTCTTGTTGCTGAGTAGAAGTCCATTGTGTAAATATACCCCATCCTGGTTTCCACTCATCCAGTGATGGGCACCTGGGATGATTCCAATTCTTAGCTATCATGGATTCAGCAGCTATAAACATGGCTGAGCAAATATCTCTGAACTGAGATGTAGAGCTTTCAGGGCAAATGCCCAGTAAGGGAATAGCATGGTCTGTTGGTAATTCTATATTCATCCTTTTCAGGAGTCTCCATATTGATTTCCACAGTGGTTGTATCAGCTTACATTCCCACCAACAGTGAATGAGTGTTCCTATTACTCCACAGCCTTGTCAACATTTGTTTTCATTTGGAATCTTATGGTTGTTTTAACTAGCATTTCCCTAATGATTAGGGATGTTGAACATTTTCTTAAGTGTGTATTAGCCATTTGTAATTCTTCCTCCTGGAATTCCTTATTTAGTTCTCTGCCCCTCTTTTGGAGTGGGTTGTTTGGTTTTTTTATTATTTAGGTTTTTGAGTTCTTTGTAGATTCTAGATATTGGGCTTCTGTCAGTGGTATAGCTGGCAAAGATTTTCTCCTATTCAATGGGTAATCTATTGGCTCTGCTTATGGTGTTTGTCTGTGCAAAAGATTTTTAGCTTCATGAGATCCCAATGATTGAGTGCTTATTTAATTTTCTTAGCCACTAGAGTTTTGTTCAGGAAGTCTTTTCCCAGTCCTATATGGTGGAGAGTGCCTCCTATTTTTCCTTCCAGTAGTTGAGGATTTTCAGTTCTTATATTAAAGTTTTTATTCCATTTGGATTTGGTTTTTTTTTAATTTTTTTTATTTATTTATTTGAGAGCAACAGACACAGATTGAAGGACAGATAGAGGGAGAGAGAGAGAATGGGCGCGCCAGGGCTTCCAGCCTCTGCAAACGAACTCCAGACGCGTGCGCCCCTTGTGCATCTGGCTAACGTGGGACCTGGGGAACCGAGCCTCGAACCGGGGTCCTTAGGCTTCACAGGCAAGCGCTTAACCGCTAAGCCATCTCTCCAGCCCAAAATGTGTAGCCCAGGCTGTCCTCGAACTCCTGATCCTCCTGCCTCTGCCTCTTCAGCAGCATCCTACCAGCGTGCGCCACCACAACCGGCTGGATTTGATTTTTGTGTGTGGCGAAATGAGTGGATCTAATTTCATTTTTCTACATATGGTCATCCAATCTGTCAAACATCATTTGTAAAGATGTTCTCTTTTTCTCCATTTCTCCATTTCTCCGTTTCTACATTTTGGCACCAATGTCAAAGATCATGCAGCTGTAGTTACTTGACCTGAGGTCTGGGTCTTCAATTCTGTTCCATAGACCTATGTTTCTGTTTTTATTTCAGTACCATGCTGTTTTTGTCATTGTGGCTTCGTGATACAGCTTTAGATCAGGTATGGTGATTACACCAGAGGTGGTTTTTGTTTGTTTTTTTGGTTTTTCTTTGTTTTTGTGAGGATATGTTTGGATATCTGAGGATTTCTGCCACTCCATATGAATTTTGAGGTTACTTTTTCAATCTCTGTGAAGAATGATGCTGGTATTTTTTTTAATTTTTATTTATTTATTTATTTGAGAGCATCAGACACAGAGAGAAAGACAGACAGAGGGAGAGAGAGAATGGGCGCGCCAGGGCTTCCAGCCACTGCAAACAAACTCCAGACGCGTGCGCCCCCTTGTGCATCTGGCTAACGTGGGACCTGGGGAACCGAGCCTCCAACGGGGATCCTTAGGCTTCACAGGCAAGCGCTTAACTGCTAAGCCATCTCTCCAGCCCGATGCTGGTATTTTTATTGGTATTGTGTTAAATCTGTATATTGCTTTTGATAGAATTGCCATTTTCTCTGAGAAAAATGTGTATTCTGTAAAGTTGGTGTGGAAAGTTCTATAAGTTTATTTAATGTATGATGATGTTGAGCTCTATCATTCCCCTGTCAATTTTCTGTTTGGATGATCTGTCTATTGATGATAGTGTAGTATTGAAGTCTCCATCTTTGATGGTGTTGGTATTTATTTCTGTTTTATTGTCAAGTATATTTGCTTTATAAAGTGTTGTGCACCTGTGTTTGGTGTATATATATTTATTATTGTAATGTGCTCATGTTGGATCATTCCCTTGATGAGTAAGAAGTGGCCCTCTTTGTCCTTTCTGATTACTTTTGGCTTGAAGTCTATTTTATCAGATATTAATATAGCAAAACCTGCTTGTTTTATACTTCCATTTGTTTGGAATATCATTTTCCAACCTTTCATCCTGAGGAGGTATCTATATTTAGTGATGAGGTGCGTTTCTTGAAGATAGCAGAAAAAGGGTCCAGTTTTTTGATCCATCCTGATAACGTATGTCTTTTGATGGGTGAGTTAAGGCCATTACTATTACGGTTATTACTGTGAGGTTTGAATTAATCTCTGCTATGATGAGATGTTTTATAGGGTTTGATGTTTTCTTGTGTTATGTACTGTTTTGAGCCTGGTCTATTTTGGTTATTGTGATCTTCTTCTTGTAGCTTCTTGAGATTGGTTATTTGACTGCTTTGTGTGGAGTATTCCCACAAGTATTCTCTGTATATTTGGCTGTATGTTCATGTAATCAGAGAGTTGACTTTTTTCATGGGGAGTTTTTCTTTCACCATATATTATGAGGGCTACTTTTTCTGGGTAGAGTAGCTTGGGTTGGAAGCCATAGTTTTTCAGACTTTGAAGTATTCCATCCCAGGCCCTTCTGGCTTTCAGGGTTTTCATTGAAAAATATAATATAATTCCGATGTGATTGCCTTTGTATATTGTGAATTGCTTCTCTCTTGCTGTTTTTAACATTCTTTGTCTTTATTGTTAAACATTTTAGCTGGATGTGTCTTGAAGAGGCTCTTCTTTGTCCTGTCTGTTTGGTGTTCTGTGAGTTTCTTGTATCTAGATGGGCCTCTCTTTTGTGAGATTCAGAAATTTTTCTTTTAATTTTGTTGAATATGCTCTCTATGCCTCTGGCCTAGATTTTCTCACCTTCTGTTATACCCATGATCCAGATGTTTGGTCATTTTAGGGTGTCCCACATTTCCCTCATATTCTGTTTACTTGAGTTTTTGAATTTAGTAAAGTTTTTGGCCTCCCAATCAATTTCTTCTGTCTCATTTTCCATGTCAGAGGCTCTGTCTTCCACATGAGTTACTCTGTGGGTGAGGGGTTCTAGAGAGCTTTTTATAATTTCTATTTTGTTTTTGCTTTCTGTTGTGTTATTTTGCATCATTGCATCAATCTCTTTTTTGAGGTATGATTTCAATTTAAGTTCTAAATTTCTTGGTGCTTCCTGTACTTCATTCTTGTATTTGATCAAGTCTTCATTAAGCTCAGTCAACTGGTTGTTGAGATCTTCCATTTCTTGACTTACCTTCAATTTATTCATATCTCTTTGGAGAGGTCTAACATTTTCTTCAATCAAGTTAATTCTACAATCAAAAGCTAAATGCTCTAGGAGACAATTCTATTCTATTTCATTGATACAATTATTGGTTCTTTGATAATTTTCTTCTAATTCAGTGGTTCTTTTGAGCAGGGTCTCATTGATTGTTGTGTTTTCATTTTAGGAATGAATTTCTGTTGATTTCTCTATGATTTCATTGGAGGTTTCCATAGTAGGACTAGGCATCCTTGATGGAGATCTCTCAGTTTTCTGACTCTCATTGCTTTTTTGCATTGTTGTCTACCCATTTTAGGAAGACTTTCTATTTTATTGAGGAGGAAGCAAATTTTTGTCCTTTGGCCCATTCACCCTCTGACTCAGGTAAACAGGGATGTTGGTACACAGTACCAGTAAGGATACCAGAGCAAAAGGCCTGATTCCACAGCTCACACAGGGGCCAGGCCTCCCCAAGCAAGGCACAATGGGGCCTACCAGGATCAGGGGCCTGGGAGGAGCAAGGGAACAGGGACCCGGCCTACTTCATGCTGAGCCTGTAGCACACAGAGCAGCACAGGAAACCCAGACCAGGGAAGTGGGAGGAGCCCAGAAGCAGGGGTCTGGCTTACTCACTCCACACCAGCAAACCCTATTGTACTTCTTTTGTTAGCTGTTTTTTCTTCTTCTCCAAGGTATATTTTTAGAAAGGAATTGTATCGCCCATTATTCAAGTAACTATCAGTTTCTAACAGACTTGTTGATTTTCTTAATTAAACTTAGCTAACAAATCATTAAAAATAAAAATGCAATGGTATCTTCTCATCCAGTTAATTATTTCTTGTTTTATGCTGTACCTCCGAGATGGAACATACCACACATCCAATTTCATTGCTGTCATCTTAGGTTCATGGTCCCAAGGTGTCTAGAAACTTCAATGTGCAGTTGTTTATTGAGAATAGCATAGCCAGCTTGGATTTCATGGGGATGATAAAAAAAAAAAAAAAGCTATCAAAGAGCAAGGCCACTTTGGAAGTCTCAGAAAAGGAAAACAGAGACTTTTAGAGACAGGTCAAATTATTTTGTGGGCTGAAGTTTGTTATAATGAATATGAGAATTTTTAAATCTCCTCATGGTGCCTCATTTATTTTCTGACTTGAAATTGAATACTGTTAGGTTGAAATAAATGTTCACTATTTTACAAATATTTTATATGAACCAATGAACCAATGTTATGTCCTCACTCATTGGTCTGAGCAAATAATCCTTGTGTAATATTTCTCATAGAAATCTGTTGGTTCAATTCCATAGATGGCATCTAGTGATGTTTTTCTATGCTGGAGAGCAAAGAAAGCTTGATTGGTCCAAAGATGAGCCTGTTAGTCTGAATAGGGTCTTCAGTTAGGTCTGGGATTTTTCCCTCCCCTTCCCCCTTTGAGATGTCCCACTAAATGGAAGTGGGTATTTTTGCTTGAAATAACTCTTATTCATGGATTTTCCTCATCAGGGCTAACAATTAGTGACCCCCGGATTCCTTATCAAAAGCTTCCAGTTGGACTCCCCAAGCCTATATCTTAACGATTGGATGTCCTTAGAGGATGTTCCCATAGGATATTTCTAGCTTTTGTCAGAACATCTAGATTTGTTTTTTTTTCATTCTGTTCATTTTGGGCTGGTAACCTTGACTTAGTGCACACAAAATAGAGGCTGCCTCACTCCTAATTCCTATCCACAGGCCAGTCAACCTCCACGGCTGACCTCAAGGTCAAGATCAGGACAACTCTTCCTGTCACACTGGACACATGTTAACATGACACAGTCATGAAAGGAGGATAGGTCAGAGACAGGCACTGCCTTGTGAATTAATTTGATGCCAAGATTAATAATTTCCTTCCCTCTCTCTCTCTCTCTCTCTCTCTCTCTCTCTCTCTCTGTGTGTGTGTGTGTGTGTGTGTGTGTGTGTGTGTGTGTGTGTGTTACTGGGTATCTAACTAGGGGCCTTGAACATGCTGGTCTGCGCTGTGCCATCACACTACATCCCAAGCCCCCCAGTTAGCTTTCAGTATCCAGAATTCTAAGGGTAGGGCTGGAGAGATGGCTTAGCAGTTAAGTGCTTGCCTGTGAAGCCTAAGGACCCCAGTTCGAGGCTCAATTCCCCAGGACCCACGTTAGCCTGATACATAAGGGGTGCACATTTCTGGAGTTTGTTTGCAAAGGCTGGAAGCCCTGGCATGTATGCTCTCGCTCTCTCGCGTGCGCTCTCTCTCTCTCTCTCTACTCTCTTTCTCTGTCACTCTCAAATAAACAAACAAATAAATAAAATAAAATAAAATAAAGGCTAGTCTGTTGGGCTTGCCTCAAAAAAAATTTTTTTTAATTCTAGGGGTAATAGAAGGACCACAGAGCCTCTGAACACCAAATTTCATCCCCTCCCCTCTTCACCAATAAATGAGCTCCCTAACATCTCTCAATAAAATTTGAAAGTCCTTGTAGTTCAGCCTCTAGCTTTCACATAAGATTTGAGTCTGTTCAAAATAAAAGGGACATGATTTTAGAAATATAGCAGTACTTGTGGAATGAAGAATATATAGGTTTTTACTATAGCAGACAGAATCATTTACATTGAATCTTATTTCTCTTTTCCCTAAGTTCCAATAGTCTTTTTCATATTTCAGCAGAAGGTTTAATTTTTCATTTTGATGCTGTGATTCAATGTCCACCTAAATTATATATATACTTTTTCTCAGCTTTGTTTAAAAAAAAAGATATTAACTGGGCTGGAGAGATGGCTTAGCACTAAGGCACATGCCTGCTAAGCCTAAGGACCCTGGTTTGATTCTCCGGGTCCCACATAAGTCACATGCACGTGGTGGCATATGTGTCTGGAGTTCGTTTGAAGTCGCTAGAGACCCTGGCATGCCCATTTTCTCTCTCTCCTTCCCTCTCTCTCTCTCTCTGTCTTTCTCTCTCTCCCCTCCCTCCCTCTCTCTGTCTCTAATAAATAAATAACTAAATATAAATAAAATCCTTAAAAAATATTAACTGTGGGGCTGGGAATATGGCTTAGTGGGTAAATTATTTGCTGAGCAAGCAGTAGTTCCTGAGTTCAATCCCCAATGCCAACTTAAAATACCAGGTATTGAGCCAGGCATGATGGCGCATACCTTTAATCTCAGCACTTGGGAGGTAGAGGCAGGAAAATTGTTGCGCATTTGATACCAGCCTGAGACTACACAGTGAATTCCTGGCCAGCTTAGGCTAGAGCAAGACCCTATTCAAACCCCCCCCCCAAAAAAGAGAAGTATGATGTCACACCTACCATCCTATTCGTCAGGAGGCAGAGGTGGAATCCCTGGCCCTCTGACTAGCATTCTAGCCAAATCAGTGAACTCTAGGTTCAACAAGGACCCCATCTCAAAGAATAAAGTGGAGGATGAATAAGAAGGGCCCCCCAAAAAAGAAGGACCCCCCAGTTCCAACCTCTGTCTTCTACATGCACATGCATCTACCTATGAGTATGCACACACACATTAGAACACAGCACAAGAGGAAAACATGCATTAAAAAAAGATGTAACTGTGCTCTGACAAAAGTATTTATATGTTGAGTTTGTCCCAATAAACTTTTCTAAAACTTGTGCGCATATAGATGCATTTTAATATATTATGCATTCTGGTACACACACTTCTTTCTCAATAAATATCTGTTTAAAAATAAGTTCACAGCTGTATCCACTAGTCAATAGTGCCACACAAGAAAAGTTAATTATGTAAGGTGGTGGTCCTCTCTGGCTCCGGATTGACAATGTGATTTGTTGGTGGTAAAAGTGCCAGTTCCAAGCCCGGTCTCCAAGATGTCTTAACACTGGCTTTGTTCTCTTGAACCTCGGAACCCACTATGGAAACAGTGCTGGCCTGCTTTTGAATAAGTAGCTCTAGGGGGCTGAGCTGGGCCACCACAGCCAAGATGGTTCCAGCACAGTCAGGCCATTGCCAACCTGACCACAGACAGACAGACATAAAAAACGGATCCGTGGTCTAGTGAGAAGTACCAAGTAGGGCAGGAGAGATGGCTTAGCGGTTAAGGCACTTGCCTGCAAAGCCAAAGGGCCCAGGTTTGATTCCCCAGGACCCATGTAAGCAAGATGCACAAGAGGGCGCACTCATCTGGAGTTCATTTGCAGTGACTGGAGGCCCTGGAGCACTTAGCCTCTCTGTCTGTGTCTCTCTCAAATAAATAAAAATAATTTCTTTTTTTTAAAAAAAAAAAAAGACATAAAAGGAGTTAGTGTTTGAAGGCAATGAGATTGTTTGCTTTGCTTGGGTGGCTATAAGGACCCATGTGGCTAGATTACGCAGGTCATTGTCTGCCGGCTGAAGCAGTAGAAGCAGCTGCCGAGCCTGCATGCACACGGCAGGGTACACTTGCAGATCCCGCCCCACAAGAAGACCTTCAGGTTCCCCGCTCATGCCTACGATTCCGTCATTACCATTGGAATGTCAAATGTCCCCCACATCCTCCCGATCCTCATGTTCCGTTCTGCATGTATGGTCCTGTGCCGAGAGGCTGGGAGCCTCTAGGAGATTGGTCCCCAGGAGTGAGACTGCCAAGGCCTATTCCAGCCTCTGGTTCTGGCCCCTCGGGTTCTTGGTCTGCCGGGATGTGAGGTGTCTTTTCTCCGCGTTCTCGCCACCATGACCACAGGTGAGCCTCCCTAGCCATGCTGGACTGAGATCTTCTGAAACCAACAGCCGAAATCATGTTCCTGGCCTTGTTTCTGTCTGATATTTCGGTCACTGCAGCACAAAAGCATTTGTCACACCCACTCTTAGTTCCTGTGGTTTGTATGAGACAGGGATTTGGGGAACTCAGGTGGCCCTGTTCTCCCTCCATTGATCACTATATCATATTTCTTGCCCTCCCCCCCACCCCATCCAATCAATAAAGCTTTGATTGAGACTGTAAGTATTTATCCCTACTAAACACTCATCAGAGCTGCTGGCCAGTGTGCTGTGGCCACATGGGAGAGAAAAGAGAAGAGGCATTCTGGAATCAGAGAGAAGGAGACCAGCGTTCAATGTTCTAGGATCCTGTATCCACCCGAAACTTGAGCGTTGAGCAGAAGCTCCCGCTAACACGTCCCTCTGTACTTAATGCTGGAAAGCAAGGCCAGCATCCTGCTGACTGCATTCTAGACTCTGCCTGCAGCACCCCAAGATAAGAATGTTTGTGGGCTGGAGAGATGGCTTAGCAGTTAACCACTTGTCTGTGAAGCCTAAGGACCCCGGTTCGAGGCTCGGTTCCCCAGGTCCCACGTTAGCCAGATGCACAAGGGGGCGCACGCGTCTGGAGTTTGTTTGCAGAGGCTGGAAGCCCTGGTGCGCCCATTCTCTCTCTCTCCCTCTATCTGTCTTTCTCTCTGTGTCTGTCGCTCTCAAATAAATAAAGAAAGAATGTTTGTAATAGCAGAGGCAGATACACCTGCATGCCGAAGTAGGCTAAGGAATGCAGCTGTCCTTACCCCAAGTTAGAAGAAGTTGAATCTTAACCACTGGCCACCGTGGCCTGTTTAGTCCAACTCTTCCACAGCAAACAGACCCTTTTCATCAAACAATATGCTATGAAATCAAGGAATTGCTCTCTAGACAGTTTGTATTATGTAAGAATTGTTATTTGTGATGGATAGGTAAGCCTAAGGAATAAAATCATAGTGGGCTAAGGTGCTGATCCTTGAAGACAGAGAGGAGCCCAGATCTTTCACTTTCCAGTTCCCCCAGTGTGCTTGGTGTCTTGCTTAAGCCTTGCCATTCTTCTTTCAGGGTTCTCTGAGCTCTGCTGTGTTGGACTCAGCCATTTAAGTCAGCTTGAATTGGATTGTTTGTTTCTCTACAATCAAAACACTGAATTGATCTACATAAGTATTTTCTTCTCCACGCAAGGAACCCAGGAGAAACTCTTAAGAGATTTTAAGCAGTTGATGGAAAAGTCAATTTTGATTTTGTAAAGGTCCTTTGGGGATTGTTTGGGAAATGGACTAAAAAGAAAAGAAAAGAAAAGAAAACATGCGAGTGTATGTGCTAGGAATCAGTCAGGATGGCTCTACAGGTATCCAGGTGAGAGATGCCAATTACAGCACAGCCAGGCAGAAACAAAGCCAACCTGGAGCAGTCGCTTCATGGGAACAAAGGCGATTCTAGAGCAAAGGAATAGCCCAGGCACGTCATCCGGCCTCTGCCCCTGGACTCAAACTGGGGTGCCCATCAGAGGCCAGTGCTCAGCCTTGCTGCCCCACACACTTGTGTGGACGGCTGCGTGGGGACCCTTCACAAGCGTGTCAGAGTCTCATTTCTAGATCCAGTCAAGTTGACAATCAAAATAGACCATCCCACTACCTTTACCATTTGGTATGACTTTTCACGTTTCATCGCCATCAGTGGGTTTAACTTCAGGGAGCTCTCTCAGGCCTGACATGAGATATAAAATGTGAACCCTAGAAGTTCCCACTCCTCAGGTATTTGCCCAGGGCTCTATGGAGGTGTGTACACATGGGGGTGTGTACTGTTTTCGAGGTCAATGATGAGCACTGATAACATTCCCAAACACATCCTGACTTGTTTCATGAGGTTCTGTAAACCTCTGCCCCGCCCAGTCCTCACAGCAATTCTGTGAAGAAGCATGGGGTAGCTCAGATTTACAGCTGAAAGCAGGAAGGTTCTTAGAGAAGAAACTTGCCCGTGCCACACAATGGCCATCAGCAGAGCTGCCCTTCACATTTCCCTGGGTCAAGCTAGCTGTGAAGACTCTCCAGCTCTGTAGTTGATGTTGCCTTCCACTTGCCATGACTTCTCGGCTCAGCACTGGCCATCGTGCATCGGTTTTCTTCCCTTGGGCGAGACTGAGGTCAAGCAAGCAAGCCACCCAACCACTGGACATTCTTTAGAGCTCAAACTGATGATTCCCTGGTCCTCTGTTCGGATCTGCAAGTTTCCTTGGCAAAGCAGTTTCCATAGAACAGACACACTGTTTTCCCATTTAGTATCCCCTCCCATCTTTCCAGTGGAATCAAGGCAAGCTTATTAGTGCAGTTTTATTTTTAATATTTTAGTTATTTAGTAATTTGAAAGACAGACAGAGAGAGAGAGGATGGGTGTACCAGGGTCTCCAGCCACTGCAAACTTACTCCCATAACATGCTCCACCTTGTGCATCTGGCTTATGTGGCTACTGGAGGACCAAGCCTGGGCCCTTAGGCTTTGCAGGCAAGTGCCTTAACCACTAAGCCATCTCCCCAGCCCTAGCTCAGTTTTCGAGAGAAGAGTCCTGAAGTTGAACATGGGGTAATGTCCAGTCGTTCAGGAAGAAGCCATGTGCATTAGACAACAATGTGAAGCTTGGCCGACTTTATTACAGTTCCACCCGCTAGTGAGAGGTATCAGAACCATGGGGGTTCCTGACCCCATCCGACCCCATCCGAGACCAATAAAACCAGCTATCCAGAGGGGAAGCCCAGGAATTTACACTAAGGAAACAAAGTTCCCCAGAGAATCCAACACTAGCACTTTGAGACATGGTTGCCTGGCAGAAGAGCGGAGACTTTTGAAACCAAAGAGCTAGCACTGTATCCAGACCCGTCCCATCACTCACTGGCTGGGGAACACTTTGCATGCAGTGCCGGGCTGGGCACCTTCCTTCTCTGGGCTTTTCTTTCCTGGGGTGAGGCAGTTAGAGTTCTTGCCCTGTTAGACACAGCAGAGAGAATGGAAGTGTTCTTTGTGATGTTTTAGTGTGTGATGTGCATAAGATGTTCAATAAGGCATGCTGAAATAGAATGGGAGGAAAAGATTAAATGAATGAATAAAGAAACAATTTGTTTGCTTTCTTTAGCTACTGTACTTGAGTTTTTCTTTTCTAGAACCCCTCCTGAGATCAGTTTGTTGCCTTAAATTGGAGGTGGCATATTTGGAGACTAAATACCTCTCTTGCACACTTAATGCCCCTCTATTTGATCTTGAATCTTAGTTCACACGGAAACACCATCAAGTGAGATGAAAGCGGATATTTGCAGACACAGCCGGTGCGGGCTGTCACGCTGAGCCTCGCTCCCAGTGATGAATGCTCCCGAGAAAATCTCAAAGCTACACCTGCCACGGCCTCACCTGCTAATAATGTTTTTGATGTTTAGAAAAAGTCTTTGAGCACAGTGGCCTTTTTAACGACAAATCTAAGCCTCTCACCCTGAAGTCAACTCCATCTTTACCCATGACCATAGTTGCAAAAAGGCCAAATTCCAGGTCTCAGGAAATCTCTTTCCCTGGTGGCCATTGTCTGTTTTTATAGCTTCCTTTGATTATTGTTACAAGCCCATAATCTGTTCCACAATAGTCCCTGCCACTATTTGTGTCTAGCAATCCATTGTTCTGGTGGGAGAGCTGACAGGGTGTCTCAAGGCCAAATGTTCCTGGGCTTATAGGTTTCTGATCTTAGGTTCTGAGCTATCTCTGTATTTATGCACTAAGTAAGTTTCCCACTTAGAAGTGTTGATGTTTCTCCCTGCAAGGCTCAGGGACCATTGTAGACAAGGTGGCAGAAAGAATGTAGAAGGCAAAGGAAGTGGATAAGCTTTTACAATGCTTTCTTCCATACACAAAATGGCCTTGATATTCATGAGCTCACAGTGGCTGACACTACCTACACCAGACCTGCATAATAGGAGGAAAAATGATGACATCAAAATAGAAGAGAGACTAGTTGGAAAGAAAGGATTCATTGGAGGAGGTGATTTAGGAAAAGGAGGGTGGTGGGACATGATTATCTTCATGATATATTTACATATGGAGGCTGTCAATACAAGTTTCAAAAATTTTTAAATGAAGTGTTGGTGTTTTTGTTTCCTCCTGGCTTCTTGAGAACATTAACAAACATACTCACTTAGATTTTTTTCATATTTTTTCCAGGCATATATGTTTAATCCCTTTGGCCATTGAGCAGAGAAGTAACTCTTTGTTTGTTCAAAGTCAGAGCTAAACCCTCCTTGGAGAGACTTAGTTTCATACACTGCCTCTGATGAATGATTCTCAGAGGTCTGTGTTTAAACCAAGACAAGACGAGAGTATTGAGAACCTCTGCCTCCAGGTCACAATTCCCAGACCCCACTTCTCCGGATCCTCTACGTTTATTTTATTTTATTTATTTATTTATTTGAAAGAGAGAGATAGAGATAGAAAGAGAATGGGCATGCTAAGGCCTCCAGCCACTGCAAACCAATTTTTCAGACACATGTGCCACCTTGTCCATCTGACTTTTGTGGGCCTTGGGGAGTTGAACGGAGGTCCTTTGGCTTTGCAGACAAGCACCTTAACTGTGAGCCATCTCTCCATCCTCCTCTATGTTTTATTAATGAACTCATCAGAAGCACCTCTTTCTTTCACATTGGCACTTATCAGAACTTTCTTAGAACCTTCTAACAGAGGTTCTTTTTTTTCCCATGATTTTGTTATTTATTGCTCTCAAGGTCAGTGATTTTTCTTCATTTAAGGAAGGGTCTCCCTCTAGCCCAGGCTGTTCTGAAACCACTCTGTAGCCCAGGCTGGCCTCAAACTCAGAGTGATCCTCCTACCTCAGCCTCCTAAGTGATGCTGGCACTAAAGGCAGGCCATTTCAGGCCTTCTCTGTTTGTTCTTTTTGATGAAGGGTCTCGCTCTAGCCCAAGGTAACCTGGAATTCACTGTGTAGTCTCAGGGTGACATCGAACTCACGACATGAAGAACTATGACACATAGCAGCTAAAGAAAAGGTGAACATTCTAAGTGTTTGTTCAGAAAACTACATGGGTTGTTTTGCAAAAAACAAACAAACAAACAGAACAGAATAGTTCACTCTCTGGAGGCCAGCAGACATAGCTCAGCTCTGATGCCAGCCTCCTGATTCCTGCCAGCTGGGCAACACTGAGCGGGTCTGTGAAGCAGGCATGACTTATATTTTTATGTGTGCACCATGCTCTTTTGTCCCCTCATTCTGGGAGCTTGGAGCTCCTGGGATAGAGGCTGTGCAGTGTATTGGTGGAGAGCCAGCTCCGCTCCCGGCTAACCTGAATTTACAGCCATCTCTGTGCTTTACCTACTGCTTGGTCTTGAGTGAGTTAACTTACCTCTTGGGGCTTCAGTTCCCCAACCTATAAAATAGAAACATACTACAAGCTGCCTGCAGGGTTTGGGGGAGACGATAATGAATTAACATGCTCTACCATTTACTTTCTTACTGCTGGGACAAAATCCAAAGTCTGTGTCACATGGTCACACTGGCAGGGAGAAAGTGGAAAGTGGTGAATACTGTGGTAGTTTGAATGTATGCCCCCCTACAGACTCATGTATTTAATAAAATATTTTTTTTAATTTTTTTTTAATTTATTTGAGAGCGACAGACACAGACAGAAAGACAGATAGAGGGAGAGGGAGAGAATGGGCGCGCCAGGGCTTCCAGCCTCTGCAAATGAACTCCAGATGCGTGCGCCCCCTTGTGCATCTGGCTAACGTGGGACCTGGGGAACCGAGCCTCGAACCGGGGTCCCTAGGCTTCACAGGCGAGCGCTTAACCGCTAAGCCATCTCTCCAGCCCTAAAATATTTTTAATACAATATTTTTTATTAAATACCTGAGTCTCCCAAGCCTGGCTGGAGGAGGTGTCGCTGGGGGTGGGTCCTGGAGTTTAGCCTCAAGGTGTCATTGGGGGCAGATCTGACTTCCAGCCAAAAGCTATGCAGAGCAGCCTGAGCTGTGCCTGGGCCCCTGCTGCGTGTCATCCATTCGTGCTGCTGCTAATTTTGTTCTTTTCTGGGCTGATTGGTTGTTCGTCTCTGCTTAGGTGTATGGAAGCAGCTTCTTGTACCATAGATGGACCTTCCCCCTGGATCTGTGAGCTTGAAGTAAATCCCTGCCTCCCATAACCTGTGCCTGGTTTGGATGTTCATCCCAAAACATGGATCTCTGGACAACATGTGCTGAATGATCAGCTCACTTTCTCCGTTTAGTACAGTCCAGGGCCAAAGTAAATGGAATATTGTCGCCCACTTCAACTAATCTAATTAAAAAAGAAATCCCTCACAGGCATGATGAGAGATTTGTTTCCATGGTGATTTTAAATTCTGTCAAATTGACAACAAGAAATTTGCCATACACATGCACAATGCCCTTGGCATGGCAAAGATTAAGAAACCAATGGTGCCAGCTTCGACCTTCTCCATCACCACTGTCCACATTAATCCTGCATTTTGAGAAATTATTTAACCCACTGCAGGTGGTATTTGGTGAAGTGCAGACTCCACGTACTTTGCTTCAAAAAGTTTCCCCAAAAGGGTTGTAAGCTACAGCTTCAGATAACTTAGTAAAGCGGTCTGCTTCTTTAAAAAAATTTTATTCATTTATTTATTGGAGAGAGAGAGATAGGTAGACCGAACGGGCATGACAGATCCTCCAGCCACTGAAAATGAACTGCAAAGGCATGCGCCACCTTGTGCATCTGGCCTGTGTGGGTCTTAGGGAATCAAACTTGGGTCCTTAGGCTTCACAGGCAAGCACCTTAACTGCTAAGCTATCTCCTTGGCCCTAATTTTTTATTTATAAACCCTAAAACAGCCGGGTGTGGTGGCGCATGACTTTAATCCCAGCACTTGGGAGGCAGAGTTAGGAGGATCACTGTAAGTTCAAGGCCACCCTGAGACTACATAGTGAATTCCAGGTCAGCCTGAGCTAGAGTGTGATACCTTCAAAAACCCAAAAAATAAAAAAACACCCTAAAACAATTCATAATAATATTTTTCTCTACATATCTTTCCCTTTCATCCAAATTTCCAACATGCACAGTACACACTGTATTTAAAACAGCATAAATGATGGGCTGGAAAGATGGATTAGCAGTTAAGGTGCTTGCCTGCAAAGTCAAAGGACCCAGGTTCGATTTCCCAGGACCCACATAAGCCAGTTGCACAAAATGCTACATGCATCTGGAATGTGTTTGCAATGGCTGGCCGCCTGGGTATGCTCATTTTCTCTCTCTCTCTCTCTCTCTCTTTCTCTCTCTCTCTCTCTCTCTCTCTCTCTTCTCTGTCTCCCTCCCTCCTCTCTATCAAATAAATAAATAAATAAATAATAAAAACATAAGCAAAAAGAAGATATTTCATCAATATTATAGAAAAAATATCAAAATGCTTTGTTTGGTCAAGGCCATGGGGGTCAAAGGCAACCTGCAGCATGCTGAATGTTCCTATTGAAATCTCGGGGCTCGTAACATCTCTTTCCCTGTGGGGATTACGGCTGGAGCAAGGTTTTACAGGGAGCATGCCTGAGATCCCTCTGCATCTTGACCTTTGAGAACAGGGATTTTATTTCTGATAAATAGAAAAGGCTGCAAAGCTTCTGGTCTTTCAGAGGATAAAGCCGCACCTGGGCCTGTGGTGCTCTGAGCCACCGTCTGCCCTTGGGCCCTCACTGCACCTTCTCCACAGCTTGTTAGGTAGGGTGCTGGGCCTTTGAAAGGGGGGTCAGAAAACCTCTGGGGCTGAGATTATCAGGAACTCAAGCTGCTGACAGCCTGGTTCCTCTGTCTCTCTTCCTGAACCCAGACATGGCAGCCCTGTCTGGAGTTCTGTGAATACTCCAGGGATCGCTCAGATCCATCTGTCTCTTTCTCTTACACTAAACAATGACGTCCATTTCTGTTGGTGGCAACAAATGTCACCTTAGTAAGTGCATAAAAGCCCTCCCAGAACAAAGGGGCGGCAGCTACAGGTCTGTGTGTACTTAGCAACCATAGATGTTGAAATGTGACAACAGGGCCGTTTGCAATGCATTTAGCCACCTAGAGCTGGAATGTACTTGGTATACTGGGTATGGTGGCACACACCTTTAAATCCCGTGCTCAGGAGACTGAGGTAGGAGGATCATTGTGAGTTCAAGGCCACCCTGAGATTACATAATGAATTCCAGGTCAGCCTTAGCTAGAGTGAGACCCTATTTGAAAAGAAAAGTGGGCAGGCTGGAGAGATGGATTAAAGGTTAAGGTACTTGCTTTTAAAGCCAAAGGACCCAGGTTTAATTCCCCAGGACCCACATAAAGCCAGATGCACAAGATGGTACATGTGTCTGGAGTTCGCTTGCAGTGGCTAGAGGCCCTGGCATACCAATTCTCAATCTCTCCCTCTGTACATTATATATATGCGAGTGTATGCCTCTCTCTCATAAATAAATAAAAATAAAATAAACCAAATAAGTGTGCTGTAACTTAGAATGTGCATATACCAACCTATTAGTTCAGGATAACCAATTGGAATATAAGCAATGCCCTACATGGGAGACCAAGAGACTAAGGTGTATATAAGCGATGATGTGTCCTGCATTTGGTGTACGCTACGCTATGCTATGCAGATGAATCTGCTGGGCCCATGCCATCAGATACTAATAAACACTGCCTCCTGTAAATCTCAACAGTCCTGCTTGTCACACTGGGCACATAAGCTTCATGCCACCCAGTGTGCTTTTTACCCTGTTGCCACAACCCAGGACCATTATCAACAGCTTATTATATTATATGGTACATGTGTCTGGAATTTGTTTGCAGTGGCTAGAGGCCCTGGCATGCCCACTCTCAATCTCTCTCTCTGTACATTGTGTGTGTGTGTGTGTGTGTTTAAAGCAAACAGAGGGAGAAGGAGGCTAAAATTACATGACAAGTTGCTAGAACCAGCTATACGCCCATGCAGTCCAGTGCAAGTGCGCCTGTCAGAAGTCCATAGTTCTGTCTCTGTGGTCTGCTTACTCAGTAGTTCAAACTGCTCCTACTTGAACCTGTCTTTTATGTTTAAATATTTATTTATTTATAAGAGAGTGATGAAGAGGCAGAGAGAGAATGGGCAGGCCAGAGTTCCAGACACTACAAACGAACTCCTGATGCATGCACCACTGTGTGCATCTGGCTTACATGGGTACCAGAGTATCGAACCTGGATCCTTAGGCTTTGCGTGTTTTATTTCTATGATTATATTCTGGAGCTTAATACAGCTTGTTTTGTGTTTCTAGCACTGAACTTTGCAAAAGCAACTTCGCCTGCGTTTTTCTTATAAATTAGAAAACTATATTATGACTCCACACTGGAAAGTAAAGGAACTAGGCCTCAGGAACCACAAAATTGAGTTTTCTTAAGTGTCAGAAACATCCATCACAATTTCTACAGCTTTCTTTTAATGGTAAAATCTAAGCAGGAAGGGTGTGTAGGGTGATCCCCCAAAGGGCTATATACTTTTCAGCAAAATTTCAACACCAAGATCATAGCATGGGATAATACCTGGTGTCCCAACTGCTGGGGATACAATGACTAAACTCCACCATCAAGATCCAGTTAGGTATAGCTGGAGAACTTCCGTGGTCCAAAGTTCATGAGATTCAACTTCTTACCTCTTCTTGCTCTACAAAAGGACTGGACAGTGTCACCGTTAAAAGGACCTCGAAGTCTAGCAGAAATGCCTGCCTTCCTGAGTCTGCTATCAGCTGCCTCCTTGAAAGCTTGGAGATCCAGAAACGTCACTTATCATATTCATTTAAAGGACATTTTCAAATGGGTTGAATCCTTAGACAAGAGTACTTTCTAGTTTGTAAGTTACTCTGGGGCATTGGATATATAACCTCACCATGAAGTTTCATAGGAATAAAGAAAATAGGCTGGAGAAATGGCTTAGAGGTTAATGGCCTTGCCTACAAAGCTAAAGGAGCCAGGTTTGATTCCCCAGGGCCCACATAAGCCAGATATACAAGGTGGCACATGCATCTGGAGTTCATTTGAAAGTAGCTGGTGGCCTTAGCACACTGATTCTCTCTATCTGCCTCTCTCTCTCTCTCTCTCTCTCTCTCTCTCTCTCTCTCTCTCTCTCTCTCTCACACACACACACACACACACACACACACACACACATACACACACACACACATACATAAATAAAAAAGAAGTAAAAAGAAATAAGAAAAATAAAGTAAGCTTTGAACAACATAAAAGCCTAAACCACCATTGTTAAAAGACATCTTAACTAATGTGGGATGGAAAGATGGATTAGCAGTTAAAGTGCTTGCCTGCTGTAGTGGTTTGATCCAGGTGTCCCTCATAAACTCAGGTGTTCTGAACGGTGGGCTCCCAGCTGATGGAGATTTGGGAATTGACACCTCTTGGAGGCGGTGTATTGTTGAGGGCAGGCTTATGGGTGTTACAGTCAGTGGTCAGCTTCCCCTTGCCAGTGTTTGCCATCCTCTCCTGCTGTTGTCCTCCACCTGATGTTGGCTCGGAGGTGATGTCCACCCTGCTCATGCCGTAGTTTCCCCTGCCATCATGAAGCTTCCCCTTAAGTCTGTAAACCAGAATAAACATTTTTCCCCACAAGCTGCTCTTGGTCAGGCGATTTCAGCAATGGGAATCTGACGGTAAAGCCTAAAACTCACGTTCGACTCTCCAGCTTCTACGTTAAGCCAGATGCACAGTGACACAAGCAAACAAGGTCACACATGTGCACAAGGGGGCGCACACATCTGGAGTTTGGTTGCAGTGTCTAGAGGCTCTGGCATGCCAATTCGCTCTCTCTCTCTCTCTCTCTCTCCCATAAAAAAGCAAAAAAATAAAGACATCTTAATTAATGTGACAATGTGTCACTTAATTTTTAAGCTGATTAATACAGAAAAAAGCAACCCAAGGCTTACTGCTCCATCGAAGTCTAGCAGAAATGCCTGCCTTCCTGAGTCTGCTATCATCTGCCTCCTTGAAAGCTTGGAGATCCAGAAACGTCACTTATCATATTCATTTAAAGGACATTTTCAAATGGGTTGAATCCTTAGACAAGAGTACTTTCTAGTTTGTAAGTTACTCTGGGGCATTGGATATATAACCTCACCATGAAGTTTCATAGGAATAAAGAAAATAGGCTGGAGAAATGGCTTAGAGTAGACGATCCGCGCACACATGCTGAAGCCAGACCTTCTTCTCCCAGACACTGAGGGCACAGTGATGAACGAGAGATGTTCTTGCCTTCATGTGCTCAATTCAAGACACAAAGCTACACAGTAGCTTCCAACCCACTGGCACCATCTTTCATGTTCTGCAAAGAAAAAGAAAATCACTGGAAAGTGAGAAACTGATGAGCATAATAAAGTATATCCTCTCAAATATACATCAACTGTGACAATAAAGGCCGGGCTTTATTTTGGTGTTTCAAAACCAGCTTTTTACTGCCTGCTTTCTTTCTTATTTTTCTGACATGTTCACACATATGTATTACAGTTTGATTATATGCACCATTACCCTACATTATCCTCCTCAGTCTCACTGGGCTCTTGCTCATCACTTAGCAGTGGACATGCCATGAATGAGGAGGCCTCGGCCTCTCTGGCAGTCTTTAACTATCATTTGCTCAAGGGGGTGGGAGGATTTGCGCCCAAGCCTCTGCTCTGTGTATAACGGAATGTTGACTTGCTCCATCATGTCTCACGCAGGTAACCATATCCAGTGTGAGCTCATGAGTGCAGTGGCCCTGTCATGTCTGGACATCAAAGTTCCCCAGCATTTCTCCTCATCCTCCAGCATTTACGTTCTTTTTGTTCCATCTTCTGCAATGTTCCCTGAATCCTGAAGAAAAATATACATAGATTATAGATATAGATATAAATATAGATATAAATATAGATTATATATATATATATATATATATATATACCAATACATAGAATTCTTTGATGTTTCCATGCAGTATTCTAGTGTTTCTACAATGGCAACAAATTTCCAGAAAGCATTTTTAAGCATCACATGGACTAAAGAAACCCCACGTGTGGGCCTGTCCAGCCATCAGGGTTCCCTTGGCAGCTTGGAAGCAAACCACTACCTATGCTTCCCTGCTTCTCCCAGACCCCTTCCCTCCTTTCTTCCTTAGACAAAGACCTCTGATCCTGGCATGTCACCTACCTGCTTTGTAAGTGTCCAGCTGGTGTTTGATCTTCTCATGCAGCCCCCACCCCAGAAGCAGTGAGTGGATCTGCTCGATGTGCCTCTGTCTTCCAGAAGTTGGAACAGTGCGCTTCATGAATTAAGTGTTTAGTAGACACATTAAGTATATTAACTAAGTGGGGCTGGAGAGATGGCTCAACAGTTAAAGGCACTTTCTTACAAAGCCTGACAGCCTGTGTGTGATTTCCCCAGTGCCTACATAAAGCCAGATGCACGAAGTGGCGCATGTATTTGGAGTTTCTTTGCAGTGGCAGGAGACCTTGATGTCCCATACTTACACATTCTCTCTCTCTCTCTCTCTCTCTCTCTCTCTCTCTCTGTGTGTGTGTGTGTGTGTGTGTGTGTGTGTGTGTGTGTGTGCATTTCTCTGTCTCAGTCTCTCTCTCAAATAAATAAATAAAAAGTATTTTTAAAAATTGACAAGTTGTGGTAAGCTAGCCTTATCCAACCCTAATTAGGAACCAATAAGGACCAGACAAAATACAACATAACAAAACAGATGGAAACTGTTGCATTTGCATCCTCTGTCATATTTTGAGGGGGGGGGAGATAGGATATTGTGATATATCTGACTCACCTTGAACTCACTACGTAGTTCAGGCTGGCCTCCAACTCGCATCCTTTCTGTCTGCCTCCCAAGTGCTAAAATCGCATGCACCACCAAACTGGCTTTCCTCAGTTTTTAAGGCCCCATGCCTTCCATAGGGTTTTGTTAGTTCTGAAGAGAGCCCTCTGCGTGACCCTGTTCACTCCTCAGACTGTATAAATCCACCTGCAGAAAAGTAATGCATTTGCCGAAAACAAGGATGCAGGTGCTAGCCCCAGGAGGTCAAGGAACCAGGTCTGGGTCTTTGAAGAAAAGAAGGTGGCTTGGGAGAGGAAGAGAAGTTTAGTCCAGCAGGAGATTTCCTGTCCGTTGTGTCTGTGAGCCCACCGTGTCCCATAAAACCCTTCATACCCAAGCTCCCCTACCAAAGATGGGACTCTGAGACACACGTGTCTTCTCTGATTTCCTCTGTTCTCCTCTTTGAGTAAATTTACTTCCTTCCACTGGTTTCTGCCTCTGGGTTTTGGTAGTAGGATGAAAGATGTTGGGTAATAAGCACTTCCCCAGCCAAGACCTCAGTGCTTCATGCTTGCTTCAATGCCCTTTGCCCTGGGGATGTCCATGCCTCAACCAAGTAGGAACTCACCCTCCATCTTTCCCAGATCTGTACAAGTATTTCCAGTCACTTGGTTTCTGGATCCCACTAGAAAAACAGAAGTTTGGCTTTCCATTTTCCATCTTAAGTATTATGGAGAGGTTGCTCTGCCATGGTATATGGTCAGATGTATTCTGCAGGGTTGAGGGAAGGAAAATAGTTGGTATCCAATGTCTTAGATACAAATCTTAAGGCGATTCTTGTGTTATGGGTTTGTTTGTTTTTTTTTTCTTGGTAGCTTTGGATATTTGATGTATTTTTAAAATACCAAAAAAATCAAGGATGGAGGTGTTTGAGGTAAATGTAATAAGAATCCATTTTCTGCATTTTTGCTCTATTTTTCATGAAGATGTAAGGCCAAACTTGAGTACTTTGTATTAACATTAAAACTTAGTGAAATATTATGGGCAATCAGATATAGAAAAATACAAAGAGATGTCTGTGGCAAGAGGATGAGCTAAAGATGAAGAATGGGTTTCATGCAGGATGAATGAACGGCAACAGCTGCTGAGCCTTTCCCGTAGCCTGTCCCTCCCCTCCACCCATCCATCTCTCTCTTCTCTCCTTCCCTCACCTCCGCTGTCTCTCCTTCCCCGCTTTCTTCTTCCTCTAGCATCCAGAGTTCTCTTTACCTTTGTTGGCAAGCAAAGCACTAGAGCTCACAAGTGATAGGAGGCTTCATTGTTTTCACCAGCCAGTCATGGTATATTTTACCCAGTCATCAAGTCCCATGGATCTTTTGGTTAAGGTCAACTTTGGTTCTGTAGTCCAGTTCCCTTCTTCCCAAAGTGCTTTACAAAGGTTGGGTTTTAATAATCAAGTCTTTATTTTCTTTTTTTTTTAATTTCTTAATTTTTTATTTATTTATTTGAGAGCGACAGACACAGACAGAAAGACAGATAGAGGGAGAGAGAGAGAGAATGGGCGCGCCAGGGCCTCCAGCCTCTGCAAACGAACTCCAGACGCGTGCGCCCCCTTGTGCATCTGGCTAACGTGGGACCTGGGGAACCAAGCCTCGAACCGGGGTCCTTAGGCTTCACAGGCAAGCGCTTAACCGCTAAGCCATCTCTCCAGCCCAGGTCTTTATTTTCTTGTCCCTCCCTCCTTCCCTTCCTTTTCTTGTTATCTTCCATAGGTGCCTCCTGCTGAGATAGGCTAGGATGGTCAAAGATTAACTGCAGATTTCTCTCAGGAGAAAGATTTATTCCAAACACTTTTAGTCAGGTTCCTCCATCATGCAAGAAACAGTTCTTGGGGTGTTAGCAAGAGCTAGCAAGTGCTCCTGTACATTTATGGATGGGGAAGAGTTGGTATTTTGCATCTATGGATGGTGAGGGGTGCTTTTGTGCATCTGTGGATGGTGAGGGGAGGTCTTGTGCATCTTTAGATGGTGAGGGGTGGTCTTGTGCATCTGTGGATAGTGAGAGGTGGTCTTGTGCATCTGTGGATGGTGAGGGGAGGTCTTGTGCATCTTTAGATGGTGAGGGGTGGTCTTGTGCATCTGTGGATGGTGAGGGGCGGTCTTGTGCATCTGTGGAAGGAAAGGAAATGTAGTTTCTGATTCTCATGTCTGTTGCTGCAGGAAGCAGCAGCTCAGAATTATTCATGCATCTCTCAGAAACACACCCATTCATTCTGGATGCTCATTTAATGTAGCTTTTATCCTTCTGTGTAACTCTTGGTATACATTTCCAAGTCTTATTTACAAAAAGATGCTGGCGCTATAAGGAGGGCTAGATCATAGATATACATACACTTTCTGGATGTTTTTGTATTGCATGGCCAATTACTCCAGAACTTAATGGCACACAGAACAACCAACCACTTATACTCAGAGCTTAATGAATATCAAGGATGGTTTGTTTCTGTTCCCTAGTGTCTGGATTTTCATACGGAAGACATGAAGTAGCAGTGATTGACAGCTGAAGGCTGCAGCAATTCAAAGGCTCCATTACTCATACATTTGACGATGCTTTCTGAAAGCTGAGACTCTCTAACCCCTGGGTTTGTTGAGTGGGACATCTAGCCATACCCTCTGCATGTCGGCTGGGTCCTGAGAGAGCTGGGGAGACAAACCTACCTCTTGATACTGACACAGATACTTCCAAAGCATTCTATAGTTTGAGGGAGCTACAGAGGCCCACATGGTTGCCAAAGGAAGTTTCACCTCTTGATAGGGAAATGAAGTAATGGAGGAATATTTGAAATATAAAGTACTAATATAGCCACTTGTGGACATACAGTTTGCCATAGTCAGCTTTCTGGTCACAATAATGAGCATCACTTCCACACAACATCTTTGAAAATATATTTTTTATATTATTTAATTAAGAGAGTGATATTGATTATGAGGTTTCCAGGGCCTCTTGCCACTACAAACGAACTCCAGATTCATGAGAAACTTTATGCATCTGACTTTACTAAACTGGGAAATCAAACCCAGGCTGGCAGCCTTTGAAAGCAAGCACCTTTAACCACTGAGCCATCTCCACAGCCCCACAAAGACATTTTTCTGATGATAACATTGACCTCAAGATTAAGTCCATAGATCACTGTCAGGGTTGGGAAGTACATAACACGAGAGCAGCAGCTGGTACTGGATTTACCAAATGTGAAAGCCAGAGCCTCGTGCACACTAGGCAAGCACTCTACTAGAGCTCCAGCCCAGGTCCTCACGGTTACTTTTGAGTCTTCATCCAGTGGCCCCAATTAATGCTCACACATTGGTCATATTCCTGCAGTTAGAAGGTCAAATGTGGGGCTGGAGAGATGGCTTAGCGGTTAAGCGCTTGCCTGTGAAGCCTAAGGACCCCAGTTCGAGGCTCAATTCCCCAGGACCCATGTCAGCCAGATGCACAAGGGGGTGCACGTGTCTGGAGTTTGTTTGCAGTGGCTGGAAGCCCTGGCACACCCATTCTCTCTGCCTCTTTCTCTCTCTCTCTCTCTCTCTCTCTCTCTCTCTCTCTCTCTCTCTCTCTCTCTCTGTTGTGCTCAGATAAATAAATAAAATAAACAAAAAAAAATTTTTTTTTAAAAAAAGAAGGTCAAATGTGGTCCAAACAAGTGTGAGAGTTTTGTGCAGGTATTCCTCTGAATGGCTATATTCTCTCCCTGTGCAAGGAGAGAGGCTTCTAGAACTCACGAAGCTAAGATAAATTACAAAGTTTAAGAAGCTCAGAAGGTTACAAGATCACAGGGCCCCTCCTCACAATTATACAGTCATTGAACAACTACTGAGTCAGGGAGACATTTCAGTAAAGCTGCCACCAGCCGGGCAAGGAACGCCAGGGAAACAGCTTTTACGACTTGTTAGCCATGCTGGGGGCTTTTAGATGACTACGCAGCTGCCTTGGGTCACCTGTGCTCCTGTAAGTAACCCTGATAAACTCATTGGTTCATCAAGCCAGACTTGGGTGAAATTATTTCTTTGATCTGCTGGTGTTCTATGTTGGGTGAATAGATGTTTGTTTATGTGTTCCCAGGAAATGTCAACCAACAGAGAGGCTGTCAAAAAGACTTGGACTCTTACACAAGAAAATTATTTTATAACTATTTTGCACAAGGCAGAAACCAGCTATGAGCAAGCCTCACTTGCCAGGGCGTGATACATAGCAGGACTGAGGTTCTCAAGGCCAACCATCAGGGAAAGCGAGTACTAATGCTTTGCTTAAATAGCAATCAGAGATAATTCTATTCTGTGTCTTAAGTGCACCCGCTGGCTATTGTCATTATGTCACCGGAACTGTCCGTAAAGCTTGGCTCTGGAACAGAACATTTGCCCCACATTAAGAGTAAATGATATTTTATATGTGTCCGTATGAAATATGAATTTACATTTTTGGCTAACAACTGGGGAGAGAGAAATTCTTGATCTGTCTGTGCTTCACCCACAGCAGCAATACCACTTATTGAAAAGATGAAAAGGAGCCAGGAAATACGCATGTGTGGACCGAGCTGTGGACTCCATTCCAGGAAGTGGAGATATCCTCTTTTGGCTCCAGGTTCATGGCTGGGGTGGGAACATTTTCACTCTAACATGGTAATTTTTTTTTTCTTGCAGGGATTCTAATCCCTAGGGTACATCCCAGGTTTCTTCATCTTTTTATATAGAATTTGCGAAAAACAAAACAAAATAAAAAACCCACCATGGAGATATTCTACAAGGGCATTTTAACCTGACTCAGTTTCAATGGTAGTGCTATTATATAGCCTTGAATAGAATATTTTTCTGTCAATTTTTTGTCCTAATAACATGATAAACTTATTGACAATCAAACGTTTCAAAAACCACTGAACTAGAATCAAATACTCGGCATTGACAAAGACCTCCATGACCTCCAATAAGAGGCTGATATCAAAGTTACAGTGTCCCCTAGGATAGTGTGGGAGTTAATGTGTTTATGTGCATATGAAAGACTTAAGATGCCCTTAGAGATATGCAGCAATCTTCCTGGGTGCTCTTGCCTGCGGGAAGACTGACTGCTTCTCTCATTCCTCTTAGTATTCCCCATCTGATCTGTTGGAACCCAGCAGGAAGAAAGACGCTTCAGCTGTGGTGCTTTGAATCAGATGTCCCCCATAAACTCACGTGCTCTGAATGCTAGGGCCCCAGCTGGTGGCAATTTGGAAATTGGAGCCTTGCTGGAGGAGCCGTGTTGCTGGGGGAGGTCTTATAGGTGGTACATTCAGCAAGCCCTTGCCATGGCTGCGGGGTTCCGCCTGCTGTGGCAGAGGTGATATCCAGCCCCCGCTCATGCCATCTTTTCCCTGCCATCATGACTGTCAGCCAGAACTCAGTCCCTTCCTCCCGTCAGCCTCTTGTGGGCAGGTGCTTTGTCCCAGCAATGCAGACGTCAACACAGCATCAGCCTTAGTGAGCTGATTAAACAAATCATATCTTTGAGCAAAACCACAGAATAACATAGCTAAGGATTGAACCCACGGTCTCTCAATTCAGGTAAGCTCTTCTTACTGCTGATCCACCTTCCCAGTTCACAGATCTGCCCTTTATTTGAATCTATGTCTACCCAAACTCCTATATCCTTTTGTTTCATCCAGGTTCGATCCTTCTGCTCCAGGAACAGACTGACTGCCACAGTTATCTTCTCATTGCTGAGACAAAAGCTTCAGTCAGAAGCAGCTCAGGGAGGAAAAGGGCTCATCTCAGGTTACAGTGTTCAGGGGAAGTTTCCTCGTGGCAGGGAAAGCATGTTAAGGGCATCACGACTTGTCACATCAGGTAGGAGGAAGCATCAAGAGTGAGCTATCCATCGCCAGTAATGAGGCTGAACAGTAAAGTCCCAGAGCTCACGTCCTCCCAGCTCCACCTTCCAGAGGCTCTGCCAGCTAGGAACTAAGTATAAGGCTGGATCACAAGCACATGAGGCTATGGGAGACATTTTATTTTCAAACCATGGACTGTCTTCCAAAGTGCTGGCATCTTAAAGTGAGATTGAGTCTCTTTGTGAGTGATGGAGCCTTATCTTAGCTCTGAGGTGGACTTAACTTGGGAACTAGGATGCTGGACTCTTGTTGGGCCTTGAGAGGCCCGGGCGTGAGGCCTAGTGGAACTTCCTGAGCCTAGCTAAAGTTTGGCGACCTGTCTCTGGCCAGCTATGACTCAGCAAGACGCCTAATGGCTTCTGGCCTGCTACTTCCACTCAGGAGTTGGAATTATCATTTCAAAAGTCACAGTTCACTATTGGCCCTTACCTCTCCCACCCCACCGTCCTAAAATCCCCACCTTCTTCCCCAACATTTTATAGGCAACTGTTTGTAAGAATAAAGTAAGTTCCTGTGAGTCCCTGCTTCCACAAGACTCCCGACTCAGTGTGGCTTTTCTCCAGTGACTAGGAGAGGTTTTTGAGTCGTCCGACATTCATCTTCCTTCTCAACCCTTGGGAGGAACCAGCTGGCCTGGTTCCTCCTCAGCACTACCCGCCTGCAGGGGAGGAGCCCGACAGACTGTCACCAAAGCTCTACAGAGTCAGTGGCTTCAGGTTCTTGTCTGGTAGACTCAAGAATGAATCTTACAGATGATGAAGGATGTGTTTAGCAGGAGACACTTAATTACAGAAAGAAATCAGGACTAGAGGAAAAGCTTACTGCAGAAAGGAAGGAAATTATTATAGAGAAAAAAGCAAAGAGAAGAAAGGAAATGGAGCTCTGAAGCTCTCCTAAAAGGAGATTCCATTCCATACGAACATGGACCCAAAGACAGTTGGCCAATGAGTGGCTTTGTCCAAGAACTAAGAAAGCTTTACCCAAAAGAGCAAACTGATCCCTGAAATAATGGAGTAGAGAGAAGAGGAGGTGGCAGTTTAGTGCAGGCATCAACTCCTGTGACATGCCCTTCGTCATGGTGGCTGACTGAGACTAAAGCAAGGTGGGCATCATAAATTCATGTCCATGTGACGTTTCTGCATCACCATGGTGATTAGCCAGTGCTGACAGTTTTGGGAGCAATGGAGTCTTTCTCAGCTCTTGATGGACTTAGCTAAGTAGTCAGAGTGCCAGGCACTCAATAGTCACTAAAACTCCCCAAGCCGGTGACTCTCAAGTTCTTGTCTTGTGACCTGTGACGAACGACAGGTGCAGACACACCAGAAAGCAAGGTGATCACAGGTTTTACTAGCAAAACAGACAGCCAACATAAAGTTGAAGCAGAACAGTTCTCAAGCCAGGAGGTGCCCCAGCCAGCGGGGCTTCAATGGGAGCACGGACCCTAGAGAACCTGAAATGGAAGGGACAAGAGACACAAGGAACCGACAGCAAGACAGGAGTCTGATCAAGCTGCAATTTTTATTTTTCTCAGGGTGCCTTTTATACAGCAGAACAGGGGAGCTGGTCAGTAGTTTAGGTATTGCTACAGTTCTGTTTTGACAGGATAAGGTCATAGGCCCAAGGCCACAAGATATTCAGCAGGATAAGGCCCCAGCCTTAAAGCCACAAGTTAACAATTTTAACAAACAGTTACAGGCTTTGTGACTTTCCAGAACAGACACCTTATCACAAAATGGAGTCGTTACTCAAGATGGAGGCACTTTTGGTTGCCTAGTGCCCAATGGTTCCCCACAGGTCAGGGCAAGGAGTTGTCAGGAAACCTAGAGGGGATGTAATCAGGTGTTTATCTAATCTTGCCTCAATGGCTTACCATCCTGACTGCACCAGGCTTCACATCCTGACCATAAACTGGCCTTTTGCAAAAGATAAGCTTCTGTAAGCAGTCTGCTGACCAACGTTCCAGAAGTACCTAACAGAAAGCTGGATGGGCCAGCTTTCTGAGTAATGAGTCAACTTACAAGCAAGCCCAGGCAAAATGGAGAGGCTGTTTGCTCTATGGCTCCCAACAAGGAGGGGTCCCCGGGGGTGCTACTGACTGTCTATACACTTGGGGATGTGAATGGACCACCGAGTCAGGGTGGATTGGGTTGTTTACTGTGAGTGTAGGTGAGGTGCTCCTGAGGGCTGACAAGTCACCCAGAGGACTGGCTACTTGATCGGCCAGCCCACATCCTGGGCAGTCCATATGAGTCGGGGCTTTTTGAAATTCCCAAACTCTGCTTTCTGGCCTTACAAACTCTTTTCTCTTTGGTGGCTCTTTCAGGTTACACAGACATTTGTTTATTCTTTTGGGCTTGCCACCATGACTACTTGCCCACAAACTGGGGACTACCTAGCTTCTAATTTCTATCTCGTTGTATACCTCCAGGGACCAGTGAGGTGCTGGTCACATAGAACACAGAATGCAGGCATCTGTGCTCATTAGTTTGTTGCTATTTAAAAGATTTAAAAGAAGAAAGAAAAACAAAAGAAAAGAAAAAAAACAGAAGTCCCTTAATGAAGCCTCTAACTGGAGCCAGATGGATAAAGGTACCAAGGGCTGCTTTTGCCCAGGGTCTCTCCTTCCTGATAGATTTCTTTCTTCTGTTCTCATCAAAAAGAAGTAGTACATGGGCTGGAGAGATTCGTTAGTGGTTAAGGCACTTGCCTGAGAAGCCAAAGGACCTTGGTTCAATTTCCCAGGACCCACATTAGCCAGATGCACAAGGTGGCGCATGCATCTGGAGTTTGTTTGCAGTGGCTGGAGGCCCTGGCGTGCCTATTCTCCCTCCCTTCCTCCCTCCCTTCCTCTCTCTCTCTCTCTCTCTCTCTCTTTCAAATAAATAAAAATAAATAAAATACTTTTTAAAAGAAGTAGTATAGAGCTAGGCGTAGTGGTGCATGTCTTTAATCCCTTGGGAGACAGAGGTAGGAAGATTGTCATGAGTTCAAGGCCACTCTGAGACTGCATAGTGAATTCCAGGTCAGCCTGGGCTAGAGTGAGACCCTATCTCAAAAAAAAAAAAAAAAAATAAGAAGAAGTACACACAAGGGGTGATGCCTGGTGCATTTATAGCACCACAATCTTGGGCATCAACAGATAGGCCGCTGTGTCCACATGCTCTTCCTCCATGATAAGCCATGGGCAACTTCGTGCTACTGTATTTGCTTGCCCATATTTCCTGCCCCTTTTCTCTCTCATCTCAGCTGAGCACATTGGGAAGAGAAAGAAAAACAAAACACCAGCATGACATGAGACTTTCTGGTGTGACATTTTCTCACCAAGTGTTATGAATCTTTGGAACTATTGGCATTAAAAAGAGCACAGGTGCAATAACATGACTCTCACCCCATAAGTTCACATGGACAAAAAATATCCTGTCACTTAGTCTGGTGAGACTTAACTCTTCCTCTCTCAAGCTGATTTTGGTCAGGTATTCTTGTACCAGCAAAGAGAAAGGTAACTGTCTTCTTGGTGTCCACAGCATTTAAATAAAACTGCAAATAAACTTATATTTTGACATTTATTCCTTCCATCAAAACCATAATGTCATTTTCCCCAATTTTCTAGCTTGAAAAGTTTAGGCATATAAAAAAGGTAAGACAATAGAATGCAAGTCAAAGTGCATTGTTTTTATTCAAATTTCTCATGTCACATGTCCTCTATGTTGATAGCTGTGTATCTTTCATTTAAATGTGTCAGCATCATGTTACCCTTAGCTACCTTAGCACAGAACCTCAAAAACAAGGGCAAACTACTTACCAGCCATCATTTTAGCTAGGGAAATAGTCGTTCTTGGATGGTCACTCCTGTTTGTACCTTAATGGAGATCTCTCATTCTGGGGAAGTGTGTGTGTCACTCTCTTGAGTACTGCTGATGTCATCTGGAGGCATCTTCCTGCCGAAGCCAATGTTTCTTGTTGCATTCTGAGACTTGTTTCTCTGGGCATTACATCTATATACTATCTATATCTATCATCTATAAATGATTTCACGTAGAGATGGGAGCTTGAGAAAGGGGTTATGTTTTGTTTCTTCTGACTCAGAAATTCTTTTTTTAATTTATTTATTTGTGTGTGTGTGTGTGTGTGTGTGTAGATAGGTACGCCTGGGCCTTTTGCCTCTGAAAACAAATACCAGAGGCTTATGTCATGGTTTTCTGTCTGGCGTGAACGAGGGGATTGGGAATTGAACCTGGACTGGTGGGCTTTGAAAGCAAGTGCCTTTAATCACTGAGCTATCTTTCCAGGCCTGAGCCTGTGTTTCTGGGAAAGCAATTGGAGGCTGTGATGGTAGAATCCACTCCAATCTGTTTCTTGGTTGTTCACTGAGTGGATTAACGCAGAGGTTTCCTTCTCATGTGCCACCAGGACACTTTGCTGACTGAAGCAGATCCATGGTGTCCACAGCCAAAGGGAAGCAGGCTGTATGTGCTTGTTCCCGTCTCCTTTCAGCTCTGGCCAAAGGTTTGTTGGTGACAGAGCCTTGGACTACATTTAAGTTTGTGAATGATAAATTAATTTTGCTTTCCAAGAATCTCCCTGTCCATATTACTGAGAATGATTGAGTTCTTTGAAATAAATAAAATGACTAAAGAGCTTATAAATTCTGTGTCCATATAAGAGATGACTGTCATAAAGACTGCCAATCAGTGAGTAAAACCACTATGAATGAGGTAACACTGGAGTCTGCCATGACTCAGAGGCACCCTTCCCATCTGCAACACCCTCAGCCAAATACAGTTCTTGAGTCAGAAGCACAGCTCATTCCTACACAAGTACTTCATATTTTAATTGCAGTGTACTGAGTGCTTTGAGGTCTATATGTAAAACCTGTTAGAATTATTAATCTGTGTACATTTATATACCTGTAAGGTACCTAGAAATAAATGTTGAGCTGTGTTACTTGCAAAAGCAAGGCTTGCAACCAGCCTCTGTCATGACTGAGTGTTGACTCTAAAATTTCCACCTTGGGCTGGAGAGATTGCTTAATGGTCAGGGCTCTTGCCTGCAAAGCCAAAGTACCTAGGCTCAATTCCCCATGACCCATGGAAGCCAAATGTATAAGGTGGCACAAGCATTTGAAGTTCATTTGCAGTGGCTACAGGCCCTGGAACACCAATTCTCTTTATATGCCTCTCTCTCCCTCTCTCTCTCTCTCCCTCTCTCTCTGTCTGCCTCTCTCTCTCTCCCAAATAAATAAAAATAAAAACATTTTTAAATATAATAAATTTCTACCTTAATTCGAAGAAACATAGACCCCAGAACTGAAGGCTCCTCTAGAAGAGACAGCCCATTCCTGAAAAAAATTAGGCATGTTATTGTTGTCAGTTGCTGAATGCAGAAAAGCAAAATGAATCCTAAAATGATAAGAAATAGAATGATAGTAGAAAAAGCATACACTCAGGACTGCCCTGGTCAGAAGGCTCTTTTGGGGGAGGGGTGAGGCAGTGAGAAACAGTCAATGCAAGGAATTATAACTGGTAAAAGGTTTCTCTTTTTTTAATATTTTTATTTGAAACAGAGAGAGAGAGAGAGAATGGGCACACCAGGGCCTCTAGCCACTGCAAACGAACTCTGGATGCATGTGCCACCATGTGCGTCTGGTTTACATGGGATTGAAGAAGCAAACCTGGGTCCTTAGGCTTCGCAGGCAAGTGTCTTAACAGTTAAGCCATGTCTCCAGCCCCAAAGGCTTCTCTTAAAAACAAATCAGAAGATACAAACATTTGGGCTGGAAAGATGACTCGGCAGTTAAAAGCACTTGCTTGCAGAGCCTGAAGACCTGGTTTCAATTCTCTAGTACCCACATAAAGCCAGATGCACAAAATGGCACATGGAGTTCATTTGCAGTGGCAGGAGGCCCTGGTGCAACCATTCTCATTCTCTTTCTCCTTGCAAATAGATAAAAATACAAAAAGTTGAGATCTGTATGGACTTAGCACTGATTATCTAAAGGAGAATCTTTTAATCCAGAAGTAGGCTTTTCAATTTTGTTCCAGTTCTACCCCTGCCCCCAAGTTATACCCAACCAGAAGTTTGCTCCATGTCTTTCTTTTGTCATACCTGCACCAATATGCATATTGGAGCAATGACCTGTGTCTGCTATGACCCACAGGAAGTCCACAGTGAGGACTGGAGATGAAAGACCAGGACAAGATGGCAGAGGTAGAAAGACTGAGATTATGATCAGACAACCATGACCCACTTGCTAGGGCCTAAGACTGGGAGAATTTATAACGAACACACGGCAGCTGGAACAGGCGAGGGAACCAGAATGAAGAGAGTTGGTTAACTCAATAAAAACCTGAAGTGTTTTAAGAAGTTTAGATGAAGGGATTGCCCGTATCTTAGAGAGCTTCCAGAAGTGTCATCCCAGATGGGCAGGACACAGCCCATTCTCCACCGCGGCTGTGCGGGTGATCTGACAGGAGCCGGGCAGAATGGCTCAGAGAAAGCAACAGGAGAGCTTGGGACATGCTTAGGAATGATGATGAGAAGGAGTAAACTGGGCAGGGAGAAAAATATCAAAAACACCTTCCATTAGTCCAAAGGTCTTCAGAGGCAGGTTTATAACATACTTGTAGTGGCAGGTACGGAATGCCATTGAATTGTTGGAGACTTTGATAAAATAGGAAGTGCATATTCAAAATCAAGTTGTAAATTGGAGCAATTAGAACCCAGTGTATCCATCAAACAAAATGTGTTCATGAGACAGAATCATCCAGCAATGAATTGATAGGATCACAGGTCCCCCCACAAGCCAGTTAGCTCTCAGCTAAGGCTCGGGATGGGCGGGAGGAAGAGGTTCTGCTTATACATCAATAGACAAAAAGAAGAACTTCAGACCTGAGGTTTGTGGGGTCTGAGACTCCACCACATGCTGGTGACCTTTGAGTCTCTGAGTTAGAATGAGTCTAGAATCCTAAAATAACCCCATAACCCAAAGTACATGGACAAGGCAATGTTTTCCTCTGCAGAAGGTGCATGGCTTTTTAGAGTTCAGGCAAGCAAACACACCAGCAGAAAATCTGAAGGAGTTTTAATGTTCCCTCATGCAGGCAGGGTCCTGGGCACTACTCTGAGTCAAAATTTGGCTTCACAATCTCACACAATTGACTAATGTAAAAAAATGATAGAGTTTCTAGAAGAAACATAAAGAAATGAAAGATTTAGGGATCCTTTACCAGATGCATAAATAGAACTTTGTTTTCAAGGATTATTAACTCTTCTGGTCTCAAGGATAACTGACTCAGGAAGAGGAGCTCACAGAACAGTATCCTTCCAGAATTGAGTTTTTCTATCCTTTGAACCCTTTGAGAGAAAAGACAGTGCCTGCCTTTCTCCCTCCCTCCCTCTCTCTCTCTCTCCCCCCCTCCCTCCCCCCTCATAGTCCTCACATCTGGAAGAAGACGGAGGGTTGATAGGGAGAGAATAGTTCAGTCCTTACAGAGTCCTGCATGGCAGGGAGTTGGGGTGTATCAGGAAGCTGTAAATAAGCTGAAATAAAATATTTTTGAAGATGTAGTAGAAAAAAACTTCCAGGAGAGGAGACAAGCCTTAGTATGCAATGCTGTCATGTGATCGTGGTCCCTTCTCAAAGGCAGAACTGAAATCCTTTCTTCTGCGACAGCTTTCTGCTCTGTCAAGTAAGCAGAGTCCTTTCTACTCTCATATTGTCCTGCTTGCCTTCCACCTTCCCAGGACACGTTCCCATACCTCATCACAGATAACCACAATGATGACTTTGGCCACTGACTTGCCTCTGGTAAGAGCACACAGCTTACCTTCAACACACACTCTCAAGATCTCATTTGCATCTTCTCTGGAATCACCTGGAGATGCCCAGGGGATCCAGGTTTGCACAGGCATCACACCCATCTCACTGGGCAGCTGGGAAGTAAGCACAAAGGATACAGAGATGCTACCATGTGCAGAAAATCTTCTGTGGATGAAGATATGATGGAAATATGGGGAGGCCACCAGGCATCCCAACCCTCCCTCCCAAAGTAATGAATGTGAAATCAAGTCTGCTTCATGGATCCAGTGTCAACACTATCATGAAATCACTTCTGCATTGTGATACATTACTCATGGCAACCTGGGCCATACTCATTCACACTTGACTTAGTGTGAACTGTCTCTTGTCCTCTTTCACATAAGAGCAGTGTTTTACACTGACAGTGTATTCTTACGAAGCATTCTTTGTTCGTTTTACTAATTCTTCCTCCTAAAGCCATGTAATTATGTAAAACCCAGGATAGAAGGGACAGTGCTTGATAATTATACTCAGTCCCTTTTTATGTCAGAAGCCCTGTTTTTTCAAGGGTGTGCACAGTCAATGCTACATAGTCTCTTCTTCACACTTGCAAGACATTGTTTGCCACCCATGACCCAATGACTTTTCCCAAGATTAAGGAAGACTTGAAGTGAAGAAATGAATTGTCTTCTGTGAAATAAACAGGAAGTGAATATCTCAGCCCCCGGGAGCTGGATTCTATTGTCTAGTTTTGTGGGGTTTACTGGAAATGTGCTTGCTATTCAGAGTTTCATTTTGCTGTCTTGGTCTGCAATAAGGAACGTCACACTGTTTGAAAACCCGGGAAGCATATGGGAATCCCGCAGTGTCTGCCCACTTCGATTTTCACGCTGTGGAGCCAGCGTGGAATGAAGGATGGGCCTGCAAACACAGACTGCGGCCTTGCAAACCTCGCAGCTAGAGGCAGCTCTGTCAGGAAGTCCATCTGGCCAGCATCTTGTCCCCCCGCCCCCCCAGCAAAGGTAACACCACGTCTGACCCCGTCTGAGCTCACAGGCCTGGCGTGGGTTGAAGTTGTACAGTGGAGTTAAGAAGCTTCTGTGGAGGGCTGGAGAGATGGCTTAGTGGTTAAGCACTTGCCTGTGAAGCCTAAGGACCCCGGTTCGAGGCTCGGTTCCCCAGGCCCCACGTTAGCCAGATGCACAAGGGGGCGCACGCGTCTGGAGTTCGTTTGCAGAGGCTGGAAGCCCTGGCGTGCCCATTCTCTCTCTCTCCCTCTATCTGTCTTTCTCTCTGTGTCTGTCGCTCTCAAATAAATAAATAATTAATTTAAAAATATTAAAAAAAAAAGAAGCTTCTGTGGAAAATGCCAGGGTATTTGGATACTCATTTTAATGCATTCATGTCACTTGGATTCCACTGCCACTTTAAAAAGAGCACTGAGCCATCAAGGAGCTATTGAGCTGAAGTGAGGCAAAGCCAAACTAAGTCATTAATGTGTGAATTTGTTTTTATTCAAGTATTTATGAAACATGTTTACCAACATGCCTAAAAGCATGCTTGGAAATTCTAGTGTGAAAACCATACCAAAACTCAGCTAGAGAAATATAAATTGAACTAATGAAAAAATAGTTTAAAATCTTTAGAAACATAGATAAATCTAGTAAGAGAATCCAGTGGATAACTAATAAACTAAACAGAAATTTAAAGGAAAAAATATTCTTTCTGTATTTTTTAAGATTTTTTTTTTAATTTTATTTGCAAGCAGAGAGACACAGAGAAGAGAGAATGGGCTCACCAAGGCCTCCGGTCACTGTAAATGAACTCCAAACGCATGCTGGAAAAATATTGTTAATGTAACATTTGTACTTTCTCAATAAAAAGTAATAATAGGACTGGAGAATGCCTTAGTGATTAAGGCTTTTGCCTGCAAACCCTAAGGATCCAGGTTCAGTTCACCACTACCCACATAAACCTGGATGCACAAGGTGGCACATGCACCCAGAGTTCATTTGTAGTGGCTTGAGGTCCTGACACACCCATTCTCTTCCTCCCTCCCTCTCTCTCTCATAAATAAATAAATAAATAAACAAACAAACAAATAAATAAATAAATAAATTCCTTATTTAAAAAGAGAAGAATGCTGACCAAATGGCTCAAGCCAGGGCACAGGCTGGAGACACTTCTAGAAATTACTATTTCACATATTGTCCAATGGTTCCAAAGTCTTCAAGGAAAGGGACATTTACTTGCCAGATTTGAATCCATACAGCTTGGCAGAGAAAAACTGTCTCTTTTCCAAATCTCTTTAGAGGGCTACTTCAACCTATGGATGCTAGAAATGTAAAACTGGTACAGCTTTAGGAATGTTAGACTGATTCTTGAATAATTTTTTGCTAGTGTATACCCTAGATGTGTCTCCCTCGTAAATATTCACATTAACAAAACTTTGAAAAATCTTGCATGTTTGCCCACACTATTTCTTTCTTTCACTATGTTGCCCCGGCTGACCTTCACCTCACAAGCTTCTGCCTCAGCACCTGAGAGCTGAGATTTCAGGCATGCACTACCACACTCATTTTTCTATGCTATTTTCAATAGGTAGTAACATTTACATAAATTCATCCTGTTCAAAATTTAAATATTGATACATGCACACATTTCTTTGACCTGTAGCCACCCAGCATGGTCTTTCCATTTCCTATGAATTTTCATTGGGGTCTCCATTTCCTTGTCTCTAGAAAACTTGCATTAGATAGAACATGCACATTTTGTAGTGTTTATATTTTATAAATGGGATCAGATTATTTACATTTTTCTCTAAGCTCTTTAATACCTGTGTTAAAGTAGTAAGAACTGAAGAATGGCATTAAATTCATTTTACCTTGCAGCTATATTTTTTTAATGAATCAGGCCAAAAGGTTAACATAAAACAATGCAGGGCTGGAGAGATAGCTTAGCAGTTAAGGCACTTGCCTGTGAAGTCTAAGGACCCAGGTCTGGTTCCCCAGTCCACATGTAAAGCCAGGTGTACAAAGTAGCACATGCATCTGAGTTTGTTTGCAGTAGCTAGATGTCCTGGCATGCCCATTCTCTGTTTGTCTGTCTGCCTGTTTGTCTGTCTGTTTGTCTCTCTCCTTGCAAATAAATAAATAAAAATTTTAAAAACAATGTAACTTTGTATAACTTTAAACAAATTAAACTTTTCCAAGCCTTGGTTTATATGCCAAAACATGAAAATGATTATCAACTACATCGCCAGCATAGAATTACTCCTCAGATTAAATGATAAAACTGACATGACAAGCCAGACACGGAGCATGTGCTTAGTAAATATTAGCTTCTACATCAGATTATTTTGTTTTGTTTTTTGAGATAGGGTCTCACTACAGCTCAGGCTGATCTGGAATTCACTCTGTAGTCTCAGGATGGCCTTGAACTGACAGTGATCCTCCTACCTCTGCCTCCTGAGGGCTGGAATTAAAGGTGTGTGCCACCACGCCTGGCTTCCATATCAGTTTTGATGTGTTCTGAGACGGTGGAGAATCTCAAGGCCATTTGTTTATTTGGAAGGCAGGCATGAAGCAAGAATAATGAGTAAGGCTTAGACTATGAAGTGGAACACAGAAATATATCTGGAAATGGAACCTTACCTAGAAAAACATCAATACAAAATACATGTCTATGAATCCTTGGGAATACCCACACAGACTGCTCCTCTATTTGTCCAGCACTGATCCTGTCCTCCAGAAACAGTGTCTGTCTTCTTTGAAAGCACTTCCAAGACCTTCACACTTTGGGAGGTGAGTTAGAGAAGCTGCCATCTTAATTGGCCATTTCAACAGGTCAGAAATAATGCATGTGGCTTGGTCATTTGACACAAATCAGGCCAGTTAAAGGATTTTTCAGTTACAACACAGGAAAGGGGCATTCTTCAATGACAAAGGCATATAATGCTGGCTTAGATGCTGTCTGCAGAAAGATTCCCACCATGCTGGGGAATCTATAAAAGAATGAAGCCTTAAGTCTTCCTAACTGTAGGGAAATTGCCTAAGCCTTTCTCCTCACCAGCAAAATGCAGATTCAGGAATCACTAGCCATCCCAGACAATGTAGAATGAGAAAAGGACCTTTTTTTTCTTTATAAACACTTATTTGAGCATTCCTATGCAGTGCATTCCTATTGTCAGTGCAACCTAACTGTAACTCAGAAACAACGTAGACTAAGTGAAAAAAATTAGCAAAAGCACATTATTGAGTTTTAAAAAAGAGCAGCAAAATCATGTTAAGTATGGCTAATGATTAATCCATTTGTGTATGAAAATTTACAAAGTTTGTAAATAAGCACAAAAAAAAGTGATGGCCATAGTTTAAATCAATGGGGGACCACAACTGGGGGAGGTAGAGGCCAAAGGGAATGTCACCTAGATATCACAGGAATTTGATATTCCAGATCAGATAGGAAATTAGTGTCTCTGAAACTTTATTGACATGTTTTGTAAGTAACATTCATAGTTAGTATCAGCAGACCTTTGACCCCGGCCGAGGTCTCAGGTTGGGACCCAATGCCCCCACTCATGGTGATAGTGCTCACTAGGGAGAATCGTAGGTCTGCGCAACACGGTTGACTCTTGCTGTGTTTCTTAAATGAACCAGGTAAGGAAGCCAGCCCGCTCCTGACTGTTGGAATAACTTGTACTTTGAGTACATCAGCAAGGCTGAAAAAGAGCTGCTGGAGCCTGATGTTTATAAGTCGGTGGCATCAGGTGCATATAGATTTTTGTCAGGGTTGTCTGGCATGCAACTGAGAAGTGCTGAGCAGAGGCAAGAGATCTCATGAGATAAAATACAACACAGGGGCTGGAGAAATGGCTCAGTGGTTAAGGCACTTGGCATATGAAGCCTAAGGACGCAGGTTCAGCTCCCCAGAACCTGTGTTAGCCAGATGCACATGATGGCACAAGCACCTGGAGTTCTTTGCAGTGGCTGGAGGCTCTGGTGTGCCCATTCTCTCCCTCCCTCTCTCTCAATACATAAGTGAAAGTATTTTTTAGAAATACAATGTAGTTATGAGATAAGGATTGGGTGTTTATTGTAACATGACTTACACTGATAGGAAGAAGAAAAATCCCCTCCTGTTGGAAACTGAAGTGGGGTTTCAGAAAGGGCCTATGTGGAAAGTACATGTATAATTTTGGTAAAGACATGTCTAGGATGGTCCTAGCTCCTTGTCCCCAAGAAAGAGAAAAGGAATGGTCATTGATGGTGGAAGTATCCGAGAAGTGGCATGTGGAGGACTGCTCTGAACCTCGGTGACTATTGCAATTTGAACACCCACCAAGTCACAAAAGACCCCAGAATTGTGGCAACTCTTGGGACAGTAGGATAGAGAGTGTGTCACTGCTCTTGCTGGCCATGAGACAAGGTTATTTCTAAACACAACACCTGGGCCTGGTAAAAAGGAGAAACCCCGGAGAGAGAGGATTAGGAATTGCACATTCCATGTTGGGATGGGGAGTTCTACCAACAGAGCATGTGGCTATTCCTGTCACATCGGTGGCTTAAAACAGCAAGAAAATAAAGGAGGAAATGAAGCAATAAAAAAATCATGAGGGAGATTATTAGACCGAAGTTTAAAACAGCATTTGTGAATGGAGGGGAAGTGGAGTGAGGGTGAAATGGAGTCACCAAAATCTAGAGAAGGGTAGACTCTGGAAATAGGAGCTACTACATTTATGAACCACTGTGCAAGTGAGCCAGGTGGAACAGAAATAAAAAAAAATTTAAAATAAATAAAAATAAAAAACAAGAAGAGAAAGGCAACATTTGTCCACAAGAGAATAACCAGATGAGTGAATGATGTCTGGAATGTTCCTTTTCTTGCTCCCCATATGCAGGGCTCATCGCCTCACAGAAACCCATTATGCTGGAAACCACACACACACACACACACACACACACACACGATATACTTTGAGAGGAAGACCACACAGTTACCCCCTGGAGGAAAGTCTACCAGGGGTTCATGTTCAAGACAAAGAAGAATGTCGCATAGAGAAATATCCAGGGGCTGGAGAGAATGCTCAGTGGTTAAGGTGCTTGCCTGCAAAGTTTAACAACCTGAGTTTGATTCCCTAGTACCCACGTGAAGCCAGATGCAGAAGGTGGCACATGCATCTGGAGTTTGTTTGCAGTGGCTAGGTGCCCTGGTCCACCCATTTCCCCTTTCCCCCTGTATCTGTCTATCTCTCTGCTTGCAGATAAATAAACACATAAATATTTTTAAAAATAAAAGGGAAAGATCCAGACCTGGCTGTTGAAAGGGAGTAAAACTGGGAGGGACTTATGTCCTGTAGCCATTGCCTTTCACATTCAAAATACAACTTACAGTGAACAGAAGTTTTCAAAATCAAGAGCGAATGTAGAAAAGGCAGGTGTTCATTCACTGAATCCCTGTAGCCAGAATTGGGATTATTCTTCACAAATCTCCACACCTTGAAGTTCTAGGCCTGCCTGGAGTGAGGAGTGAAGGGGTCTGCCAGTAACTTTGCAAACCCTCTCCCAGGGACACTTACCCAGGACTGCCTCTGGGGATGAGAGGTCACGGGTGACTCAGAAACACCCCCACAATCTACACCTATCAGCTACTCTGTTCATTTCTTCCCCTGAGCTTCCATCAACAAGGTACCTCTGTACCTCCAAAGACACCACCCCCAGACACTGGTTGTGGCAAGAACACAGCCCTATAGCCAGACAGTGTGTAAGGTGTTGGTAGCCAGTGCTATAGAGACTCTATCCAAGCAGGACACTCACATCTCAGGCTGAGCTATAGCTGCTCGGGAGATAAAAGTTGGCAAAACAATAGCCTCACCTCTCCATCCAGCCCGCCGTCATTGTTCAGAATCTCCTCTTGCATCTGCCCTCTGCTCCTCAGGAGCATTTGTCCCATCGCTGAGGGAGGTAAGACCTGTAAGACAGTCATGAAGGAGTCACTAGAGTCTGACAATGACCACAACCAGTTCCAGAAAGGGTGTCAAAAAGGACCAAACCAAAAGTCTACCTCTCTCTCAAAACATGCTAGAATACTTTAATTCTCTTAGGGCCCTTACCTAAGCAGGCTTAAGGAAACCCTGATTCCCATCTCAGAATATGCTCCATGTTGGGCTGGAGAGATGGCTTAGCGGTTAAGCGCTTGCCTGTGAAGCCTAAGGACCCCGGTTCGAGGCTCGGTTCCCCAGGTCCCACGTTAGCCAGATGCACAAGGGGGCACACGCGTCTGGAGTTCGTTTGCAGAGGCTGGAGGCCCTGGCGCACCCATTCTCTCTCTCTCCTTCTATCTGTCTTTCTCTTTGTGTCTGTCACTCTCAAATAAATAAATAAATAAATAAAAAGAATATGCTCCATGTCTAGAAATTGATCCAGTCCCTTCTCCATGCCACAAGGAGCAGAGCTGAAACTCAGGCCAAACCCCCGCCTCTATCCGCTGCTTACTCATGGTGAACTCTTTGGTTTCCTTATTTGGTATGCAATAGGTTTCTCTTCATGGCTTGACCCTGCAGACATGCCATGCCATGCTGCTGGACTGATGTCACACTGCCCAGGGTTGTATCGGCATTCGAACACTTCGTTTGGCATTTCTGCTATGGATTCCTGGAAGCTTACAGAAGCAGAAATCTCAGCCGCTGGGAAGTGAGAAACTCATGACCTACAAGGTTGAATGCAGCCTATCCAGCTTTAATACGTGACTTTAGTTCCAGCTCCAACATCAGACTTCAGAACCTGCCTTTGGCTTGTAACATCTCAAAGCTGAGGACACATTAGCATTCCACTAACCCAGAAGCACAGCCAGGTGGACAGTGTGATTGGTTTTTCGGAGGAACACTCATCTTTGCATGATTAAAATGTATGAATCTGGATAAATTCTGTGATTTTACCTAGATTTATTTTTCTCTTCTTTCCCAGCAAGCACTCTTCTGAAGTAGACGAGTGGCCACTAAGTGCAGCTATGCATATGTCTAATTCAAATGTGAGTCATATAAGCAATGCACAGAGAGTTTTAAAATTATTTTAACTTGCTATAATTGTCATTACATCATTCTATACTTTCTTTGTATAAACTCCAATGCATGTTTCAAAATGTATCTCTAAGATTTATGTATTATGTCAGCATTTTAGTTGCATGCATTTTTTATAAAGTTATTGTCAGAGTTCTTTATACACACTGGAAAAATACACATGCATACATACATATTTCTTTTCCACCTAGTCCAGGATAAGTTTTAAAAATTTATTAATGGTATCTTTTGTCATGCAGGTTTTCATTTTAACATAGTCATATTTATCAACATTTCCTCTTATGATTTCAGCCTGCATAAAAAAGTCACTTCTGACATTGTATTCAAAACAATGTTGTCTTTTTAAAAAAAAGGTTTTATTTTACATATTTATGAATCTTCTTTGCCAGTAGTGTGTAGTGGTTCTGTCTCATCACCAAGTCTTATTTGTGATGAATGGTTCTTGACTTAACAGTACTTCATCAATGGCATGTCTTCATTTCAAAAATATTTTTGTTTAAAAATTAACTTTTAGGGCTAGAGAGATGGTTTAATGGTTAAGGTACCTGCCTGCAAAGCCAAAGGACCCAGGGTTGATTCCCCAAGACCCATGTAAGCCAGATTCATGAGGTGGTACATGTGCCTGGAGTTAATTTGCAGCAGCTGAAGTCCTTGATGTGCCCACACTCTCTCTTTCTCTCTCTCTCTCTCCCTTGTATTCTCTTTCTCTCTCTCTCTTGAATAAATAGATAAAAATAATTATTAACTTTTAAAAATTAATTAGTGTGTATGCTATGGAGATGGCTCAGTTGGTAGAAAGCTTGCCACACAAGCCTGAGGACCTGAGTTCAGATCCCTGGCACCCACGGAAAGACGCCAGACATCATAGTACATGCCTGCTGGTCTCCTGAGCCAGACACGATTCCCAACTCTCCTTTCTCCATCCTGTCCTCTCTGAATTGCAATTCAGTCTTCTTCCCCAGGCTCTCATGGAGGAGACTGCCTCTGTGACTAGAATTCCTTTCACATCTCCTGCAGTGCAGGTTGGTGGTCAGGCATCGCTTTAGCTTGCACTTGTCTTGAAATGTCTCCATTTCCATCAATTTTAAAAGATAACTTTTCTGGATATAGAAATCTTGCTTGGCAGTGTTTAACTAATCTGTGTTTCCTTGTTTTTTTTTTGAGGAGTCTGATGGTGTTTCTCTTTGTGAGTTTGCATTAGTCTCTTGCAGCCTCTAGTGCTATTTCTTTGCTTTGTAGCCTGAGCGTTCTGACTGTAAGGTACTGTGCAAAAGATCTTCTCCCTTTAATTTGGGCTTCTAAATGCCTCTTGAGTTTGGATGATCATTTCTTTTTCTAGATTTGGGGATTCTTCTGGTGTGATTCCTATGAATTACATGTCTACAGCTTTAGTTTTTAATCACAGCTCTTGTTTTAATCCCATGCACTATTGATTATTAAGTTTGATCTCTTGGTAATGTCAAAGATTTCTTAGGAGCTGTGGCATGACTTTTTTTTATTGATGTCTAATTATCATATTCCTCAGACTTGTCTTCCTAATATTTTCTTCTCATGCTTGATCTGGTTTATTGTGTTTATTTGATTAACTGATGTTCATTTCCAGCATTTTTGTTTCTTTGTTCTCAAAATTTTTGATTTCCTTGCTAATTTCTCATCCATGTTCATGACTTTCTCTTCTAGACTGATGACTTGCTTACCCACAGCTTAAACTTACTTTCTTACTTCATATATTTACTTTTTGTTTTTCTCTTTGATGTCATTACATGCACAAAAGACTTGAATTCTTTGTCTGGATTTCAACCATTTTATTATCTTTGCTCACAATAATTGAAGAGTTTGGATGTTTGAAAAAAATCATGTTGTCTTATTCATTTTTAAGAATAAATTTAAACTTTTTAATTTTTATTTATTTATTAGAGACAGAGAGAGGGAGGGAGAATGGGTGGGCCTCTAGCCACTGCAAACAAACTCCAGACACATGTGCCACCATGTGCATCTGTCTTATGTGGGACCAGGAGAATTGAACCTGGGTCCTTAGGCTTCATAGGCATGTGCCTTAACTGCTAAGCCATCTCTCTAGCCCGCATTATTTTTTAAGTTGGTTGTTCAAGACAGAGTCTCGCTCTATCCCAGGCTGAGCTGGAATTCACTATGTAGTCATAGGATGGCCTTAAATTCATGGTGATCTTCCTACCTCTGTCCCTTGAGTGCTGGGATTAAAGTCATGGACCACTACACCCAGCTTTTACCCATGTTTTATGCTTCTGGGTCTCAATGTGTGCATCTCATGGTTTGTAAATCTCCTGTGGTTTCATCTGGAGTCTTTTTAGTGAACAGCTCTCATGATGTCCTATTCCCAGTACCACTCAGAAAGAAGAAAATAAGTGGCAATTTTAGTAACAACTACAAACCAAACATGTACACAAATGCATTTAAAATTGAATAAAGCCCATTAGTATACCACCAATGATAACAAGACAGTAAATGGGAAAAAATAATGTAACATGTGCTATGAAGTGAAAAAGTATTTAGAAAAAAATTAAAGTATTTAGGATTAAGTTTTTATAGGTAAATTAATTGTGAAGCACTTTTTTTTTTTTTGTTTTGTTTTTCAAGGTAGGGTCTCACTCTGGTCCAGGCTGACCTGGAATTAGCTATGTAATCTCAGAGTGGTCTCGAATTTATGGCAATCCTCCTACCTCTGCCTCCCAAGTGCTTAGATTAAAGGCGTGCATCACCATGTGGCTAAGTGTGAAGCACTTTTTAAAAAGGCAAATTAATGAAATAAAGGAAAGAGTCAAAGAAGAGGAAAAAGGAAGAATATGGGCATACCAGGGCCTTCAACCCCTGCACATGAACTCCAGATGCATGTGCCACTTTGTGTATCTGGCCTTGTGGAACTGAACCCAAGCCATCAGGATCTGCAAGAAAGCACCTTAACCACTAAGCAGTCTCTACATCCCCCAAGATTTGTACTGAATCAGCTACATTATTTTAAAGATTTAATCTTTCATACATCAAGATAACTATTATCATCAAGGACATTCTTTACACAACTAGAAAAAAAACAGGGGCTAAAGATATTGCTCAGTGGTTAAAGGTGCTTGCATGCAAAGCTTGACAGCCAAGTTCAACTCCCCAATATCCATGTAGAGCCAGATGCAGAAAGTTGTACATGCATCTGAAGTTTGTTCCCAGCAGCAAGAGGCCCTGCCATGTTCTCTCTCTCTTCCTCTTTCTCTTTCTCTCTCTCTCCCTCTCTCTTCAAATAAATAGTAAATAAAAATTTTAAAGGAACTAAAAAACCCTAAAATTTGCATATAATCACAAACAAGCTTGAGTGTCAGTTATATTGAACAATAAAGAGATGAAGAAATATAATCCTGCTTCATCTCAAAGTGTTCTACAAAGTTATAATAATCAAAATAGCACAGCAGTGGTATTAAAATGGCTGCAGAGCTTAGTGGAACAGAAGAGTGGGGATGTAAGCCTACTCACCTACATCCAGCTGATCTTCAAGAAAGATGTTAAGAGCAAGCCAGGCATGGTGGTGTGTTTCTACAGCCCCAGTGCTGGAGTGAAGCAGCAGTATCATTAGTTCCAGACTAACCTAAGCTGTAGTTAGCCCCTGTCTCAAGATGCATAAATTCATTCATAAACGTTAAAACATCCAGGCATGGTGATGCACGCCTTTAGTCCCAGCACTCGGGAGGCAGAAGTAGGAGGATCACCACAAGTTCAAGACCACCCTGAGACTACAATGTGAATTCCAGGTCAGCCTGAGCTAGAGTAATACCCTACCTCAAAAAACCAAAACATAAAATAAATAAATAATAAAACAAATCCATAAAAAAGAAGCTGAGGATGGTAATATCTTTTGGAAAAGGACATTTTTTTTAATAAATGGTGCTGGGAAAATTGAGTATGCACATGCAGAAGAATGAATTTAGACCATTCATAAGCTTCAATAATCAACTGAGGATAAAAATTTAAATATAAGATCCGAACTACAAAAGTGCTAGAAGAAAACATAGGGGAAACACTTTAGGACATTGGAGCAATCAAAGATTCTTTTTCATAAGTTTCCAAAAGCATTGGCAGCAAAAATTGGCAAATGGGGTTATATCAAACTACAGAGCTTCCTTACAGCAAAGAAGAAAATCAGCAGAGTGAAGAGGCCTATAAGATGAGAGAAAACATTTACAAGGCTTCCATCTAACATAGTTAGTATCCACAACATAAAATGAATTCAGAAACAAAAATATTAACAGTGATCTGATTTAAAAATGAACATTAGCTGTTCATACCCATATACTAACGCTACTCTCACTTTTGGTAGAGAACCTTCTCTTTTCAGATGGCAGTGACCTTGGGATGACTCAAAAGGCACCATGTTCCTGGGAAGAAGTGACAGAGGAGTGCACCGCACTGCAATATCTCTATCACACCCTCCAAGGCTCAGAGTCCATTGCAGAACAAGTGGTGGAAAGAATGTAAGAGCCAAAGGAAGGGTAGGACTCCTTACAACGTGCTCCTCCAGACACAAAATGGCCTGAATATCCATGACCTCACAGTACCTGACACTACCTACACAAGACCATCATAGTAGGAGGAAAAGATGATGACATCAAAATAAAAGAGAGACTGATTGAAAGGGGGAAGGGATATGATGGAGAGTGGAGTTTCAAAGGGGAAAGTGGAGGGAGGGAGGGCATTACCATGAGACACTGTTTACAATCATGGAAGTTGTTAATTAAAAAAAATTTAATTAAAAAAGGGGTGCTGGAGGAATTGCTTAGCAGTTAAGGTGTTTGCCTGCAAAGCCAAAGGACCCAGGTTGGATTCCCCAAGACCCACGTTAGCCAGATGCACAAGGGGGCACATGTGTCTGGAGTTCGTTTGCAGTGGCTGGAGGCCCTGGCACACCCATTCTTCCTTTCTCCCTCTCTCTCCCTTTTTCTCTGTCAAATAAATAAATAAATAAAATGTTTTTTAAAAGATGGAAATTAGGACTGGAGAGATGTCTCAGTGGTTACCAGCACTTGCTTACAAAGCCTGGGTTCATTCTCCAGTGCCCATGCCATGCAAAGCCAGACGCACAAAATGGTGCATATGTCTGGAGTTTGTCTTCAGTGGCTAGAGATCCTTTCTCTCTCCCCCTCTCTCTCTCTCCTTCTCTCTGTCTCTCTGCAAATGAATAAGTAAATTAAATAAAATAATAAACATTGGGACAGGAGATTTCTCAGTGGTTGAAGGTGCTCATTTGCAAAGCCTGATGGCCTTTGTTCTATTCCCCATACCACATAAATCCATTTGCACAAAGTGGTACATGCATCTGGAGTTCATTTGTAGTGGCAGGAGGCCCTTGCATGCCAATTCTCATTCTCTCCCTCTCCTTCTCTCTCTCCTTTTCTGTCTCCCTTTTTACAAATCCATCAATAGAAATATTTTCAAAAAACAATAAAATGGCTGGGCATGGTGGTGCACACCTTTAATCCCAGCACTTGGGAGGCAGAGGTAGGAGGATCACTGTGAGTTCGAGGCCACCCAGAGACTACAGAGTGAATTCCAGGCCAGCCTGGACTAGAGTGAGACCCTACCTTGAAAAACCAAAAACAATTAATAAATAAGTAATAATAATACAAAATGAATAATGGACCTAAATAGGTAATTCTGAAAAGAAAACATGCAAATGACCAATGGGGGTATGAGAAATAGTGCTCAACACACGTGAGTTAAAGCCACAGTGGGCTTTGCCACTCCGGTAAGAATGCTTACTCCTTAACAGTCACAGCATGGGGTAAAGTGTCACTGGAACTGACTGTGCCACTGTGTGTGTGTGTCGTGGAATGTGAGCCCATATGCTGTGTGTGCCTGTGTGTCCCTGCCTATGTAAGTATGTTTCATACACATCTAAAGAAAGGTAAGTCCTGGAAAAGACTATGAGCCTACAGGCTTCTTCAAGTCCCTCTTGTTTGCTTGCTGTAGATTATTTTTGATATCAGGTATTTCAGATATTTTAGATAACAGGATATCCTGCTGTAGTCCAGGCTGGCCTTGAATTCACTATATATTCCAGGCTGACCTCAAATTTTTTAACCTTTTTCCTCAGACTCACTAATGCTGGGATTACAGGTGTGTACCACCATGCCCAGCAAGGTCATGCTGACGAATACGAGGAGAAAAGATTTGAGACAGTAAGTCCACCCAACAAAGCCCCATGATGTGAGGGGTCTGTTTCTAAAGCGCCAAGTACTTAACTAGAGTCAGTTTGAGAGGAAAATGTTTTATAGATTTTTGAGGCTGTGAGATCCTGCAATTGGAGCTTTTCTACACATTTTCTATCAGAGCCATTTGGTATGGCCTTCTGTGGTCTAAACTAGTTCTCTTTGGCCAGATTTGAAGGACTAACGTCTTCCTGACTTTCTTATTTATATAGGACCAGCTCCTTCATTGGATTAAATGGCTTTGAGATTACAGAAAATAGCATTTCAAAGAAATCGCAGCTCTAATGCAGGTTCATCTTATCTAAGCCAAAACACTCGTGAGATCATGGACACCAGGGAAACCACAGTCCAGGCCTGTGTAATGGCCCAGATGTAATGAACAACGTGGCCCCTTTGAAAGCAGGACAGACTCATCTGACACCCATGAGCTCACCTTCATTACAGCCTTAATTTGCGACACCCTTGCCTTCTGTCTGGCTTTCAGCAGCCAAATGCATTAGTCAGCAAGGCCGAACCTTCCAGGCGAAACATCTCATATTTCTAAATGCTCTGTCTTATTTCCAGGATATTTAAAATATAATAAGATACAGATATTTGCAAGAAATGCAGCATGCGGCTTCCAGCAAGTCCACTGCCAAAAGACGCTCACTGAAACCTAATACCTTAAAAGCATTTTCTTCTTGAGAAGCATTCAGCTTACGGAGACTTTTCTAGCAAATGCTACTGTTTGGGGCTGACACAAAGGGCCAGGTGCCAAAGCCAACCTTGATCCCCCTGGATGGAAGGCATCTAGGGATTTCTGTGACAGCTATGAAGTCGTCTGTTCTCTGGTGATTGAATCATAAATTCAGCAGGCAGGGATGAGGATAAAATTTGAAATTAGCCAGGTGTGGTGGTGCGTACCGTTAGTCCCAGCACTAGGGACAAAGGCAGAGGTAAGAGGATTGCTGTGAGTTCAAGGACAGCCTGAGACTACAGAGTGAGTTCCTGGTCAGTCTGAGCTAGAGTGAGCCCTACCTCAAAAAAAAAATTATTTATTTATCTATTTTTTGAGATTAACAACTTGGATAGTCTTTAAATGCTTTAACAGTCATGCCCACAGTTGGCACGCTGCTGATGTGTATAGCACCATCTGCCTCTCATATGAGTGTGTTTTTATTTTCTCTGGTCAGATCAACTTTCCAGATGTTTCCTTCTCCGACAAAGTTAGCAGAGGAAAGAGTGAACACAATCAGGCACAGAGCAGACCTCTGGTGAAGCGGTAGCAGGCACCTGTCCTTTTCAAACATCCACGTTACACTTTCATTCCTGTCCAGGAAAGAATGGGAGTATACTGTCAGAAAAAGAACGCCATTCTGGCCACGTGTGGGAGAGCGTTCTTATAATCCCAGGAGTTCAAGGCTAGACTGAGCTATCTGCAAAATACTGCCCCCTCACAAAGAAATACAAAATCAACACAAATCAAATGGCATTGGGTCACATACAATGTTTATATCCTAGTTATGAGGAAGATGGGCAAGAGCAGCTAAGCAAGTAACTTGCGGAAGGTAACAGAAAGTCCTATGAGAAAGAAAATAGAGTAGCGTAACGTGGGAGCTGAGGTGTGGGGACAGGTGGCTGCTGAACACAGAGCATCAGGAAATCCTCTCGTAATAGGTGCCATTTGAGAGGCAATAAGTCATAGCCAAGCTACTTTTATTTTTCTTTAGGAGGAGAGAGAGGGGGGCAGAGGGAGTGAGTACGGGCACACCAGGACCTCTTGTTGCCAGAGATGAGCTTCAGACACATGTTCTACCTTGTGAAGTCGGCTCTGTGTAAGTACTGGAGAATCAAACTCAGGCCAGCAGGCTTTGCAAGTTAAGTGTCTAACCACCGAACAATCTTCTAGCCCTTCAAACCACTTCTAAATTCTTTACAATGTTTTGTAACTTTTTATTACGTGAGTTTATATTCTTCAGAACATGGTGTTTATTCAGCATATGAGCATATTTCTACACTTAACTACTCTTCCACAGCATAAGTTTATCATATTACTTAAAAACAAATGAAGTTAGCCACAAACGAGCTATCACATATAACTCCACAACTTTTAAAAAGAATTATTTGTTTACTTTAAGAGGGAGAGAGAGAGTGAAAGACATAGAGAGAGAATGGGCATACCAGGGCCTCTAGCCATTGCAAACTAACTCCAGTACATGTGCGTTCTTGTGCCTTTGGCTTACATAGGTCCTAGGGAACCGAATGGGTCCTTAGGCTTCCCAGTCAAATGCCTTAACCACTAAACCATTACTCCAGCCCAACCTCACCACTTTTAATCATATAATGAAACCAAAGTCTCCGTCCTCCGGCCTCTTCTCCCTATGCAACCCTAACGCCTCTCTTCCTCCTCCCAACGCTATGCCTGTTCCATCACTAGCAATGAGTGTTGAGAGCCGAATTCTCTGCATTAGCATCTTATATTTGAATCATGGTGGAAGACAATTTGCCAGGCTGTAGGAGTCTCCTCACTGTTCTTCAGTCTGGACATGAATTTCCCTTACTGCAGCAAAAGCTGGTTCAAACCCCAATGGCCTTTCAATTGGATAAATAAGCTGAAAGCATGGGGAGTGGTTGCCTGAACGCAGACTTGGTGAGAAGTTGGGCTGGCAAGATGACTCGGTGGTTGAGTGCACTTCCTGTGTGAGCATGAGCGCCAGAGAGGCCCTGAACATACCCACGTTCTAATCTCTACATGCCTTGTCAGCAGCAGGGCAGAGCCAGTCTCACAGACAGAAGCAGAGGCCAGGGCACTGCCCAGCTTCATGAAAAGCTCCAGTATCAGGAGAAGACTACAGCTCAAATAAGAATGAGCAGCACTGTGAGCTGGCGTCAGCCTGAGACGACACAGTGAATTCCAGATCAGCCTGGGCTACAGTGAGACCCTACGTCAAAAACAAAACAAAACAAAGAAGAGTCATGCAGAGGGGCACCTGCTCTGGCCACCCCAAGGGACCACCTCCTGACACAGGGGACCTCATTATATTATCTACAAAATAGAAACAGTGTTCAGACATATTTCACAGAGTCACTTTGAGGAATAGGAAATGCAGACACACCTACAACAAACTGCGGTGTACTATTCAATACATACATAGAGCACTATTGCCTACATTTGTTATGATTACTTCCAGAATCTTTTCAGAATTACGCACAGTCTTCCATTCTCCTCCTTATACCAATTGGTTATGGTCTGATGAAATAATTTTTCGGCATAATAATGATAAAAATAATTAATAATAGTTAGCCAGTATGGTACCTTGTGACTTTTGAAGTAGCTTCCTCATTAATCATGAGCATGTATGATCATTTTTCACCATGGCCTAAGTCTCTCATTAATGGGTTCTGAACAGGGGTTGTGTCAGAGCAGCCAGAAGGCATGAGGGTTTTCAGAGAAGCAAAGGGCTTGAAATGCAAGTGTGTTCTAATGCATGGGAGCAAGACCCACATGAGATCTATAAGCTGATTGCCTTGTTAGAAACCAGCAAACATAGGGAGACAGAAACGGTTCTAGCGCATCTCTCTCCACATCCTCTCCCCATCTCCTTCATGTGAACCTTTCTCTCTCTCTCTCTCTCTCTCAATCTTTGTCACTAAAAGACAGAAATACTGTACCCTGTCCTCCAAGCAAGAAATCTGGAAGTAGTGAGTTTTTGTGTATTCTACAGCTTGAAAGTAAGTCATGACTCCTGCATCCAACACACAAAATGGCTTTACACATAAGGGAGGCACAGTGATATTGGTGTTGGGGAAAGGCCTGTCTGGAAATGTAAAAAGAATTGAGGAGGAAGTAGGCTGAAAGCGAGGCTTGTCAGCTACCCTAAGAAAAAGTGGTACTTGATAGGCCTCAACAAGGGATGACAAGATGGAGAGAAATAGATTTGAGGGACATGTAAGAATGAGGAGTACAGACTGACTGGATGAGGGGGAGATGGAAAAGTGTGAATCCAGGATGCCCCACATTCCTGTCTCAGGCACCTCTGGGTCTGCAGATAATTAGGAATTCAAATTATCATTTGATTAAATGATCTCATGAGCTCATTAATACAAGATGTCAATATATTCATATTAATTTTAGGCTACTTATCCATCAAATAGTCCAGAGTGAGAGAGTCATTATCAAAGGTTTTTAAGGAATAATCAGCTCCTGCATGCACACACACACACACACACACACACACACACACACACAAATACTCACACAGACACACACAAAGACACACACACACATAAACACACAGACACACACACACATATAGACACTCACACAGACACATGCATGCACACATAAACACTCACACAGACACACACACATACACACAGACATATACACACACGTAAATACAGACACACACATGCTTTGTGCCAAGCACAAGGGAAGAAATAAACATGAATAAAACACATGTCCAAAGCAAAGTTGTCAAATATTAGAGTGAGTAAAATCTAATTCTAAATGTAAACATATGCATTATATTCATAAATAGTGCCCTCAGAAAGAATGTGGCATTGAGACATCTCAGCCAGCAGAGACAATCTCCATAGACAGGACCCTCAATGCTGCTAAAATGGTATTAGGAAAGCTCTGCAAGTGTGGGGTGTGTTACATGTGGGTGTGTTAGGTGTGTGGGTGTGTCCAGGAATGAGAGAAAATAATCATTAAATGTGTATGAAAGCCAAGGGTAAACATCTCATTGAGTTAAATGGATATTGTACTGAAAGCAGAAACAATACTACAAAAACCCTTCATGCTACTGCAAACCCGACAGCCCACACCAAGTGCTGGGTGGGATGCGCCACCCACCATGATGATGTCAATTTTCATACTGTCCAGTTCGTTGCCTCGTGACCAAGGGAAAAAAAAATGAGGCACATGCACAATGAGGCATGATTAACAGCCAAAAGATGAAAAAGTCTCTAGGTGTCGGGACAAGTATACTTGGGATTTGGGCCAGCATCCAAAGAGAAAGAAAGGAAGAAAGAGAATAAGTTACACTTTTGGAGTTAGAACTCATACAAGCAGGCAGGTTCTGCACCAGGGTCTGTGAGCAGCTGCACTAAGAGAGGGGCTTCCAAGGGTGCAGACATTGTCCCTTAGCAGGATCTCCTGGCAGGAGATACGCAGACTCGGCCAGATTAACTCCTTTTTCCCTCAAAGTCAGATGTAACCTTGTGTTTTGCTTTTTTCTTAAAATTGGTTTCATTCGTTTATTTATTTGCAAGCAGAGAGATACAGACATACAGAGAGCTTTCCTGCAAAGCCTAACAACCCAGGTTTGATTCTCCAGTACCACATAAAGCCAGAAAGCACAAAGTGACACGTACACCTGGAGTTTGTTTGCAAGCAGCTGGAAGCCTCGATGCTCGTTTTTTGTCTGTCTCTCTTCTCTGTCTCTCCTTCCACATAAATAAATAAATAAAGTGGTGGGCTGGAGAGATGAGAGATGACTTAGTGGTAAGCACTGGCCTGTGAAGCCTAAGGACCCTGGTTTGAGGTTTGATTCCCCAGTACCCACCTAAGCCAGATGTGCAAGGTAGCACATGTGTCTGGAGTTCATTTGCAGTGTCTGGAAGCACTGGTGCACTGACTCCCTCTTTCTCTCTCTACCTGCCTCTTTCTCTCTGTCTCTGAAATGAATAAGTAAAAATGAAAAGTATTAAAAAGTAAGCCGGGCGTAGTGGCGCACGCCTTTAATCCCAGCACTCGGGAGGCAGAGGTAGGAGGATTGCCGAGAGTTCGAGGCCACCCTGAGACTACACAGTGAATTCCAGGTCAGCCTGAGCCAGAGTGAGACCCTACCTCGAAAAAAAAAAAAATGTATTAAAAAGTAAAGTAGTGGGCTGGAGAGATGGCTTAGCGGTTAAGCGCTTGCCTGTGAAGCCTAAGGACCCCGGTTCAAGGCTCGGTTCCCCAGGTCCCACGTTAGCCAGATGCACAAGGGGGCGCACGCGTCTGGAGTTTATTTGCAGAGGCTGGAAGCCCTGGCGAGCCCATTCTCTCTCTCTCCCTCTATCTGTCTTTCTCTCTGTGTTTGTCGCTCTCAAATAAATAAATAAATAAAATTTAAAAAAAAAAGTAAAGTAGTAACATTGTTCTTTAAAATATTTTTAAATAAATCTTTGTTAAAAATTTATGTAACCTCCTCCCACAACTGTTCTTTGTCCCTCTTCCACTGAACCTTTTCTTCTTTCCTGCTACTTTCTAAAGATTTTATTTATTTATTTGTTTGTTTGTTTTAGAGCGAGAGATGGGTAGAGGGAGGCAGATAGAGAGTGATAATGGGCATGCCAGGGCCTCCAGCCACTGCAAACTAAATCCAGACACACGTGCCATCTTGTGCAACCAGCCTATGTGGGCACTGGGAAATTGAATCTGGGTTCTTAGGCTTCACGGGTAAGTGCCTTAACTGCTAAGCCATCTCCTCAGCCCCTTTACTGGTATTTAAAGGGTTTTTTGTTTGTTTGTTTGTTTGTTTTTTGCCTTCTCCATCATCCATGGTAACCTGTTGATGAGTTCAATATTATGCAGGTCTTTTACAGGTATCAGTTGGATTAACTCTGAAGGGAGGGGACCTTAATCTTATGTTTGTATACTTTAGAATGTAATGACCCCAACCAGGGCTAGAGGTAAAACTCAAATTAGCTTTTCCTCAACAAAAGCCTGGATGCACATATCCTCTTCCTTTTCATATGGTTACTTTAAATCCTATGGAGAAGCAATTGTGATGTTTTCCATTCTAATAATATCAGGGAAGCTGGAGGTTGGGTCCATGCTTAAGGAACCTCCAAGTTTAATGCCCACCTAGCTACCTACCAGTAAGTTAGGGACTATCTATATACACATGTTCACAGGCTTCTGATGTATGTGTGTGTTTATGTACTGCATAGATGTATATATATATATATATATATATATATATATATATATATATATATATATATGGATGTATATATATATATACATCCATATATATATATACACACACACATACATACATATACATACACACATATATATACACATACACATACATACATACATACATACACTGTCTAACTATAGGTATATGTATATATTCATATATATTTTTTCAGTTTATCTGCAAATCCAGAGGATTAAGTTATGTATGATTTCAAACTTCCAATTAGTCTATGTCCCAAATTACTTTGTGTTTAATTTCATCTACCTAATGTAACCTGCTTGTGGGGAAAAAAGTGAACTTTTAATCCATTGAGAGCAACTATATGTGTGATGTCACTTTTTAGACAGAATAGGCTTCCCACTAAAAATAAAATTCCATTAAGTTAGTCAAAGGATTCGTTTTAAGATAATTTGCTATTCTTGTGAGGGAAAAAGTGAGCAGGAGGGCATGCTTGCAGGCTCTTGGCTCTTTGCCTTAAGTGAAAGATTGTAAATGACACTAAACTTCCAGCTGAACTCAGTTTCTTCTGAGCTCTGAGTCTCCAGCTAGCTTGCTGCCACCCCGGGAGTCTCATCCCCACCAAAACGGCATCATCACTGATCAGGGAATTGCCTTGATAGGGCCCCCCAAATGCGTGATAGCTGGAGACCGGAAATGGAAAATAATGTAATCTCTTCAGAGGGAATGCAAGAACATGTTTTAAGGAGCAGAGTCTCTACTTTAAGCGTACCACTCCAGGAAGTCAGTGAGATGTGAGACCATGAATGAGTGCAGGCACGAGTTAGCTGACCTAGTGAGTATGAGGCGGAGACTGAGCTTAGTCTTGCATGAGTTGGCCAAAGAAGAAAGCAGAAACCAGTGAGGAGAGGTGAGGAAGAGGGAGAGGAGGAGAACTTCAATGTGCAGGGTCCAACTTGAACTGTTTTGTGGATGAACACACCCCAGCTCTGGATTCTTAAGGCTATTTTGCTTCTCAAACCTTCAGTGAAATCTATAGGCTCAAAAATTATCTTGGGCTGGAGAGGTGGCTTAGCAGTTAAACGCTTGCCTATGAAGCCTAAGGACCCTGGTTCGAGGCTTGATTCCCCAGGACCCACACTAGCCAGATGCACAAGGGGGCACACGTGTCTGGAGTTTGTTTGCAGTGGCTGGAAGCCCTGGCGCGCCCATTTTCTCTCTCTCTCTCTATCTGCCTCTTTGTCTCTCTGTGACTTTCAAATAAATTAAAATAACCAAAAATGTTTTTTAAATTATCTTGAGGACAGACTTTTGTAGAACTTAAGAAAGGCACAGAGAGCTGTATACGCCCATGTGGTAGAGAATTAAGCTAGAACCATGGGACTGGACACTGGCTCATAAAAAGAGCTGAAAACTTCCAGTGTCAAGATTTCCAGAAATAAAAACACCTACAAAAATTACAAAGATGGGGCTGGAGAGATGGCTCAGTGGTTGAGGTGCTTGCCTGCAAAGGCACTTGGCTATTGCTTCTGCTCACAGGCACTCATTGGTGTGTGTTTTTTTTTAATATTTTATTTATTTACTTCTTTTGTGAGAGAGAGAAAGGCAGATAGAGAGAGAATGGGTGTTCTAGGACCTCTAGCCACTGGAAATGAACGCCAGACACTTGCGGCACTTTGTGCATATTGTGGGTACTGGGGAATCAAACCTGGGTCCTTAGGCTTCACAGGCAAGTGCCTTAACCACTGAGCCATCTCTCCATTGGTGTTTTTATTGAAAAGCTAAAAAGTACAGAAGTACAAGGACAAGTAGAACATTGGCCATGGGCAAAGGGCAAGGAACTTTTAAACTTCAAATAACCTTTCAAATGTTAAAGGAAGGGATTTAGGGTATAACCTGTTGGACTCTGCTGATCCAGTGCACACGCAGACACTCCACGCACACATGCAATCACAACAAGTCCACTTGTATTCAACAGACCAGTGGCAGTTCCGGGAGAAATTTATTATTGACTGTGTGGTCTTCAGTGCTATGAAAGTCACTTCTCACGCACGCATGCCTGTTTTGGGTCAAGAGGATAATCAGGTCACTGAGGAAGTAGAGCAAAGGGCGTTAGCTAAACATCGGCCAGCACCTCTAAACACTGCCTGTCCATACTGGTCAGCTGTGCTCTTCTGGCTAAAGGTACACTGAGGCAGAGGAAATCTAGTCCCATTGCCTTACGTGGGTAGACTACATGATTGTAAGATTAACTTCAGGGCAAGTTACAAGTCAGGAACTGAGTAGAAAAAAAAAAGCATCTCACAGCATCATCCTCAGAAAAGTTATTTATAAGAGCCATAGAAATATTCCCACAGTTCTTCCCCACAGTTCACGACCACATTTCACTTTTATAGTCCACCCCCACAGTTTGGTTTTATAGTTCATCCTCACAGGAGCCCTGGCAAAACCCAGGGGCTCCAGATCCAACATGTTTCTTTCCCCTTTCTCCAATTGGCTTATTGTATCTCATGGTTGGGTATGAAAAGTTTATTCTTCATGGGGAGATGGCTTAGAAGCTATGGCATTTGCCTGCGAAGCCTAAGGACCCGGGTTTGATTCCTCAGGACCCACGAGAGCCAGATGCACAAGGGGGTACATGTGTCTGGAGTTCCTATGCAGTGGCTGGAGGCCCTGGTGTGCCCGCCCATTCTCTCTCTATTTGTTTCTTTCTCTATCATAAATAAATTAATAAAAAACTTTTAAAGTTTATTCTTCAAAATAAAGCTTTTGTCTGGAGTCTCCAGACCCATGAGAGCTGCTGAAAGACAAGGACATTCACATCTACTGAAAGGCCCAAGAAGCCAGGAGCCTAGAAATACTATCACTCTCCCAAAGGCGCTTTAGTGGGGCCCTGCATACCTCAAGTTTCAGGCCCTACTCTCTGCTAGAAAGTAAGTAAAAAGTCACTCTTATTGTGTCAGAGCCCGCTCTCGATATAAAACTAGGTAAAAGGGCATAAGACAGGTCCTTGAGGATGGGAAGTGAGTAACAGATTAAACCGCTTATCTGGCTTCTGTAAACTGCTTGCACCATAAGCCCTAGTAACCTGTCTTAACTACACTTTGTCAGCCCCACCCAAGAGCCTGCCCAAATGCTGACCACTGAGGTTATAGGAAACTGATTGGTCTACGGAGCGTGGGCTTGAGTAATTTAAAATGATTGGCTTAGAAACTATGGAGAGGCATAAACTGACTGGCCTGCACTGTGCGGACTCCTGATGCTAAGAAATGATTGGTTTTAATGCACAGGCTTTGCTAGAAATCATATAAAAGCTGTCCTGTTCCTGCATTCGGGGCTCTGCAGTCCTCTACCCCTACGTGTTTATGACTGTGGGCCCCAGCGTGCTTGAAAGAAAAATCCTCTTGCTGTTTGCATCAAGACTGTTTCTCATGAGTGATTTGGGGTGTCGCCATTTCCGGGCAGAGCATGGGGTCCTCGTTCTGGGGGTCTTACACTACAAACTGCTCAACTTGAAAGTTCGCTCCAGCCAGGCAAAAATACAAAGAGCTCTCTAGGGCTAGAGAGATGGGTTAGCAGTTAAGATGCTTGCCTGCAAAGCCAAAGGTCCCAGTTTAATTCCCCAGAACCCACATGAGCAAGATGCATATGGTGGTACATGTATCTGGAGTTTGTTTGCAGTGGCTGGAGGCCCTGGTATGCCAATTCTCTCTATATATGCCTCTCTCTCTCTCTTTCTCTCTCTCTCTCTCATTCTCTCTCTCATAAATACAACTAACAGAAAAAAAATTAAAAAAGAGCTCTCTGGATGGGCATGGTAGAGATAGGAAAATCGCTGTGAGTTTGATGCCACATTGAGACTACATAGTGAATTCCAGATCAGGCTGAACTAAAGCGAGACCCTACCTTGGGGAAAAATAAGCTCATACCACACCTCCTTAATTACAAGTTCTATTTCGAAATGCATCATGTTGTAACAGTAATTTGTTTTCATTTTCTTCATTATGTTTCTTTTCGGCATTGTTGGTATTCAATGATATTCAATTCAATACTATTCAATTAAAGCCACACATTGCTTTCCTCTTAATCTATTCCACCAATGCATTCCCTATTACAAACAATTGTTTTTAGTCAGGCAGTTAGGAGGCAGAGGTAGGAAGATCATAGCGACTTCAAGGGCACCCTGTGACTACATAGTGAAATCCAGATAAGCCTAGGCTACACCCTATCTCTCTCTGTTGTTCTTAAATCAATGAATGAATGATTTTTTAAAAAAAATTACCATAGAGTATCCTCAGAAGGACATTCAACACCTACCAAATCAGAGATTTAGACACTCCTAAGAGCCCATCACTGAAGTAGACTTAAGATACTCCCAGAATGGTTCTGAGAATTTTGTGGAAGAGGAGATTAAAAGATTGTTAGAGCCACAAGGGGGCGCACGTGTCTGGAGTTCGTTTGCAGTGGCTGGAGGCCCTGGTGCGGCCATTGTCCCTCTCTCTCTCTCTCTCTCTCTCTCTCTTTCTGTCTGCCCCTTTCTCTCTCTCTCTGTTGCTCTCACATAAATACGTAAAATTTTTAAAAAAAGATTGTTAGAGCCACAAGTTGGGACTTCATACCCAGAGAGAGTGCCTCTCCGCAATAACTGGATGCTGCTCCCAAATGCATAACCCAGGATTTCCTTGCACTTACGATGTGTGGGTGGTGTGGCAGTCTGGAGTAAGTAGACCAGACTTTATCCAGGCTCCCCCCAGGTCTGAGTTCCTTGTGCAGGCAGTGTGTGGGCTGGCATGGGGGTCTGAAATAAGTAAGCCAGACCCCTGTTTCCAGGCTCCTCTCACCTCCCTGGCCCAGGTTCCCTGCACGGGTCTGTGTGCGGGACAGCATGTCACAAAGTAGGCCAGATCCCTGCTCCCTTACTCCTCCCAGTCCCCTGGTCCTGGTGGGTCCCACTGTGTCTTGCTTGAGAAGGCGTAGTCTCTGTGTGAGCTGTGGAGTCAGGTCCTTTGCTCTGATATCCTGACTGACCATTCTGTACCAACATCCCTGCTCACCTGATTCAAAGGCTGAACTAGCCTAAGAACAAAAACTTGCTTCCTCCTCAATAAAATAGTCTTCCTAAAATGGATAGACAATATGCAAAAAAGCCAAAGGAAGTCAGAAAACTCAGAGATGTCCACCAAGGATGCCTAACCCTACAATGGAAGCCTCCAATGAAATCATGAAGAAATCAACAGAAATTCATTCCCAAAATGAATTGAATATCATTGAATACCAACAGTGCAGAAAAGAAACACCCTAAAATGACCAAACATCCAGACCAAATGCATACCAGAAGGAGAGGAAATCAAGAAACATATTCAACAAAATTATTGAAGAAAATTTTCTGATTCTCACAAAAGAGAGGCTCATCCAGATACAAGAAGCCCACAGAATACCAAACAGACAAGTGAAGACACAGACCTTAGGACAGGTAACTACAGCTGCTTCGTCTTTGACAAAGGCGATAATCTTGTAGACTGGAGAAAAGGCAGCATGTTCAACAAACACAGTTAGACAAATTGGATGACTGTATATAGAAAAACAAAATTAGACCCACCCATTTCAGCATACACAAAATCAAGTCCAAATGGATTAAACACCTCAATGTAAGATTTTAAATTCTTCAACTACTGGAAGTAAAAAACAGGAAGCACTATCTATGATATAGGACTGGGAAAAGACTTCCTGAACAAAACTCCAGTAGCCCAGAAAATTAAACAAGCACTCAACGAATGGGATCTCATGAAGCTAAAAAGTTTTTGCACATACAAACATACTATAAGCAAAGCCAATAGATTATCCACTGAGTGGGAGAAAACCTTTGCCAGCTATACCACTGACAGTAGCCTAATATCTACAATCTACAAAGAACTCAAAAAAACTAAGTAATAAAAATCCAAAGAATCCACTCAAAAAGTGGAGCAGAGAACTAATAGGGAGTTCTAGGAGAAAGAATTACAAATGACTAACACACACTGAAGAAAATGTTCAACACCCCTAACCATTAGGGAAATGCTAGTTAAAACAACCATAAGATTCCACCTTATCCCAGTAAGGATAGCAAACAATAAAAAATCAAATGAAAACAAATGTTGGCCAGGCAGTGGAGAAATAGGAACACTCATTCACTGTTGGTGGGAATGTAAGCTAATATAACCACTGTGGAAATCAATATGGAGACTCCTGAAAAGGATGAATATAGAATTACCAACAGACCATGCTATTCCCTCACTGGACATTTACCCTAAAAGCTCCACGTATCACTTCAGAGATATTTTCTCAGCCATGTTTATAGAGTGTGAATCCATAAGAGCTAAGACCTGGAGTCATCCCAGGTGCCCATCACTGGATGAGTGGAAACCAAGATGGGGTATATCTACACGATGAACTTCTACTCAGCAACAGGAAAATTTTCATATTGGGATTTGCAGAAAAGTGGTAGAACTTGGATCAGGTCATTCTAAGTGAATTCACACAATCACAGAAAGACAACCATCACATGGTCTCACTCATCTGCACTTCCAAACCTGAGTCAGCCCAAGGTACTATTCAGGCTTAGAGGCTTAGACTATAGGAACGGTGGGATTGGGGGAAGGGAAAGGGTGAGAGGGACACAACTGAACCCAGATTGAACTGGTACCATAGAATCTTTCATCCTGCACATCTAGCTAAAAGGTGGAACCCTCATGAGGTCCTTAAGGGGAGCTCCTGAATTGAAGGGCCCTGAAGAAAGTAAGACGAAACCTAACCTCAAATTTCTGCTGTTTCTCTTTCTTCTCTGTCTTTTTCTTTTCTCTTGGTGCTGGCCTATATTTCCCTGTACCAGGATGTGGTCTACATCCACAATGAGCTGTTGATCAGAGAGACCTACTAGATCTCCCAAGACAAAAACGACAGACTTCTGCCAGAACACTTGATTACCCAACAGAGATTAATGGTAAGCCCTACTGCTGAAGACACTATATGCTGTTGGTACATACAAGAAAGAGACCTGGTTGGAATCTGGAGGAGAGCCAGTCCCTAGACAATTAGTCCATCTAGTGCTGGAAGGCACTACATGGGCTACTGGGGGAAAGTGGCCAACATCTGTCCAAGCAACTCAGAGTCTAAGCAACTCAGAATCAAACAACTTGATGTGATGTTCACACAAGTGCAATACTGATGCACAGCCATGGTGGGTAACCAACTGCTCTTGGATTGGCTAACAGATGCACTCAGTGGAAAGGAAACCATATCTGGAAATGGGAAACAAGGCAGAATCATATCCAGATAACGATTTGCTTTCCATTGTCAAGCTCCCACTAACCTTAGACTATAAGAGGGTCTACAACCTTTTAATTCTCTCTAAATTAATAATGGTTATACCATTTAACTGGTGCTGACTTCATTCTCTGTTGGAGAACCTGCTTCTCTTTTTCAGGTGGGAGCTGGACCTGATGAGATAGACGACCCAGTGCACTCCACCCTGGCCCCAGCTGAAACCACAGAGGAACTGGGGAAATGAGCAAGAGTGCTGCTTTCTTAGTGAATCTGATATCAGCACAAGAGTGGTGGAGATGGACACTAAGGACACTCAACGCCTACCAAAGCAGGGATCCCGAGGCTCCTAAGTGCCCGTCACTGAAGTAGACTTAAAATGGTCCCAGCATGTTTCAATGAATTTTGCATAAGAGGGGGTGGAAAGATTGTTAGAGCCACAAAGTGGGACATTTTCCACAGAGACATTGCCTTTCCCTCCCTCCTGTAATGCATGACCCATAACCCCATGGAGTTGATCTGCATCCCTAAAGAGGAGGACCTCTTCAGAAAAGGGGCTTGGAGGAAGGAAAGGACGGCACCAACATGTGTTGTTTACATACAAAGTATATCCATATCTAATAAAAAAAATGTTGTGTAAATAAAAAAGAAGCAAAATGTTCTTGGTACTGAGTTTGGTATGTGGTTGGGATGCTGCATGCATAGAGTGAGCTGTTGTCTCAATTTCACATGAATGAATCCTTCAGTGGAGAGTTTAGACTCCAGGACTTTGCAGAAAAGGGGGTAGAAAAATTGTTAGAGCCACAAGTTGAGGTATTTTTCACAGAGACATTGCATCACCCCCTCCATAATGCGTGACCCACAATCCCCATGAGGTTGATCTGCATCCCCAACAAGGAAGGCCTCTTTAGAAAAAGGGCAGGGAGTTGGAAAAGGATGGTACCAACATGTGTTGTTTACATACAAAATATGTCCATATGTAATAAAAAATGTTTCTTTAATAAAAAGATGAAAGATAATGCATAACCCACAACCCCATGGGGCAACCCCACTGATGTGGGCCCTCAGCAGAGTGGGGGCAGAGAGTTAAGAATTGAAAAGATGGTACCAACACATGATGTATCCATACTTAGTATGTCCATAATTAATTTAAAAAAAAAGAAAAGGAAAAGAAGGTAAGTGAACGTTCTCTACAAAATAAAAGGACCCAGCCTGGAGTCATCAAGGCAATTTTGATGATCAATTAAAAAGTAAACACACCCATGCACACATGCAAATAAATAAATATTTTATTTATTTATATATTTTAAGAATAAAAAACTTAAAAATAAAAAATCCAGGCTAAATGGATATGTTATGCTCATAAAACTGTCTTCTATATAAAAAACTTAGCATAGAAAAGGAACCAGTAGGCGAGACACTGGACATCCCACCAGCCAAGGCTGCCTGGTAACAGAAAGAGACCTGTGCTATGCAAGTGACCTCAAGGGTTCCCATCCACTGGAAACAGGGCCCACTGAGCCTCTGACAAGTTTTTCCAGGTCCAGACCCTTCCACCTTTGGAACTTCTCTTTCTTAATAAGCTTACTCTGCTTCCACCACTATCCATGTGTCCTTGGCCCAATTCTTTATTCCAGAACACCAGACCTGGAAATCACAGCACATACCCACTGGATCCTAATGTCTACTTGGAACACTGCCAATGGGTTAGATACCTCAGTGTCGAAGCAATATTTCCTGGTTACAGTTTTAAAGCAATCTCTCAGAAGACGGAGGGGAACCACAGTTGACGCCTGACAAGTGCGCACGCAAGTATCTGTCATCAGAAGGTGCAGGGGAACTTGTTCCTGCCTCACTTTCAGGCAGGTTTAGACATGGATTTTCCTGCTATAAAGTATCAATATTTTTGCCATATGAATCACAAGTGTAAAAATACCCTCTGTATACATGCTTGCTACTCCAATGCACAAAAAAATCTCATGCTTGGCCTTTAAACAGAAGGCATCAAGAAGGAGAAAGGCGAGGCAAAGTATAAATGTACAAAAGATGATTCTAAAGTAAATGCACTAAGGAAGAGTGGCTGGATAACAAAAGAAAGGCAGAAGGGAAAGGAAATTGCCCCCCACTGTCCTCAGGGTTGAGCATTCCCCAGTGTAGTTGACTTTCTCGTCCCTTTTACATATGTCATGAGAGACAAGAAAGAAATAACACGTAACTAATTAAACAATGACACTGCCATTGTAGGACAAACCATTGTGAACAAAGGAGGATCTCGGGCTCGGCTCAGATAAGGAACTAACTGACTAACGTGCTGACCTTTGCTTCTGTAACTCATGCTTGCTTGCTCAACAGGACATTCCAGAAATACTTAGCTCTGGGGGCCTCCAGCCCCTTGCAAAAGATAGGATCTGCAAGCAGTCTGCTGACCAGAGATGAGCAACTAGAAATGTTCCCGCGCGCGCCTTCTTGGAACCAATCATTTTAAAAGATGCTATGTGATGTAACCCTTTTGCCCCCTTCCCACTTTTTTCCTTTATAAACCCCTACTTTTAAAAGGTCAAGGCTCTCTCCACTCCCGCTGCGTCGGTCTGTGTGGATTGAGTCCCTGCTTAAGCTTGACATTAAAAGAAACCTGTTGCTTTTACATTCGAGTGTCTTGGCTTCTGTGGCGGTCCTCTAGGTGACTCCTGGGTGACCGGGGGTCTTGGCTCCTGGTCAGGGGTCGTGGCACAACAGTCATTTGGAGAACACTTAAGAAAGGTCATTTTGAGCTGACATATTTTTTTTCTTTTTTTTATTTATTTATTTGAGAGTGACAGACACAGAGAGAAGGACAGATAGAGGGAGAGAGAAAGAATGGGCGCGCCAGGGCCTCCAGCCTCTGCAAACGAACTCCAGATGAGTGCGTCCCCTTGTGCATCTGGCTAACGTGGGTCCTGGGGAACCGAGCCTCGAACCGGGGTCCTTAGGCTTCACAGGCAAGCATTTAACCGCTAAGCCATCTCTCCAGCCCAAGCTGACTTATTTTATGACTGGTTGAGAACACCAGGCGTAATGGAGAGCTGTCCCTGGGGGAGCTCCTTGCAAGGTAGCGCACGACCTCAAAGAATTTCCCACTGCCACTTTCCATAAAGGAAAACACAGAGCAAGGCATTTTTGTAAAGGTTAAAGACATTAAGTTCAGTTGAATAATGGTTAGAAAATCAAGCACACTGATGAGTCTACCTTAATCAATCTACTTCAAACTCCCCCAGTGTTTAATCACGTGAAAACGGTGCTATAGGTCTATATTCCTTTGGTTACTATTCTAGATCTGGAAGAAAGCCAGGATAAATCAGTATTGAAAAGGGACTTTAAAAAATAGTTACAAGTACTTGAAAAGATTTGTGCAAAGACTTTACCTCCCACGTACAAGCCTGCATGAAATCACTACGTCCTTAAGATGTCCTATAATCCCAGGATAGCATTTGCCATAAATTCCCCTCCCAGAAAAACTCCAGAAACAAGAAAAGAACAAAGGACCTTTTCACTGGCCTTTAGCAATGACAAAATTGTATTGTTTTACACAATCAGAGGTCTCGGCTCAAGGTCAGTCATTCTCTCCTGTTCTCAAGGCATTTGCTGTCACTGTGTTGAGTAGCAGTGGTTTTCAACAAGGAGACAGCTTGTTAGTTGAATAGCATTCCAGGTCTAAAAGATCTGAAGTTTGATGCATGTGTAGTGGCACATGCCTGTAATCCCAGCACTTTGGAGGCAGAGGTAGGAGAATAGCTGTTAGTTCAAGGCATCTCTGAGACTATGTAGTGAATTCCATGTCAACCTGGGCTAGAGAGAGATCCTACCTTGAAAAACAAACAAGCAAAAATACGAAGTTCATCAAAAGACAAAGCATAGGGAAGAAAAGAAAGGAAAAGAAAAGAAAAGATAAAAAAAAGACCAAACACGAATGCCACCAGACCAGGAACATTGTCATGTCCATGCCTGCTGCATGTGAACTCCCATCATGCATTTGGCTCAACAGTGACAACTAGGGAAAATTGACCATCTTACCAGGACCTGTACAGCTTTCTTAGCCTAAATAACTCATCGTGACAAGAAACAGGATTACATAAAAATCATGTCATTGCACCATTTCTTATACTGTGTGTCCTATATCATTTGGTGCTACTACTAAGATAAACCTGACTATGTCATTTATAGACCTTTGGGACTGGTTTGTGGGAAGAATGTCGAAAACTTGAGCTGTGTGTTAGAGATAGAGAGTTGTAAAGTGAGCTTAATGGGTCATGCTGGTAGGAATGTGAAAAACAAGAATACCAAGAGGAATGTGGACAGTGGGGACACAGAGCATGATGTTTCGGAGTGGGAAAGAACTCTATCAAGAACTGGGCTAGCAGCCATTCTGGAAAAGAACTTGTAGGTATTCTATCTATGTCCTGAGAAGTTGTGTGAGGCTCAATTCAAAGATAATGGGCTAAAAATAAAAAAAAAATAGAAAAGTAATGGTCTACTTTGGCAGAAAAAATTATCTAGGAGAGGGTAACATCCAGACTGCTTCATAGCTTCTGCTCACTGTTCCTATCCAGGTCTAGGGTAAGAGAGCGTTCATTGTGACAATAGAAGTAGTGTGAATGTGTTTAAGGTTGTAGACAAGGCAGGTGGTGCTTCTCACAAAGATTAGCTCCTTTAAAGAGAAACCTGGTAATTCTGAGATATTCATGAGCTTACACAGACTAGGGATGGGAATATGGTGATTTGATGTCACTCATGGACTTTTGTGTTTGCTTACTAAATCTCAAAATGACTGGTACTGGAAACTAAGCTGAGAATGTCACTGACGAGATTCCCTGCTGGACAATGGTCGCTTGAGGAAGTTGTTCCCTAGGATCAGCACACAGAGCTGCTATCACTGTTGTCTGCTACGTATCACATAGTCAGGTTTATTAAAGCAGTAGCCCCACTCCTGATACCAATTTTCTGCATTAGTTACTTTTCTTGTGCTTGTGATGAAAAATGTGACAAGAAACAACTTAAGGGAAGAATTACTTTGGCTTGCCATTTGGAGGTAAATAGTCCACAGATCATTATGGCAGATAAAGTCCAATGGCAAGCGGCATTGTCACATTGTGTCAATGGTGTGTGCCCTTCCTAGCAGAAGACAGACACAAAGTGAGGCTGGGATATCAAAGTTCAATGTCCTTCCTTAGTGACTCACTTTCTCCAGGAATGTCACACAATCTTTTAAAACAGGATACATTTCCAGCTGGCAGTTGAGCTTGGCAGTGTCATCCATATGGTACTAGTTTTTGTTTGTTTTTTTTTTTTTTTCAGGCATGCAAAATGTAAGAGTAAAAGGGTCCTGGAGGCTTATGCAAAGGCTCCATAAAGTTGTTAAGAATAAGCAATGTGTGGCAACATCAGAAAGAACCTTGGGTGAAGCTGCCCAAGCCCGTTAGGCTTCTGATGAGTATAATACAACATGCCAGCTATAGGCTTCAGTGTTTCTTATGCTGGGTCTCTTTTTGGTTTTGGTCTGATCTACCACCTTCTTGGAATGCTATTGTATGTTGGATATAATGTATGTTTTTCTGAACTTACAGGTACTCACAATTAAGTGAGTGATTTAAGTCTCAGAAGAGATTTTGAGCTTTCAATGATATTTGGAGTGTTAGGCTTTGGGGGACTTTTAAACTTGGAATGACCGTACCTTTGAATTCTGAGATATTCATGAGCTTACACAGACCAGGGATGGGAATATGGTGATTTGATGTCACTCATGGACTTGTGTGTTTGCTTACTAAATCTCAAGTTTGTGGCAGTGTTTTGGAAAGCTGTGTAACCTGTAGAGGTGGCGAAAGTGAGTCACTGGGGCAGGACTTGAGGAATGAGAAGCCAGCCCCACACCCTGCCCAGGCTCTGCTTCCTGGCTGTGGATATCATATGAGTGGCCCCTTCATGCTCCTTGACATGTCTCTTTGCCCATGATGGACGGTCTGCCTGCAAACTGTAATCCATAGCCAACACTTCGTCCCTTCAGTTGCTTCTCTGAAGGTGTTTAGTCAAAGCTGAGACAAGTAAATAAAACATGTACTGAGTGTGCCTCCACACCAGCCTGTATTTTAAGTCCCTAGTCTTCAATGTGGTGGTATTAGGAGATGAGGAATTGCCCTAATGAATGGGATTATTGATCTCATAAAAGAAACCTCAGTGAGCACCCTTGTTCCTTCTACCATATAGTGACAAAATGAGGAGACAGTTGACTATGGTGTAAGAAGTAGTTTCTCACCAGATAACAACTCTTCTATGTTGTGACCTTAGCTGCTCAGCCTCTAGAAATGGGAGAAAGAAGTTTCTGTTGTTTATGATTAATCAGGTCTATGAAATTTTGTCTTGGAGCCCATACAGGCCAGGGTAATTTGATGAAATCATACCTGTCCTTTTGTCTTATGCTCTTGATGTCATATTTAAGAGTCCAAATGTTTATGCCCATCTTTCTCTTATAGTTCTCGTCGTTTGACTTTTTGTATTTCAGTGCATTGATCCATTTTGAATTCATTTTGGTTAAGGCTTGTCTCCAACTTCTTTCTTTTTAGTGGATATGCAATCTTCACAGCATCATTTAGTAGAAAGAATGGAAGTGATGGCATATGCCTATAATTCTAGTACTCAGAAGACTGAGGCAGAAGAATTGTGAGTTTGAGGATAAGTTGGGCTACATAGTAAGTGTCTATCCCAGAAAAAAACTAATTTTTTGCATCTCTGAATTATCTTTGCACTGTTGTCAAAGACCAATTGATCATATATGTATGAATTTATATTGAGTCTCTCAATTTTATTCTGGGAACATTAATACTACCAGCAAGTCTTCATTTAGCAAATATAGATATCATTTATCTTCTTTCCACTATGACAAATAAAAATTATTTGCCACAGCATTCAAACAATGATGATACTTATGGCATTTTAGCCTTTCTATTGATTACTTTTATAAGTTTTAGGCCATTAATAAGTGCATTCTTTTAAATACCTTATTTATTTATTTTGGAGAGAGAGAAAAAGAGAGACAGAATATGGGCATGCCAGGGCCTCCTGTTGCTGCACATGAACTCCACACATATGACACTTTGTGTGTCTGACTTAAAGTGGGTGCTAGGGAAATGAACTCACTGAAAGGCTCTGCAAGCAAGCACCTTTAACCAGTGAGCATCTCCCTATCCCAATAAGTATATTATTTTCCTCTCAACTAGAGATCAAAACTGTTTGCCACCCGTATTTGTAAACATTTCCACCCTTTCTCATTGCCAATGTTAATAATTTTTACGTTGTGTTCATATTTCCATCCACAGTTTGGAATGTAGACCAAAGGTCAACTCTAAATGCTTAAAAACAACATTTCTTGCCATTGTTTCTACTCTACTACAGCACAGCTAAGCAGCACCCTACAGTGTACGTGTCCTCCCTGAGGTCACCATGTCTCTGTCCTGTGCCACGCAGAGACCAAGGCACCTCACAGTGAGGTCACATGAGCCATCTGGTCCTTCTCTTATTCCAATCTATTAAATGTTCAAACCCTGACGTATATCAACTTGCTACTTATGTGACTGTAACTTTCTTATGCTTCTTTAAAAACCAGTTTTGCCCTTTATTAGATTCTTGAATCATAAGCTCCACAATAAGGTCTTAATTAATATTTATTAAATCTAAATTACTTTAAATTACCAGTCTACCCAACTAATAAATGAAATATGAACTATTGTCATTTCTCAAGGATTTTATGATTACTTGTAAAAGCAGAAAAAAATTCAGTAGGTACTTTTAGAATAAATTCTCCAGTTGTTTGGAAGTACTAAGTTTGCTTAAAATGTTCATGCCATCATCTCATGAAACACAGCTTTGCAAATCTCCAATGACTGTACTATACTCAATATTAACTCTCCAAATGGGAATTAAATATTTTATTTTTCTACACTTGTGCTAAATCATTTCTATCTGTCAGGCTCTTAATGAGAAGCACCTGGTTCCATGTGAACAGTTTTCCTCCAGTGTTTATTCCCAAAGCATCTGCACACAATGATGAATTACAATACAAATTTAGAGAGAGAAAGAAGGGCCTATGTAAAAAATGATAAGAAATATTGTTATTTATTTATTACAGAGAGAGAGAGAGAGAATGGGCATGCCAGGGCCTCTAGCCACTGCAAACAAATTCCAGACACATGAGCCACCTTATGCATTCAGCTTATGTGGATACTGGGCAATCAAACCTGGGTCCTTAGCCTTCATAAGCAAGTGCCTTAACCACTAAGCCTTCTCTCAGGCCCAAAAAGTAATATTTTTGAAAGAAAATATTTGTCATGACAGAGTGATTTCTATCCTCCTAAGCCAAACTTCATGAAGCCATCAGTGAGCTTTCCTTTTCAAATATGTCCCCTACCAGGATCGGTGAAGCCTGAGGTATAATTAGGATCTTTGACCCCTATGAAATAGCTTCAGCAACTTAGTGAAACCCTTTTATCCATGTAAGGAATTTTATGTTTAGTAAGTTCTCCTGCAAATGATTTCTAGATATAGGATTTGTGAAAGTTTCCAAAACCCTGAAGAAATAGAAATCATTATCATAGATTAAATAGGCCACTCACCATTGTGTACTGACAAGCTGACTCAGAAGCAAATACACAGTAAAAGACTGAATGGCAGTCCATAGGTTCCAGAAGCAGACATGGATTCTTGAAGCTATTGCTCTTGGTTTGCTGGAGAGCTAACTATAGAAACCAGCTGACCAGTTAACTTTTCCATGTAAGATCATTCATTAGGCATTATCTAATCAATGGCACCACAGTACACTTCAGCATTTTTAACAAAGCCATAATCTAAGGATGAATATATCAAGTTACTGCAATATATGTAAGTATGTATGCATGTATGTATGTATGTATGTATGTATTTGGGGAGAGGGGGGATTCTGGAATGAGTCATACAGAAATAAAGAACAAGTAATTCATCTGAGCAAGTAAGTAATCTACATGCTCCAAGAATCCATCATGCTCCTATGTCCCTGCATTCCTGGGGAGTGTCCTCTGATGAGTGATGTGAGAGGGAAAGATGTAAGTTTTGTATACAAATAGGTCCAAACCATAGCTCTAGACCAGTGCTCACTATGAGCAGCCTTATTACCCTGTCTATCAGAGGCCATGAAAGGCAATACAGACAGGCTAGTGACCACTGTTTAGTAGGCTGTGATGATAAACACTCCCCACACATGAGCAGTTACAACAAACGCCTTGTTGTGTTCACTATGGTGCGAGCTCTGGGTCAGCTAGCTTTGCTTTGTATACTGTCTCGGTGTCTTTTTTTTTTTTTCAAAAGAGGAAAGAGCAGCTCCTATCTGAGTTAGAGAGAAGAAAAGGCAAGCTCCAAGTTCATAGTGACCATCTTTTTTATTTGGGCATGCTAGGTATTATGTTTAATCACACTTCATTGCTCCACACACAGTATATGGTCAAGCATCATCAGTGGTCTCTACAGGTAGGCTATTAAATCCTCCTGTAGAAAAGAATGTGAACACTTAGTCCAAGTGAACCATGTTCTGAACTGTTTGTAGTAGATGAATGCATATGTTGCTAAGAAAAGAGACTTCAAGGTGTGGCTCAAGACCAATTCACACCAGTGGCTGAGGAAGTTTGAGGGAAAATGAACCCATGGTATGAGGATAATTATGTCCCATGTGACTTGTGACCAGGGGCCTCATTGTGCAGAAAAGCTGTTATTCATATGACCCAATGGTCCATCTTAGCCACTCTATCTCCAGCCAGTGGCTGTGGCAATTCAGAGAGATTTTTGCCCCATAGAAGTCCCCACTACCAATAGATGCTCAAGTCATCAGAAAAGCAACTGGCCCTCAGCCCCAACACATAGCATCATGTCTTTGTGGTCCACAACACATAACCTACAACCCCACAGGGATTACCTGCAACCCCACTGAAGAGGGCCCCTACCAGAATGGTGGAATGGATGAGGAAAAGGGTGTTACCAACACATGATGTATCCATACTATGTCCATAGTTTAAAAAATAATAATAAAGCAAGTAGTGTTCTTAACAGACCAATTGCATCGAGCTTTTTCTATGAAGGAACCCATCACCACTTCTGTTTCTCCAGCCATCCAACTGACTCTGTGATCTACATAACCCTATTATACACATTTCCACTTCAATGTAAGGTTCTGCTACTTGTACATAGAAGTCCAGACTGAAAAACAAAGTCCTTAAGTTTGTCAGAGTCACTTTCCTTCTGAAATAAAGTCCTAAATTTTCAAGTCTCCATACATGAAGAGATCTTCTAGTCTCTTAGAATTATGACCCTGGCATCCAGATTGTAATCAGTCAGATTCAGCCAAGATAACTGTGGGGCTGGAGATACTTCAAAGCCTAACAACCTGAGTGTGATCCCCAGTACCCACACAAAGCCACATATACAGTGGCACATGTATCTGGGGTTTGTTTGCAATGGCTGGAGGCCTTGGTGCACCCATTTTTTCTCACTTTCTCTGTCTCTTTTCTCTATCTCTCTGCTTGCAAATAAAGTAATAAAAATACAAAAGTTTTTTTTAAAGATAAATTCTAAAATAACAGTGACTTAACCCAATACAGAGTCATTTCATCAGTTTCTCAGTCACTTTGATGTAAGTTTAGATGTCAGTCAGGTCTTCATGCAGTCACATGGAGATCTAGAATGTTCCATGTGTGGCTTCATGATTTTAGCATGTGACCTCCAAAACCCTTGAGCCAAAATTAGTCACATATTCTCATTGGTAAGGAGGCTAAGAAATAAAGGAGGGCCACTGTCTCTGCTATGTGTGGAAAAAAACAAGGAATTATTCATCTTCTCTATATTCGGAAAGCCTTGTCTTCTTTAAAAGCCACTGTGTTCTTGGCTCTGTGAGCACTGGGCTGTGAGCTCAACCTAAACATGGTCCTCTTCTCAGCAGATATGGGTTCAGGGAATAGAAAGAGGAGACAAGGAAACTAATGGAATAAAAACAGCACGGGAGTTACTATTAAAGAAAGGGGGAAAGCAGTTGAAGGAGATATTTGTTAGCTAAGTTTGAAAGATGGTTCAAAGCAACCAAATGCTAGTTTAAAAAAAAAAATAGTGACAGTCTATTTCAACAGCTCAATGTGTCATCAGGACTATGACTCACTTGAAGTGACAAAAGGGTTTAGTGGTCAACCGTACAATATCTTTGAGAAACACTATGGAACACTCTGAGCATACTGAAGGTTCTAAGAAATCCTTTGCTATCTAAACCAGTGGAAACTTCTGGGTACATTTACTAAAATCAATATGCCAATCCCTTAACAGGTACTCATGGCATTGCTGTTCTAAGGAACGCTGATGAAGAAATCAAGTACAAGGTATGTCAGTGCTAAATCACGAAGGGCTCAGTCCAGACAGCTTGATTCTTCTCTTGATTCTTAGAGTCTAAACTCAGTAAAAATGTGCACATCCACTACAGAATGTTCATCCAAGAAAAGTGGGGGTCCTCGTGGGGTGGTTTTAAATTATATCATTGAATCTGGAGTGTTTGCTCGCTTTAGGGGTTTAAAAGCCTCACCTCATGCATTTTAACCCGATTTCTACCATAAATTGGAGAGTGATGGAGTGCCACGGGCAGCTACTAAAATGTTTCTCCCACCCACTGCCCTTTTGGTATTCTTGATTTTTATGAAGTACCCTCCTCTTGAGCCCAAACTGGACCTAATAGTTTGTTTCCATTAAACAAAACTGTTGGAAGTCAAAGTTGAACATTTAATCCACTCTACATTTGCCTTACCAGCACTGTGCTAATTTCTAGCAATAGATAGATTTCATTAATCTTGTATGTTCTGCCTTAATATATTCCCTGCTGCTCTGTTCTTTTCTTATTTTTATATTTATAGGTCTTTTTATTGACAACTTCTGTAATTATAAACTATACATCATGATAATTCCCACCCCTCCCCCACTTTCCGCTTCACAAATCCACTCTATCATACTCCCTCCTCTCCACCAATCTCTCTTTTATTTTGATGTCATCAGCTTTTCCTCCTATTAGAAAGGTCTTATGTAGGTAGTGCCAGGCACTGTGAGGTCATGGATATCCAGGCCATTTTGTGTCTGGAAGATTGCATTACAAGCAGTCCTACCCTTCCTTTGGCTCTTACAGTCTTTCTGCCACCTCTTCCACAATGGACCCTGAACCTTGAAAGGTGTGATAGAGAGGTTTCAGTGTTAAACACTCCTCTGTCACTTCTTGGCACTATGGTGACTTTTGAGTTACCCCAGAGGTCACTACCATCTGAAAAGAAAAGCTTCTCTAAACAAAAGTGAGAGTATCATTGACATATGGACACGAATGTTAAGAAAAGTGCTTACCAGGCAGTTTGAGGAGCATAATATATGCATTTAGCCAAACACCAGCAAGTGTTACAACTTAGGTTATGACCTGCCCTGTCATAGGTTTTTAGTACCAGGCATGTATTCCCTCCCATGGAATGGGTCTGTAGTCCAGCTAGTGAGTGGTTGGTTTCCCATATAATAGACTTATAGACACTATTGTACCCATTGGCTCATTTTCTCTGGCTGGATAAACTTAAGGCTTGCAGTATCCACTGTTGTTTATCTCTACTGATGACTTCTGTCTCCCATAGGGTTGCATGCAGCATAGCTTTTTCCAGCTTTCTGTCAGATGGTCTACAGGAAGTTTTCAGCTCAGCTCCAGCTTGATTGCTCAGTGAATTTGCAACCCAAGTATGTAGAGTCTTCAGCAATATAAAGATCTTTTGATATTTTATTTATTTTCTTATTTATTTGAGAGAAAGAGAAAGAGACTGAGCATACCAGAGTCTCTAGCCCCTGCAAATAAACTGCTGATGCATGTGTCACCTTGTGCATCTGACTTTATGTGGGTACTGGAGAACTGAACCTGTGACCTTTCACTTCACAGGCAAGAGCCTTAGCAGCTATGTTACCTCTCCAGCCCTTGCTCTTTTTTTAAAAAACTGACATATCAGCCACAATATCTGCCACTTTTGCACTTGGAATCGGCAAATCTAACTCCTCTCTGCTCTTTCCTTTGGTAGAAAAGAATAGGACATGCATATTGCTACATATTTTTAGGCTACATCAAGGATAGCACTGCTACATTCATTTCTTACCATTTTGTACTTTTTAAAAAATGTCTTTCGGAATGTTTCCAGTACTTTTATGTTTCCCATTTGATTTTGCCATTTTTTTTTTTTTTTTGCATTAAGAAAGTAAAACATAATTTCAGATTCCCCGATACAGGGTTTAGCTGTGTAACTTGTTTTGACTAACATAATAAAACAGATGTAATTTGGTGTCAGTTAGAAGCCTAGGTTTAAGAGGCCCTTAGGGTTTTCAAGAATATTTTCTTGCAAGTCTGCCACTGTCATGAGAAGAATGTTCTCAACTCAGTCTTCTTATCCTGACGGGGAGATGAAACAGACATAAAGCTCAGGGTCCATCCGAGGATTCCAAGGCTGTCTACCAAATAAACTGTAGCGTGAGTAGATGCCAACCAATGTGTGCTGTGCAATCTTGGGATGTTTTCATACATCTGCATGCCCACAGTTGACTGAAAAAAAATGCTATATTCAAGAAATGGAGACTGGAAATTTTCTACAATAGAACTGGTCTAGTAAAGAGGCCCCTATATGTGAATTTTGAATCAAATAAAGCAAAATAGTATATGGCTATGTTTGCAAGCAATATCAAGTAACTTGACCAACATCTCTAAGCCCTGGAATTCCAATATCCTATTACTTCTAGGCTACTAACACTCTCAGTAAGTTATGAGAAAGAAAATGGATTCTAGATAATCATTTGTCTGGGTGAGTTACAGACAAAAAAATTTATAAGAAAAATCCCTTCTATTATATAAAAATACTTTTCCTAGAGTTTCTTTTCATCTGCTTAGTACTAAATCAAGAAAAGAAAAAAAAATGCCTATATTCCCATTCCTGATTACCATGGCTCGCAGATCTGATGCTTTTAAGAAAATCATGAACTCCTAGTATCTCAATTGGCTGGAGGCCATGAACGTCACAGCATGAAGTGACTTCTAACAGGTAAATTCTTTGATCGAATTCATGAGCAGGGCTAGGAGGAAAAAGTCAGCTAAAGGGAAATTTATCTTATGAATGTTTAGTTATGAATATTCAACCTTTGGCGTACTGAATTATGTTGGAACCATATATTGAGTGACTTCATTTGAGATAAATTATTGCGGTTTACATGTTCCTAATTTTTATCCCACTGTGTTCATTTTTAACTCTGATCTTCCTTTTTGATATTTTTAAGAGTGTGTGTGTTTAGTGTGTGAGGGTAGATGCATTCCATGGTGTTGCAATCAGTTTCGTGTTGCTGGGACAAACACCTGACCGAAAGCAGCTTATAGGAGGAAAGAGTTTTTATTTCAGGCTTACAAATTCCAGAGGAACACTGTCAATGGCAGCAGAAGCTGGCTCACTTCCATAGACCCAAGCATGGAGACCCCACCCACAGCCTGCACCACAAAGCAGCCAGAGCTCTAAGTGCTCTTCACATACCTCAGGGCTGGACTCAAGACCCACCCCTAGTGACCCCTCCTCCAGCTGGGCTGCTGTAAACTCAGGTCACTCAATGAAAATTATCTCAGGCTATGGGGACACACATTCACATTCAAACCTCCACACATGGTGTACGTGTGGACATCAGAGGACAACCTTGGGTGTCTGTTTTTCCTTCACATGGATGTCAGAGGACAACCTTGGGTGTCTGTTGTTCCTTCACATGGACATTGGAGGACAACCTTGGGTGTCTGTTGCTCCCCACCTCTCATCTTTTATGAGGCAAGGTCTCTCATTATCTACCACTCCATTTGCCAGGTCAGCTGACCCACAATCTCCCAGGGATCATTCTGTGCTCAGCTCCCACCTCACCATGGGCACACTGAGCTTCAGGATACTGCATATAAACAGAGATCCAGATTCAGGCACTCATACTTGTTCAGCAAGCACTTTTTCCACAGAGCCATCTCTCCAGCCTGACCTCTGACAAAAAGGGTATTTCTTACTGTTCTGCTAAAGTTGTGCATTCATTTCTAACAGAAATAAACCATCCTAGAACATTTGGTACAGTAAGCCAGAACCTTGCTGGTTTGTGCCCCAGAAAAAAAAATGCATTCTTATAAGTTATCTCCTCAAGTCTTGTGTGGCACTGAGAGTTGAGTGCTTTAAAATTCAGAATGTTTGGAAAAATGTTTGCCACTCAAACTCCATAGCAAATTAAAGCGTTTTTAACAGTGATGTGGAAATAGTGCTCCCTTGAAATATAAGTCTAGGCTGTAATTGCTATAATTATACCTCAGCAGGGGGCCAGAATAGATTCCTCCAGCTGCACCAGCTGCATGGCGCACTGAGACCAAGAGGAAGGACAAGCCCAGGACTCATGGGGTTTCTGGAATAAACAAAAATGCATCTCCCAGGAAAAAGGCCATCTAAGAAAACAAGTAAAGTTTGAACAGAGACATGGAGATTGAAGCAAGCTTTGTCTCTGAGGAACTTAGGACGCCCACCACAGGAAATGCCTCCTGGAAGCACAGAACAGAGATCCTGCAGCTGGATGCAGTGGAGAGTCTGGGGATTTCCATGGGTTCCAGTTAAGCTGTGCAGAGCCACGTCCGAGTGTGACCAGGATGATGCAGTACTATGAAGCATTCCTGAGGGGCTGGAGAAATGCTCAGTGGTTAAAGGCACTTGCTTGCAAAGCCTGAAGACCCAGGTTCTATTTCCACTCCCCACATAAAGACAGATGCACAAGGTGACACATGTGTCTGGAGTTCGTTTGCAGTGGCAGGAAGCCTTGGTATGCCCATTCTCTCTCCCTCTCTCTCTCTTTCCTCCCTCCCTCTCTCATTAATAAATAAATATTAATAAATAAATGTTTAATTTTTTAAAAAAAAAAGAATTACTTATGTGCCTCATATTCCTCGTTCCCCTTAAAAGTGGCCTCCCATTCCCTTCAAGTACCCAGGAATAAGTTTCCCACTGAGCCAGATAACAATGATTTGTCTTTAAATATTTAAAAGCCAAAGTTAAGTTCAAACCCAACACTACTGCCACAGATACGTCATCAGACAGACTGCGTATTTGGCCACCACTCTGTGAGCTGCAAATGATAGTAAGAGAGAGGAAAGGTCAGTGCTGGTCCATCTTTATGCTCAGTCTCTCCCCCAAGTCCCGGAGGTGATGGAAGAGAGTGGCGAGAGACTGTTCCAGGTAGAACGGAGGGCTTCAGGATGGAGAGACCTGTGTCTCTCCTGTCCTTTCTGAAAGAGGTAAGGTAATGCCTCACCAGCACAGCTCACATAACAACATAGCAACCCTGGGTTATTTTCTTTCTTTCTTTCTTTCTTTCCTCCTTTCTCTAGATTATTTATAAGAAAGAGAGACAGACAGAGAGAATGGGCACACCGGGGCCTCTAGCAGCTACAAATGGAATCCAGGTTCATGTGCCACTTTGTGCATCTGGTTTTATGTGAGTTCTGGGAATTAAACTCTGGTGTTGGATCAGAGTTTAAGGAGCTTGCCTTCAGAACCTAACGCCAGAGTTCCACTCCTTAAACTCTGAGCCATCTCTCCAGTCCAATGCTGGCTTCTCTGTGCTCCCACACAAGAGACAGGCTCGTAGGTGATACAAGGCACCTATGCTTGCTACAGGATTTCTCGCCTCTGAGTGACCAACTTGTAGAAAAAGTTGAAGCCTGCAGACCAGGCTGGGTGGCTTCACAATGAGGCGAGAGGCCAGTGGAGCAGGAGCATGAGCAGTGGAGCAGGAGCGAGATGGGGACAAGACCCTCGTTCCTACCAGTTGCTTAGGAGAGTTTCAGAAAACTGCGGGACCACTACGGGCTCCATCAAGAAGGCTAATGAGTTTTACCTTTGCTAATGGAGAGTGGGAAGCCTTTGACAGTATAATTTTCTTCCATAAGGGATGAAATCCAAGAAACATTAGCACAAATAACTGCAAGTTTCTTAGTTTTACATAGCCAGAAGCCTAGAGGGAGACAATCGTGAGCAGGCAAGAACTCATATATGTCGTAAAAGACGGAGGCACGGGCTTGAGGTCGAGCACAGCGCTAGAGCACTTGACGGGCATGCGCAAGGCTCCAGGCCCAGGTCCACGAGGGAACAGGGAAGGTACCGATAGTTACGCCGGAGTTAAGCTGGCCATGGAGGGGCACGCTTGCAATCCCAGCACCTGGGAGATTGAGGGGTGAAAGTTATCTCAAATGTGAGGGAATTTACATAGTGAGTTCTAGACAGGCCAACAAGAGAATGCAAAACCCTAGCTCAAAGTAAATAAAAATAAATACATAAGAAATAAATGCTCTTAAAAACTCAAGTTCTTAACTGGGTGGGATAGTGCATGCCTTTAATCCCAGCACTCAGGAAGCAGGGGTAGGAGGATCACTGTGAGTTCCAGGCCACCCTGAGACTACATAGTGAATTCAAAAAAAAACCACCCTCAGGTTCTTTCTAGCTTTCTGTGTCACCATCCTTTCTATAGTTTCCATCCTTGTGAATACATTATACTTATAACGGAGATCAGTGGATGAAGGAAATATGGAGTAAAATTTTATTCACCCAAAAGAGAAGGAAGAGGAGAAAAAAGTAGAAAGATAAAGAAGGAGGGAGAGGAAATTCTATTACCTGTGGCAAGACTAACGACTAAATAGAAGGTCATAATAAGAAGTGAAATCTGACTGACAAAGAAAAATATTGCATGATGTCCCTTGTGCCTGGACCAGGGAGAAAGTCAGACCCAGAGACAGACTGTAGGGCAGTAAAGAATGTAGCTAGAACTGAATTTAGGATGGTAGAAAAATATACTTAAAGCTAGAATTTAGAATGGTAGTTGCTGAGGCTGGCAAGGGAGGGATGTTTGTCAGAAAGAACAAGCCTTCCGTTAGGAGGTGAAACAGTACAGAAGACCAGATTCTTGCATGGGAATTATAATTATAACACTGTATTACGTACTTGAGATTTGCTAAGAGAGTAGAGCTTAAACGTTCTCACCACAGGAAAAAAAGGTTAATATCTGAGTCACCATGTAAAAATGGTAGCTACGATTTTGAAAGACACTTGTTAACTTGATTAACAATTTCACAATATGTATGATTATAAAAGCATTGTATTGTATATTTTAACTACATATAAATTTACATGTCAACTGTACTTCTAATTTTTTGTAGATCAGAAAACCTCACTTCTATTGAGCAGCCTTTTGTAATCCATGAGCTTATTTCTATTTGACAATTCCATCTATGTACATAATGTATGTTGACCCTATTCACCCTCCATTGCCCCACTGCCCTCTCTTGTTCCCCTCTCACTCCTGCCAAGCTCCTCCCTCTTACCAACTAATCCCATTCCCACTTACATGTCCGTGAGCATGAGTGTGTTCCAGTGATTTTGACTGGGATTGTCTACACAGGCATGAGTGACAGGCTATTTACCAGAACATAAACAAATTGCCAGTGGCTTTACCACTGAAGAAAATGTCTCCCCTCTCCCCCAACAAGCTCTGTGCTCAGAGATGGGTGCGGTCATGAGCTCCACGCCTGACATAAGGCTGATGAGCCCCATCTAGCTGAGTTCACAAGTGGAACAGACACCTCATGCCAGAAAGACTGCATTTCACAACACTTCTCCCTTCCCACTGGTTCTTAGATTCTTTTCTCCCTCCCTTAGGCAGTATTCCTTGAGCCTTGAGGTTGGTGATACAGATGACTCACTAACTACTCAGCATTCTGACCAAGGTGGGTCCATGAAGTAACCATCGCCCACTGCAGAAAGAGGCTTCTCAGAGCTCAGCTAAGAGCAGCACTGATCCATGGACGTCACCACACATACTGAGAAGGCGTTGATGGACACAATATATCCACTTAGCATAACAGTAGTAGTAGGTTCCCCCACGCCAGGGCCTTTGACCTCCTGAGCCATGGGGTCTTGACCAGCTTTGCCATACCAGTCATGAATTTCCTCACGTGAAGCGTGCCTCAAATTCAGTCATAAACGGGTTGGGTTCCCATGTAACAGTAATTCCACAACTGCACCTGTGGGTTTCTCGTGCCTGGCAGGTTGGATATGTAGCAAACAGGGTCCAAAGTTGAGTAAGACTGTTGTTGACTTTTCTCCCCCAGAAGCCTGCATAGCACTTTCCAGCACTATGACCGCTAGCCATTAGGGAGGAGGCTTCCAGCTCGGTTCCTGTTCAATTTATTCCATGTCCTACAATTGACGCTTGTAGAGTCTTTACCAATAGAGTTTTACTATCTAGTTCTGGTAAGCAACCAAGAGCAATGGTAATAGTTTGTATCGCTTTGGGAGGTCTCAGGAGTCTCCCTGTCCAACAATTCACAAGGAAGTATCCCATCTTGGCACTGAGATCCCACCTGTGGTTTCTATACACACTACCTACCTCCACGAAAACTCTTAATTTTAATTATATTGTCATGTATTTATTGATTTATGAGAGAAAGAGAAAGAGAAAGGAAGGAAGGAAGGAAGGAAGGAAGGAAGGAAGGAAGGAAGGAAGGAAGGAAGGAAGGGGAAGGAAAAGGCAGGTGTGAGAGAATGGACATACCAGAGCCTTCTACCTCTGCAAACAAACTCCAGACACGTGCACCACCTTCTGCATCTGGCTTTACATGAGTACTAGGGAATCAAACCTTGGTCCTGAGTCTTCACAGGCAAGCACCTTAACCACTGAGCAATCTCTCCATCCCCTAATTATATTGTTAAATCAGTTTACAAAGTAGTAGGTTTCTTTTTTTTTTAATTATTTATTTATTTATTTGGGAGCGACAGACACAGAGAGAAAGACAGATAGAGGGAGAGAGAGAGAATGGGCGCGACAGGGCTTCCAGCCTCTGCAAACGAACTCCAGACGCATGCGCCCCCTTGTGCATCTGGCTAACGTGGGACCTGGGGAACAGAGCCTCGAACCATGGTCCTTAGGCTTCACAGGCAAGCGCTTCACCGCTAAGCCATCTCTCCAGCCCAGTAGTAGGTTTCTTTATGGCCTTTTCATATCCTTTTCATATATGCTTAGCTGTGCCTGACCCTCCCTCTCCACCCTGTAACTGTCCTGGCAAGAAGAAAGATACTCTAAAGAGATACTTGTGCCCCTATGTTTGGCTTTTATACTGTTAAAAGAACTGATCCAAGAAACTAGAATTTTTCCAAGAATCTCATGCATGGAAAAGAAAAGGCCCTGGGCCCAGCCAGAGGAGGAACTTGCCACAGAGAAAGACATACAACTTCTCAGATGACTTTGCAGGAAAGTCCCAGGACTGAGACAATGGGATGGCTGGGACCATGCCTTGGCTGGGACCTCTTAGCTATGACTATTTCTAGTCTTCTATTTAAACCCAAACCTCATGCCAAGGTCCCTGAAAAAGATAGACTTGGGCTGATGATGAGAACTCTTCACTTTCTTTCCAATGTGGCCACCTCGAATAAGTCTCCCTTCTCAAAGCACTTCATTACTGTGTTTCCCTCGTGTATGAGAAGCTGAACCTGACTTGTTAGCTGGCTGTTGGGGCTCACACACTCACTAAGAACTTCAGGAGCAGTTCTGGTGAGTCACTGAAAGACAAAGGCACACTTTTGGGGTCAGCTACTCACAGTAAATTGACTCCAGGTAGAAAGGGAAGACTGGAGTATCCCACACGCTCATGGGATCACTTTATGCCAAGGACTTTTTCCCTCCTTAGCTGGCAACAGCTGGTTTTCACCTGCATGTGGTGATACAGAACAAGGACTATTTGGGCTTTGTTTTGCAGTCTTGAGAAAGTTTGACCTCTGGTGGGATTCTCCCTGCTTGGAACACCTCAGACTTTGATTTCCTGTTTGTTTCTGAGCTGTTGGAGTTCTTTCAGAACTATTTCTGGCAACTATAGTGGGGTGATTAGTATTGTCTTTCAGGGGTCTTTTAGTTATCTCAGTCCTGTTGAGCTATGTTGGGCTCTTAGGCCATTTTTATGGTGGGTATTAAACTATCTGGGTGTCTGCCATGTGACAGAGGAGGTTTGGGGGCTCTATTGAGCAGTGGAGTCTCTCTTGAGCCATTGGGTTTCTGTCGAACGATTTGAGATGGAGAAACCAGGGTGCTGAGGAGATCTCTACTGTGATTTATGGAAGAGAATATGCCTTTGCTGTCTTGGCACCCCATTGAGAGAATTGTAGATGACGATCTTTGTAAACTCATGATAGGTTCAAGACAGCATGGGGTGAGCTTGATCTTCGCCTAGAGTTCCTGAAAATAACTCAGTAAGAAACTCCGGGCCGTTGCATTTCATATTTCTTTCCTTCCTTGCCAATATGAATTGTCACAGAGTAAGCATTCCCAACACACACACGAAATAAAAAGGAATAGAGACAAAACAAGGAAAGGTAAAACCAAAGCAATACTGAAACCAGGCAAGACAAACTCCGAATCCCACCCTTCCAAGCTTAGCATCTGGGACCTGGCGATGGAGCCGTCTGTGTGCAAAGGGCTTGGGCCGTCCCACACCTCTGTTGCAGTCAGTTTTCTCCTGAGTTGCTCCACTCTGAACCTCCAGCTTTCAATGGCAGATATCCTTGTGGTTCTGGCATCTTCAAGAACCTAGGTGTCTATTGCAACTTGGGGTTCACATAATGGCTTCTCTAGACCTCCCTGCAAGTATTCTGACCCTACCATACATTGCCTGGCTTCAGTGGTTCTCTGAAATCACCCCAAGCCCCCCACCCTTCGGTCTTGCATCTTTTGTGCCTCCAAAATCATTACCATATGGACACTGCTGTTAAGTTCCGTCACCGGCTTGGGATGAATCTCCCACCCCCAGACCTCTGAGCAGCTGTGTTGGAGCCTATGTAACTTCCATGCTGACCTTGTGTATCCAGGTTCTGTATTTCGGTGGTTTGAATGTGAATGTATTTCCCCCATAGCCCTGGAGGTTTTTTGTTGCTGTTAAGTAGAAAGCTGTATAGACACATCACGTATCAGCACCAGCATTCCCTCTTCCCTGCCCCATTTTTCCTCCTCAGGAGGATTGCCGGTATTTTGTTATGAGCAGAGAGAGCATCAGTCATTCACTGTAAGGTGGGGGTGGCAGTGCCTCCTGGACATGCCCTTCCACTCTATGGCGCTCGCATTCTTTCTGCCCGCTCTTCCTCAAGATTCCCTGAGCCATGGTGGGTGTGTCTTAACTCTATTGAGCAATCAGCAGCTTCTGTATTTCTGCTCTGGTGCGTTTGAGTGTCCTCATTGTCTGTCTCCACCGCCCTGGCTCTGACTGACAGACTCACTATTGAAGCAGCACTCTTGCTCACCTCACCAATTCCTCTGTGCTTTCACCTGGACCCACCTTAGGTGTTTTCAATTATGATTCCCTGCTGGAAGAGGTGTGTCGCTAGGGGAGGGTCTTTAGTCCAGCCCTATTAGGTTTGTGCAAAGCCAGCTTGAGCTCTGGCTATTGGTCTTGTCTCTCTGTCATGGATGCGCGATGAAGTGAGCCAGCTTCCTCCACCATGATAAAGCTTCCCCTGGAATCTGTACACCTGAAATAAACCCTTTCCTCCATAAGCTGCTTCTGGTCAGGTGTTTGTCCCAGAAATGAGACCGTAACTGCAACATGTATGTTACTTTCCCGTTGCTGTGAGCATTAATTAACTGACAAGAAGCAACTTGAAGATAAGAAGGGTTCTCTAGAGTAAAATAACCAATAAGATGGAGCTGTATTATAAAAGTGAATAAGTAGATTACTTTTTACAGCATATGGAGTGGACAGTCCAGTGACAGCAGGAGAGTTGGAAAATCCAGTTCAGTCCACAGCCTGGATGCTGCAGCAGTCTCAATCTGGCACTGAAGGCCTGGGGGAGGGGAGGGGTTCCTGAAGAGACGCTGTTCTTCAGTCCACATAGGAAGGCCAATGGAACTGGGCCCTAGCGTCCAAAAGGATATCTGCGGAGAATGTATACAGATGCACATGCCAGCAAGTAGGCTGGGCAGCCAGGTAAATTTCCACATGTTCTTTTTGAACAATTCTTCCTGAATTGTCCACTACCAAAAGGGCAAGCCACTCTGGGAGAAGATTCTCTAACTTCCCTAAGAAGGATGGATGGAGACAATCCACACAGACCCACTCAGAGGCATATATGTTCCTTGATTCCTAATCTTATCAAGTTGGAAACATCATTTAACCATCACACCTTAGCAAAACATTTCCCTAGGTGGCTGTGTTTGAGTGGGGAACCACTCAATATAGGCTTTGTTCATTCAAATCAATTTGGAATTTCACAGAATTGCAGCTGTTGTAAGTGGAGACTTTTCTCTCAGGACACCTTTCCTATTGACCCAGTAGAGTAAGGAGGTCTCTCATCAACGGCGCTGATTCTCTTTAACAGTTACAACTGCTTTCTCAGCATTGGTCTGAGTACTAAACTGTTGTGATATTTCCTCTGCCCAAAACATTAGTCCATTAGTTTTGAGCTTGAAGAGTCTCCTCACTACCAGTCCATAGTAAGGAGTCAGAGAGGAATGAATGCTGCTGTTCTGCTTGCTTTTTCCTCTATAGTTCACCCAGGCCCCAGTCCATAGAGGGCTACAGCCTACAATTAGGGAAGTTCCTCCCATCCCAATGAGCCAAATCTAGAAAATACCTCAGTTATTCCCAGAGGTTTGTTTTCATAGTCAAGTTCACAACCAGATATTAACCATCACAGTGTACCAAAGTTTAATTATGGACATAGTTCTGCTCTTGTTAACATTTTATAACTGATTTAAAAGACATAATTTTATGTCTTCTGCTATTTATGTTTCAGTATTTTAGATATCTATAAAAATTGCTTCAGCACAGCCACCAAGACTCAGGATGTTTTGCAGAAGAAAGGGCAGAAATAATGTAAGAGCCACAGGGACTATCCTGAGACATTGCCCACCCCACACACACACAGAAACACAATGATTGACTTCTGCTCTCACAACTCATAATCCACAACTCCATGGTGAATACCAGCAATTCCTCTAAGGAGGACCTTCAGAGGAGTGGGGGCAAGGGAGAGGGAAGTAATGGTACTAACATATGATTTCTCCATACAAAGTTTCTACGTAATAATAATTTTTAAAATGTCGTCTGGAGAAATTGCTTAGTGGTTAAGGAACTTGCCTGCAAACCTGAAGACCCAAGTTTGATTCCCCAAGACCCACATAAGCCAGATGCATAAGATGGCACATGTGCCTGGAGTTCATTTGCAGTGACTAGAGGAGTTGCTATACCTAGTCTCTCTCTATTGGCCTCTTCCTCAACCTCTCTCTTTCTCTCCCTCCCTATTTCTCTCAAATAAATTAAATATTAAGACAAAAAAATGTTTCAACAAAGTAAAGTTTAATATAAGTATCTGTGTTAAAGTTTTTGTATGACTAATTTGCAAATAACTATTTTAATGGGATTGTCTTTAATGTCCTATGTATCTATGACAAAAATTTTATAGAGCTATGAATTTGAACTTCATTATGTTATATAAAAAGTCAGTAAGTGCTATTAGCCAGCATGGGCCCTCACAGCAGCGCAATGTGGTTGACAGAGAGGTAGTAGCAGATGCACCTATCAGACCTGGGAGCCAGCCCGAACAACACACACAGCCCTGCTCCCCTCGGCCCTTGCCTGGGCGGAGCAGCTTGGGCTGGCTCCACCAGCGGTGGGATAACACGTGGCACAAAGGAGGGAGAACTCATGGAGAATACAGATTACAGAGGACTAACAAGGGAATTCATCCATCCGCAGAGCTGTGCCTAACTTTGCTTATTGAGGAAACAATCAATACAATCTGTGGGATCTTTTCATGCTGCTTGAGCCTTGCTAATAGTTTTCATTATTGTCCTTGGCTACTGACTCTTGGGATAACTGACACTTGCCTAAAGTGTCAAGGCCCATGGGAGTGGACCTTCATTACATGTGTGATACCATGCTAACCTCTTAGTGTCTTAGATGTGGAAAAACACCTGAAAAAAAAAAAACATGTTGTAAAAACAACAATTAACCACTTTTTTTTAAGTATACTACATGGGTAAGAAAAAAAAAAAAAAAACACCCAGGAGCCATTTGATTGTTAAATGAAAAAAAATCTGCTATTTGGGCAAGCTTGTTTCCAACCATGAAATAAATCTACTTGCCTTGACTAATGATATGAATTGTTCTTGGCCCTTTTATGTGTATGCGCCTCTTGTGCTATATAAACCTCCTAGTACACAATGCTGAGAACACTTGACCAAGCTGGTGTCCCCTAAACCAGACTTGTAAATGATGTCAACCTTCCCCAGGTTTCCTGCGTGTGCATTCCTAACTGTATTGTGACTATTGCCTCTAGCAAAGGTAATTAAACAGGGCCTAACGCCGAGCACTCCCCACAGAGCATCCTCATAATTAAAAGATATTAGACAAACTATAAACAAGTATTTAATTTCAAATTAGTTATCATTAAATATTTACACCTTGTTGGTTGTGTTTTTTGGAAAGCCTTTTAACTGCTGTCTGTTAACATCCTGCAGAAGTATAAATCACAGTAAAGTGCTGCTGAAGACCTGGAATAGAGGTTCTGGGACACAGAGAAGGAGACAGTAAGAAAGGAAATGGGTGCATACCTTAGTTTAGGGAGAAGCCATAGAAACAAGAGAGAGGGGACATCAAGGAGAGGCCTTACATTTGCTTCCTTTGGGGAAGGGGAAAATACCCTGTGAGGGAAGGGCCTCTGGTGACTTGTGAAAGTATAGGCTGCTGGTCAGGGAAGGAGCCAGGCTGCCTAGATACCTGCATTGAGCCCTTCTGTGGAAGCGAGACCTCTGAAGCCTGAATTATGGCTCTATGGGAAGGGGAGAAATGGGTTTGTAAGGCTTAGAGACACTACCGGGAACCTAAGCCATATATTTGAGATGCTAGGACATCACCCACAGGCAGACAGAATGGATTTCAAACATTTCTGACCTATACAGCTTTGTTGCTTAAAATTGTCCATAAAGGAGTTTATTGGAACTGATTCCTTGACATTTGTCACCTGCCCAGCATGCTTTGGGATCAATCAGACCAACCGGGACAGTTTTCATCCCAGCAATAACAGCCAGTAGAGAAAAAAAACACGAGATAGTTAATCAGTGATATCTTCGGATAATATTGTTCAGGGATATAGAGATTACTCAGTGGTTAAAGGTGCTCGCCTGCAAAGCCTGGCAGCCTGGATTCGTTTCCCCACTTAGAGCCAGCTGCACGAATTGGTGCATACATCTGGAGTTTGTTTGCAGTCACAAAAGGCCCTCATGTGCCAATTTATCTCTCTCTTTCCTTACAAATAAACTATATATATATATGTATTGGTTTTTCGAGGTAAGGTCTCACTTTAGCTCAGGCTGACTTGGAATTCACTCTATAGTCTCAGGGTGGCCTTGAACTCCTGGTAATTCTCCTACCTCTGCCTCCTGAGTGCTGGGATTAAAGGCATGCGCCACCACACCCGGCTAAAAAAATACATATTTTTTTAAAAAGAAAATATCGTTCAGAGACCAAGGAGGTAGGTAGGTTTTCTGAATTAGAATGAAGTTTTGCCAGGCATGGTAGCACTTGCCAGTAATACCAGCAGTTGGGAAGCTAACACAGGAAGATCGTAAGTAAGGGGCCAGCCTGGGCCTCTTGGCAAGACTCTGTCTCAAAATAAAAAATAGAATCACTTGCTCCTGCTCCTCCAAAATAACTAAAGTCAAGATATTATGGATAAATGATTCTTCTGCATAACTACCTGAAACTAACTGGATGTGTATGCCCTATCTTTTGTTTTTATGTGTATTCTGTTTGTCTTTGTTTCTAATACAGGTATAGTGCACTTCAGGGGAACTGTAAGCAGCCTGGCATGCATGAAGATGAATCTAAAGAGACAACTGAGCCCCTCTATTTGGATATCAAACTATTAAAACAAGGTGCTTCAAAGAATTGGAATTTCCCCCCGGAAGCTCATGCTAAAAGAATGAAAAGATTGAAGCCTAAAGCCAGTCAGAAAGAGAACTTGTCAGGTCAGGGGAAGAGAATGAGTAAAGGAAGGGTGAAGAGAGAATTAGTCAAAATCTAAGAGGGTATGAATAAGTCATATGAGAACCTACTTCTTTTGGACAATGGAACATTCAGAAGCCATAGATTATTACTAGAAAATTTGCAGTGCCTGGGGTGGGATACCTTCCAGTGACTTATTGGCCAGGGAGGTCCCTGATGCCCCCAAAACATGATAGGCCATTGCCAAGGCTCTTTGTTTCCCACCAGGAATAGATGGTAAGACCCTATTGCTAAGTACTCCATATACTTGGGCTGCAAGGTCACTGAGAAATCCTGCTAGAGCTGATCTGTAAACCTTCTCTGTGTAGACCAGCTGACAGAAAGCTGGTCAAAAGCTATGCTGCATGGGAGAGAGAGAAGTCATCAGTGGAAATAAACAACAGTGGATACTGCAGGCCAAATGAGCCAATAGGTGTAATAGTGGTATGTCTGTTATGGCAAAAACCAACCACTTTCTAATTGGGCTGGAGGCCTCCTCCATAGGAGGGAATACAAGCCTGATAGTGAAAACCTATGACAGGGGAAGTCATGAGCCCTAAGGAGGTAATGTCTGCTGGTATCTGGCCAAATGCATATGTTATGCTCACCAAACTGCCCAGGAGGCACTTTTCTTAATGTTCATACCCATATATTAATGCTACTCACACTTTTGGTTACAGAACCTTCTCTTTTCGGATAAAGGTAACCTCTGGGGTGACTCAAAAGGCACCACAGTGCTGAGACGAAGTGGCAGAGGAGTGTTCAGCACTGAAACATCTCTATCACACCTTCCAAGGCTCAGAGTCCATTGCAGAAGAGGTGGCGGAAAGAATGTAAGAGCCAAAAGAAGGGTAGGGCTCCTTACAATACACTCTTCCAGACACAAAATGGCCTGGATATCTATGATCTCACAGTACCTGGCACTACCTACACAAGACCATTGTAATAGGAGGAAAAGATGATGACATCAAAATAAAAAAGAGACTGAGAGTGGGAGGGGATATGATGGAGAGTGGAGTTGTGAAGGGGAAAGTGAGGGAGGAGACAATTATTGTGGTTTATTGTCTATAATTATGGAAGTTGTCAATAATTTTAAAAAACAGCTGAAAAAGGAAAGGAACTTGTCTCCGAGAGAGAGATTTTGGGTAGTGCTGTCTGCTTCTTAGACCCCCTTCACAAGGAGAGAATGGAGTGGAGACGGGGACTGGGACTGCTCAGGTATACAAGCCTGTCGTCCTCTGCTTAAGCCTACAGTTATGTCAGGGCTCCGATGACCAGCTGGGTGGAGGGGTCTCACTCTTGGTCCTTCTTCCCAGTGGGGCCACTTGAACAAGCCTCAATTTGCTGTTTTCACCGTTCATCTGGCCCCTTTAACTAGCTGCTTGAAGATGAGTGGCTGAGCCTGGCTTGTTGGGGCTGCCAGGGTCCAGGCTCAGACCCTAACTCCTAATATCCTCAATGCAGCCTCATTAAATAATGGCCTTTGTTTGTTTTTTACTACCACAGGTTTGTTTAATTGGCTTATTGAGGATGAGTGGCTGAGCCTGGACTATCAGGGGAACGTCACGGCTCAGGCTCTGACACTAATAACTGTGGTAACCCTCCTCTCCCCCACATTCCCCTGACCCCCACCCCCACTTAAATCTATCTTCTTCTTGTGTTCTCCCCTCTACATTCACATTATATTTGCTTGACTGACCTCCACCCCCTATTTAAAGCATCTTTTCTTTATACCTCTCATGGCCTCTGTCCAGCTTCCTGGCCTCTAGGCCCCCTGACCCATACATCTGAACAGCTTATATATGCACATCTGCATAGTTGAATCTAAGATCTGCATATGAGAGAGGACAAACGGTATTTGTCTTTCTGACCCCAGCCTACACCACGTTTTATAATATTTGCTAATTCCATCCATTTTTTTCTACAAACTTTATTTTTCTCAACAGCTGAATAAAATTCTGTAGTGTATGCCAGGCGTGGTGGAGCACGCCTTTAATCCCAGCACTGGGGAGGCAAAGGTAGGAGGATCGCCGTGAGTTCAAGGTCACCCTGAGACTACATAGTTAATTTCAGGTCAGCCTGGACCAGAGTGAGACCCTATCTCAAAAAAGAAAAATTCTGTAGTGCATAAGTACCACATTTTCATTATCTATTTATCAGTTGATGGACATCTAGACAGATTCTGTTTTCTAGTTAATGTGGAGAAAGCAACAAGAAGCATGGATGAGCTACTGTCTCCTTTGGGCATGTGCCCATGGTACAACTAGGTCATATGCTAGTTCTGTTTTACATTTTTTGAGACACCTCCACATTGAAAACTATAAAGGCTGTATCAGTTAGCACTCCCACCTACAGTAAAGTAATTGTGTTCCTCTTTTTCTACACCCTCACCAGCATTTGTTCTCATTTTTCTTAATGATAAACATTAGGACTGGAGTGAGATGGAATCTCATAGTAGTTTTAATGTTTTATCTATTTGTAACCAGAGAAGGAAAGGGAGAGAATATGAGAATATGGGCATACCAGGCCCTCCAGCCACTATAAACTCCAGATGTATGCACAATTTTCTAAATCTGGTTTTACGTGGGTACTGGGGTATCAAACCCTGGTTGTTAGGCTTTGCAGTAAAGTACCTTAACCAATTATCCATATCTCCAGCACTTGAACATTTTTAAAATGTTTATTGGCCATTTGTCAGAATAATCTGTTGTATTCCATAGCCCATTTTTTACCCTCTGCCAGATTTATGGCTGGCAGATTTTATTCTATTCTATAGTCTGTCTCTTCATCCAACTGACAGTTTCTTTTTCTGTGTACAGAAGCTTTTGAATTCCATTAGGTCCCATTTGTTGACTGCTGGACTTATTTTCTAAACAATTAAGAGTCCTGTTCAGAATGTGTTTATATGTGTGTTTATATGTTAAAGTGTTTTTCCTATTTTTTTCTCTAGCAGTTTCAGAGTTTCAGGTCTTATAACATCTTTGGTTCATTTGGAATTGCTTTTTGTGCAGGGTGAGAGACAAGAGTCTAGCTTCATTCTTCTACATATAGATCTTTACATTCCCAGTTCCATTTGTCCAAAAGATGGTCTTTCTCCAGTGGGCATTTTTGGCATCTTTGTCAAAAAACATGTGACTATAGTTGAGTTGATTTATGTCTGGGTTTTTTGTTTCATTGCTAACTTCCACTTAGGATCTCGTACCATGCTGCTTTTTGTTGCCTTGGCTCAATAATAGCTCTTGAAATCAGGTATGATGATACCTCCAGCTTTATTTTATTTTTTTGTTCAGGATTTCTTTGGCTATCCAAGGTCTTTTGTGTTTCCAAATGAATTTTGAGGGTTTTTTCCTATTCTTGTGAAGAATAGCATAATTTTTTGACAGAGACTATACTGTCTATAGACTATAGTTTTTGGTAGTAGAGCCATTTCAACACTATTCATTCTACCAAGCAAAGAGCACAGGAGTACTTTCCATCATTTAGCATCTTCTTCAGTTTCTTCCATCTACATTTTAAGTTTTTATTAAAGCTGTTTTCCAGGTTTATCCCAGATTATTTTCTTTTTAAAAATATTCTTTAATATATTGTATTTATTTATTTACTTGAGAGAGAGAAAAAAAAACAATGTAAGAGAGGAAATGGGTGATCCAAGGCCTCCAGCCACTGTAAACAAAATCCAGACACATGCACCACCTTGTACAAATGGCTTACCTGGGTACAGGTGAATCAAACCTTGGTCCTTAAGCTTCACAAGCAAGCGCCTTAACCACTAAGCAATTTCTTTGAGGCAATTGTTAATAGGATTGTTTCTCTGATTTCTTTCTTGTATATTATTCTTTGGTATATGAGAAGGATACTGATCTTTGTGTGAATGCTATGTTTTGACACTTTAGTAAAAGTTTTTATCAGTTCTAAGAATTTTCTAGTGGAGTCTTCAGGTCTCTTATTTATTGACTCATATCATCTGCAAATAAGGATATTTTGATTTCTTCATTTCCTGGCTATATCTCTTTTATTTGCTTCTACTCTATTATAATTCTAGGTGAGAATACCAGTATTTTTTTTCAACTATTAGTCTCATGATTTTTGACAAACAAATTCCAGATACATATGCCACTTTACATAGGTACTGGGGAATTGAACCCAGGTCTTTAGGCTTTGCACCGTAACCACTGAGCCATCTCTCCAGCCCTGACATCCAGTAGTATTTTAAGCAAGAGTGGAGAAAGTGAACATGCTTCTCTTATTCCTGATTTTAAATGAAAACCCTGTGAGTATTTTCCCATTTACTGTAATGTTGGCTATAGATTATTGAATTTGGTTTTCAATATGTTGAGATATGTTCTTTCTATACCCAGATCCTTGGGAATTTTATCATGAATGTATGTTGGATTTTGCACCCCCCCCAAAAAAAATTGTTGTGCATCTATTGATATGATCAAATAATCTCTGTTCCCAAATCAATGTATATAAGATGTATTGAATTCAGAGCTTTTTCAATGCTGAACCATCCCTACATCTCTGAAATAAAGCCAATTTAATCAAGGCGAATGATTTTTTTTATGTGTCCTTGAATTCTGTTTGCAATGATTTTGCTGAGAATTTTTGCATCTGTTTATTGGGGAGATTAGTCTATAGTTTTCTTTTTCTGTTGTGTTTTCATCTAGTTTTGGCACCAGGATAATGTCGCCTTCATAAGAGAATTTTTTCCAGTGTTCAGTCCTTTCCTATTTTATGGAATATTTGAGAAGCATTGGTATTAAAGGTTCTTTTTTGAATGTCTGATAAAATTTACTACTGAATCCAACTCTGGACATTTTTGGTCAGAACAATTTTTTTAAACTACTGCCTCCATCTCTCTACCTATTATAGATCTATTTAAGTGATTTCATCTTGGTAGATCACACACATCTAGAAATCCACCTATTTCTTTTAGACTTTAAAATTTAGCTGACAGAGCTGCAGAGATGGCTTAGCAGTTAAGGTGCTTGCTTGTGAAGCCTAAGGACCCAAGTTTGATTCCCTAGTACACATGTAAGCCAGACTACAAAGTAGTGCATTGCCTGGAGTTATTTTACAGTAGCTAGAGGCCGTGGTATTTCCATTCTACATATATGTCTGCCTCTTTCTCTCTCTCTCTCTCTCTCTCTCTCTCTCTCTCTCTCTCTCTCTCACACACACACACACACACACACACAAATAAAAATAAAATTTAGTGGAATATATCAGTTTTTCATGTTTTTCCTTATGATATTTCTGGCTTTCATTGGTTTCTGCTATAATGACTCCTTTCTCATTTCTTATTTTGTTAGATCAGGTCTGCTTATTCTCTGTTTTTCTTTCTCTTGATTAATTTCTTTAAGAGCTTTTTTTCCTTGAAGAATGTTTAATTTTGCTTTATTCTTACATACTGCCATTATAATCAGGGTTTATTTACATTCTACTAAAAAACTGGAGAAATGTATTCACTACTTTACTTTTCTTAGTATTATTTTTACAGCTTAATAACGTATGGCTTAACTCACTTCTAGATGTATAATTCTGGAACTTTTAGTAAATTTACAGAACTGTACAATTAACATGAAAATCCATTTTCAGAGTATTTCTTTTTCATTTTTTTCTTTTTTAATTGTCTCTTGATTGGACTATGTAATACATTTGTACAAGTTAAATTTTTTAAATACGAAATTTTATACAAATAAAAATTTCTCCCTCAGCTAGGCATGGTGGAACACACCTTTAATCTCAGTATTCAGGAGGCAGAGGTAGGAGGATTGCTGTGAGACTGAGGTCACCCTGAGATTACATAGTGAATTCCAGGTCAGCCTGAGCCAGAGTGAGACTCTACCTCAAAAAAAAAAAAAAAAATTCCCCCTTGTGATGTTTGATTTTTGTGTGCCCCATAAACTTAGGTGTTCTGAATGCTAGGTTCTCAACTGATGGAGATTTGGGAATTAACACCTCCTTGAGGGAGTATATTGTTGGGGATGGGCTTATGGGTGTTATAGCCAGTGTCCCCTTGCCAGTGTTTGGGACACTCTCCTGTTGCTATTGTCCAATGGACATTAGTGAAGAGGTGATGTCCACCCTCTGCTAATGCCATTGTTTTCTCCTGCCATCATGGAGCTTCCCCTCAAGTCTATAAGCCAAAATTAGCCCTTTACCCACAAGCTGCTTTTGATCAGGTGTTTTCTGCCAGCAATGCAAGCCTAACTGCAACGCCCTTCATCCTACATGTCAGAAGAAATCAAAGATTACTAGTTTATATCCTCCGGGGTTATGTTATACATATACTAGCTACTTCTCCACTTTAAAAAATATATATTATTTTTATTTATTTATTTGACAGAGAAAGAGGGAGAGAGAGAAAATGGGTGTACCAGGGGCCTCCAGACACTGCAGACAAATTCCAGACGTGTGCACCCCCTTGTGAATCTGGCTAACATGGGTCCTGGGGAATCGAGCCTGGGTCCTTTGGCTTTGTAGGCAAACACCTTAACCACTAAGCCCATTCTCCACTTTTTTTTAATTCTAAATTTATTTTATAATTTCATCTATAAGTTCCTTTCCATTGATCAGATCTCTTAACCAATCAGAAAGCCACTGGTTACCCCTATGGGCTGTGTGCCACCATTTTACAGGTGTGCACATATTATTATCTTTCTGTGTGCAAGAGAGAGAGAGAGAGAGAGAGAGAGAGAGACCCACTGAGTTTAATTACAACTGTCTACATGAGCACAGGTGAGAGGATTAAAAGATTCGTGGTTTCCAATGACTAGGGAATTTAGGAGTATGCATAGATATCAGAAAGATTTCAATATGATAGAAATTACAATTTTCTTTATATAGATTTCATTTTCTGTACATTTCATATAAAAAATAATCTATGTAACCACTTTTCCTTCACTTCCTTTTCCTCCCACATTTGAGCATTTATCACCATTCCGTTCTCTCTCTCTCTCTCTCTCTCTCTCTCTCTCTCTCTCTCTCTCTCCCTCTCTTTTTTAGTTTTTGAGAGAGGGTCTTAGGTATCCCAGGCTGGCCTCAAACTTATTAAGTAGCTGAGGAATTCAGGACCTTGAATTCCTGATCTTCTTGCCTCCACCTCTCACAGGCTGAGATTAGTGCTAGGATTAGAGGAGCAGTCCAACAATCCTACTTAGAGCATCTTTTCATATTTTTATTAGTCACTTGTTAATTGGCAGAGCGGGGCTTTTTTCAAGGTGGAGTTCATACTCTCCCAGGCTGGCCTGGAACTCACTCTGTAGATCCAGAATGGCCTTGAACTCACAGTGATCTTCCTACATCAGCCTCTTGAGTGCTGGGATTAAAGGTGTGTGCACCAGACACCTAGTCACTGTTGGCTGTTTCTGTATTTTCTCTAATGAAGTATTCTTTCCTAGTTACTGCCTATTTTTAATAAGTTTGTTTGCCTCCCTATTATTGAGTTATAAAGTATTTTTATTATTCTAGATATGAGGCCTCTATTAGATGTGTAATTCAAAAATATTTCTTGAGTTACTTGTCAAGAGTGGCTTGTCTTTTCAAAGCTGTTTTTTTTTTTAATTTTTTTTGTTCATTTTTTATTAATTTATTTGAGAGTGACAGAGAGAGAGAAAGAGACAGAGAGAGAGAGAGATTGAGAAATGGCGCGCCAGGGCTTCCAGCCACTGCAAACGAACTCCCGACACGTGCGCCCCCCTGTGCATCTGGCTAACGTGGGACCTGGGGAACCGAGCCTCGAACCGGGGTCCTTAGGCTTCACAGGCAAGCGCTTAACCGCTAAGCCATCTCTCCAGCCCTTCAAAGCTGTTTTTGAGGTACAAAAGCTTTCAATTTTTCAGATATTCAATTTATTAAATTTCCCTTCTTGGATTTTTTTGTGAAGTTTATGCTTTTACGTAGGAGAGAAGCTACTCTCGGATGACTTTTGCAACATGTTACAACCATGTTACCTCACTCGTGGGAGGAGAGTCTAGCACTAATAGAATTTTCACCTAACAAAATCAGGTTCCTTAGTAAGTGAGGAAATAAGTGAGAGAATGGCTATCTGGGATACAACTAGCATCATCTCTGATTGATTGTAAGCAAGATGAGCGGCTTCTCCTTTAGAAATGGAGTCATTTTCTCTATTACCACAGTACTGTTTCACAGCAGCGCCACAAGACCTCTGCCACAGGCAGAGCAATGTTACTGCCAGTGTGTTCAGAGCCAGTGAGCTCTGGACTGACACCTTCAGTGCCCCTGGCTTTCACATGCCTAGGCAGCCTGCCATGGGGTCATTTAGACTGCTAATGGGCTATGCCCAGGTCTCCATCCTCCAGCAAACCAGCCTTGCCCTGTTGCCATGGTGATATCAAAGGTGCAGGACGGCATCTTAAACCACAAGACCTCAAGGGTCTAAGCCATAAATGACCCTACCTACCTTTTCTGCATTTCATTGCTCACCATCAGTCATGCAGCCATCCCGGGCAGAAGAGATGAGAAGCACACTGATTTTCCACATTTGTGATAAGAACTGCATCATCGCATGGAAGATATACAGATACACAGGTAGATGAAGATTCAGGGCATGAGAGAAAGGCAACATGCAAAACATCACCAGATAAAGACAAAATACCAGTGAGGACTCCCACAGCTGTATCCCAGGGGAAGAGACGAGCAGCCGCCCAAGGCAGAGGGAGATAGACGAGAATCCCCGGGGATTCTCACACAGGAGAAAGAGGGAGAAAAGAGAAGTCTCTCGTGCTTTGAGAGCAGCACTCCCTCTTTCTGCTTTTCAGAGCCATCACAGAGGCAGAAAAGAAGCGTGACACACATTTGATTTTCCCTTATTGTCACAACTGACCCATTTTTATTTGGGTTCCAGTTTTAGTTTGCACTGATCTCTTAGGAGCACAGCGAGATGGGTAACTGTGCCCCTCGCCTGTCACCAAGTTCTAGTTTAATGAAGCATTTGATTCTGAATGATAGATTGTGGCCAACGTGAGAAGAGAAACATTTTCCCACAGCTCTGCGGATATAGATTTCAGTTGATTAGCCCTGAAAATTGGCCAAAAATAAATTAGTACTTAATAAAGCAAGGAAGCCAGATGTTGGGTGTAATGGAGAGTCACAGGGTAGTATGACGATGGTGACATAAAAGAGGCAACGGGGCCTGAGAATCCAATATCGCAAGTTGTTTTACACGAAGTGATAAAAGTTTTGTGAACTGTCAGGGCTGCAGACAGACTTCGCTGACAGCAAGAATCTCCAAGCCTTGTGGTTGGATGTACATGGCCATTGGATGAAGAGGTCCATTTTGAATATCAAAGCCAGGGCAGATACTTTTTGTTTTGGGGAGTGTGTGTGTGTGTGTGTGTGTGTGTGTGTGTGTAGTTTCATTTTGTTTTTAGAGACGAGGTCTCACTACGCAGCTCAGCCTGCCCTGGAACTGCTGATCTTCCTGTGCCAACACCCCCGGTGGTGTGGGATTGTAGGCATGTGCCACCTCACCCAGTTTAATGGATCTTGATAACTGTGAGTCAGTAGAAGTTTCAAATTTTATTAGAGAATTTAAAAATTTTACTGTTTCCAGATGTTCCAAGTAGGAGCCCCTAGGGTTCAAGGGCCAGAGAGTAACAGTGGAAGCTGTGGTGGATCTGTGCAAGGAGGGCAGAACGTACATGCTAGAGAATGTGCTGTCCTTGGAAAGGAGGTGAGGGAAAAGGCAAGAATCCCTCTTCCAAAAATTAAAGGCAAGTGTCTTACTATCATTATTTGCAGTGGCTGGAGGCCCTGGGTGTGCCTATTCTCTTATCTGCCTCTTTCTCTGTTGCTCGCAAATAAATAAAAATAAACAAACAAAAAGAAGTAATTGTACTTACCTGTGGCAGTGGAGAGGGTTAGCCTGTAGTTTAAATGGGTCCATTATATTCAGAAGCAGTCATAATGACTGATGGTGCACAGAAAGAGAGATACCTCCAAAGTGCATAGCCTGTCTCAAACCTTAAAATATTTTGGGTGGGCTGGAGAGATGGCTTAGTGGTTAAGCGCTTGCCTGTAAAGTCTAAGGACCCTGGTTTGAGGCTCGATTCCCCAAGACCCACATTAGCCACATGCACAAGAGGGCGCACGTGTCTGGAGTTTGTTTGCAGTGGCTGGAAGCCCTGGCATGCCCATTCTCTCTCTATCCATCTGCCTCTTTCTCTCTCTCTCTCTCTATCTCTCACTGTCACTCTCAAATAAATAAATAAAAATTAACCAAAAATATTAAAAAAATAAAATATTTTGGGTGTGGGTGTGTGCAAGCGCTTTACCAGCTGAGCCATCTCCCTAGTCTGTTTGCTTGGGTTTTTGTTGTTGTTGTTGTTGATTTGTTTCATGTAGTCCAGGCTGACCTTGAATTTCTTTTGTAGCTGATGGTGGCCTTGAACTCCTGATTATATCCTGGGACTGCAGGCATGTTCTAAAATTAAATGTTTGGAAATTCACAATATTTATTTGACAGTTAAGAAAAATGGGGAAGAAATCTACTGTTAAAAGCTAAAACATTTAATTTTAAAATATTTTGTTTACTTATTTGAGAGACAGAGAAAGAGAAAGATAGAGAGACAATAGGTGCACCAGCGCCTCCAGCCATGCAAACAAACTCCAAATGCGTGTGCCGCCTTGTGCATCTGGCTTTACCTGGGTACTGGGGAATTAAATCCAGTCTGTTAGGCTTTGTAGTCAAGCGCCTTAACTTCTGAGCCATTTCTCCAGTCCTTAAACTTTTTTTTTTTTTTTTAAGGTCAGTGAGTTAATAAAATAGTCCTTCAAGATTCTTTTCTTTTTTTCTATTTTTTTTTTTTTAAATTTTTCAATTTTTCAAGGTAGGGTCTCACTGGAGCCCAGGCTGACCTGGAATTCACTATGGAGTCTCAGGGTGGCCTCGAACTCATGGTGATCCTCCTACCTCTGCCTCCCGAGTGCTGGGATTAAAGGCATGCACCACCACGCCCGGCTAAGATTATTTTCTTTATTGATTCTGAGGGAATAGATGTTATTTAAGAGATGCTGCTATTGTTGTAAAACAATACAAATAGAAATATTAGCTTTGACTGAACTAGAAGTATTTGTAAATTAAAAGTAGAAGAAATTTGTAATGTAACTTTTAATGAAAATATATGTTAGAATTTCTAAATTCTGGTTTCACTGAGGCTTAAAGTGTTTGATATGGAAACATGAGCACACAGTAGTAGACATATCAAGTGAGGGTGACAGTTTCTCTTTTATGGTATTATGTTCCCATATACCTGTGACTTCAAAAGTATGCCATTTCAAAAATTTTCCCAGTCTTGTCAATGACAGTGCAATGTTCGCAAGGCCCATAGATATATCCTTGTAATCTTAGAAGCTAATACAATTGTTCTTGAAAAAACTGATTATCTTTCCTATGGCATTTTGATTGGTACTTTTCCATTTTTAATTTTAGCTTACATGTGACATAAAATTGATCTACATGAAAAAGAGTGGGTTGCTGTTTCATATCGTAATTTTGATTGCCTATCTACGAATGTAAAAATAAAGACAATTTTTTTTCATTAAAAAAAAAAAAATTAAAAAAAATAAAAAAAATAAAGTTCTCAAGCTGGTCATGGGGGGTGCACGCCTTTAATCCCAGCACTTGGGAGGCAGAGGTAGGAGGATTGCCATGAGTTCGAGGCCACCCTTGGACTCCATAGTGAATTTCAGGTCAGCCTAGGCTAGAGTGAGACTCTACCTCGAAAAATCCATAAATAAATAAATAAATAGTTCCCACTTCATTTGTGCCCCCAAAATAAACAAGAATGGTTATAATGATATGATAGGATATAATATAGCATGGTATGGTATGACATGACATGATATAATATAGCATATTATATGACATGATATGGTATGGTGTGACATGTGATATGGTATGTTATAACAGGACATGGCATATGACGTGACATATGATATGGTATAGTATGGCATAGTATGGTTTGACATTATCTATGACATAATGTATCTGGTATGGTGTGACATGATATGTGATATGGTATCATACAGCATGACATACTGTATCTGGTATGGTAGAGTATGACAGGCTATGATATGGCATGAGGTGGTATGGTATGACATGATATGAGAGAGATATGATACGATAAATCGGTCCCCACTGATAGATCTGTAGTGGGCACAGCCGTTTGCTCACTCATTTGCTTTTTAACACAAGTTATTATCATATTTAACTGATATCACCGAAAGTGGAGACAGAGTTGCATGGAGTGGTATAAGGACATTGACCACGATACAGACAGTCCCTGGCCTGTGGTAAAAATGACAGCTGTCGCTGCAGAAAGTCGGTGATGTTGCAGGCACTGCACGTTTACTTCGTTTACTCCTCTGAATGAGCACAAAATGCAAATTCTGCTGCTTCTCTGTCACCGAGGCACCAGGGAGACACTCATGGCGGGAGACTGGCTTAATCTCCTCTTCACCTCAGGCCTGGTTCTGGGTGAACACCTTTTCCCATCTGCTCTACATGACAAAAACAAGCATTTGCAAAGGGGTGACCCATACCTCTAGGCTGCATTTCCTCTCTTTCATTGCCTTTTACACTGGCTTTATCCACACACCCCCCCTTGAGACAGTTATCTGAGGCAGCTGTGAATGACCTTGGCACATGTCACTGCCTTTGAGGAATAGACAGCTCACAGAAACTGCTGACTCCTCTGCGTGGTGTTCCTCACTTACCAGAGGCCCTATCCATTCGACAGTCAACATCCTTAGCACTTCTCAACTTAATCAAAAGCAGGCCAGCAAAGCACATTCCCCGGTCATAAACCCAGATCATCATAAAATCAATCTTCCCTGAATGGTCCACCTGGTACCTGCTTCCAGCAGCGTGAGGACAGCATCACTGTCCGTATCTGCATTCCCAGTGGACACCCAGCGAGCTAATCTCCGAGTGCCTCAAAGAGATGGATACCTGCCATTGGCCTATTTGCATAGCAGATAAATTGGAGAACAGTTCCTGGAGGCAAGGCATGACAGATGGCTAAAATCCCCAGGGTACATGGTGGTTATGCCAGGCACAAGTGATTCCAGGAAGGCGGATGGGACTACACAATACTCTTAACCAAGAAGAACTTTTCTTTACCCAGGAAGGTGGCCCTGATTGACAGACACATTTGGAAGAGGCAGGTTTTACTTTTGCTCATCTCCTTTAGCTTGTAGCCCTTCAGTTTTTGGTTCCATTTGCATTAATATGAATAAATTGATGGAGAAGTGGGATAGGAAATACTCAAAATACTCAGATTTTTAGGTTCAAAGCTCTTAATTCAACAATCACACCAGAGGGTCAAGGAAAACATGCCAAGAAACTTCCCCACATGTAGAAGAGATGTTTGTACCTGAAGCAGGACCTTGGTACAGAAGATGCCTTCAAGAAGCACCAGTGTGAAGCTTGACAGAAATCCAAAAAGTCATATTACTAAGGTGGTTACCACTGTGGGCAATTGGGTTCCACCATATTGGGGACTTTGCAACAGCATGAAGGGGGAAAAAGAAATGGGACATGTGTCCACCATACAAGGATGTCACAATTATGCACAGATGTGTGAGCTCTTCCATGATATCATACAAAGCCCCAAAACAGAGGCAGATACATGAGTCTTGGTGTAATAAGGAAGTAGCACAGTGCCCAGCATTGGCTAAGACTGCAGCTCATGTGGTTAAGGGAATGGGAAAAGATAAGGTGTCAACAGTGCCTGCTGTAATATACCTGAGAAAGATAACAGCAAGGCAATTAGGGACAGAGGCAGAGGGGACATAGGACATAAGACACCAGTGTGGCTCTTTGGAAAGGAGGCCTGTCCTCCACTTCCTGTCTCCACAAGATCTAATAAGAAAGCTGATCAAACCCACCAGCTAGGACTGGAGAGATGTCTCAGTGGATAAAATATTTGCTGAACAATCGTGAGTGGCCAAGTTCAGATCCTCAGATGCCACCAAAAGCCAGAGGCTGTGGGGGACCTCTGTAATTCCAGTGTACCAATGAAGAGAAGGGAGGCAGAGACATTTCCCAGAGCTCATGAAGGGAGCAGAGAACAGCTCGTAAAAACAGCTCAAACGAGGTGGCAGGAAGGATCAACCCAAAAGTTATTCTCTGACCTCCACATGTGCACCATGGCAATCCCAAACACTAAATAAATAAATATATAAAGATATTGAAAAACTTTTAAACCAGTTGAAATGTTGGGGTCTAAAGATAGAGTGAACATGTATTCAAGCCACTGGCAGGACCCATCATTGTTATCAGTCTTTGGTTTCCCCATACCTCACTAGCTAGGTGGTGTGCTCAGGAGCATATAAAAATATACAAATGTCAGAAGAGTGGGTTTTCAACAAGATACAAGGCCACGATGGAAAATAAGCAATGTTCATGATCTGATAGCAAGGTCCATGGTAATGCAGGTAACTTAGCAAAAGTCAGGGGAGGGCAGCAGGGAGAAGAGCAGCAGCTGAGGTGCTTGCAGCAGAAGCCAGCCACACAGCCCCGGGACAACCGTGACATCTAAGATCGTTCTTGTTGAGCTGGGGAATTCATGCGCTCAGGCAGCCATCTCCCCACCACAGAAGCACAGACAGACCAGGTGGCAGAAACAACACAAATTCACTGTCCCCAGTTCTGTGAATGGGACTCCAAGATTCAAAATGTTGGGTTTCCAGAAAGAGCTTCCTTCCTGACTTTCAGATGGCTGACTTCTCAGTACATTTTCAATAGAAGCAGGAGAGGAAGAAGAAAGTGGGGGGGAGGGAAGGAGAATTCCATCTGGTGTCTCCCTTTTAAGAACACCAAGCCTATTATGCCTGCCCCCCCCAATCGCCTCATTTAGCCTTAATTACCTCTTTATACTCTTGTTTCCAGATACAGTCACATTGAGGATTAGACTTCAGCATAGGCATTTGAAAAAGTCACAAAGCATTCAGAGCGGAGGGAGAGGACAAGTATAAATTCACCCAGCTTTCCCCTGAAATGACCATGGGTCGCAGTCTTGGTTTCTCCAAGAGAGGAGCCTGAAACAAGGACTTGCATGCAGCTAATTCACTCAGGGGGTGAATCCAAAGAGCAGGAGGGAGGGGTTAGAAAAATCAGACAGAGACAAAGCCATCCTCAGAGAGTGGCACCAAGGTGGCAATTCTGGGCAAATGAGAGCCAATTCCTTAAGGACTCACTCTGGCCCAGGCTGACCTGTGATTCATTTTGTATTCTCAGGGTGGCCTCAAACTCATGGCAATCCTCCCACCTCTGCCTCCTCAGTGCTGGGATTAAGGGTGTGCACCACCATGCCCGGCTTAGTTGGTGGCATTTTGGAAGCCTTGCTGGAGGAGATGTGTTGTTGGGGATAGGCTTGAGTGTTACAGCCAGCTCCCCCTTGCCAGAGCTCAGCTCACTCTCCTGCTGCTGTTTTCCACCTGCTGTGGCAGAGGTGACGTCCAGCCTCTGCTCATGCCATGCTTTCCCCTGCCATCATGGAGCTTCCCCTACAGACTATAAACCAAAATAAATCATTTCCCCCTCCCCAAAAGGTAATACAACAACATATATTCCTTTGTGGTGAAATTATGTCCCTATCTAGATAGATTTACATGATAGATTAGATAGATAGATAGATAATAGATAGTTGATAGACAGATAGATGATAGAGTGATGATAGACAGATAGATGATAAATATAAGTATAGGTTGAAAGATGACAGAGAAACAGATAGCAGATAGAAAAGAATAGATAGATGATGGATAGATGATTGATAGCTACAGATAGGTGGAAAGACCAATGATAGGTGGCCATACATAGATAAGACAGTATGTGTCTATTATAAGGATTATAGAAGTCAGTAACCCACAAATCTGGGTGAACCCACAAACTGAAGACCCAGGAGAGCCAATAGTGTAGAATTCAAGCCTAATGTTTTGAGGAACAGGAGAAGCAGAGATGTAGACTAGAGGAGAAAGACAGGGGAGGAGACAACGGCAGCCTACAGGAGGGTCATTGAGGTGGTCAGCAGGCTCAAACCCCAGAAGGAGCCAATGTCTCCGAACTTTTCAGAATGGCATTTACCGCTTTGGACCAAGCATTCAACAGAAGAGCTGAGGACATTTCAAATTCAATCCATGAGAACCCAAACTTCCATAGACTCTCTCATCTTTATCACATGCTATCAACGTGCACGACAGCAGCAGAAACAGTGGTGTTGAATTTTACCATTTCTCGGTACCATATAAGGTCCTTTACATGTGTAAGCTCATCTATTATTCAGCCCAAGCCGAGGAGGCAGGTGCTTTGACACCCCTATGTACCGACAGGAAAGTGGAGCCACACAGAGGCACAGAGCACCGCCCCGGTCACCTAACCAGGAAGGATCGCTACTGGAACCCAGGCATTCTGACTGCAGAATTCTGATCTAGGCGCCTCTTGAGTAGCCGGGTGGGGGGGGGGGAGGCTGGACTGAGACACAGCATGGTGGGCTATGTCCTCATTCTGCATCTGTCAGCAGCAGCATTTGATGTGGGACACTCCCTCTCAATAAACTTTCTCACTTCACTACCAGAATGTGATGCAGTTCTTTCTTGGAAGGGCTGTAATTGGCCATTGCTTCTTCAACTGATTTGTCTACTTCTTTATAATAATACCAGAAGACAAACATGTCAGGTCTGCAAGCCCAGCTATTCAGGAGCCTGAGGCAAGAAGATCATTATTTCAAGGTCATCCTGGGATATGGAGTCAGTTCAAGGCCAGCCTAGACAAATGAGTGAGACTCTTGTCTCTAAATACAAAGTAAAAGGAGGGATGTGGGAATGGCTGGCTCAGTGGTAGATTCCTAAAGCCCTAGGTTTCATCTCCAATGTCAAAATAAAAATATCAAAAAAAGACAACTAGGCATAACCCTTTGTCCCTTTCTCTTGCCCCAAATCACTCACTTTCTTAGTTAGGTGATCCATTCCCATAACTTTAAACATCATATATCACACACCCTTCTCTTTCATGAACTCCAGACTCATAGTTTGACTTTGACTGAATGTTTCTACTCACATGCCTAATAGACCCAGTAGAGGTCTTGTTCATCCCCCAAAACCCATCCAAGCCCTCTCTGTCCACAAAGAGCACCAAAATACCACTTGTTCAGGTCAAAAATCGTACAGGAAAAAAAGCACAAACACACTTATAAGTAAAGAAATCCTGTAGTCTCTACTTCAAAATGTAGCCATAGGGCTGGAGAGATGGTTAAGCCATTTGCCTGCAAAGCTAAAAGACCCTGGTTCAATTCCCCAGGACCCATGTAAGCCAAATGCACAAAGGAGCCTGTGTGTCTGGAGTTTGTTTGCAGGGGCTAGACAGCCTGGTTCTTTTCTCTTCTTCTAATTCTTCTTCTCCTTCTTCCTCTTCTTCTTCTTCTACTTCTTCTTCTTCTTCTCTCTCCCTCTCTCTTAAATAAGTAAATAAAATCTTTTTAATGTAGCCATAATTTCATCACATTACTGCTAACACTCTATCTACCAGGTGCCATCTCCCTTCACAGGCAGCAGCAATAGATTTCTCATGGAATCTCTGCTTACACTGGTGCCTTCCTGCAGTACCACACAGCCTGTGAAATTCTGTTTCCCCTCGTGCTGTTAGGCTCCCACCCCAAGTCTCATCTTGGACTCCTATCATGCTGGCTGCCTTGCTTTCTGCCCCCAGACACTGGCCCAGCTCACAGTATCTACATGGGCACCATCCCTCCTCTCCCTGGTGGTAATTTAAGTCTCCATTTTTTTCACATACTAATTGTTACCCACTGGCATGTAATACAATTTATTCACTCTATTTTTCTTAATATTGTATTTTTATTTATTGATTGATTGATTTGACAGAGAAAAAGGGAAAGAGAAAGAGAAAGAGAAAGAGAAAGAATGGGTGGGTCAGGGCCTCCAGCCACTGTAAAGGAATTCCAGACACATGTGGCCCATTGTGCATCTGGCTAACGTGGGTCCTGGAGAATTGAACCAGGGTCCTTTGGCTTTACAGGCAAACACCTTAACCGTTAAGCCACCCCTGCAGCCCTCACTCTGTTTTTAAAATAACGTCCCACTAGAAATTAAGCACCAGAGAGCAAGTGTCTTTTTTAATTCATATTATATTCTAAGACCACGTTTTAGAAACATCAGCCTGTGTCAGGCCCTCAATTGGTGTTTTTCCTTGGTGGACTAGCTGGCTATCTAAGTATGGTCCCTTTAGTAATACGTATGTTGCTTTGAATTAGTTATCTTTCTGATTATTCTTTGCACACTTTGTTTGCTCATCATGAACATTTCAGCTACTTCGTAATGACTTTACTAACCTTCTTATCTTTCAAAGCATATATTTAGGGCTTCAGAGATGGCTTAGCAGTTAAGTGCTTGCCTATGAAGCCAAAGGACCACAGTTCAAGGCTCAATTCCCCAGGAACCACATTAGCCAGATGCACAAGGGGGTGCACACATCTGGAGTTCGATTGCAGTGCCTAGAAGCCCTGGTGCACCCATTCTCTCTCTCTCTCTCTCTCTCTCTCTCTCTCTCTCTCTCTCTCTCTCTCTCCTTCTTTCTCTTTCTCTCTCTGCCTCTTTCTCTCTCAGTCTGTCATTCTCAAATAAATAAAAACAAAACAAAATGTTTTAGAAAAAAAGCATATATTTATCAACACCATTTTTTTTTTACTTACAGCCTAATTACACTTTGAGGGCTTCATATGAAAGGACAAATGCCAATCAAGCATAAGTTATTATTGAAATAGATATAAACAAAACCTCCATTATCGTGTGGTGGGAGATAATTCATTAGTGATATGCCATGAATTTAAATTAATCCAGTAATCCATTATCATTGTGAAATTGCTATGCTGCACTGTGGCTTAAAGAGTAATGACATATAACAAAAAATCATATGCACAGGTTTAAGTATGTGTCAGAATGAGTTACTGCAAAAAACAGAAAACAGGAAATCACCAATTTTCAAGCTTAGCTTTCCTCCCATGCTTTTTCAAGAGGGTACTTGCAACTAGGAAATGAGTGTGATGTTGCACAACCATAATTTAACCCCAACCTGTAAGAGCCAGTCAGAAACTTGCATGATTCCCCAGTGTCCACAAAAAGCCACTTGCACATGGTGACACATGCATCTAGAGCTCCTTTCCAGTGGCTAGAGGTCCTGGCATGCCCGTTATCTCAGTCTCTATCTGCTTCTTTCTCTCTCTCTCTCTCTCTCACTCTCTCTCTCTCTCTCTCCCTCAAATAAGAAAATAAAATATTAAAAAATAAAAAACTTGTACCATCACTAATCATGGGGGTTCACTGAATGTGTGCTCGGGGCATAGAAGATAACATAACTGAAGGATGCAGGGTGGAAAAGAGAATCCACACTTGAGTATGAATTCCTAGGCCACTAGTTACATCATGGATGAACCTGAGCACGTGATATGACCGGAAGTGTGATAACCCGTTTTCTCACGGGAATTTGAGGTGATGTGACACCTCACCTCATACAACAGCTGAAAGGACTGAGGGAACGCAAAGCAAGTGGTCAGTACAGTGCCTGACACCAAGTTTTGTGTTCTACACACACTAGCTATTACGAAAATAGTGTTGTTTTATTAAGAAATTCATACTGGACTCTGACATGAATCATGACACCCAGAAAAGTTGAGATTTTGTGCAGCTATGGAATCCAGATTTTACCAACTGAGAGGGAGAAAAAAAAAAAAAACACCAAATGTTGTTTTCTTAGATTTTAAATTGGAGGATGAAAAAAAAAAAAACAAGTTCATTTAAACATTTCCTTCCCAAAATCAAAATTAGTTTTGCTTTGGGGTTTGCAAATTCCTCCTTTAATTGTCTAAATGTTTGTAATGAAGAGATGAACCACACCAGTAAGTTTATTTGTCCTAGAACCAAAAAGTTAATATATATATAGATTGAGGACACTAAGAGCTTCTGCTTACACATAATAAAAGAATGCAATGGGTAAATGAATTTTCAAAAATATTAGCTACAATCAACTCACCAACCATGTTTGCTTTGATATACACATTAATTCCAAAATAGATAGAAAATTAGGTCTTACCTGTTACAACTTGGGTCTTCCTTACCTTTTGAACTTATAAATTTAAATGGTCTACAAAAATAAGTGAACAGTACCTACAATAAGTATTTTAAATTTAGCATTTTTTTTAATTTACCTGTAAGGAGAGAGAAAAATATAAAAAAACTAGTGCACTGGGGCCTTCTGTCACTGAAAACAAACTCTAGAAGCCTGCACCACTTTGTGTATCTGGCTTTATGTAAGATACTGGGGAACTCAACCTGAGATGTCAGGCTTTGCAAGCAGGCACCTTTAACTGCTGAGCCATCTCTCCAGCCCCCAAATTTAGCATTCTTGATTTCATGTGTATATGGTTCTTGACACCTGATTTTATGATAGCATGTCCCACTTCATTCCATTCAAGTAGTGATTGCTGAGGACCACTTTCAGCTAAAGATTCATCCTTAAAAGCCCTGCTCAAATCAGCATTAAGTTACTATGGATGAACACTTGGTCCTACTGAGAACTTTCTAGATTATGGGCTTTGTGTCTTCAGTTTTGGTGGTGTTTTTGTTTCTTTGAGGCAAGGTTTTATTCCAGCTCAAGGTGACCTGGAACTTACTATGAAGCCCTACCTGGCATTGAACTCACGGCAATCTTCCTACCTTAGCCTCCCAAGTTGCTGACTCATCCTATTTGACAACTTTGTATAGATAGACCATTTATTTTGGTCACCCTGCCTTATCTGCTTTCCACTCCTTCTGAATCCCCTCTTTCCAACTAGCCCCCTTCTACTTCCTCTTTTGTGACCAAGTTTAATTACGGTTGCTTTCAAAAGCATGGGTTGGGGGCTATTTACTGGAGCATGGAAAATTTACCACTGGCTACACCACTGAAAAAAATGACTTCTGTAGCAACCATTAACTACCAGTAGCTTCTCAGACATGGGTGGGGCTTCATGAGTTTCCCCCTCATTCGTGATGAATTTTTTAAACATTTTATTTTTATGTATTTTTTTGAGAGAGAAAGGCAGACAGAGAGAGAGAAGGGGAAGGGAGAGAGAGAGAATGGGCATGCTAAGGCCTCCAGCCTCTGCAAACTCCAGATGCTTGGGCCACCTTGTGCATCTGGCTTATGTGGGTCCTGGGGAATTGAACCTGGGTCCTTTGGCCTTGTGGGCAAGTGCATAACCACTAAGCAATCTCTTCAGACACATGATGGAATTTTGGTGGGCATCATGCAAGTAACCATAACCTCTGTGGGCTTATAAGCTCAGTAGCCATGTCATAGAAGACAGATGTTTACAGCACTCCTCACCATCCTCCAGTCTTTCCGCTCTTTCCACACCCTCTGCTGGTACTGGTATGTTTCTGGGCCTTGGAAGAGGGAACATAGATGTTCTATTTAGCAATAAGCACTCAGCAATCACTTACTCTCAGCACTTTGAGCGGTTGTGAGTCTCTGAAATAACTGTGCCAAACACTGCAAAAAGAAGCCTCCCCAGCAGAGCACCAAGCTATGGATGAATGCGCAGCAGGCAGTTTGACAACATGTCCACTTAGCAAGCAACATTTGCAGGTCCTCCTCCCAGAGCGGGAAACCTCCCCAGCCACAGGCTTTTGACTAGGCTTACAGTATGAAGCATGAATTCCCTTGTGTAGAATGGTCCTAAAATCAAGTCAGAAAGTGGTTGGATAGGGCTGGAGAAATTGCTTAGTGGTTAAGGCTCATGCCTGTGAAGCCTAAGGACCCAGGTCCAACTCCCCAGAACCCACATAAGCCAGATGCACATGGTGGCTCATGTGTCTAGTTTGTTTGCAGTGCCTTGAGGCCCTGGCATGCCCATACTCATTCTCATTCTTGCTCTCTCATAAATAAATAATTTTACAAAAAGAAAGTGGCTGGTTATATGCCACTGTTGTACCAGTGGGCACATCTTGCCTGGCAGGTGAATGACCCAGTATACACAGCTGGGTATGACTGCTGATAACTTTTCTGTCCTGGTAGCCTGCATCGAACCTTCCAGGATTATGAAAACTAGCCAGCAGGGAGGAAGCTTCTAGCTCAGTTCCAGCTTGACTTCTTATGTCTGACAAAGTGTCCGGTGTCTTCAGCAATAGTCTCAAGTAATAGCTCAGTGGTGCAAATACCCATTCATTTAACAAGTTGGTGATATACTCTTTATAAGACACCATGTTAGGCTCTAGAAATACTAAAATAAATCAACAAAACAGACTTGTTAGCTCTACATTCAATCAAAGAAGCAAGCATGAAAACTATTACATATATTAAGAGCTATGGGGAAAATTCAGCTATACAAGCAGTGAGAGAAACCTCTCAGCTGGTGTAAAAGGCCAGGAAAGCTTCCAGTATGTCTGAAAACTCACAACAAACACTCCTGTGCCCAAGTTTTTGAGCAACAACACATAGAAGATATAACGATTGTCTTTCAATTTAAAAGACTTAATTATAGGATATAAAATGAAACCCAGAGAAACCCATTGTCTATATTCATGAATAAATATATTTACAAGCCCAGGCCCTGTGGGGCTGGGACAGAGTAATCAAGAAGGGCAGAAATGAGGGAGGCATGCTCAACTATTTCTTCAGTTTCACCCACCAAATAAATCACTCATAAGTGGACAAAAAGAAAAGAAGGCTATGAAGTCACATTTAGTGAAATTTCTTCCACACAAAATAACCAATCATGTGCAGTGATCTGAAGTAGAGCTTTATTTACCTTTGGGGGGGAAAAAAAAGATTGTGGTCTAACTGGTGTCCCATTATTCTCTTTAACAAAAGAGCGATCACTCTAAAATGTGTCACCAGCTCGCTATGGCTTCTGTTAGCAGCAAATGCCATTGTTCAGAATGTAACAGACAACTGGACTTCCAGCTAAGGTGGTGCAGTAGGAGCCCTGCCAAAGAAACCTGAGGCGGAGGTAGAGAGGCAAGAAAACATACAGTCTTCTACCAAAAAGGGAAGGCACATGAGGGATTATTAACCTGGAGGAGAACCATGCGGAGAAGCAGGAGGGAGCTGGAGCTCCCGGTAATCACATGAGCAGCGAGGATCAGGCGGGGAACAGCTTCTATTCTCTGGGCCCTGCCTGAGCCTGCAAGAGCAGAGCTACTGGGAAGGGCCTCTCCCTCCCACACCAGCCTTGCAGAATACAAAACCCTGAAGGTGAAGACAACAGGGACCAGCTGAGCAGCTCCAGAACAACTTACTGCTTTCCACAGCCTCTCCCCGCCCCATATTCCAGGATGGGAGCACCACTGGAGATCTCAGGTCATGAAGGGATCTGAACCACCCCACCCCGCACTGCATCCAGCCCTGATCAGAAGAACACCGCACAGCATGTTCTCTCTCGTGTGAAGATGCCAGCTTCAAATAGATTTCTATGACAGTTGAAGTAAAAGTCAGTATTAGAGGCCCAGAAGCTAGAAAGGGGGTGTGAGGGAGGGAGGAGAAGGGAGGACTTAAGGAGAGGGTATAGTATGAATGTAAGTAGAGGGGGCAGAAAACAGGAGATGAAATGGTCTAAATGGCATTGGGGGAGAGGATGAAGAAGAGGGAGGAAGGTTAATCAAGATGAAAGATGTCTCGGATGAAGAGACGACTTAGCAGTTAAGGTTCTTGCCTGCAAAGCCTAAGGACCCATGTCCAACTCTCCAGATCCCATGTAAGCCAGATGCACAAAGGTGAGACAACCACAAGATCACACATGCTCAATAGGTGGTACAAGTGTCCAGAGTTCAATTACAATGGCTGAAGCCCTGGCACACCAGTTCTCTCTCTCTCTTTCTCTCTGTCTCCCTCCCTCTAAAAAAAAAAGTTAAAAAAGGATAAAAGATGTTATAAATAAGCAACCTACTGCTAGTTAACATATATATTAAAAAAAAAAAAAACAGAGAGTTTGGACAGAAGTACTCTGTGGGAGTGGATAATCCTGAACTCAGAAGCCATAGATTGTTATAAGAAAATTTCATTGCCAGAAGTGGGATGCTTTCCAGTGAGTTGTTGGTCAGAGAGGCCCCTGATGCCCCTAAAGCAATACAGGCTATGGCCAAGACTTTTGCTTGCCCATAAGAGCTAGAGGGTAAGACCCTATTGCTGAAGACCTCACATGCTTGTGCTACAGGTCACTGAGAAATCAAACTGGAGCTGAGCCAGAAGCCTCCTCCATGTTGACTAATTTTCATGGTGCTGAGAAGAGTTATAAAGCTTATCAAGAGAGAAAAGTCATCAACAATCTTAACAAGCAGTGAACCCTGAAAGTTTTACAGTGCCAAGCCAGGTCAAGTGTGCTGATTGGCGTACTGGTGGCATGTCTGTTATGGGGACAACCAATGGGTCTCTAATTGGATTCGAAATCGTATGCACAGGAGGTAATTCATGCCTGGTACTGAAATTTTAATCATATGCCTATTACTGGGGAGGCTATAAGCCCTAGAGCGGATACTACTGTTATCTGGCTAAACTGATATATTATGCCCACTAAACTACCCACATACTTATGTTTGTGCCCATATATTAATGCTTCTCTCACTTTTGGTTAAAGAAGCTTCTCTTTTCAGATGGTGATGACTACTGGAGAGACTCAAGACTTATCAAAATGCTGACAAGTACTGAGTGTGGTGGTTTGAATCAGTTGTCCCCCATAAACTCATGTGTTCTGAATGCTTGGTCCCCAGGTGATGGTAATTTGGGAGGTGGTGCCTTGCTGGAGGAGGTGTACTGTTCGGGGAAGGCTTAGAGGTGTTATAGCCAGCTCCCCCTTGCCAGAGCTCAGCTCAGTTTCTTGCTGCTGTAGCAAAGGTGATGTCCAGCCTCTGCTCATGTCATGCTTTCCCCTGCCATCATGGAGCTTTCCCTCAAGAAAACTGAAATAAACCCACTAAATTTATCAGAGTAGGCTAATAAATACTAAGTGAAAGCTGCCATCAAGTGCTTCATACTTATTTTTCTTCTGAAGAGTATAAGAATATTTCCCTTTAAAAATCTCAGAAGAAAAATTATGTTGGGTGGAAATTTTGAGTGTTTCCACTACTTGCCCAAACTCAGTATTTCATCCTGTACAGTTTCTATGTATATAAGCTTTTAGTGCCAAAAAAATTTTCAGAAGCACAGCTGAACTTGGCAGAGTACATGAGTGAAATAGTGTGTGTAAAAGTGTTTTATAAGCCAAAATGCATAAAATATGTGATTTACCTGGTGAATGAAAATTCACCTTACCCACGACTTTCAGCCAAAAACCAAGAAATAAAAATAAGAAACAATAAAGCTTGTTTTTGCATTAGTTAGAAATTGTTGACCTTTATATTCAATGGCCTTATGCCAAAACATCTTTCCTCTCCAGGCATGTACAGAATTTATATTCTGAAAACATTGTCAACCATTTGAACAATTCTTGAAAATGTAAAGATTCTTCTTAATTAAGTATTTTATGTTACCCTGAAAACCAATGCTTACACAAATGACTTTGAGGAAAAAGAAAATTGATATTAACAGATATCTGAGAAAATAAGTAGGCAATTACAACAATGTATATATTTTAAAATTGCAGGTCCTAAGATCTAGTTTGATAAGTAATCATTAAAATTTAAGCAATACATCTCATTTTCTACTGAATACAAAGACAGGGTGCTGGAGAGATGGCTTAGTGGTTAAGCGCTTGCCTGTGAAGCCTAAGGTCCGAGGCTTGATTCCCCAGGACCCACATTAGCCAGATGCACAAGGGGGCGCATGTGTCTGGAGTTTGTTTGCAGTGGCTGGAAGCCCTGGCGCGCCCGTTCTCTCATTCTCTCTTCCTCCCCTTTCTCTCTGTTGCTTTCAACTAAATAAATAGATAAAATAAACAAAAAAATTTAAAAAAAAAGAAAGACAAAATAACAATGTTATAATTGATTAATGTGAAAGTGAAAAAGCTAAACATATTATTGACCAAATCAAGGATCATAAATAATTAACTTTTTATGAAATCTTGAATATTAAATTAAAGCCATATCATTAAAAGTTGGACATAAAGCTACAACCAGTTAGACAAATTAAATAGAGGGGGGGGCTAGAGATATTGATTAGTGGTTAAGGCATTTGCCTGTGAAGCCCAAAGATTCAGGTTTAATTCCCTAGTACCCACATAAACCAGATGCACAAAGTGGCACATATGTCAGGAGTTCATTTGCAATGGCTAGAGGCCCTCTCTTTCTCTTTCTGTCTCTCTCTCTTTCCTTCACTCTCAAATAAATAAATAAAATATTTTTTTTTAAGTTAGAGATAAAGCATCAATTGATGTAAGGAGAGTATAAGGGTTGCCATCTGCTAAAAGTGGTAGAATCCCTTCAGTAAATTAATCAGAAAGTTTGTATTTCAAAGCAATTGATAAAAGAAAAAAATGGAAGATTGTAATATTATTCATTTTCAGAAACTTCCTAGAGTAATTATCTTTTTAAAAACTAACATGAAACAAGGTAATAACAGTGGCTGTGTGAAGAGGAGATTCCCAAATCTTTCTTCATAATATTGCTACTTCCCAGCTCACCCTTCACCAGCATGAGAAATAAGGAAGCTGGTGAGCTTGTACTCTTATCTGACCACAGTGGGGTTAAACTACACATTGGCAACAAGAAAAACTACAGAGCATATAGAATTCATGGAGTCTAAACAGAACACTATTGAATGATGAATGGATCATTAAGGAAATCAATAGATTCAAAGAATTAAAATGAGGAGAATATAACATACCAAAACTTTTGAGTCACAATGAAGGCACTCCTAAGAGGGAAATTTATAGCTCTAAGTGCCTATATTAAGAAATTAGAAAGTACATAAGTAAATAATTTAATGCTTCACCTTAAGGCCTTGGAAAAAGAAGGATAAGGCAAACCAAAAATCAGTAGAGGGGAAGAAATAATAAAGATTAGGGCAGAAAAAAAAACAAAGACAGAACAAGAAAAGAAAATTATGGACCAATGTCCCTCATGAACATAGATACAAAAATTCTCAACAAAATTTTGGCAAACAGAATACAAGAATATAGCAGAAAAATTCTTCACCCTGACCAAGTAGGCTTTATCCCAGAGATAAAGGGATGGTTCAACATATACAAATTGATAAATGTAATACACTATATAAAAGGACTGAAGGACAAAAATCACATGATCATCTCATTAGATGCAGAAAAGGCATTAGACAAAATCCAACATCCCTTCATGATAAAAGTCCTACAGAGACTGGGAATAGAAGGAACATATCTCAACATAATAAAGGCTATTTATGACAAGCCTACAGCCAACATAATACTAAATGGGGAAAAAGTTGAAGCTTTTCCACTAAATTCAGGAACAAGACAAGGGTGTCCACTCTCCCCACTTTTATTTAATATAGTACTAGAAGACTTAGCCATAGCAATAAGTCAAGAGACACACATAAAAGGGATATAAATTGGAAAGGAAGAGATCAAATTATCATTATTGTCAGATGATATGATTCTATACATAAAGGACCTGAAAGACTCTACCAGCAAACTTTTAGAGTTTGTGTTCTTGCCAAAGACCATCACCAATGCCTCTTCCGATCTGGTGGCCATTCTGTATGCCTTCAGCTCCCCAAGGCCCAAAGTCCAGCGAAGCCCATCACAACAGGCTGGGGTCATCCTGCAGCTGACCCATCCACCTCTCACCACATCCCAGACCCTTCCACCTTGCTTGCTGGAGCATTAACCAAATCCCTCTCTCCCAGTGCTTGCTACTGGGTGATAAAGTATACTGCTTACTTTCAGTGAGACATGCAGTGGACCACCCAGGTTCAAGCCCCAGCTCCATCTCTTACATTCATCACAGGGTATTTATTAACCCTAGGCTTTAATTTCCCCTTCCTGAAATAGGGGTAGCAATTGTGTCTTCCTCTGAGAGCTTGTTGTGAGGATGAAGTGACTATAAACTAGTAGGAAGTCCCTGGCATAGCTAGCACTCTTGCCTACCCTCACCACCCTGCCTTCAGAAAGCCCTGGCTCTCCCCTGAGCAGCTTGCTGCCTCCTCTGAAGTTCCACAGGGGTGTCTCCTCCCCTTCCTATCCTACTGAGACTCAAGGGAGAATGGAAGTCTTTACAGTGCCTCATTTGACCCTTCCCTCCTCCTAATCACCCCTTCCAAACATGAGGCCATGCTATGCCCTTCCTTGTGGCACCCACAGACCACCACACCCAGCCCCCCCCCAGAAGATTCCAACCCATGGGTCATAGTTACTGCGTCTCTACTACTGTCATAATTTGGTGGCTCCAATGTTTATGGCACTTGCGGTTTCCATTCACTGGCTCTTCACTTTCCTGACCACTTCTCCAGCGACAGCCTCCTAAACCCTCATTCCCTTGGCTGTACAGTACGCAGACCATCCAACACCAACCAAACCTTCTCTCCCCACAGCCTCATCCCCAACGCTCTCCTATCCTGCAGCTTGCTTCACTCGCCGCACCCGACCCCTCCGACAATACCCTACCCCCAGTACCCTCCGTACATTCATCCTGTGATCTATTCACTCATTCCCCCACATCCAGACTTCCCCACGGTAACTCGTGATTCATGGTCTGTCGTTGACCTCTTCCTGCCGTGGACCTGCAGCCCTCGTGCCTTACTCTGTTATTCTCTCGTGGTAAAGTCCACACCTAACCCAGGCTTAGCTGTGGGGCTGTGGCTGCTGCTATTACTTTCCTTTCATGATCTCTCACTGAAGAAAACCCTCCACTGGGGCTGAAGAGATTGCTTAGTGGTTAAAGGTGCTTCCTTACAAAGCCTGTTCCCAAGGACCCATGTAAATCCAGATACATAAAGTAATACATGCATGTAGAGGTTCTTTTTTTGGGTAGCAGAAAGAGGTCCTGGTATGCCCATACTAATTCATTCATTCCCTCTCTCTCTCTCTCTCCCTCTCTCTCTCTCTCTCTCTCTCTCTCTCAAATAAATAATTCATTCTTTAAAAAACACCCTCCACTGAACTTCAATCATGACACTTTCCCAGTCCCTTCATCTTTCCTACCCCACTCAGCTAGTATTTTACAACTTTTTTCTTCTCAAACTTCCAAGATCTCGTCCATCATTCTAATTTTTAGCTGGCGATGGGTTTTGTTTTTTTTTTTTATTTCACTGAGAAAGTGGAAGTGACCAAAAAATAGCTTCCCCACAGCTCAGTCCATGGGGCTTTGCATTCACTGTTTCCCCCTCAGGATCACCACTCCCCGCCAGCCATCCTTCCCCTACCTGCCCCGTGGTCTAGGAGGCTGACCCCTAGGTTCCGCTCCAGTTGGGCCGCCTTCTGGATGCTGGCTCATTCAGTGAGGGGAGGACCAGAAATCCGAGGGTGGGAGGAGAGTGAGATCCATGGTTTGGGTCAACTCTGTTCTGGGCTACAGGTTGGGAGTTGCTCATCCTTCTACCAAGGGCCTCTCCCACAGTGATAGCCTCCACCAGGGCTCACGCTGGGTCCCAACAACTTCCCTTGCACTTGACTGGGAAGCACTACTGTGGTGATAGTTACCGTGTGTATAAGGACTTCTCTAGTTCTTGTCAGGGCCTCCAACTCGTCCCCTTCTTTGTAAATAAAACTTTTATAAGCAACTCTTTCCTTACCCTGCTTGAGTATGCGGCCCGTCTCCTGAGTCTTTCTGACCCTTCCAATGCCTCTTCCGATCTGGTGGCCATTCTGTATGCCTTCAGCTCCCCAAGGCCCAAAGTCCAGCGAAGCCCATCACAACAGGCTGGGGTCATCCTGCAGCTGACCCATCCACCTCTCACCACATCCCAGACCCTTCCACCTTGCTTGCTGGAGCATTAACCAAATCCCTCTCTCCCAGTGCTTGCTACTGGGTGATAAAGTATACTGCTTACTTTCAGTGAGACATGCAGTGGACCACCCAGGTTCAAGCCCCACTGCTTCTCTGACACTGTGCGCAGTCTGGCTGTTTTCTAAGGCTAATCCTAGCATTTGTCTGTAACGCTCTCACCCACTGAAGGTGTCCTTTTCACCATTTTCATGCTTCATGTCTCTTCTCCGCTGAACCCTACCTAACAGCATGTAAAGAGGCTAAAATGGTTCAAACAAAATCTTCCAGTTACCCCAGCAGCTGCTTCATTTACCTGGTCCACTTTAAAGCAAAGCCCCTCGAAGGTAGGATCCTTTCTGTCCCCAGAGCTCACGCCATCTGGACTTCCACAGCTCCTCCCTTAGGCTGTCATGGTCTCTGCACCAGTGATCTAATGGTGAGCTCTTAATCAGGCTGCTGTGGTCTCTCCGCAGGTGACCCAATGGTGAGCTACCAGACAGCTATGGCCTCTCCGTAGGTGACCCAGTGATGAACCCTCGTTCAGGCTGTGGCCCCTCCACAGATGGCCTAGGGGTGAGTGCTTAGGCTGCCAGAGCCTGTCCATGTTGCCCAGCGGTGAGCTCTCAGCGAAGTTGCTGTGGCCTCTTCATGAGTGATGCTATGGCTCTTGGCCTCACCTTACATGATTCTCATGACGCTGGTCATGGGCAATCACTTCTTCATCCAGACGCTTTCTTCCTCTGTCTCTTGGTTGTTCGCTGGACATACCCTCCCAGTGTACTTTTCTGGGTGTATTCTACACAGTGCTATGCGTTTTAAAGCCCACTTCTCAGACCTTTCCACTTGTCCATTTAGGTGACTTTACCTTATTTCATGTTTTCAAATGCCTTTTTTTCCCTTCATCTAATTATATATAACTGACCAGTCAACAAATCGGAGATGTACTTGGCTTCTCAGATGTAGCATGCCCATGCCAACAGACCTGCCGCAGCCTGGGGAAGATTGTGAAAGAGGGGGCAGAAAGATGGTAAGAGCCGCAGAGTGGGTAGAAAGACCCTGAGGCTTGGTTCCCCACTACCTCATGGGGACTGACTAAGGTTTCCATGACCCTACCGAAGAGGGCTCCCAGGACAACAAGAGCTGGGAAGAGGGGATAATAATGTAATAATGTTAAAATATATAATAAAACTTTAAAAAATTAGTGTGTCCAAAGTCACATTCACGGTCCTCCCTGCCAACCTGTAGACCTATTCCTCCTTAACATCCTTCCAGCTGCGCAGACATCAGTGCCATCCCTCCCTTCTCTCTTCAGCCTGTACCTTCTCCACCACCAAATGCAAGCTGCTGCATCCTAAGAACAGACCTGAAGTCTTCTCACTTCTGCATGGGACCCTCATGTGGGCATTGCCATTTCTTGCTGAACTTATCACAATTCCCCTGATGCAACTGAGCAAGGCGTCTGTTCTCCTTGCTCAGCCTTATATTTCTTCATTGTATTCGGTTTGACATGATGACCTATATTTACATAGTTGTTAATTTTTATATCACCTCTCACCAGAAAAAATCAACTCTGTAGCTATTGTTTATTGTTCTCTCTGGTGTGCAGTGTAGTTCTCTGTGCTTACTTATTGATGAGGGTTTGAATATGTACAGAGATAAGACACAGTGACCTCATGTCTGTCATTTAGAAGGATGAGAGAATCATGGAACAGGAGCAGAGTCTTTCAGCACGAAGGTCTTCCATGAGAACCTTAAACACTTTTAAGACATCAATAAGCAGATGTTTCTTATTCCTTCAGTCTGAGGTTTAATGCTTGACTCCATAAAAGCTTCAGAAAAATAGTTCTGAGAAGGAAGTGTGTCGTGTTAGGAAAATGAAAAAAAAAAAAACCAAGTTGCAGCTGAGGTGAATGATAAACTAAGGAGGGTACCATGCAGAAGGTGTGCACTGTGGGTGGACTAAACAGAGCTGCATTGGAGGCGATGGGAGATTAGATACAGGGAAACTGAGTAGGAGATGACATTCATGAAACATTTACCTGATGTCATGACAAAGGCACATTTAATGCTAGAGACTATGATCTCTAGATGTACATAGTCCAATATTTTAAAAAAAATCACATGCTTAAATAACTAAGGTATAACATGAGATTTTGGAAGGGAAGGGAAAATGAAGAAAGGCTCTCTGGTGATTTTATGTCTACTAGAGGAAAAGCAACAACAAATGGAATTAAATATCATTCTAAGGCTGAAACCCAGAGCTTCAAAAGTTCCTGTGACATGAGCAGAATGAGAAGACCCAGGCTGGCAAAAGTACAGGATAAGTTGAAATGACATGTATGTAATGTATGGAGCCAATGTCCTTGGGCTCTAAATGTGGCTTTTTAGGCCCAGAATTGCCTCTGTGACTTCTCAAAAGTGTAGCTGAGCTTAGAGAGATGGCTTAGCAGTAAAGGCACTTCCTGCAAAGCCAAGGGTCCCAGGTTTGATTTCCCAGCACCCACACAAACCAGATGCACAAGGTGACGTATGCATCTGTAGTTTGTTTGCAGAGGCTAGAGACCATAGTATGCCCATTTTCTCTCTCTCTCTCTCCCCCCCCCCTTTAACTAAATTAAAGAGTCTTAACTCCTAAATCCCAGTTCATATACCTGCTGCATCAGTATCTTTAGGATGTTGTATATTGCCAGGTGGATCATAGATTAGATAGCCAATAGATATACAGACATAGGTAGTAAAGATGATAGATTGATATATAGATGATTACATGGATATATGATGAAACAAAGGGAGTGAGAAAGAGAAACAAAGGAAGAAAGGGAGGGAAGGCAGGAAAAAGGAAAGGAAGGGGGAGGGAGGGAGAAAATTTCTATGACTGATGTGATAGTTAAGGTGAAGTCAACATGATCATTTAGTAATCCACAGAAATCCCTTTCAGATGGGTCTGGGAGGTTGCTTCCAAGAAGAATCAACTAAAGGAGGAAATCCTTCCTCCAGAGTGAGCCTTTCCCCCAGAGCGGGTGGCCTGCTCAGAGAGGGACATCATATAAGGAAGCTCTGGGTGAAAAGAGCCCTTCCTTCCTTCCTTCCACTTGGCTGCCGGAGCTGCCTGCTGCCTTCCAGCATGGATTGAAGACCAGCGCGGACTGAAGACCCGAGTGGATTGTGGATCGTGGATCGAAACCCACAGGCTCCTCAGGAATCCTCCAGGCTTTCCGGCACCATCTGCAGTGCTGGTTTGGGACTTCTGAGGCATCTGGCCATGTGGACTGAGCAGCTACCAGGTTCCGTGATTCTCGGGCCTGCAACTGCTATTGGACTACCGCAAACTAATTCAATAAATTCCCTTTTTAAAAATAATTCATTCTAGCAGTTCTATTCCTCTAGAAAACCCTGACTAATACAACTGATACGTGAGTATATTTGTGAGCATGTGTGAGTTTCTTAGGTGGTTCTGATATAGCCAGTTTCTGGACCACTTTTTGGAACCACTGCTGTTAACAGATGAAAATATGGGACAGGAGATGAGAGGTCACTGGGAGAAAAGTTGTGTTCTAAGGACTGGTGCCTCCAAACGTGAAAGAAAATCTAGATGACTCAGCTTCACAAAAGTAGAATTACAACATGTTACATATTATATACTATGTAAATGGATGTTATAGATACATGATATAACATGTGCCATTACATATACTATGTACTACATTCATAATATAAAAAGAAGGCCAAAACACCATTCTGAAAACAGACTAAAACAGCTCTCAGAAAAATGATGAACTGCAAAAAGTCAATAAATAAGAAAGATAATTATTCATGAGAAATATTGGAGGTACTTCTCAGGCACATTCATGCCCAGTGCATATTTTCCTAACTTTTTGCATTTTGAAACTGAGCAGTGTAGTGCAACAAAGTAGTTATTCATTTCCTTCAAATATTTTTGAAAAATAACTGCTGTCTTAAAATAATGAATACTGACCAAATGTTGCAGAACAGATGCAGTGCCCAAAAAGACAGGTCTTGCTAATTAACTCAGCACTCATTAAAGATGAACAGCTCATGAAGCTAAAACATGATTGTGCTCAGGTCTAAAATGTATAATTAATATGAAAGGGAATGCATTATTAAAAGAAAATAATTTGTTAATAAATCAGTTGGTCTTGACCTACTTAGAGAAGTTCTAACTTTTACTACTGATGGGCCTAATTTTTCAGCCATGTGTTTGAGCAAAACTCATGTGGCACTTAATATATGCCGAGCTCTCTTCTGAGAATATGGCCAATTTCAATTCACTTGATGCTCTTAGTGAGCACAAAGATTAGATACTTACTGTTAGGTCACATGAGAAACTGAGACACAGTGAAGCTGAGAGGGTTGTACAAGAAACACAATTTTAAAAGGATTTAACTTTAGAGACATATATGACACATAGAAAATGCAGTTTCCAGATTCGGGTGTGGTGGCGTACGCCTTTAATCCCAGCACTCAGGAAGCAGAGGTAGGAGGGTTGAGGCGAGTTAATGCCACCCTGAAACTACATAGTGAATTCCAGGTCAGCCTGGGCTAGAGTGAGACCCTAGCTCAATAAACCGAAGAAGAACAAAAAGAAGGAGGAGGAGAAGGAAGAAGAGGCATATTTCAAAAGGATATGGTTTTTAAAAATTTTTTTTTTAAGTCAAGCCCAACAGACTGGCCTTTTTTTGTGAATGAGAAACAGTGAGAGCAAGACAGAGAGAGAATTGGCACACCAGGGCCTCAGCTGTAATCAAACCCCAGACGCATGGACCACCTTATGCGCATGTGCAACCTTGCATGCTTGTGCGCATGTGCAACCTTGCATGCTTGTGTCGCCTTTTGTGTGTATGGCTTACATGGAACCTGGAAAGTCAAATGTGACCCCTTAGAATTTGTAGGCAAATACCTTAACAGCTAAGCCATCTTTCAGCCCAGAATGTGATTTTTTTTTTATTAGTTTTGGCTAAATTAATGTTGATCTGAAAATAGACCATAGCTAGTTTGAGGCACTTTACCATACTGCCTAAGAACACATGTCAGGAAGATAAGCTGACTGAAATAGTGAGACACAAGACATACTTATTTGTTATGTGTAAGTATCATTGAGGGTGGGTCCCCCCAAAACAGACCCTCAGACAAAATGTGGGAGCGAGCAGTCTGTTTAGGAAGCGACCCCAATAAGCACTGGAAGGGAAATGGCTGTGCTGACGGGGAAGGAAAAGGAAGAGAGGAAGAGGACAGAAAAGGAGAGGAAGGTGATGGCGAGCATTTCTCAGCACACTCTGTGAAAGACAGACGTGGCCATGTTTTGCCTTGTGAAGCCGGCAAGAGAGGCATCTTGTTGGAAATATTTCTTTCCTTGGACAATTGACTCTCTTTCAGCTCCTCTATGCACAAGGGCATAACGTTCACCACCACTGCTTGTCACCACTTATATCAGGCAATGCAGTCAGTCAAGTGAGGCCAACCTGAGTCTTTGGGGGAGCTGAAGGAGTGTTCTGGAATAGGGACTTCCCTCTCCATGGCTTTGATTGGATGATAGGAGGAAGATCTGAGCGTCCCACAGCCAGCTTGGCTGATACACAAAGAAGGTTGGCTTGGCCAAGAAGGAGGGGTATATCCCCTGGACCCTCCAGTACAGGCCACCTCTGAAGGGCAGACTGAGTCCCCTTCCGCTGTGGTGGTCTGGCATGTGTGCACATGTGAGCATCTGAGAGTGTGGGGCACACATGGGCACATCTCAGGTCTTCCAGCTACCCAGCCCCTAGCACTTGCCTAATCCTGGCCTCGGACCAGAAGTTTTAATTCTCACATTCCTCCACCAGTTATAATTTCTCACACATCTGGAAGTCACATGAATTCATAATTGTATCCTGATAAAAAGGCATGTGTCTGTGATCAAGTGGATTAGGTATGATTAGTAAACATGCCTTATAATGGTTTAAGATTCGAATTATGAAGAGGAATTAAATGAGGCTACTTAACCACTTTGGTAAGTGATTAATTTCAGATAAAATATGGATAGGTTATATATACATACATATGTATACATATATATAGGTGTGTGTGTGTATGTATACATATATATAGGCAAGCTCTGAAAGAAGGCTATAGTACTTCCCAAATTAACAAGGTCAAAGAAGCTGAGCAAATGGTTTGTTGCTATGGAGTGTACACAAGTGCACACATGTGCGCGCACACACACACACACCTTTACATGTTATCTCTGAAGACATGAACATGATTATTATTGAGGAAAATGAATATGGTGGGAGTGATATTAGAAAAATTATCTTAATGTTGCCAGTTGTACTCTTAATGAAGATTAATACCTCTAATAAGATGCTCATGGATTTGGAGAGAATCCTCTGAGGTTAAGGCACTTGCCTGCAAAGCTTAACAACATAAATTCAATTGCCCAGTACTCACGGAAAGCTAGGTAGATACACAAAGTGGTGCATGCATCTTGAGTTCATTTGCAATGGCTAGAGACCCTGGTGTACCTATTTCCTCTCTCTTCTCTCTCTCCTTTCAAACAAATAAACAAAAAGTTGAAAAGCTGAATATAATGGGGCTGTGGAGATAGCTCAGTGGTTAAAAGCACATGCACAAAACCTCCAGTCTGGGTTTGATTCCCTGGTATCCATGTAAAGCCAGATACACAAAGTGGTACATGAGTTTGTGTGCAGTAGTAAGTGTCCCTGAGGTGCCCATAATCTTTCTTAAAAATAAATAAGTAAACATTTAATTTATTATTTTTTTAAATGTTTGTAGTAATGAAATAAAATGTAAAAGGCTAGTCCTTCCACCTTCAGTACTGAACAATTGCCTCCACTCTCTGCCTAGGACACCATCCCTTACTCATCCGTTTTCAACCATGATGCTATTTCAGGATATGCCTAACTCTAAAGTGATGGTTCTAAAAGTGCACACAAAAGTTCACTGCATTCATTTCTCACCCTCAACAAGCCATCATACTGAGCACACACGATTACTTGTCTGGGGAAGATGAATCACAAAACCATCAACTAGCAAATGTGTCTGACCACATTTTCTCTTCTGTAGCTTTTATTTTAACATGTGTAATGACTAAATAACATCACACATTATTCTAGATATTTGATGTGTAAACTTTCTGTTTGCCAAATACTGTCATAATAAGAAAAGTTTCAGCAAATATTTGACCTTGTAAGTGTCAAAATCAGTAATACAGCAGGAGCTGACTCACTGAGTCACATATAACCCACATCCACGTTGTGCCAGGCACTGCAAAAAAAGATTCTCTCTCTCTCTCTCTCTCTCTCTCTCACTGTCTGTCTCTCTCTCTCTCTCTCAGACCAGAAGACAGAAAGATGATATGACTAGTTACCTCTCTGTCTTTACAAGTACTGTGGCTGCAAAGCAAATATATTAGCTGTCACTCATTCTGACTTATTTTGCCATTTGGTGAATGATTCATGCAGGAAAAACTAGGCCAGTAAGCCTATCCTCAGGACAAAGTGATCTGATGGCCCCTCACCATCAGGTGAGAGAAAGAAGCAAAGAGACTTCAAGATACAATCTATGTCTACATAGCTCTAGATCCTAGGTCTGACCTTCTGACTTCCTGAGCAACTCTCATTTCCATGACACTAAAAATATAGGGAGGGGGGTAAATATGACCACAGGACATGATGTACTTGAAAGAAACTGTTATTATGAAACCCAACACCATGTACAATGAATTACAAAGGAAGAAGAGGAGCTGTATTTATCCTTCTCAGGAAAACATTCATGAAGAAATGAATCACAGTGTGTGATCCTGGTGGCTTTCTCAACACTAGTTGAAGTTAGTCTCCTAGACATTCTACCTGTGCATCTAAGTTTTCAAAAAGAATTTAATAATGTATGCAGTGTCTCGGTTGGAAACAACAGTAATCTCATTCAATAATTTGTTGAGGAAAAATAAGTGGAATGAAAATAAATTTGGTTTTAGCACTTTTAATAAGGAGTCAAATGAAAAAATAATGAAATAAACATGAGAAATAAATGTGCTGTTACACAAATGACTAATATTTTGAGATAGGAATATCTTCATATGAAAACAAAAAAAAAAGGACATTTTGGGTTTGTTTTAGGATAGGATTTTCTTTGCCAAATAGTACATAGAAATAAAATCCAATAAAGACATTTGCATACACATTGTGTAATATTTTATACAGTACCAGTGCTGCAGAAACAGGAGCTGACATGAATAATTCATGAGACAGAAATGACATATTACTTCACCAACATTTATCTACAATTACTTCCAACTTTGTTTAGGTGCTGAACCCTTCAAGAGGAACACAGGGTGACAGTGAGTGGAGACATCATAACCAAGAATATTAACATTAAGGTCACAATAAAGAATCTGTGTTTTTAAAAGAAAAAATACTTCAAAATCTTTTAAGAAGACAGAGAGATTTGTTCACATTATTTGAACGGCTGTTCCATCCATCCCCATGAAAGGGGATTTTTGTGATTAATGTCCAACTCACCAACAAATAATATACCCAAGTACTCAGCTGTAGGAAAATCCATGGGATGTGTCAAAAAAACAAAGCACAGAGTTCTGATGCCTTTACCCTGATAGCTGTATGAAGAGGATCAGCAACCACTAAAATGAGATGTATCACCTCTCAAATTTCATCCCACCAAAGTCAGGGTATATAGCAATCAAGACAAGCACATTAATCCCTCTCTCAAAATAAAAATAAGTTTTTTTTGACAAAAAGTGCAAAAAAAAATACTCATTGGAAAAAGAACCCCCTTCAGTAAATAGTAATGTAGCCGGGCATGGTTGTGTACACCTTTAATCCCAGCACTCGGGAGGCAGAGGTAGGAGGATCTCCATGAGTTTGAGGCCACCCTTAGACTCCATAGTGAATTCTAGGTCAGCCTGAGCTACAGCAAGAGCCTACCTCAAAAAAAAATTTGTAGTGATAAACTGCATATCCATATAGAGAATGAAACTAGATCTTGATTTCTCACTACACACAAGAATCAACTTCAAATTGATTAAAGACCTTAGCATGAAACCAGAAACTCTGAAACTGCCAGAGCAAAAACTAGAGAAAATTATTCAAGATGTTGGCATAGGTAAGGACTTTCTGAGGAGAACTTCAGTCACTCAAGAAATCAAGCCAATAATCAGGGAACTGGACCTCATGAACTTGAAAAGCTTTTATACAACAAAGGCAACAGTTAATCAAGTGAAGAGGTGGCCTTCAGACTGGGAAGAAATCTTTTCCAGCTTTAAATCTTACAGAGGAAGGGAATCTAGACTAAACAACGGACTCTTAAAACTGAAATAATATAAAATGAAACAACATAATAAAGATCAGCAAAAAATGCAAGTGACCAATGACCATTTAAGTGAGCAGTTCCTTTAGCCATCAGGGAAATGCAAAGTAGAACTACTTTAGATTGCATCTAACTCCAGTCAGGATGGTTACCATTAAGAAAGCAAATGACAGAGTTGAAGAGGTGGTTTAGCAGTTAAGGCATTTGCCTGCACAGCCAAAGGACCCAGGTTCAATTCCCCAGTAGCCACATAAAGCTAGATGTACAAAGTGGTGCATGCATCTGGAGTTCATTTGCAGCAGCTTGAGGCCCTGGCATGTTCATGCTCACTCTCTCTCTCTCTCCCTCTCTATCTCTCTCTCTCTCTCTCTCTCTCTCTCTCTCTCTCTCTCTTTCCTTTCCAATAAGCAAATAAAAATAATTTAAAAAAAAAAGAAGAAGAAAAATGACAACAAGGGCTGGAAAGATTTCATATCAGTTAAAGTGCTTGCCTGCAAAGCCAAGGAACCTAGATTCAATTCCCCAGGACTCATGTAAACCAGATGCACAAGGTGGCACATGCATCTGGAGTTCATCTGTAGTGGCCAAAGGCCCTGTTTTACCCATCCTCTCACCCTATCTATCTGCCTCTTTCTCTCTCTTTCTTTCTCTCAAATAAGTAAAATAAATAACTAAAAATGACAACAAGTGCTGAGAAGGTAGAGGGGGAAAGGAACTTTTATTCACCGTTGGTGTGAATCCAGTCTGGTATAGCCATTATGGGAATCAGTGTGGAGGTTTTGAAAAACTTAAAAATACAGCTACCATATATATGATCCACTTACACTACTCCTAAGCATATACCTTAAGACCATTTGCATTTCTTGTTTTGGGAACTCTGTTCAGTTCCATAGCAATCTTTATTAAGCTGTTTGACTTTGTATTGTTTAGTTTTGTGAGTCCCTTGTTTGTTCTAGATACCCTTCCTCTATAAAATTTAAAGCTGGAAAGATTTCCTCCCACTCTGTAGGTCACTTCTTAACTTGATTAACTATTGGTTTCCTGTATAAAAGCTTTTCAAGTTCATGAGTTCCTGTTGGTTGATAATTGGCTTGATTGAGTAACTGAGTTCTCAGAAAGTCCTTACCTATGTCTATATCTTATTTATACACTACTATAGAGATACCTGGAAACCCACATTTATTGCTACTTTATTCACAATAGCTTGGAGATGTCATCAACTTAGAAGCCCATCAAGTTATGCCTGAATGGTGAGGGGTGGTACATATACACAATGAAGTTTTATTCAGCTGTAAATAAAACCAAAATTATGAAAGTTACAGGAAAACAAATGGAATTGGAAAAATATACTAAGTGAAGTAACCCAGACCCAGAAAGAAAGGCAAGTGTCACATGTTCTCTCTTATGTGCAGATCATAGCTTTGGATTATATGTGTGTAAGTTGTGGTAAGAATCAGTAAAGACCCAGAAGCTAGAAGGAGAAAACATAGGGGAAAGTTAAAGAAGAGAGATAAAAGAACACATGTGATATGAATGATAAACATACACAACATCTATAAATAAAACTATACAGCTACAGCCACCTGATTCTCAACAAAGGAGGCAAAAACATGTGTTGGAGAAAACATCCTCTTTAACAAACATTGCTAGATAAATTGAATATCCCTAGACTGAAGCTAGATTCCTATCTCTCACCCTGTATAAAAATCAACTCAAAATTCATCAAAAACCTTAATGTAAGACCTGTGCTTGAAATTTCCACACATGAGTGCTTACACTCAGTACAGAACAAGAGATTCCTGGGTGCTTACTCTCAGTACAGACAACAGACTTCTGGGTGCTTGTGCTCAGTACAGACAACAGACTCCTGGGTGCTTGTGCTCAGTTCCACATCCGCAGAGGAAACAGGTGCACGAGCTCTCTCACCCTGCCCTCAGCAGTGCCTCACCCTAACCAGCCAAACAGGGCCAGCAGGACGCATTACTACAGCTTCATGCCCTCCTGTCATTGCCCTTGGGAGACTGTCACATTAGTTGGTGTCTCTTTACCATGTCTTGCACTGCATTTTGCTAAAAATTACTCCATTTTCTAAGTACTTACGGGGCCTGGCAAAGGACAAAGACATGAATCAGTTATTTTTCTTGTTGCTGCGACCAAGTATCTGACAAGACGCAAGTGAGGGTTTCTTTTGGCTTACAGTTTAGGGACACCCAGGCCCTGCCGGTGGCAATGGTATGTGGAAGCGCTGGGCGCATTGTGTTCTTTGAAGAAGCAGAAGGTCCAAGGGCTTGGGCCTGGGCTACGAAACCTCAAGGCCAGTCCCTGGGACCCACTTCCTGCACAGAGCCTCAGCTCCTGAAGTTTCCACAAACTTCCAAAATAGTGCCACCAGCCAAGGACCAAGTCTGTAAACATGTGGGGACATTTTATAACCAAACCATAGCAGGGCACATGTACAATCCCTTTCCAGTGAAACTTCCTACTTCATAAATATAATGGTGTCTTTCTGATATAAGGTGGGCTTTCTCCATGAAATTGATTTCAAGTTACTTTTTTTTTTGAAGTTGAACTTTTATTCCAAATGACCATGATGTCTAGAAAGGTGACAGCTAACACTCAAAACAATGTGCTTAGTTGAAAATGAAAAGGACTTGATTTGCAGCAGAGGGAGCAACAGGGTGCCAGCCTTGCTTATCACTGCTCTGGTTCTGCCCAAGAAAGCTAAAAATGACCTGCATCTTTCCGGCACACAATCTGGATGTGCAGCTTTTACTATGAGTGATGTAAAGAGCTAGAAAAATAGGAAAGGAAAAGAAAAGAGAAAACATACTGCAAAATCCCAAGCCTCAGAAGTCAACATGCACTGAAGGATAGCAGTGAAGACCCGCCATAGCAAAAACCTCACGATTCTTAAAGTGGGAGTTATCAAAAGTTCTTTAAGTTCGGAAGCTACAGGCAAAGCGAAGGGGAGCAGTCACACTGGCTCAGAAGAGCTTCTGCCTGCTGTGAACACGACAATCAGCCCTACTTCCAAGACACAGTTGGAGCTGCTGAGCCTGGTGCACCTGAAGGAAGAGACGGGAGGCTGACGTCCTTAAATGTACAAAAGCACACTGGGCCACCTGGTCCTGAGCCGTGTGAGCCACACCTGCCACTGCTCCTGGATGATGCTGAGGTTGCCTTTCTGCACCTTGAGCTCCTCCGCACTGACCACTGATGGGTCGATGGCGGAATATTTGGTCCCGTGGAATTGCAGCAAAAATGTATCTGCACATAAAGGTTGACATCTGCACTTCTACATGCATAGGGGAAGTGGCCTCCTGTCTTGAGGTGAGCTCTCCGGGCATTAGGGTACAGCTTGCACATTTCTTCCTTGGCTTCCTTTGAAAGTGTGCTCTTATCAAACACATCCATAATTGTTACACAGATGTTCTGAACTTCATGCGGCTCCACATAAAAATTCTGACAGTTCAGGGTTAGTCTTGAAGCCTGTTCACGCTGACCCAAACTTTCCAGCCTGTCCCCCATGAAACCAATGGCATCAGCAATCATAGGGTCCCAGGGGAAACTTTTCCAAGGACTATTTTCTTTTAAGCATAAATGCTGGCATCAACCAAAAGCTGTTTGCAGTCCACATTTGGTTGAAGATGGAGGTATCACTGAAGGCACTGCAGAGGATGAGGGAGTGCACTCTGGGAGACTTGTGAGTGTATTCAGCAAATTTCTGAATCAAAAACCCTCCCAAAGAAGCCCCAAACAGATTGACTTTATCCAACTGTAAGTGGTTTAAAAGTTTTCTGAATCCATCATAGAATTCAAGGTGGTCCCAGTAAACTAGATACTGCAAAGCTATGACCCGGAAATCCCATCCAGTCAAAGCCAAAATCTGCTGGAAGAATACATCTGCAGTTACACTGGCAGGGGAAGAAATATGAGAGGACACCTGACACTTTGGGGGCCCACATCACAGAGTGACCAGATCTTACTGTCATCATCATCGACAATAATCTTCTCAAAATGTTTTTCTTTATTTTTATTTATTTATCTGAGAGTGACAGACAGGGAGAGAAAGAGGGGAGCAAGAGAGAGAGAAAGAGAGAGAGAATGGGCGCACCAGGGCCTCCAGCCACTGCAAACAAACTCCAGAGGCATGGGCCCCCTTGTGCACCTGGCTTCCGTGAGTCCTGGGGAATCGGGCCTCGAACTGGAGTCCTTAGGTTTCACAGGCAAGCACTTAACTGCTAAACCATCCGTCCAGCCCCTACAATAATCTTCTTAAGGGGAACGGTACTTTTAAACCAGTTATAATCAGGGGAGACTTCGACCTCTCCCATGTTTAGCTCAAGTGGAGGTTAACCCTGCCATGGCCTCACTTTCCCTCCGGCTCTGGCAGCTCATCTTTGCCCCAGGCCGGCTGTGGGCGGTGGAGGTTGTGAGTACAGGTGGACCAAGGCCTCCTGAGGGCGCAGCAGGCGGTGGGAATGCTGGAGAAGGGGCCATCACCTCCCTCCTCCACAATGGGAGGCGCCCGCCTCTCAATTTCAGGTGACTTTATGATGCATGACAAGAGATGATCCCCGTCCTGCCACCTGTGCTTCCCCAACCCCTGCTACTACGAAGCATCAATCTAAGAAAGCCTACCAGACCCCTTTCTCGTGATTCAAAACTTTGTAGGATCAACCACCAAAGAATTGGTTTGCCAGGCTGGAGAGAAGGCTTAGCGGTTAAGGTGCTTGCCTATGAAGCCTAAGGACCCAAGTTCGATTCCTCATTACACACATAAATCAGATGCACAAGGTGGTGCATGTATCTGGAGTTTGTCTGCAGTGGCTGGAAGCCTTGAAGTACCCATTCTCATTCTCCCTCTCTCTCTCTCTTGCTTTTATAAAAAGAAAAGGAAGAACAAAAATAATTAATAAAGAATTGCAGCTGGAGAGATGGCTTAGTGGTGCTTGACTGCAAAGCTAAGGACCCGTGTTCGACTCTCCAGACCCAACATAAGCCAGACACACAAGGCTGGGGCAAACACAAGGTCACATATGCCCACCAGGTAGCACAAAAATCTGGAGTTTGATGCAATGGCTGAAGCCCTGGTATGCCAAATTCTCTGTCTCTCTTTATCTCTCTCTCTCTCTTTCTCTCTTAAAAAAAAAAACTAAAATTAAAAATATTTGCCTTTCCGAGTCTCATTTTCTCTTTGGGACTCGTGATCGGATATGCCATCATGATGGATACCCATCCTCAGAGCTTGTCTTGGTGCCATACATTCTGCTCAGTAGAGTCTCTCTAAGGATCATAAATCTCCGCTTCTTCTGCAAAACTCATCATGTTCTATGGGAAAAACCAGATAAAGAAAATGATAAAAAATCAAGTTGCCCGACTTGATGTTACATGAGAAAAATGGCCAGTATCTCAGAAGGGTTCCTGAAGTGCATAGTGGGGACAACATTTTCAGGACACCCTCCAAGGGACTGGAGGAGTAAGGCGGAATGGAAACGCTCCATCACAGCCCAGCACCATGGACAGCCGACTTGGACACCCTCCAGGGGACTGGAGGAGTAACCGCTCCATCACAGCCCAGCACCATGGACAGCCAACTTGGACACCCTCCAGGGGACTGGAGGAATAACCACTCCATCACAGCCCAGCACCATGGACAGCCGACTTATTCTTTCTTGAACGGGGACCCGGCAAGGGCCATCATTGACACCCTCCTAGGTGGTAGACATGGAAGCTTCCCAGCCCTTCCAGCCGACCTCCTACAAGAGAAGGGAAAGTCCTGAGTCACTTCTGGGTGATGCTCTCAGCCAGATGCCATCAAGAAAGGTGGGCTAGAGAGATGGCTTAGTGGCAAAGGCGCTCACATGCAAAGCCTAAGGACTCAGGTTCAATTCCTCAGTACCCACGTAAGCCAGATGCACAAGGTGGGGCATGCATGTGGCGTTTATTTGCAGTGGCAGGAGGCCTTAGCACACCTAATCTCTCCTCCCCTCTCTCTCCCTCTGCGTCAAAAAAATGAATTATTTTTTAAAGTTAAAGGTGAATTCTGGGGGTACCAACTAGGACTGCTACAACCATTGAAAACATTGCAAGCAGCAAGTGCTCACAAATTTAACACATGAAGAGAGCATCACCCCGGAAGAGCAGAGCCAAGGCCGTGGGCGACGCACGCTGCAAGGGGAGGCTGGGTGAGGAGGTCACGGGGTCCAGCAACGGCCCTTTCCGTACAGTCGGCCTGTGACAAGTTGATCCACTTTCTGCACAGATCTTCGTATTTGCAGGACAGAAGCCTCCCACTATGTGCAGAACTGATTTAACTCTTACTGGAGTTCACTTGGAAACAGGCAGCTTTGTTGGCTGAAGGAGAATATTAGCTCACATCAACATACTAGGAAATGAATACCCAAGCAAGAGCTAACTCACACACTCAACAAAAGAAAATCAATATGTTACATAGAAAGGAACAGCAAAGACTATAGAGAAAGCTTACCCCCAAATTGCTGTGTAGGTGTCATTAGCCTTCAAAGCAGCGTATAAACAATAATCATGTAGAGCAAAAATACAGACACCTGCCAGGCATGGTGGCGCATGCCTTTAATCCCAGCACTCTGGAGGCAGAGGTAGGAGGATCATCATGAGTTCAAGGCCACCCTGAGACTACACAGTGAAGTCCATGTCAGCTTGGGCTAGAGTGAGACCCTACCTCGAAAAACCAATATATATATTGTATGTATGTACATATATATATACACAAATGCCTGTGTTGAAAACCAGATGTTTTGATTTTAAATTTCCTGGAACAGGTCCCAGAAATCTGTATTTTTTTTGAGGTAGGGTCTCACTGTAGCCCAGGCTAACCTGGAATTCACTATGTAGTCTTGGGGTGACCTCAAACTCAGAATGATCCTCCTACCTGTGCCTCCCAAGTGCTGAGATTAAAGGTGTGTGCCACCACACCCAGCTCCAGGTATCTGTATTTTTAAGATCTACAGGTAATGCTACAATGTACATTGGGCCACAAACCACTAGCAGAGAACGAAATGAACGTCAAGGCCTGTATTTAGTTAATGTGACTTGGAGGCTGGCTGCAAGGGTAAGATGAGTGAATGTGCAGTGAATAAAACATTGCAAGAGGGAGGAAAAACAGGGTTGCAACATCAAGAGAAAAGAAGACTCCTGCATACTCCTGTTATGCTGGACGGTGCCTGGCACATGCATGTTTGTTCTGAGTAGTAGTCCAAGCTCTTCTGAGCCTAAATTAATGGCGAATAAGAAATGCCCATGACACACAGAAATAGGGTGACCTTCAGCATGAGTCCTGGCAAAGCAGGTGGCAGAGTTGAGAGACATTTCATGGATGACATTCTACTCTCTTTGTTCTTTTTGTTGGTACTGATGTCTGTTTAGTTTATTATTTTATTATTACTTGCAAGCATGGAGAAATAGAGGGAAAAGAGACAGAGAGAATAAGAGTGCCAGGGCTTCCAACTGCTGCAAAGGAACTCCAGCTGCATGCACCACTTTGCTTTACATGGGTACTAGAGAATCAAACTCAGGTCTTTAGGCTCTGCAAGAACATGCTTTAACTGCTGAGCCATGTCTCTGGCCCTGTTTTGGTTTTTAGAGATAGACCATCAGTATGTAGCCCAGGCTGGCCTGGAACTTTCTGAGGACCAGGCTGTTCTCCAAGTAGTTGTGGTCCACTTGCTTCTGCCTCCGTAGTGCTGGGATTGCAGGAGCGTGAGCCTCCTACTTCTTCATCCAACCACAATGACCATATAACATAATAGAAGGGCCACACGCCACATGCACATTAGCAACAAGTGAAATACAATATGTATTATACCTCCTCCATTCTGAGACATTTTTACTATACTCATGTTGATCTCCTGAATGTCCACAATAACTGTGAGATGTGCGTGTCTGTAATCCAAGCACTCAGGAGGCAAAGGCAGAAGAATGAGCTCAAAGTCATCCTCAGGTAAATGGAAAGTTCAAGGCCAGCCCAGTCCACATGAGACCCTGTCTCACAAAGAAAACAACTGGGCTGGAGATATGACTTAGTGGTTAGGCACTTGCCTGTGAAGCCTAAGGATCCTGGTTTGAGGCTCAATTCTCCAGGACCCATGTTAGCCAGATGCACAAGGGGGTGCACGCATCTAGAGTTCGTTTGCAGTGGCTAGAGACCCTGGCACGCCCATTCTCATTCTCTCTCTCTCTCTCTCTCTGTCTGTCACTCTCAAATAAATAAAAATGAATAAATATATTTAAAAAATAATAAGCTTTAAAAGAAAGAAAACAACTACAAGATGCATCTTAAGTCCCAAAATTATGTCTTATAATGTAAGAAATGTTGTAGTCAAGAAATATGTTGCATACTACAGGTCATGCAATGAGGGGACCACCTTTTGTCTTTCAATGCCCGGTTCGATTAGCACTGTCCCTACGTCACTGAGGGCTTCTGGAACTGTTCTTACCTCTCCACTGAAGCACTGGCTCTGCAAGCATTCTGTTAGCCTCCCAGGGCAACAACGGCAGTGGTTCACTGAACTGCTTCTCTGACTGAGGCCCTGGGGACTCAGGCTACACTCTGACCAGTAGTGTACCTGTTACTAGTCTCCAGCTGAAACCACATGGAGCGGAGACATGCATCCCTTTCTGGGCTCTCCTCAAACCGCATGTTTGGGCATGAAGTAAATGATAGTTGTTGTTCTAACCCTTTATATTCTGCAGTAGCTTGTTACACAGCCCTAGGATATCAGAAAAAAGACCTTATGATTCCCAAAGTGAGACCATAGGGTACATTTTGACATTCAAACCACAACAGCCCTATATCCATATATTCATATACACATATACATACAACATTGAGTGCATGGGCATGTATACATATGTACACACACCTTAAAACCAGATTTGTATGTGAGCACATATTCACAGGTATGTGCACACACATGCCTTTAATTGATATTAATATATAGGCATATATGTGTGCATATATGTATATACACCTCAAATAAAACTAGTATGTGAACAGTCATCTTCAGAGTTTCAGAGTCTATGGTCACATATGCAAACAGCCATGGTCAAAGGTATTCAGGGAAAAATGCATCTGTATCAATCATATTGATACTTTTTTGTCTTTTCATATTCTCTAAACAATAAAGTACAATAACTTCAATCACATTTACATAGTGTTATCTCAGCTATAATCTACAGATTAAGCAATACCAGAGGATACGGTTACATTAGATACAAATATTACCCTTTTTATGTAAAGGACCTGAGCATTAAAGAGTTTGACTATTCATAGGGCTTCTCTATGACACCATCCTCTGTTGATGCCAAGAAGAGAGAGAGTGTGTGAGAGAAAGAGAGAGAGAGAGAGAGCATGCTCAGATTAACTCGTTACTTGGGGAATACTAATTAAAACCATAATGAGATGTCCCATCAAACTACAGAATGGCTAACAAGAGAAAGACAAAAACAAGTCTGGCATGAATATGAACTCATCTATTGCTGGTGGGAGGTAAATTGATATGACCACATAGGGAAACTAAAAGAATGCAATCTCTTGCATGTCCTATCACCCATAAAGTTTACTCCGAGGTACATGGTACACACCTAAAAGAAAGACATGCATGCACTCACCACAAGATGTGAACAAAGGTTCCATGAGCTTCACTATTCAAAGTAAGCCAAAGCCAAAAAACACACCAAAAAAAAAAAAAAATTCCCCCAAACAAGACTATAGAGCAACTAACTGCTATTGTAAACATGGATGAGTTTCACAGCTTAATGCTGGTGATCAGGGAAATCAGAAACAGAAGACCTGAGCATGAGCCCATGCCTCTAACGTGTGCAGATAGGCTGGTGAGCGGCTCAAGTTCATGCCGAGCCTTGGAATTTGAGTCCAGGAAAAATGTAAGCAGATGTGTGATGGGGAAAAGTCATGAATAAATCATAACAACTGTGTCTACATGTGGTGGTTTGAATGTAAAATGTCCTCCGTAGCTTCATGTGTTTGTGATTAAGCCTCATGCTACATTGCAGGGTAGAGGAGCCTTTAGGCAGTGGAGCCTTGCTGGAAGAGGTGGACCCCTGGGGGCAGCTGTTCTATCCCAGCCCCTGTCTGTCTGTCTGTCTGTCTGTCTGTCTGTCTGTCTGGAGATATGACACCTGACTGTCTGTCTGCTCTGCCATGTTTCCCTCGCCATGATGAAGCTTCCACTTGGAACTATAAGCTGGAAATAAACCCTTTCCTTCATATGCTGCTTCTGGACTGGTGTTTTGTCCCAACACTAGGAAGGTAATTGCTACCAAAAATTAGTATCAAGAGGCCCCAGCTGAAACCATAGAGTAACTGGGGAAATGAGCAAGAGTGCTGCTTTCTTGGCGAACTTGATATCAGCACAAGGATGAAGGAGATAGACACTGAGGACACTCAACTCCTACCAAACCAGAGATCTACAGACACAGAGGCTCCCAAGACCTCATCACTGAAGTAGACCTTAAATGAACCCAACATGGCTCAGAGAAATTCACAGAGGAGGGGGCAGAAAGATTGTTAGAGCCACAAGTTGAGACATTACACACAGGGACATTGCCTGTTCCCCATAACTGATGGCCACCTCCACAATCTACAGCCTACAATTCCCATGGGGATAACTAGCATCCCCAAAGAGGAGCGTCCCTTTGGGAGGGGCAGAGATGAAGGTAAGGAAGGTACCAACATGCGCTGTTCACACACTGAGCATGTCCATAACTAACAAAAAGTGCAACATGGGGCTGGAGAGATGGCTTAGCAGTTAAGCGCTTGCCTGTCAAGCCTAAGGACCCCGGTTCGAGGCTTGATTCCCCAGGATCCACGTTAGCCAGATGCACAAGGGGCACAAGCATCTGGAGTTCCTTTGCCATGGCTAGAGGCCCTGGCATGCCCATTCTCTATCTACCTATCTGCCTCTTTCTCTCTCTGTCTGTCACTCTCAAATAAATAAATTTTAAAAAGTGCAACATGGTCAGATTCAAAGATCTATAAAAAAAAAAAAAAAAACAGCGGGATACACCACACCTCCTCATGGATGACACTTTCTACCTCACTTTTTAGGACCCAGCTTGGTCTAGAGTCGAAGGTTGGTTGGTGGGCACTGAGGGCCATCAGCATTGTCTTGCTTGGCATCTCCTTATGGGAAGGTCATTGCTGGCTCCACAGACAATGGAGGTGGTGGTTGGACAGGGGCTGTGAGTGGGGGTACGTCTGCTGCTGAAGGTGGGTAGGTTACTTCATCAGGCAAAATAAATCCATCCAAGAATTCAATGCCTCCAGCGTTACCAGGTTTTCCCACACACCCCCACCAGCTACCATGAGTGCTCTCACTTTACCTACCAGTACCTATCGAGGCCGAGACTTGAGCTGGTATCGAAAGTCAACCAAAGGTACAATGAGGGCTTGGGTTTGGTTGTCTGCAAATTGAACTCTAAGATGACTGGAAAGACGCATCTCTTCCAGAGCAGACATAGGAACTTTCAGGTCATTTACATACATTGTAAGCTGGGAAATTTCATCTCCAAGTTTATTCTTTCCCTCTAAACCCTCACATAGCGAGCTTTCACAGTCCACACTTTTCTCTTCATTTGGTCTTTCAAGCTAGCACCAGCACAGTAGGTCAAGCTCTGCTTAAAAACACCAAAAAATTTCCAAAATTTCAAATCCTATAAAACAGCTGCAAAATACTAAAAACCAGGGCTGGAGGGATGGCTTAGCCATTAAGGCACTTGCCCGAAAAGCCAAAGGACCCTGGGTTGATTCCCCAGGACCCACGTTAGCCAGATGCACAAGGGGCACATGTGTCTGGAGTTCATTTGCAGTGGGTTGGAAACCCTGGTGCTCCCGTTCTCTCCCTCTCTCCCTCTCCCTCTCCCTCTCCCCCTCCCCCCCCTCTCTCTCTCTCCCTCTCCCTCTCCCTCTCCCTCTCCCTCTCCCCCTCCCCCTCCCCCTCCCCCTCTCCCTCTCCCTCTCTCTCTCTCTCTCTCTCTCTCTCTCTCTTTCAATCTCTCTCTCTCTCCTTCCCCCCCTCCCTCATTCTCTGTCAAATAAACAAATAAAAATAAATTTTTTTTTTTTAAAAAAGACTAAAAACCACATGGTCAGGATTATCACAACCACAGCCCCACTTCTCAGTACCAATTTTTTGTAGCGGTTACATTCCCATGGGTGGCACAAACACCCAGTCAGAAGCAACTTAGGAAGGAAAGGGCTTATTCCCAGCATATAGTTTGCAAAAAAGAAAACTTCATCGCAATGGTAAAAAGCATGGCCAGAGCAGACAGCCAGGTGTCACATCTGCACATGACTCTGAGTTCAGCACCAGCTTGTCTTTTCAGCCTTATTTCCCTTGATTTCTTTCCTGCACTCTATAGATGGATCAAAAATAAAAATTATGAAATAAACAAGTAAGTCAATAACCACTGGCAGATCATTTAGAGTTTATAAACTGTTTAGAATGCCATCACCAGATTTGTATGTTTCTTCTTGCATCTGTAATAACTACATACAATCACAGTCTTTGGAGAAGTCTGCATCAAGATGATCTCCACATGTGGCTGTCATGACAGGTCTGTAGGTGGCATACGGCTGTCTCTGTGCTGCGGCTTCTGCAAGGTTCCATCCCTGCAAAGCATACGGCTGTCTCTGTGCTGCGGCTTCTGCAGGGTTCCATCCCTGCAAAGATGGTTTGCTGCAAACTCTAGAGCCTTACAGACTAAGGCCCTGCCCAGGTAATGTCTGCAAGCACCTGTCATAAATCAGGGAAGAGGAAAGCTGGGGGAGGGGCTACCAGTCTGGAGGGTACAAGTCAGAGATACTACCCACAGCACGGCTGGACATAAAAATTATCTGCCCCAAGTATCACTTATGCTTGGACTGCAGTGCTGTATTATAATTTTGTCTACCAGTTTAAGAAATGGAACCCCCAAAATATAGAGCTAAGAGAGTTGACAAAGGCAGGTCTTATGACTAAAGAAAAAGACAGTACGATTTTGACAGGGAGCCCGGGAGAATGAAAGGGCAATGCTGCACCTGCCTCCATTTCTACCACCGCCGTCCACCCACTCCTGCCATATGTCTCCAGCTGGTTCTCCACGTCCTGTCGGAAGTGGTGCGCGGGAGTCACATGGCCGTGCCTCCCTCTGGCCCTCTGCCTGGCCAACCCTCTCTGGACTTGTTGACCCGACACAAATACTCCCCATTACTCTGGCAGTTTCCTCCTTTAGTTCTTGATGAAGCAAGGTGGCCCTACTGGGAAAGGGGGGAAAGGACTCTGGCAAAATCCCCTGACCTTAAGTCTGTGGCCATGAGTACTTCAGTTTTGTGTCAAGGAGCCTGTGTTTGGCCCAAAGGGGAGATTCAACAGAGCACGGCATCAGAAGAATGAGGTCAGCATTCAGCTTCTTCCTGGAAAGCTTTCTGCCCTTTCTCTTCCCTCCCTGCTGAGCCCAGGTCCTGTCCAGTCCAACCACCCTTAGTTTCAAATAACAGACTGTGACAGCCTACAGCTCCAAATCCAAAGTCCCCTGGGACTGAACAAATTGCCTACCCAGCAGGCGTCATGACTGATGCTACTCCTTCATCTTGGGCAGTTTCCATGGCGCTCTGCCCTAGACCACCTGGCAAAGTGTCAAAATTCATGCCATGCCCATTGGCATTTTGGGCTTTGCCACTTGCTCCATCAGAGCTCTTGGACCCTAGGACCTGCTAAGTTCACATCATGCTGAAGGGGCATAGTTTCAGGCAGTGAAGGAAATATGGCTTAACAACAAAACAAAATTTGGCCCAAAATGACAGTTATGAGGCATCCAAAATCCCCACAAAAACAAACATATGCCAGGAATGAGTCTGCTCAACCAAACCTTCAGGACCCAGTCCCCAAACTTTGAATACAAATGGGATATGAATGAATATATCACTATAGAATTTCTCATGGTTCTGCAGCTATAAGTTTTTATATCACTTTCCACCCCAGGGCACCAATATGCCCTAAAGATCAAATTTATTTGTACTCTTCTTGCATACCTAAAATAGAGCAAAATGTCTCATACATAGTAGGTCCTTTGCTTCCCCTTTCATTCTGAGACTACACTCAAGCATCTTCCCAGATGTTTGTCACCATTGGTTAGCACTTCCTGACCCATGGCCTTACCTGTCCCATGTAGCCAGGGCCTGTCAAGAGCTGTCTTTTCCCCTCCTGAGAGCAACTCTGGCCCCTCCACCGACAGTCAGTTGGCTAAATTAAGAACCAATGGGGTTTGTATCCTAATAAGTAAAACTCATCTTTACTCTTAACTGCGACTTCTGAAGGCCGTATCTGTCATTGTCATACTCCTCAGGCAACATCATAAGACATCAAATTTAACTTTTTCTACCCAATGCAGATGCTTATAAATCCTTGCTTAGCAAATCCCACTTCAGTAGAGACAATGCTCTCTCAGAATCATAGGTGGGAGTTATGGAGTGTATCTTTGTAGAAAATTTACATATCGAAATGCATGATTCACACACAAATTATATTGATAATCATAACTTTACCACCAACAACAACCTGTAGAAACACAACTGTTTCCAGACTTATGCAACACATATCTTTGTTGCTAGTTGAAAAGCCCTATTATGAACGTCTCAAGAGGACAAGATAAGATGAAAGGAATATTGGCAGAAGCGATCTCTCAGGGCTGGCTTCTTGAGTAGATGGCGCTAGAGCTTCTTTGTTTGAGGTAGAAATGAGATGAAGGTAGAGAATCGAGACAGCAGGATGCCTCATGGCTGTGCCTGTGAGGAAGGCAGTATGGCGGAGTTGTCAGACTAACCAATGTCAGAGAGGAGGAAGGCAGCGCATTGTGAGCTATGGCTTTGAACTCAGTGTGAGGTGAGGCATTCTTACCAACGTCTGCTCTGTGCTGTCCTCTTAGGAAGCTCAAATCCTTCTCTTTGCCACAGAAACTATCGCCATGAAGTCACAGAATATAACCACGGCTTACACAATAGCTCTACTGAAGAAAATCAAAAGTTCTCGGGATATGAGAGAGACTATATCTGAAGTTTAAGATCTGTATCTTAAAAGATATAGGCCACACTGTGACATCCTGTGACCAGCAGCAAGGAGCAGCATGCTTGTTGGTGGTAGGTCAAGTCTCTTAGTTCTCAACCAACTTAGAAGTGGGCTTTTTCATCCCCATTTAGTAAATAAAAACACTGAAAGGGAATGATAGTGATGTTGAGAAAATGAAACTAGGGGCTGGAGTTAAGCAAGTTTAGGCGCTTGCCTGCAAAGCCTAAGGACTCGGGTTTGATTCCCCAGGACCCACATAAGCATTTGCATAAAGTGACATATGAGTCTGTAGTTCATTTGCTAAAGGTCCTGGCGCAATCAATCTCTGCCTTTACCTCTCTCTCTCTTTCTCTCTTTCTCTCTCCCTCTCTTTTTCCTTCCCTCTCTCCCTCTCAAATAAATAAAAAAATCATGTTTTATAAAGAAAATGTTTATCATTATTTATTTTCGTTCTTTTTTGGCAAGGTCTCACTATGTAGCCCAGGCTGGCCTCAAGCTCAAGGCCCTCCTGCCTCAGTTTCCCTAGTGCTAGGATTATAGGCATGTGCCTCTATGGCCTGCTTATGGATCCCATTTCTAATGTTGCTAATCACCTCAATTTGTTTTCCAAAATCATTTCTAGACACACATTCTTCTACTTCTCAGAAACAAGGGTAAAAAGAGCAACCTTTTTCTTTCCCCCTCCCTCTGTTGATTGAAACTGTCCCATGTAGCCAAAGCTAATTGTAAGCTTGCTGTGCAGCTGAGTCCAACCTCAAATTCCCAACTTTCCAGCCTCCACCTTCCAAGTGCTATTCTTATGGGCATGTGCCACCAGACCTGCGTCCCTGGTGGTAAGAGTCTCTTTTAATTCCTTTCTTAGGGCATTGGGAGAACACTTTGCCCCTCAACTGTTATTCATGCTCTATTACTACAACCTACTAATAAGCTCTAGTCTAGATCACTGTTGTGTTATCATTACATATTAAGTCATGGCTAAATATATAAAGTATTAAGTTCAAGAATATTTTTGTTTTTTTTATGAGAGAGAGAGTGTGTGTGTGAGATAGGGGTGGGGAGAGAATTGGTGTACTAGGGTCTTCAGCCACTGCAATCAAACTTCAGACACGTGCACCATCTTGTGCACATGTGTGACCTTATGCATAAGTCACCTTGTGTGTCTGGTTTACGTGGGATCTGGAGAGTCAAACATGGGTCCTTAGGCTTTGCAGGCTAGCATCTTAACTGCTAAGCCATCTCTCAAGACCAAGTTCAATAAATTCTTATTTTTGTATTTTCCATCTTTTCTTGTTTGGATTTAACAATTTATTATTATTTATGTCATTTAAAAAACACCAGTTCATTAAAATATGTAGAACTGAGTGATGCAAAACAAACTTCACTTTAAACCTGTGTCCATAGGTAATCTGTAACTCCAGACAGGTCAGTCCCTTCCTGGAAGAGCTATGGCAGCCAGGTAACCCTCACTTCAGGGGCAGTGAACCTTCTAGGCCAGTTTCAGTGCCAAGCCCACCTTGTATGCCACCTTGTATCACCTGCTCTTCAGACTGTTCCTTTGCTCAACATGGCTGTATCAATGGCATCCTTAGGTTCCAGAGCTTGTCCATCTTCTACCAAGGAGAATTTTCCCACTCACATAGCTCTCTCCTGCTGCTGTGGCTCCAAGACAAAAACATGATCGAAATAAGTGTGGCTGTCCCTCATTCCAATCACATCTTCTTTGAAAAAACAATAACAAAAACGGGGGCTGGAGAGATGGCTTAGCAGTTAAGCGCTTGCCTGTGAAGCTGAAGGACCCAGTTCAAGGCTCAATTCCCCAGGACCCACATTAGCCAGATGCACAAAGGGCGCACATGTCTGGAGTTTGTTTGCAGTGGCTGGAAGCCCTGGCGTGCCCATTCTCTCGCCCTCCCTTCCTCTCTCTCTCTCTCTCTCTCTCTCTCTCTCTCTCTCTCTCTCTCTCTCTCTCTCTCTCTGTCTCTCTCTGTGTGTCACTCTCAAATAAATAAACAAATTTAAAAAAAAAACTAGTGGGCTGGAGAGATGGCTTAGCGGTTAAGCGCTTGCCTGTGAAGCCTAAGAACCGGTTCGCGGCTCGGTTCCCCAGGCCCCATGTTAGCCAGATGCACAAGGGGGCGCACGCGTCTGGAGTTTGTTTGCAGAGGCTGGAAGCCCTGGCGCGCCCATTCTCTCTCTCTCCCTCTATCTGTCTTTCTCTCTGTGTCTGTTGCTCTCAAATAAATAAATAAATAAATTTTTTAAAAAACTAGTGCAAATGTGTAGTAAAAGGTTTACAAACGTGGCCTAGGTGAACCCTCTTCAGTACCCTGTTCAGCTGGTTGCAACCCCAGCGCAGTCACCTCTGACACATGCACCCCACGCTTGAGCTCTCAGCCTCGTCTCAGCAGCCACATTGCGGCCGCAGATCTGCGCCACCTTATTCCTGCATCTTGCAAGTTTCTTTCCTCCCTGACTTACGCTCACGTAGGATTATTTTCCCTCATCATTTAGTTCAATATTATTTGCCTGGATGATTTTGAATATGGGCTTCTTTTCAATTATTATTTGAGGATCATAATCGAATCCTCCAACATGCCTACTGGCCAGTTAGCTCATTTATTTTACTTATAGTTTTGTTTTTTTTTTTTTTTTTATTCCTGAAGTCTTCTCATGAACATAAATTATCCATTTGTTGAATCTTTATTCTGTCCACTATTTATATTATCTTGCTTTACATCATTTTTATCAATTTATTCTTGTTTATAAGTTCTGGAAAATAGTGCCTTCATTGGTTTGATTTTTTACAATGCTAAATCATCATTTTTATCTCCAATGTAGATTGCATTTCTACTACTTAATTTTTAATGTACTCGAAGTCCTTTCTAACATTATTCATCTCCTGTTTTATTATGACCTCATATATTTCCACCAAAAACTTTCTTCCTTTATTATCTTTACCCACTGTTCCCAGTGTGCATGCTTCCTTGCAGACTACAGAGAACACTCCTTTCCTCACGCTTTATTCTAAATCACAAAGATGGGGCTGGAGAGATTGCCTAGTGGTTAAGGTGTTTGTCTGCAAATCCAAAGGACTCAGGTTCGATTCCCCAGGACCCATGTAAGCCAGATGCACAAGGGCGCATGCGTCTGGAATTTGTTTTCAGTGGCTAGAGGTCCTAACGTGCCCATTCTCTCATTCCCTCTCTCCCTCCCTCTTTCCCTCCCTCCCTCTCCCTCTCCCTCTCCCTCTCCCTCTCCCTCTCCCTCTCCCTCTCCCTCTCTCTCTCTCTCTCTCTCTCTCTCTCTCTCCCCTCTCTCTCCCTCTCTCCTTCTTTCTGTCTCAAACAAATAAGCAAAATATTATAAAATGGTTTAAATCTCACAGATGACTTATATAGAGATGTAGAGTTCCTGAAGGGTTTTGTGATTCTGTTCTCTGCTGCATGGTATTTCCAAATTAGCCCTATGCAGGCTGTGACTCATCCTTGATGAGGAAACATTGCCTGTCCTTGGTCCAGCTCTGTCCACTGAAGTCAGGGTGGAACTGTCCATTTGCAAGTTTCTTGTTGCCACGCCCCCAGACAGCTGGCTGTGCTCTGCGGAGATGCTGCCTTGTCACGTCTCCCTGGTGCTCAGTCCTCGGCAGAGGAAAGTACCCTTCTTCAGGATGTCCTGCCAAGCCCTTTCATCTTTCTGCTAGCTTTGGGATTTTCACCCTGAAGACAGAACTTTCCAGAATGTCTTTGACCACTATCAGATACCTGAACCTCACTTGCCATGAGTCTGTAAGTACAACTGTCTCTGACCTCTCAAATAAATTGGTGGACAAAGAAGTTGCCAGAAAAGATGGTTTGACTACCTCAAAAGTCAGCACCTTGTAATGGTTCTGAACTTCTAAGTCAGTGGGCCTGTGGGTCTGGGGGACAAGGACCACTGTGGGTCTGGGGGAGACAAGGACCGCTGTGGGTCTGGGGGGAACAAGGACCGCTGTGGGTCTGGGGGACAAGGACCGCTGTGGGTCTGGGGGGAACAAGGACCGCTGTGGGTCTGGGGGGACAAGGACCACTGTGAGTCTGGGGGGAACAAGGACCGCTGTGGGTCTGGGGGACAAGGACCACTGTGGGTCTGGGGGACAAGGACCGCTGTGGGTCTGGGGGACAAGGACCGCTGTGGGTGTGGGGGGGACAAGGACCGCTGTGGGTCTGGGGGGACAAGGACCACTGTGAGTCTGGGGGACAAGGACCGCTGTGGGTCTGGGGGACAAGGACCACTGTGGGTCTGGGAGATAAGGACCACTGTGGGTGTTGGGGGGGACAAGGACCGCTGTGGGTCTGGGGGGGACAAGCTCCCTGGTAATACTGTTGCTGCTGCTGTGGGACTTCACCGGATACCACTGCATCCAGGGCCACAGCAGTGACAGTGGACCCCCCCCTCCCCCCGCCCACTTCTGTCAGTGCTTGTCTCCCTAGGCAAATTCTGAAAAGAATAATTACAGGATCCCTTTTGTGGCCACAGACACAACTTGCCAAACTGTTTCCTCAATAGAGTGTCATAGCAACCAACACAGTTTTCTCACACAGGGAAAATACTATGCTATTGGTATAGGAAAAAAAAAAAAAAAAAAAGAAGTGTCTGATCATTGTGTGATTTGAGAATTTTTTTTTTTAATTTTCCTGCCAAGGACTATTTCCCACCACCCTGCATGACCAAATCTGTCATAGCAGTAAGCACCCTCCAAAGCTGGAATGCCAGAAGGAGACATCCTCTAGTGGAAAAAGCCAGAATCTCTTTCAATCACCCTAAGGTACAGAAGATAGACTCGCAGTGAGCTGACCTTGACAGTGTGAAAGGCTCTTTTTTGCTGCATCTCTAGGGGTCATGTTGCAGGGCTGATCTTTCCTGCCCACCTCCAGCCCATCCCTTTATCCCAGACCCTAGGCTTCTACCAGTAGTAGAACTGGCTCTCATATAGAGACCCAAAGCCCATCAGAGGTCAGTACAAGAAAGGGCCAGTCCTTGGACAGGAAATGAAATGTTAAAGGGGAGAAAAGAAGGAAGCAAGAAAATTTTAAAGCACGGAGCTTGGAGAAAGGGGCACAGAAAGTAAAGAGGACTGGGTATGATGCAATCCTTAGTTGTCTGAGCCACACTGAGAGCAGGAGCCTGCTGTCCCACCTGACTCCTCAGAGGAGCCAAAGAGGTGCTCACCAGGCTGTGGACTTGATTTCTGAATTCACTAGCTACTTCCTGGAATACCAAAGAGCCACAGCTAGAATCCTGTAGGGAGCCTGAGAAGCAGAATGATGCTTGGAATTTCCCAAGTGACTCCAGTGCAGTCATGACCAGAAGTAGAAATGGGAAATTTGGGAAGGATCTTTCAGAGAAGGTTCTCCTGCAGACACAGCTGGCCAGAGAACAGGGTGGGCGTGGGAATGTCGGACCCACTGCTTTCCACAACGAAGAAGCAGGGGTGGGAAGCGAGCTGAGTACTTCTTCATGAGCCATTTCTTAGTCATGTGAGTGGTGGGTTCATACCTGTAAAGCATGGTTTCTTCTGCCTGCTCCTGGAGTTTGCCAGCTCAGAGATGATTGCTGGTCATTTATAAAATGCTATGGAGGACTGGAGAGATGGCTTAGCAGTTGAGGCACTTGCCTGAAAAGCCTAAGAACCCAGATTAAGTTCCCCAAAACCCATGTAAACATGGTGGTGAATGTGTCTGGAGTTTGTTTGCAGTGGCTAGAGGCTCTGGCACACCCATTCTGTCTCTGGGTAAAAAGTAAAACTTTAAAAAACGTTATGGGAGGCTGGAGAGACGGGTTAGCAGTTAAGCACTTGCCTGTGAAGCCTAAGGACCCCTGTTCAAGGCTCAATTCCCCAGGTCCCGTGTTAGCCAGACGCACAAGGGGGGCGCACGTGTCTGGAGTTCGTTTGCAGTGGCAGGAGGCCCTGGCGCACCCATATTCTCTCTCTCTTTATCTCTCTCTGCCTTTCTCTCTGTGTCTGTCGCTCTCAAATAAATAAAAAATGAACAAAAAAAAAATGCTATGGGACCTCACAGTGCCTGACACTACCTACACAAGACCATCATACTAGGGGGAAAAGATCATGGCATCGAAATAAAAGAGAGACTGATTGAGAGGGGAAGGGGTATGATGGACAGTGCAGTTTCAAAGGGGAAAGTGGAGGGAGGGAAGGAATTACCGTGGGATATTGTTTACAATTGTGGAAGTTATCAATAAAAAAAGTAATTTTTTTAAATGCTATGTATGGAGCATAGCTCATGAGTAAGTTGTGTCTCCTAGTCCTCCACATTCCGGAGTGTGGTCTCGTGGTGTGTAAACAGGACCAATGAAGTGCTCACACAGCACACAGAAGAAACTCGCCTGCCCTCCTCCCCTGAGCATTGCACCTGTAGGTCTGTGATGACACCAAGGCTTAGAACGATGGATTCAAAATTGCATCCGGGGCTAATAATAAAGCTTCTTTGCCCTTTTAAATATGAAGGAATTAAGGTCACGGAATGTTCTAAGGACATTCTAAAGGGCCTTAAATATGTCCTAAAGCTATCAAAGGGCATGCATGTAGGGTGTATAAATATCTCTTTGAAATTAATTTTTAAAATGACAACCTAATAAGAAAAATGGCAAAGCTTTTAAACTTTCTTCACAGTAAAAAAATAATCCAAATAACTTATGAGTGGATGCTAAACTGTGCTGGTCATCAGAAGAGAGAAAATTCAAGCCCACAGTAAGATATCGAGAATGCCCAAAATGTAATAAAGATGGTGCCCAATGCCAGCAGCTAGACTGTCATACCCTCAGGAAGGGAGAAAACTGGTACAAGCACCTTGGGCATTGTTAGAAGGCTGAACAAATACCTGATACCCAGAAGTGACACCACAATTAGAGCAACATTTAACCCTCTAAGCAACCAAACAAGTCCCAAAGACCTCCTCAAGAGAAAGCTTCACCTGGAAATGAAATATGAATATTTGTAGAGATGGCTTAGCAGTTAAGGTGCTAGCCTGTGAAGCCTGAGGACCCAGGTTTGATTCCCCAGTATCCATGTAAGCCAGACACACAAGGTGTTATATTCATCTGGAGTTTGTTTGCAGTGGATAGAGGCCCTGGCTTGCCCATCCCCCCCCCCTGTGTGTGTGTCTCTCTCTCTCTCTCTCTCTCTCTCTCTCTCTCTCTCTCTCTCTCTCTCTCCCACCCTCCCTCTTTCTCTAAAATAAATAAAATAGGTTTTTAAAACAATGAATATATGTAGGATATCATTAATATCCTACATTATTAATACTAGACCCAAACTGAAAATTTGACCCAAGTAAGAAAGATGAATGTAGGACATCCATTCATATAATGAGATAGCATTGATAGTGATGACTTTCCTGTCAGCTCACATAACAATGTAGAAACATCTTATGAGCAGAATGAAAGAGGCCATCACTGACTTCTCCATACTTACGATTTCAGTTGTATCAGCCTATTATTATTATAAGTCAGGATGGTGCCTGTCCCTGGGGAATGCCTGGGGAAAGAGACAAACAGGTAGCAATGTGATATCAAGAAATCAAATAAGAAGTGGGAAGTCTTGGAAATCACTTATTTAAGCAGAGGGTCCACATGCATTTCTTTTTTTTGTAGAGTCAAGTAACAGCTTATTGAGGTCTGTGCCATATTATGTACAGTAATCATCTCTCATATAATGCAAAAATCTAATGCATGGGTATCACCAGGTTCCAATAAGTCTTTCTCTTCAGTGACCTGTGGTCAGCTGCATTTGGCCCACAGGCCCTTGTTTAACAACCCCTGGTAGATGGGACAGACAAAATGAATTTATGGGTTTTTTAATTAACTTACTAATTAATTAATTAATTAATTTGAGAGAGTGAGAGAGAAAGAGGCAGAGAGAGACAGAGAAAAAGGGCATGTCAGGGCCTCCAGCCACTGCAAAGGAACTCCAGATATATGTGCCCCCTGGTGCATCTGGCTTACGTGGGTCCTGAGGAATCAAACCAAGGTTCTTTGACTTCGCAGGCAAGCGCCTTAACTACTAAGCCATCTCTCCAGCCCTAAACTTATATTTTTAAAACAAGGATTTATCTCGTACCTCTCCAGGCTTAAGTTTTTAAATGTGCTATAACAAATAACTAGATAAATTAATCTAAACCAATGAGGGCCTCAGATGTTGGAGGGCTTTTTTTATAACCATGGAGCAAATCAGGGTTTGATTCTCTTTGACCCACACTTGTGAAGTCCCCAAGGCTGCAACATAGTGTTCATTATCTTCTAGCTTCATCACAGGCCTGCCTTCCTGTCAACGAACCCCACTAGTCCAGCAGCTTCATTAGGATGGCTTCCTCCAAGAAGACAATGAATCTACTTCACAGAGGCTGAAAGGAAGCTTAGCAGGAGGAAGTCCAGGACAAGACTGCTCTCAAGGATGAGCAAGCTGGCTTAACAAAATTGAGACCAAAAGGTAGGTCAAGAAGTTATCTTTGTAAAGTTTAGAATGATTTTGGCTGAAAAGGTTCTCACATAATTTAATTTAGCAACTGTTTAATTTAGTAACCACCCTTGGTAGCCTCTGTTCTTCTTTCTTCCCTGCTGTCCTGTAGTTCAGGAGATGCCAGCCTTTGCCAAGTCCATCAGTCAGCCAGTCAGTCCAGGCTTTACCTGTCTTCCCTCACGGTGGCCATGCATGACCCTGTAAGCCATGTAGCATGTCCCATCTCCCTGTGCATAGAATGCTTCACATGAGAAAGATGGAGACCCTCCACTTTCAAGTCTGTCCCACTGTGGAGAGTAAGAGGAGAGTCTTCCTACTGCAGTTTATAAAGTAAACATAGAGAGGGTCTTCCTACTGCAGTTTATAAAGGGAACGTAGAGGGAGGTCTTTCTATTGCTGTTTATAAATGGAAAAGAGGGGGTCTTCCTACTGCTGTTTATAAAGGGAATATAGAGGGGGGGTCTTCCTACTGCTGTTTATAAAGGCAATATAGACAGGGTCTTTTATTGCTGTTTGTAAAGGGAATGTAGAAGGAGTCTTTTTACTGCTGTTTATAAAGGTAACAGAGGGGGTCTTCCTACCACTTTCTAAAGGAAACATAGAGGGGTGGTCTTTCTATTGCTGTTTATAAAGGGAACAGAGGGTGTCTTCCTACTGCTGTCTATAAAGGAAACATAGTCAGGGTCTTTCTATTGTTGCTTATACAGGGAATGTAGATGGGGGTCTCTCTACTGTTGTCTATAAAGGGAATGTAGATGGTCTTTCTGTTGGTGTTGGTAAAGGGGACATAGGCCTGGAGCATCCACTGCAGGAAGCTTCATGGCAGGTGCATTACAAGTTGGACAGCCCAGGAAGAATCTGGCCATGTAGCTCATGACTTTGGAAGTCAATTTCCTTCCAGTTCCCACAGTTAAGAATACTGAGAACACAGCTGGTGCCCAACAGCTACTCAGCAACGACCCTGCTGCTCCAGGGATATGAATGAGTGGGGCACGGGGTGATGCTGATGAGGGGATGGAAACTCAACACATTGGGCCATGGAGCTTCCACGTCCCTTGGATGTCCAAAGCCCTCTTAGAAATGTCAGTAGAGTCCTGGGGAGGAATGGTGTCCACTTACCTCTCACGTCAACTCCTCTTTATTTATTTATTTTTTTCTTTTTTGCTTTTCAAGGTAGGGTCTTGCTCTAGCTCAGGCTGACCTGAAATTCACTCTGTAGTCTCAGGGTGGCCTCAAACTCATGGCGATCCTCCTACCTCTGCCTCCCGAGTGCTGGGATTAAAGGCGTGCACCACCACGCCTGGATTTCAGCTCCTCTTTTGAATAGGCTGTGTTCACTTTGGCAATTTGGGGAGCATTTCTTAGATACTGCAGCAACTTAGATGGGGAGACTGAACCCCAAGGGTGTGATTGCTCATTTGTTTGGCCTGTGGTCGCACTCTGTATTGGCTTTCCATTTGTGAACATCACACCGTTTTCAATGGTGAAGTGAGCTCCTGGTAGACAAAGGTTTTATCACAGACCAGAGGCAGTCCAGCAGCAGGATAAAGCCTCATTGTGCCTGCAGCATTCCCTTTCTTTGTAGGTGACTACTTATCCAAGCCAGGCCAAGGATGCTGCCAAAGGAGCGACTCCTGTGGCAATGCTGATGTGTAAGTGGGGCAGGATGGAGTCGGTCACAAACATCTGGTGCACTAGTTAGACTGCTAAACTCCTGCAACAAACTGCTGAAGAGATGGTTCAGCGGGTAAGGCACTTGCCTGAAAGAAATGCAACCAAAAATGTTAAGTACTACAAAGAAAATTGAACCTCATTTTTCTATCCACCAAATCATCCAAGATAGGCCTTCTGGATTGGCCAGAACCCCTCTCTGTATGTGACTCAAGTCCTAGACTTCTCCTGCCTGTAGCTCTGGCTCCCTTAGGGCCACTAATGTCTACTTTGTAAAGGAAGAATTACAAGAGGGTCCACATCACATGTGTTTAGTCCCGCAGACATACTGCCCCTGGGTGTCCTGTGAAACATGATGTGCCCACACCCCTTACCAAATCCAATCAGTATGCCAGGAGAGAAGGGATGTCGACTGACAGTGAGGGGATTCGTTTTTTACTTACTGGTTTCCGTTAAGACCACTACAGCAGATAAAGTGACAGGCAAGGAGTTGAGTGTGTCATTTATCCCCTTTATCCATTAACTGGTCTTTCCTCCTATAGTCCCAGGTCACTTTAACATCCATTACCTCCTCCCGGATGCCTTCTAATTCCGCCTTCTCTCTTGTGTTTACAAGAAGGTCTAATTTCAATAATCCCCCCATCACGTCCCTAGTTGTATTTCTTAGCATTTTGCAAACCAAGTCATGGATGTCTAATTTATTCATTGCCTCTACAAAACATAATCGTCAGCCCCAATCTTACAAAGTCTATACTTAGAAATTATTTGCACACAGTTCTTTGAAAAACACTATCTATCCCAGCACCTTATCCCTTTCTCATTACTGCAAACTTCTCCCCTGATTACTATTGCCAGTCTTCTGTACACGTCTGCAGCCCACTACCAGAAGCATCATGTTATTTGCTGAACTCTCTCCAGTATTCCCAGTTACTCTACCCTGAAAAAAAAAATAATGTGCATACATTTGGTCAATAAACATTTATTAAGAACCTGCTATGTGTTCGGCAATGTTGAAAGATACTGGCAAAATTTCAGGATGAAGAAAATACAGTTTCAGATCAGCAAGGTGTAACATCTAGGGGGTGAGACGCAGAGAGCCCTGTGCAGCCGCAGGGCTCTGAGCTGGGCTTCACAGGATGAGGAAGCAGCGGTGCTGGGCTTCACCATCAACGGCAGGGAAGTATCACTTGCCAGCAACGATTGAGTCCCCAGTTTGCACTCAGCGCTATAGGGGCAGGTGATGGCTGCAGAAGAAACACAATGTTCTGCCCTTGTCCTTGATGAGCTTATCTTCTCTATCCAGGAAGCAATGGTGTGCTCTGCAGGCTGTGTAAAGTGAAGTTACTCAAGGGCTATTAAAGATATGGAAGGTGTGAGGGCTGGAGAGATGGCTCAGTGGTCAAGGCACATGTAGGCAGAGCCTAACAACCTGGGTTTGGTTCCCTAGCAAAAAATATAACGCCAGATGCTCAGAATGACAAATGCACTGGGGCTTTGTTTGCAGTGGCTGGAAGCCATGACACGCCCATCCTCTCTGTCTTTCCTCTTTCACTCTCTGCTTGAAAATAAGTGAAATTTAAAAAAAAAAAGATATGGAAGGCCTTGGAGATGGCTTAGCAATTAAGGTGCTTACTGAAGAACCTAAGGACCCAAGTTCGATTCCCCAGTACCCACATAAGCCAGATGCACATGGCACATGCCTCTGGAGTTCAGTGGCCAGAGGTTTTGGCATGCCCATTCTCTCTCTCATAAATAAATAAAATATTTTTTAAAAAAGATATAGAAGATGAGGTAGGCCTCCAGAGGAAGGTCAATACTTAGGTTGGGTCTTAAAAATTTGTTTTAGCCGGGCGAGGTGGTGCATGCCTTTAATCCCAGCACTCGGGAGGCAGAGGTAGGAGGATCACAATGAGTTCGAGGCCACCCAGAGACTACAAAGTGAATTCCACGTCAGCCTGTGCTAGAGTGAGACCCTACCTCGAAAAACCAAGATAGATAAATAGATAGATAGATAGATAGATAGATAGATAGATAGATAGATAGATATACACACACACCTATTAACTGGAATGGAAATGGTCTATATTCCCAGCACTTACTTTGTAGGGAAAGGAAAAAATAGTGAAATGAAACAGGGAAGAATGTATCCAAGTGTACAGTAAATAAATCTTTCTGGAGCAGAAGGAGTTGGTAGATAACAGTGGAAGACAGCGTAGATAAGGATGTAGGGTAGACAAAGGAGGGGCGGAAGGAGACGGTATGGAAGGGGCGTAGGAGAGGCTGTGTCAGTCAAACCTTATAGGGAGAGCAGAGGAAGTGAGAGTTCATGCGGACAAATTTGGAGATTACTGAAGTCATGTGAGCAGAAAGACTTTCTGTAGAAGAAACATGTAAGGACGTCTTTGTTTTTGCAGCCCTGGGAGGCATTTGACAACACTTAGAACGGCTGTGAACACATGTTTGTGCATGTCCTCAACTCCCCAGAGGTAACAGGCTTTCACTAGTGCTACAGTGTCACTGGGTGTGGAAGCAGCAGATCTTCGCGGGGAGCCTGTCTTCCATGTTTCCACTGCCTTAAAAGGCCAACCTCTCCCTGTGCACAGTCGCTGTAACACACTGCACTGCTGGGTAGCAAAGCCAGCTGAGGTGACTTTTCAGCAAGGAGGTGAAAGGGAGAAGGGGGCCCTCCAGACTGCGCACAGACTCACACCACACTCCTTTCAACGAGGCCGTCTGGGTGGCTCCACGGGCCTCCAGCCAGACAACATCGTGAACATGCAATTCTAAATGAATAAACTCGAGTTCCAGTGTGACTAATTTATGTCAGGACTCGCTGTGCTCTGTGGATCAAGGAAGGCCTACGGTGGACATTTCTATATTGATTTTTGTTTTAAATAAACAACAAGACCAGTCCCCTGCCCAGAGGCACAATAGTTTTCTCTATCCAGCTTTTATTTCTTTTGCATCTCAAACATCTTATTTAAGTGAGAATTATTTCACCTTTCTTCTTTATTAACTGGGAAAGCTAGTCACATTGAAACAAAAATATTAATTTCATTTAATCCTAGGACTTCCTTAAAGGAAAACATATAAAATACAGAATTACCTTCAAGTATCTGAAGACCACTTCTTCTGGAGTTTACCAAATTCTACTGAGAGCTTTTGAATTTGGCTCATGATAGGGACCTTCCTCTTGCAGATAAATTCAAGAAAACTGGATGTTGTTACCTGGTGTAGGGAACAGTGCTCTAAAAACTCATTAAACAGAAGGCAGCATTAGACCCAGCTTTCATGGTCTATGGAGAGAAAACAGTTTGCTGAGGGCAATAATAAGTCGAGGAAAGAAGTTGTGATACCAAATTGACATAAATTCTTTTCATTCTCTGTTAAAGGCTTTTCAATGCCAATGAGTACAAAGCCTGAATGCTGTTAACAGGAAGAAAATTATACATTTTCATCTTCTAATACATTTCAATTGTTTGAGAATAAAAGATAACATTTAAAAAAGCTATACAATTTAATGTAACAAAGATGATATGACACAGGATGGCTCAAGTAACTTCTTACACAGCTGTTCAGGCAGGGGCGGAGCTATGAAAGCGCCCCAGTTCTTGCGGGATCTCGCTGTGTGCAGCGGTTACAAAACCACAGGACACTCCGCATCACAGCAAAGCAGGGTGAATCTGGAAGTGAAACTGCACTGGGAAGGTAGTGGAGGCCTTAGTGACATGATAAAAGCTTTAGACTACAGAAGTAGCTATAGAACACGGATTCTCAGACTTTTCTGCCAAAGAGGTGAGAGAAACATTGAAACCATGTTCTTTAACACAGGAATGTCGCCCCACTTTCACTGGTCTGCTGTTCGTGGTCACCTACTGTCTCCTGCCCATGGTCACCTCCTCTCTGCTCTCCATGGTCATGTACGCTGTGTTGTCTCTGTAGAATCCAAGCACCATGGATCATAATGTTTATTCATAAGTTTAAATGCCAAATTAGCTCTATTTTTCTACATGGAAAATTGTATGATAACTTGGTAATGTGAAATGGCCCCTTTTTATACCTCACCAGACTCAGGGTCGCATAAAGGATCTGCAGCCTACATTGCTGAGTGCTGGGCCACACGGTGTCTCGGCATTGACCAGCTGCCTGGTTAGGTTCCGCCTCTCGAGCATGGGCAGTGGTCCTGGAGAGCAAGAGCACATGGTGTCACTGAGCTCCCACATGTCATTGCTGCATCACACTTGCCAACAGAGATCCCAAAAGCAGCCAAGCTCAAGGTTAGAAGAAACGGTCATTACAGCTGCAGAAGAGCCTGCTGAATTCGTCACTATGAAGGAAAGGAACCTAAGAGGTGGAGAATGGCAGCTGTTTTTACAGCCTGGCATAGAAACCAGTATCCTTCCGGAGCTGAAGTGTGATTTCATTGCGGAGAACTTAACTGGGCATGGGGAGAAGAGTGCTTGCCAACACCAAAGGGTCTTCACAGATCTCAGCACACAAGTCAGTAAAGCTAGGTTCACGCTTCCCCTGGCGCTCCAGTTCTCCCTCTGGAGTTCTGCTGCCAGTCACTCCGGTTCCGATCACATAGTCAGTTCACACCCGGGAAGGCGAGTCTGAAGGGAAGGGCGGCATTTGTTGGAAAGCAATTTAGCAGCCTCTGGCCCGGAATGTATCCACTGAGCTGGAAGATTCAGTAGCTACAAAAATAAAACATTTGATGGACAAATGAATGCCTGCCTCTTTGTAATGGAGGGGCCACCGAGCAGAGAAACTGGCAGGAAAGGTCAGCGGAAGAGCACCCACCCTGCAGAGGCGCTGCCGGCTCCCAGCCAGGCCCCGAGCCCAGGTGCCTAAGGAGGGGGCGAAATAAAAGCCCCAGCCAAAGGGAGGAAGAGTACCTGTGAAATAAGACAGAGTGCATGAAAAAAGCAATGAAGCAACAGAAACCTGAAAGGCCAAAAATAAAGGGCCAAGTTGAAAAAATAGTAGTCTTTCTTTTGTTTTTTTAAAAATATATTTTTATTGGACTGCCTAGCTGCGCTGCAAATCCTGGGGAAAGAAAGATGCAGATCCTAAGGAGAGAGCCGCCCCATCATACCTCAAAAGGGCCCGGCTGAAACTAAGGAAAATTGGCCAAACAAGCAAGGGAGCTGTTTTCCTAATGAGCCAGATACCAGCACAAGGGGGAAGGAGACCAACACAGAGAAAAATCAACTCCTACCAAACCAGAAAGCCAGAGCCTCAGGGGCCCCAACACCTCATCACTGAAGCAGCCCAAACTGACCCCAACATGGCTCAGGGAAATTTTGAGGAAGAGGGGGCGAAAAGAATATCAGAGCCACATGTTGGGTCAGTATATGCACAGACATTTTTATCGTACCAATAACTGTGGGCTAACTCCACAATGCATGATCCATATACCTCAACAAGGAGGGGTCAATGGGGAGGGGGTAGGTCACGGATGAGCCTAATAATGGTACCAAACTGCCTGTATTTGTTGAATAGAAAACTAATAAAATAAAATATTTTTATTTATTTACTTGGGAGAGAGAGAGAATTGATACACCAGGGCCTCTTGACATTGCCAGTGAACTCCAGACACATTTGCCACTTTGCCTATCTCAGTCCTGGGGCATCAAACCTGAGCCAGCAGGCTTTGAATGTGAGCACCTTTAACCACCGAGCCAGCCCCCCCCAAACCTCTTCTTTTTTCTCTATAATTGTCTTTCTAGAAAATAAATGAATGGCATCCACACTGATTTGCCAACACAATGTTTCTAATGTCTGACAATTCAGCAACAAAAAGAAAGGGCTCAAGTGCCACATGTTCTCTCTCATATGTGGATCCTAGCTACAGATGACTGGGCTTCTGTGTGAGAATGAAAATACTTAGTAGCAGAGGCCAGTAAGATGAAAAGGAGACATAAAGGGAAGAGAAAGGAAGGGAGGAGGATACTTAATAAGCTGATATTGTATATATGTAATTGCAATGATTGTAATGGGGAGGTAATATGATGGAGAATGGAATTTCAAATGGGAAAGTGTGGGGGTGGGGAGGGAGGGAATTACCATGAGATATATTTTGTAATCATGGAAAATGTTAATAAAAAGAAATAAAGAAAGGGCTCCTGACACCCGCGGGCAGTAAGTCGGGAAAGCCATGCATCCCCCAGCACGGTGAGCAGTTTCTCTGGGCGCGTCGGACAAGTGGGGATTCGCCCAAACCCCAGCATGGACAAGGAGAGAGCACCGCATAGGGGAGCTCTACACACAGGAGACCTCGCCATCCTCACAGCCTCAAGGGGAGGTGGCCTTAGGTCCCCTTAGCAAATTCAAACTTGACATTGAAACAGAAAACTAACCTAGGCAAGGGCTCCCACCTTAGATGTCCTGGAGAAACAGCACAGTCTCCTGACCTCGAAGCGGCTGTTTCCCAAGGCACCCGAGAGCTCTGAGATCATGCGACGCTGACCTGCCACATTTCCAGAACTATTAGAACTGTTCAAAGGCTTGTGGCTTCCTTGGCTATAGGAAAAGTCTGTAAGATAGCAGACTGAGAGGCCCAGCCCTACACTACACCAGATGGAGGTTGCCAGGATTTGTCAAGCATCTGTCCACGTCCTGCGCCCTAACACCATGTGGCCAGCAGATGGCACTTTATGCACCATAAGCATCTTCTAGAAGTCGCATTGGTGTCTCTGAAACCAGATGACAGAGATGACCTAAAGACCACAAAGTCATCTTTACATAAAGAATTTCATTTCATAAAAAAAAAAAAAGAATTTCATTTCATTCTCATAGCACCCGTACATGATTAGTGTTACCATCATATTTGCATTTTGTTTTGCCTTGGCTTTAGGGTGAGGGCATTGTCTCAAGTAGTGTAGGCTGGCCTTGATCTCACTATGTAGCCAAGGCTAGCCTTGAACTCCTGATCCTCCTGCCTCTATATTCCAAGTGTTGGGACTGCAGATGTGCCAAGCTATATCATAGTTTCCTCATGAAGTTCTGGTAATGGGAGAGGTCAAAAGTGGTACAAGAGCTGGAGAGATGGTTACAGCGCTCACCTGCAAAGCCTAATGACCTAAGTTCGATTCCCCAGTACCCACGTAAAGCCAGATACACAAAGTAGTGCATGTATCCAGAGTTTTTTTTTTGTTTTTTGTTTTTGTTTTTTTTTGCAGTGGCTACAGGCCCTGATGCTCCCATTCATATTCTTCCCCCCCCCTCCACTCTCTCTCTCTCTCTTTCTCTCTGCTTGGAATTAAATAAATAATATTTTTAAAGTGGTACAAATGGCCTATCTTAGAGTTCTAGGCCACCACTAGCAATTAGACAATTTAATCAGAGTCTCTTCATTTGACTTCCAAGGACAGCCCACCTCTTCTGACTTGGAAATGCTAACCACGACTTTTTTCTTCTTCTAATTCTCAGGTTACTTCACCTCCAAACACAATGACTCTTCACAACACTCCAGAGAAAAAGCCATCAACAACTAATACTTTCTCCAATACATAAACCAGAAGTAGACTACCTAACAGGTTACAGTTGATCCCAAAATAGCCCCCAACACAACTCATATGCCAACTCCAGCAATAGAATGTTTCTCCTTCATGCCAAAAACTCCTCCATAGAAATCACTGCCAAAACCACCATGCAGCCACATGCCCATCTGCAATAAGCTTGTTGTTCTCTGCCCCGTGCCAGGGTACCTGAGCCAGTCATCACAACAAATTGCTGATTTCTCTGCCCTCTTTGTACAACAGTTAGTAAATGTATCTGAAAGAGCTGTGAAATTTTTAAGACCATAGAAAAGCGGACAAAAAAAATTAACAGAATCACTCCCTTATTTCACTCTCTGATCATTGCTTTTGCAAAAAAAAAAAAAAAAAAGCAAAACTAGGCAGCTATTTTGGAAATGTCATTATGCATTTCAAAGGATTTGAGGGGATATTTATTCTTTTCCTTTATCCTAGCTTACTCAGCAAATCTGTACTTTGGTAACACAGTACCAACCAACAATCATGATGTCAGGAGCCAGGAACAGCCACCTTAGGCAGGCATGGGCTGGTGATGGTGGCATGAGCATCCCCAGGTGCCCTGGTACCTCCCTGGGAAGTTTATGGCCTCTTTTTGTAGAAGGCCAATCACTCAGGAGTCCAGACATATGGTCAAATTTAAAACTCCAGCTGCTGAAGGAGGAGGTATGTGGAGCCTGAACTAGAATGAGGCTCCTTACGGTCAGTGGTGGCCTCACGCACATCTCTCTTGGATCTTAAGAACAGTGAGCAAATGAATTAACCTAGAAAATGTGAATTTGGGGAGCCGGGAAAATGGCTCAGTGGATAAAGTGCTTGCTGTGCAAACATGAAGACTGGAGTTCAGATGCCCATCATCTTCATAAATACTGGTGGGCAAGGAGGCCCATCTGCAGTCCCAGAACTCTGGGGATAGAACATGGGGAATTCGGGACAAGCTAGCTAGGCCAAATTGTCAAGCTCTGGGTTCAAGTGAATAAAGTGGAGAGTGTGATGTGAGAAAACACTCAACATCAGCCCCTGGCCCCCATATGCACACACACACACACACACACACACACACACACACACACACACATGTATGTATATATATGCCCACACATATGCAAACATGTATGCCCATGCACACATGCCATACACACACTCACATACAATATGTGAATTTATTGCAGAGAGCAGCAAAAACACTGTACTTCTGACAAAAGGGGAAACACACAGTCTATATATTTGTCAACGTGTCATCAAGTTAAAAGATATAATTACTGGTTCTCCTTAATAACAAAATATGTGTGTTAATATTCCTAACCAGTTCTGTTAATGTTGTGATGATATAAGATTCCCACCAAGAAATCAATACAGTCAGCCCACAATTTTCAATTCCTACCTGATAGTGATTACTGCCTGTCGCTCCTCTTTGATGTGTTTTAGCAACCACATCAAGGCCACACTGAGACGCCTACAATGGCTTCTCAGCGGTTGCAGGTTTGCTGTGTCTCTCTCTCTTCATCCTTTGATATCCAAATGGTTCGCTCTACAAAACCAGGTGGATTACAGATCTGCTTGTTAAGAAATTATTAATATCGAGGTTCTGAGTAAAGTCAACACACCAATTTGGACAGACTTCCATATGCCTCTAATGTATTTGCTTAACTGCAGAAAAATGTTCCAACCAACCAGTGAAATAGCTCATTAAAATGTTCAAAAGAACTCTTTTTTGGCTCTCTTGTTGCAGGTGCATACTTTTCTCCCCCCTTTATTTTCTCTCCCTCCCTCCCTTTTGTGCCTCCCTCCCTTTTTCTCTACCCTCCTTCTCCTTCTCCCCCATTATAACAGTCTTGGATCAAAAAGAAAGTTCAAAAACACTCATTTTCACTTTGAACTAAACTAATAAGAAACAGGTGGGTGGTGTTTTTTTTTTTTTCACAATATGCATAAAAACTCTACATGTCAGGTGAAGAATAAAGATTTAGACCTGGCCTACCTTAAATCCCTCTGGGATGAGGAAGCGTCAAAACTGTAAGTAACCCACTGTCTTTTGGAACAACTGTTATATATCCTAATCATTGCTGAAACCACAATCTGAAGTTTTTTCAGGAAGGGACACCATTTTGCATCCTGCTTGAAATCACAGACCTTATGGAAGCCCAGCTGGAAAATAAACTGTGGACTACTGTCTTACTAATGCTTTCCAATAAGTAAAATGGTTTGTTTTCTTTAATATTTTATTTTTATTTATTTGAGACATAGAATACTGGTGTAAACCAGATACACAAAGTGGTACATGCATCTGAAGCTCGTTTTCAATGGCTAGAGACCCAGGCATGCCCATCCTCTCACTCCATCTGCATCTTTCCCTCCCTCCCTCCCTCCCTCCCTCTCTCTCTCTCTCATAAATAAATAATAAAAAAAAAACAGGGTCTCTAGATATACCTCGGGCTAGTTTTGAACTCATGATTATTCTGCCTCCACCTCCAAGTGCTGCGATTTCAAGGATGTGCTGCCATACACAGCTTAAATAAAGCTTTTTAGGAAAAGAAAATACATATGGCTTCATTAGTAAAATAACAATCCATATCCACTTTCTGAATTCCTGTAAAATAATATCAGCCTTCATCTCTATTTCCATTTACTAGTATAGCTTTTTTATTTTTATTTTGAGAGAGAGAGAGAGAAAGGGCGAGAGAGAATGGGCGTGCCAGGACCTTCAGGCTGCTGCAAACGAATGCCAGTCGCGTGCACCCCTTGTGCGCATGTGCAACATTGCACACTTGGCGTTACTATGCATCTGGCTATGGGGGACCTGGGAAAGTTGAACATGAGTTCTTAGGGTTTGCAGGCAACTGCCTTAACCACTAAGCCATCTCTCCAGCCCGGTACCCTAAATTTGTTGGTGTATTGGCATATTGGTGTATTGACAAGAAACCATGTGAGGGCACAGAGAGATCAGAGATTGTAGGAAAGGTGGATGAGCAAAAGGACACAAATGACGTTAAAGCAGAAAAGGGGACCAAGGGGTGAGAGAGGTAAGGGGGAGGGAGAATCCACTGAAACAAATCGTGTTGGAAAATTCTGTAGTGACACCGAATACTTTGTATGCTAATTTAAAAATGAATAGTCACTAAATAAAGATACAAAAGAAGTGTAAAGGATGCTACAGGGTGCGTTCTCTGGAAGCCATCACTGAGCCAGAGTTTGAGGTGATCAATAGTTATGAGGAATCTATACCTGTGTAGGCAAATAAAGCTAGAACGGAGGCCAGCGTGACACTTGTGGAGGACAGAGAACAACAATAATGGATATTAACATTAGTATCATTAACACCTTATTGTTGTAATAACATCATTTTTATGCCTTCTGGGAAATAATATTCTGTGGGCAGTATGTCTGTTCACTCTAGTACCAAATATTACTTTGCCCAGAAGAAACTTTGCCTAAATCCAGCAAGTGACAGTACAAAATTACACCACAGAGTAATTTCAAGGTGCACTGAGGTCTGGGCCCATCATGGGGTGATGTGTTTCAATATACTGTTAGGGATCTCAAGAGAAGCACAGCCAAGCAGAAGCCAGCAACTAAAGAGAGAGAAAGAGAGTGGGAGGAAGGGAGAGAAAGATTTATCTTGAGGAAGTGGCTCAGGTGTCTGTGGAAGCAGATCCAATGTCAGCAGGCAGGCCAGGGAGGAAGTGCAGGTCAAGTCCTAAGGCAAGCTGCTGGTAGAATAACCCCACCCTGGGGGAGTCTTAAGGCTTTCAAGTGATTAAAACAATCTACTTCCCTGAAGCTTATTTTTTAAAGCAGTAATAGCTTTAAAAAAAATAAAAAGAAAGAAAGAAAAAGAAAAAGAAAAAAAAATCCTTAGGAGAAACATCTATGATGGACGAAATAAGTGGGTACCATGGCCTAACCAAGGTAATATAAAACTACCTATCATGACTTGGGATTGATTTTAAACTTGGGAGGAATTAGGTTATACCCTGGGCATGGCTCCACAGGGTTAGATTGATTAGGTTATTAGGTTAGCTAAGGTTGGAAGACCAAACTCAACTATGAGCAGCTCCATTTCATGGGCCAGATTCTTGAGTGTATAAGAAGAGTGGCGCTGGAGAAATGGCTTAGCAGTTAAAACAGGTGCCTGCAAAGCCAAAGGACCCAGGTTCGATTCCCCAGGACCCACGTAAGCCAGATGGACAAGGTGGCGCATGTGTCTAGAGTTCATTTGCAGTGACTGGAGGTCCTGGTGCACCCATTCTCTCCCTCTCTCTCTCTCTCTCTCTCTCTCTCTCTCTCTCTCTCTCTCTGACTCTCTCAAATAAATAAAATTTTTTTTTAAAAAGCCTGGCATGGTGGCGCACACCTTTAATCCCAGCACTCGGGAGGCAGAGGTAGGAGGATCACCGTGAGTTCAAGGCCAGCCTGAGACTACACAGTGAATTCCAGGTCAGCCTGGGCTAGAGGGAGATCCTACCTCGAAAAAAAAAAAAAAAATTAAAAAACAAAAGGTGAGCACCTGCATTCATCTCTCTCTGTTTCCTCACTGTGGATGACCGTGACCAGGTCTGCTTCAACCTCTCGCTGCTGCCTTCCCTGCCCTGATGGACTACAACCTGGAGCTGTGAGCTGAGGTAAACCATCCTCCTCTTAAGCTGATTTTTTTTTCAGATATTTTGTCCCAGTATACAACGAGAAGCTAACAATCATGCAACTATGAAAACATAAAATTAACATACCAAATAGTCCCATTCATATCATTTTCATATTAGAGTTAATATAAAAGTTAGTGTGGCCATTACCTTCTTATTGCTGAGACAAAACACGCAACCAGAAACAGGTTATGAAAAAAAAAAACGGATTTATTTCAGTTTACAGGTTTGAAGGCAAGTTTCACCATGGTAGGGAAAACTTGACACGCCTAAGCAGGAAGCTCGGCTCACATCTCCACCCAGCATGGAGGAAGCAAGAGAGCAAGAGCGCTCTCAATACCCACTAGGGCTGGACTAAAAGATCTCTAAGCCCGCTCCTGGGTGATATCTCCTACAGCTAAGACTCCACCAGCTTAAGAATGAGACAATCAGGCTGAAGAGATGGCTTCATGGTTAAGATGCTTGCCTGCAAAGCCAAAGGACCCAGCTTCAATTCCTCAGGACCCACACAAGCCATATGCACAAGGTGGCACATGCATCTGGAGTTTGTTTGCAGTGGGTGAAGGCCCTGACATGCCCATTCTCTCCCTCTCTCTTCCTCTCCTCCCCCCTTCTTTCTCTCTCTCTCTTTCTCTCTCTCAGAAGTAAAGAATGAGACAAGCACATGAACCTATGGGGTACATTCTACATTCAAATCACCATAGTTACCATGTTATCATATGAAATTGCTTTGTCTTGGGTTTGTTATCTTGTTGACGTTCTTAAATACAAGTAATTCTGGTCAAAAGATAGCTTATTGAAAGGAACAGAGATCACAAAATCAACCAAAACTTTCAAAAACCAAGCGAGTAAAATGGGAAGGAATTGAGGTAACTGAGAAGATACACAGCCAAGAGGTCACTGTCACCCCAGATTCACTGAGTTCCCAACAGTGGGTGTGGCCATTTTTGAAGGCTGGTGCCATCACTTGGCAGAGAACAGAAGTTACTAAGCAGCACTGGGTGGCACAAACTTGGGTCATAAAGGCTGATCTGGCCCCGATTCCAATACCCCACGATGGAAGAAAAGCCCAGCATTTAACTTGACTCCAGGAAGTCAGGAGCACACTGTGACAGTCATGACAAGGACTGAAAAATGGATCGAATACCGGGATTCAGAAGCACAGGCCTTT